>NC_087354.1:73901971-74526971 GCF_030014295.1 Loxodonta africana | reverse complement strand
CCTGCCCCGCCACCCCCGGAAGCCCTGGTCCTCCTGCTCCATCACAGCTGTCTGCAATGTGCGCTGTACGCCGTCAGCTCCTGAGGCAGGGCGGGTGGTCAGGAGAAAATCCTCTCGGAAATGTCCCAGGGTGAGTTTCACCCCTCCCCGCTCAGGCTCAGGAGCATCTGGGACACATTCAAGGGGGTGACTGTCAACGGGAACCCTGCTGTCGTCTGATCAGGGGTGACATGGGCCCACTAGCTTGCTCTTCCTAATTCAGAAAGAAAACTGTCTCTCGGGAAAACTGGAATGGCAGCTGGGGTGAGGCCCCGCCTGACAGGCTCCCATCTCTCTCAGCTGAGGGGGTCAGAGTCTAATCCCTGGTCAGCTGTGGCCCCAGGGAGACAGAGCTTTTACGGCCTTTGCAGAGAGCCTCTGGCTATGGACCTGGGTGTCAAGGAGAGACACTGCCAGGCTGACTAACTTTTACTGCCAGCTTTGCCTGCTGGGTCCCAGGGCTGCTGAGTCCTACATGGTAGATGAATGGTTAGTTTCTGTATTTTGAGCTGAGGAGACAAAAGGTTGTGTTTTGGAGAAGGGTGGCTAAGGAGAAGTAGCTGAGGCTCAGGTCTTCAGAGGAGGAGAGCCAGGCAACCCCTGTGAACCCGCTGCTGGAAAGATGGCCTGGCTGCGCTGGTCTCCCTAGCCTGGGATCCTGAGGACTCCAGGCCTGCACAGGCCCATGGAAGCACACACTATGTTACCTGAGTCTCATCCTCTATTGAGGAAAGCTGTGTGTCTGGTGAGACACCCAACTAGCTCTTGTGGGAATGCATCAAACTGGTAGAAGCACGCTTCTTGATGGACAGTGGCTAGGGACATTTCTCATAAGGAACCACATTTCTTCCTCCTTCCCATACTCCCTAATTCTCATCTAACTGACAAGATCTGACCATGCTTCGCATTGCCTGCAGTGAGATTCCTGGGAAAAAGGAAACCTTGAGGGGGAAATGGCGGAATTGTTCCCAAATGCTACTCTTGTCACATTCTGTTCCCTAGGGCCAGGAAGTGCTTCTAGCTGCTCAGTGGAGGACTCCTCACAGCCACGGGAACATGTGTCAACCATGGATGGGCAAGAGTGAGCTGCCTGGTCAGATCCAGCAAGGGTAAGAGGCTTCTCCACACATCTGCTTGTGGTGTGCACCCTTTCCTCAGAAAACCAGCTGCCGTCCAGTCAACTGCTATTCATGGCAACCCCATGTGCATCAGAGTAGAACTGTGCTCCGTAGTTTAAAGTGGGTAATTTTACAAATGTAGATTGCCAGTCCTTTCTTGTGAGGCACCTTTAGGTTAGCAGCTGAGCATGTTAACTGTTTATATCACACAGGGACTAGAATGCCCTCTTCCAAAGATAATTTGAATAAAATCTTACAGAGAAATAGAGCAGTGTGCCTGGTAGGTCTCTCCCTAATGGTCTGGTCTATTTCTGTAACTGCTCATGCAGAGAAAGACCTTTGCTCCTTTCAAACTTGTCAGGATGTTTTTCTCAGTCTTCATCCCATTATCATCAGGGGAAATGATGCGAGGCTGTTTTAAACTGTGAAGCATCTAAATATATGAGGTTACTGTATGGCAGACTGTTGGTACCCACTGATTCAACATTCTCACTGTCAGGGTTTTTTGTTTGCTTGTTTGTCTTCCAACCCAAAGCATGTAACTTAACATTTGGTATTTGGCTGAAGTACAAAACTGAATGCCACTTACGCACTGATGTGGTAAATGAGCCTTTTTGTTGGTGACTGAGCCTACCCAGCTACCTGGCTTCCGTGTCATAAGACAGCTTGGGTTTCTGAAGAGAGATTATGAATCGGAGGATTCCTAAGAGTCTATAAAACACAAGTTTACTGTATTATCTTTCGTCTTTGGCAGAAAGCATGGAAAAGCAAAACAAACAACTGAATGGGCATATCCCGCCACCCCCGATCAAAGCTAAAGAGTCCAAAGTTTCAGATATAAAATACTGGAAGCCTTTGGAATATTTGTCATGGGCTTGTACCATGGGTAAGCTATCTTTGTGGGATTGTTCTGGTAATGACTGTTCCTTCTGGTCATGATTTTGGATGGTGTCCCAGACCCCCATTCTATTAAGTACACATTAAAGTGAATTGGGCTACACGGGGCATCCAGTGGATTGATTCACAAATCTGTGTAACGTGATGGGCATGGTAGACAGGAGGGAGGGGAGGGTGAAGTCCCAGGAGTGAGCGCTGAGATGATTCTACATTATTAGCTCAGACATTGCTCCAGAAAGTACTTCTCACTCCCTCTCCCACAGTTCTGTTTCTGACACATAAACAAGACCTTGGAAAGTTTTAACAGATGAAATACCCTTGAGCAGAGTTGGCTTTATTTATATTATTTGAATGCTTCCTGCTCAGGGTGAGCAGCTGTGTATTGATCTGATTAGCTGAAAGTTAGAACAGTTGAGGCTCACCCTTCTTCCACCTCCTGAGTAATGGGAATCCTTTGTGATTCTAGAAACTAAACCTTGCCTGGCTGAGACCATTTTCGTCTGGGGTTTTGCCTTTGAGCAAGTTCAAAATTAACCCAAGGGCAATTTCATTCATTCATTCATTCAAAATTAATCTATTGAGTGGGTTAGGCACTATGAGAATAAAAAGAAAGAAAGATATAAAGCTATTATTGAAGTCCATCAGGGTTCTGTTGAAAATATCTTGTGTCCAAGGATCTATAATGGAAAATGAAAATATTTAGACAATGTAATGAAAAGTCATTAAAAAGAGACATTTGATAATACATAGAAAAAGTAGTTACCAAGATTGAATTTTCTCTTTTTTCTCTCATGAGCCAACCCCCAGACCCCCGCCAAAAAAAAAAAAAAAAAAAAATACTAGGGCTTGGGGTAAGGTGAGGCAAGATGGAATTGCATTCCACTTCCTCTGTGAGTGAGTCATTTTGTTTTTGCTTTTTAGTTTTGTTTTACAGATGAAGGATCTCAGTGGTAAAGGGGAATAAGTGAATTGGGAATAAGCATTTTTGTTTTTGAGCCTGTATAGACCATTCGTAGATTCCATTTTACCTACTCTTTTTCTCCTTACTTGTTCCTCACATCCTTCTTCTTTATCTTCATGTAGAGACAGAGAGAGGAGTACATCAAAGAGCCAGAGCTGCAACCAAGATTGAGGCTGGCGCTGGTGTCAGACCTGGGCCTGCAGCCCCAGCTGGGCCGTGGGGTTGGCCGAAGCTGGAACTGCTGGACCAGGAGTCCTGCAAACAGTAGATGTGGACAGAGACGGACTGGCCAGATTGGTTCTGATAGGCATAGAAGCCAAGATTCAGAAGGGGCCAGGTGAATGAAAGTGAAGAGCAGATGAGGGAACGAAGGGGTCTCTGTGTGTTTTCTCTTGCAGCTGTGCCTTCCCACCTTTCCTCTTGGTTTGCTGGAGCTGACTGCTTCCTCTTCCAGGGCACCTTTTCAGACCCCCAAGTGAGGCTAGGGCAGGAGTGCTTACCCCCTTTGTGGTCCTCTCCACACAGCATGTTCTCGCTCAGTGTGTTCATTCCAGGGGCCTGCAAGCTCCCCGAGGGCAGGAGCCTCATCTACGGCGTTCACCATCGTGTTCCCCTATAACGCTCGACACACGGTACCAGACCAGACCCAGACCAGACCCAGCGCCGTGGAGCCGTTTCCGACTCATAGCCACCCTGTAGTACCAAAACCAAAAAACCGACTGCACTCCACTCGATTCCGACTCATAGCCACCCTACAGGACAGAGTAGAACTGCCCATAGGGTTTCCAAAGCTGTAAATCTTTATGGAAGCCACTGCCGTATGCTTCCCCCAAGGAGCAGCTGGTGGGTTCCAACCACCAACCAGTTAGCAGCCGAGCGCTTTAACTACTGCACCACCAGGGCTCCTCAACAGCCAGTTCATGCCCATGAATATCTGATACGAGAATGTCACATGAGCGTCAGGCCCTGAGATATGTTGCTGGAAAAGGAAATGCATCAGCCCTTTCCGAGAGAAAATAAATCCCCATCCTCAGGCTTCATCTGTCCCTGGAAAAGGCCAGCCAGCTGCTTAGCAGCCATTCCTATTTCTTCACCGACCCAGAGGCGCCTGGCGCCAAAGCCGACGACCTGCACGCAGCTTTGTCAAATGCACTTAGCTGGATTGCTCCTTCTGAGTTTGCCATCTTGAGCCTTCATATTAGCAGAACATTCTTTAGACATCCGTCAAACTCCAGCATCAGGCAGCTCTGTGCCAGCGCGTGACTTCCTGTCAGCGGCTCCTGCGGCCCACCGCTCACTAGTTCATTAAAATAAAAAGCACACCCAGAGTGGCTCACTTCCCCTCTCCGGTGACCTCAGCCCCACGGCCGCGGAAACGGTGACTCAGCCTCAGGAAAAAACACTGCTGGTGTCGCCGGCCGAAACTGAGGACCCTCCTGCGCTGGTGCTGGGGATATTAATAAATCCATCAGATTGGATCCTTGGCACCACCAGCTCCCTCTTCTTCAGGGAATTTGAATGTTGGAGGGCTTTAAAGTGGAGATAAAACGACCCGTGATTCATGTCCCTGTCTTTCTGAAGAGTTTCCTTGAATAAGCTCCAATAACCTCTGCACTTACTTGAAGGTTGAAACTATTCTTTCCCCGGAAGGAGAAAACCATTTGCTTTTCTATTCATTGCTTTTCTCCTTCAACACCCGAAAAGAGAGGTGAGTACCCCTCCCCCCCCACTTCATTTTTAACAAGAGAATATCTTTCCTACTCTCACTTGTCTGGCCATTTGAGCATTAAAAAAAGCGTGGTGTAATTCTTCAGCTAATCTTTCTAGAAGACTGTGTTGAGAGGTTTTTTTTTTTCTTCGTCCTCTTTTTGTTCGTTTTTATTGGCTATTAGGCTAGCGAATTTTGGATTTGAGCAGCTCAGATCCTAGGCTCGCAGGATGCTAAACTCGTTATGCGAAGCTCATTCACTGGAGAAAATGCCTTGAACTTCCTGGGTCTCAGTACAGAGAGAGTTTAAAAAAAAAAAAAAAAAAACGCTCAGATTCTGTTTTAACTGGTCTCCTGCTGCTCGGAAATGGCATGATCTAGTCAGCGTCTGGTACTGGAATCAGGGTAGAATCACTCAAAACTGGAGTACTTCCAGAAGGGAGAGGCACATATTCTGGTATCCGGGGATCAGGTAGGATGTAGGAAGCACAGTCTTACCATTCAGAGCATACTTTGGGAGCGCTGAGGGCTTGGGGGGCCGGAATGTATTCTCTCTGTGACTTCCGGGACCAAGTTAAAACAGTGATGCTGTCTACACCACTGCCCTGCCCTGCCCTGCCGGGGGAGATGTGGGCGCATGGGCAAGAGAAAGTAAAATCCCAGCTCCCGGAACCACCCGCAGGAAAAGGCCTTGAGGTTTTAACTCATGGTTTTTGACTTGCATTAATTCTCCGACGAAGTTCACTCACTTTCCAAAGTAGCTTCCTTCCAGAGGGCGGTTTGCTGTCTAAAGGGGAACTTTCACATTGGTGCCTGTCACTTGTCTCCCACGTCTCTCCTGAGAAGACTTACTGCAGAAAAGTCATTAGGAAGCACTTCATGTAATAGTTCATCCACCCTTAAACATCTCCTGAGAGGTGGGGAGGGGCTGGAGAGTACAGTATATTCTTCCTCTGCTACCTTCCACATTTCAGGAGCAGAGAAATTGAAACCCAGTGTCTAGTTATCTAAGGCTGCTTTAGCAGAAATATCACAAGTGGGTGGCTTTAACAAATAGAAATTTATTTTCTCACAGTTCAGGAGTCTAGAAGTCTGAATTCAGGGGTCCAGCTCCAGAGGAAGGCTTTCTTTCTCTGTTGGCTCTGGGGGGAAGTCCTTGTCTCTTTTCAGCTTCTGTTTCTTGTTCCTTGGAGATCTCATGTGGAAGGGCATCTATCTTCCCCCATCTGTGCTTGCTTCCTTTGCTGCTTGCTCAGTCTTCTCTTTTTACGTCTCAAAAGAGATTGACTAAAGACACAGACTACAGTAATACTGCCTCATTACCATAACAGACAAAACCTATCTCAGTGGTGTTATAAGCACAGGTATGGGAGTTAGAGTTTACAACATATATTTTGGGGGGGCACCATTTAATCCCTAACACTCAGGTACGTCCCGTGATGACTGGCAGGGTCCAGTTTCAGGGTGCCTCCTCCATTTGACCTTGTCTTCTCAAGCTGAGGGTCCTCTGCTCCCAAGAACCCAACTTGTGATTTTCCTTGGTTTAAATAATTCCCACAGATCCCATTTCTACTTTTATTACAGAGAACTTCCCCAATCAGTTTGTTTTTTAATTAAAAATGTAATATAGGATCTTGGTTTTTTACAAAGTGTGACTATTATGAACAGATATACTGTAAAATATAATCACTCCAGGTGCCCCAGACCCCTCCTTCCCATAAAAAAAAAGAAAAAGACCACCACAATTTCTTTGGTGTCCTTCCAGAAATTTTCTATTTACGAGTATGTGCGCGCACACACACACACACACACACACACAGTTTAAATTTCAAAGACTGATTTCCCAGCAGAGAAAAAGAAGAAGACTTCAGAATTTTATTGAATAAATTCTATAATTTCTAATACAGGTTTGTCATGGGCAATGATAACATAAACTCTATTAGACATTCCCATTAGGAAAAGGGATATTTGTATTTTCATTTATTCTATATATATATAGATAGATAGATAGACATACATATATATGTCATAGATTGAATTGTGTTCCCCCAAAACATGCATATCAATTGTCTAGGCCATGGTTCCCAGTATTGTGTTTGTCTGCCATTTTGTCATCTGATGTGATTTTACTCTGTGTTGTAAATCCCACCTGTATGATGTTAATGAGGTGGAATAGGCAGCAGTTATGTTAATGAGGCAGGACTCAATCTATAAGATTGGGTTTTGTCTTGAGCCAACCTCCTTTGAGATATAAAAGAGAGAAGAGAGTAGAGAGATGGGGGGACCTCATACCACCAAAAAAGCAGCGCCAGGAGCAGAGCTCATCCTTTGGACCCAGCGTTCCTGTGTGGAGAAGCTCCTAGTCCAGGGGAAGATTGATGGTAAGGACCTTCCTCCAGAGCCGACAGAGAGAGCCCTTCCCTGGAGCTGATGCCCTGCACTTGGACTTCTAGCCTCCTAGACTGTGAGAGAATAAACTTCTGTTTGTTAAAGCCATCCACTTGTGGTATTTCTGTTATAGCAGCACTAGACGACTAAGACAATGTACTTCTGTTTTTATACAAATGTTAGCACCGTGCTTCATATTTTAAAACTTCTTGATAATTCTTGGAGTTTTTTATTTCTCAATATATAAAAATAATCTATTTCATTCTTTTTGTAACTATCACATGGGATTATTTAGCTAGTTCCTAATTATTGGACAATGTAGCCTGTTCCAGTCTTTTGCTATTGTAACGCTACAAGTACAGATGTGTAAGTACAGTTATGGAATACATTTCTAGAAGTGTAATTGCTGGGTCAAAGTGTATGTGCATTTTAAATTTTCATATACACTGACAAATTTTACTCCTCAAGAAAAATGTAGAACAAAATTCTAACTCACACACACACAAAAAGACCAGACTTACTGATCTGAATGAGGCTGGAGAAACCTCGAGAGTATGGACCCCAGACCCCCTTTAACTCACTACTGAAGTCATTCCTGAAGTTCACCTTTCAGCCATAGATTAGACAGGTCCGTAAAACAAAACCAGACTAAATGGATACACCAGCACAGGGGCAAGGGCAAGTAGGCAGGAGGGGACAGGAAAGCTGGTAATGGGGAACCCAAGATTGAGAAGGGGAGAATGTTGACATGTGGGGTTGGCAACCAGTGCCACAAAACAATGTGTGTATTAATTGTTTAATGAGAAACTAATTTGCTCTGTAAACCTTCATCTGAAGTACAATGAAAACAATAAATTAAAAAAAAAACTTTTACTCTTCAAAGAAGCTACGTCACATTAAATTTCACCAATTATATAAGAATATTTGAAAGGAAAAAAAAAAGAACATTTGTTCCTTGGCATCCTTACCAACACAGTGTATTATCAAGCTTTTCCAACTTTATCGACCAAACCAAAAAAACCAAACCCAGTGCCGTCGAGTCGATTCTGACTCATAGCGACCCTATAGCACAGAGTAGAACTGCCCCATAGAGTTTCCAAGGAGCACCTGGTGGATTCGAAGTGCCGACCCTTTGGTTAGCAGCCGTAGCACTTAACCACTACGCCACCAGGGTTTCCAGATAGATTAAAAACTGTATCTCATTTTTGTTTTAATTTACAATGTATTTAATTATAAATGAGATTGAGCCTCTTCCCTGAAAAGCCCCTTGTATTTCTCCCTCTGTGGGCATACCTTTGTATGATCTTTGCCTATTTTTCTATTGAATTGGGTTTTTTTCTTACTGATTCATACACTCATTATATATTGAGGAAATGGACCAATAATACATACTCTTTAAGGCCCATCTCATTGGATAGAGGTGGAGGGGCTAATGGTTTTACTGTGGAGAGTGGTTTAGCAGATAAACGTGCAAACAGTAGTCTTTTCAGATGGGAGTGAGAGGGCCGGCTCTGTTATCAGGAGTGATTCAATGGAATTTAGGGGCTCGGTGTCTCCAGCTTCCTGATTATCTCCCCCTCCCAAGTTTCAGGACACAGTTTCTTCCCAATCAATGCCCTCTCTTTAACTTCAGACACCTCTCTAGGTTGGCAATTGAATTGGCATTGTAATTCAGTCACTCTTACAGTAAGACTCTGGGTTGGGTTTTTGGCGGTATCAGCTCTGTTACTACAAGAAATAAGGCTTTCCTTCAAAGCACAAGTGGACACTTTGAGGTTGTTTATGCAGCACTTGAGCTTTGACTCTGAAGCCCTGAGCACATCTCTTTCTTTCACCAGTTTGTCTAGTGAAAGTAGGAACAACAACCAGCTTCCTTATATGTCTCATTATGACAAAATGGTAGAAAGGTGTCACACATACAATCACCCAGAGCCTCGCTTTTCACCAATCTATTGGTGGTAATATTTTTGGTAGTTGTATCGCCACCTCACGCCACGGATTAGCAGTGCCGACGCAGAGTCATCAACATCCTTAAGCTTAGTCAGACTTGCGAATCAATTTAGAAAACTCATCCTTACAATTTTGTTTCTCTAGAACCACTCTCAGTACCAAGTGTCTTGGGCTGTGTTCTCTAGAGAAGCAAAACCAGAAAAGTGTGTAAATACATATATATATAGAGAGATTTATATCAAGGAAGTGGCTCACGGGGTTGTAGAGGCTGAAACGTCCCAAGTCTTTTGGATCAGGATAGAGACTTCTCCCAATTCACGTAGCCGCAGGGGCTGGCGAACCCAAGATCGGCAGGTTAGAGAGCAAGGCTCTTGTTCACAGGCTGTGAAGACCAGTGAATCCCAAGATCAGTAGGCAAAACCACAGGTAAGCTGCTAGCTCAAGTCCCAAGAATGGAACGTTAGGTGAACAGGAGCCAGCTGCAGGATCCAGCACGAGCAAAAAGCCACCAAGCCTTGCCAGAATGTCCACCTGTATTCGATGCAGGCCACACACCCAAGGAAACTCCCTTTCAACTGATTGGCTACTCACAACAGATTCCATCATGGGGGTGATCACATATCACATCTCAACAGGAAAGTGATCACAACATCATATGACTGCCCAAAACACTGAGAATCATGGCCCAGCCAAGGTGACACACAATCTTAACCGTCACAACCTCCCTCCCTTTTTTGCTTTTACTTTTAGCAATCATTCATTGCTCTTATCTCTTACTTTCCTTACTTTCTCTCACATCCTGCCTCTTCTGTTACCTCCTTGAATAGTTTACTTCATCTTGTTTATACAGAAAGAAGGATGAGAATCAGTCTTGCAGATCTAATGCAAGAAAGTATACTTTTGAATGGCCAGTGAGTATATATTTTATAAGTTGTATATGAAGAAAATCTGAAGCTTGAAAGGCCCTTCACCTGGCATCTATAGGAGCCCTGGTGGCACAATGGCTAAGAGCTATGGCTGCTAACCAAAAGGTTGGCAGTTCGAATCCACCAGCCTCTCCTTGGAAACCCTATGCGGTAGTTCTACTCTGCCCTGTAGGATCACTATGAGTCAGAATTGACTTGATGGCAATGGGTTTGGTTTTGGTTTATATCAGTAGTATCAAAAGACTGTTCTTCCTCTTGGTTGGCTGATGGACGCTTGGTAGCCTTGTATCTTGCTCAGTACGTACAAATCAATGTCCAAGTTTAAAAAACTTCTTAAACTTATATTTATGCCCCCTTATTTTTTGTTTTTCACTTAAATTCGTCTTCCTTCCATTTTACTCTCAGACAATGATCATCACTTGTCTGGTACAAGTAGTTATCTCCAAACTCTTCATTAAGTATTCCGTATATGAACATTTTATATACATAATGGTCCACCTAGTGAGATTATCACTTGGGAGGAGAAAGCCTAGGGTCTTGCTTCCTGACTGGTCCCAGCCTTCTTGTCTCAGAGCTCTTAGGCCATTCTTTCTTCTGACTGATTTGAGAAGATAGGGCCCCCAGTGAGGTGTAGCTCCTCCGTCCATACTTTCCTGTTGAGAACCCACTTTCCAAATCATGAGAAAACCAGTTCAACTTTAGCTAACGTGGTAGTGATTTGTGGAGAAAAAGCAGAAATTCTTCTGTAATTATGCGTGAATTGATGTGTGATTTCCTAATGAGCTTCAGTGAAGAAATCATCATTTTGTGATAAATGCTTTATATCTTAAAATGCCAGCAACACATACCTAATAAATTCAATCAAACCACTCTCCTTTATATAACATTTGCAATTATTATTTAACATGCTGGCTTTCTTTGCTGCTTTCCCGCTTTGGGTAATTGTATAGTATAAAACTTCCCTTTTCATAAACAAGGCCACAGAAACTCATTAGGCTGGAGTTTTTTTTAATGCAATCACAAATGAGTTTATTTTGAAATACATTTGCATGTTGTATAGGCCAAGACCCCCTTATCAGAAAACTTTGTGACCATTGAATGCGTTTGCTAAATCAAGGACATTTGTCCCTAGAATGAGCTAGGTCACTCTCTGAGACTACAGCTTGGACACCTTGCATGTCCAGACAAACAAATTGGAAAGAAGATTGTGTTGACCGAAGTATGATTTCTCTTCATCAAAGAAACAATGAGGCCCAGTGGACAGCAACGACGTGATTAGAGGTCACCAGGCAGCAGTGCCAGAGTTCAGCAGAGAAGACAGTGTAATATATTGATTAAGGAGACAGTTCTAGAGCATATGCTAGATGTGCCACTTAGCTGTGTGACCCTATGCAAACTACCCAGCATCTCTAAGCCTCAGTTTACTCCTCTGTCAACTGGGGAGAGTGCCTATTATTGGGAGGATTAATGAGGTTACGTAAGTAAAACTCTCGGCATGATGCCTGGCATGTAGTAAGTGCTAAACGAACTGTAATTAGTCAAATAATTATTGGTAGCCTGAAACATTGGTAAATATCATCAGGAGCAATACTCTCTCTCCCCAAGCATTTTCCCTAGTGGACAAGATGGTGGTTTGTTCAGTTTGCATCTTCTAAGAAGCTGAGAGTGTGGCAGGGATTGTTGACGGTTTTTCTTCCGGAATCCCAGGCCATTTCCTGATTGTACTGAGTACATTTCCTGAGGTTGTACTGAGTAGATTGTCAAGTCCTAAATGAATCCTCTTTAACTTGAGATGTGTTAGAATGTGGGCTTTGAGCCTCATCAAAATTAGCTCAAGTAGCTGAAACTAAAAAAAGCAAAGGCATGAGAGATAGCTGGGCTTGAAAAGAGAAACTGCGAGAAAGGAGAGGAAGCCGCAGGGAGTGGAGAACAGAACAGCTCCCAGAGGAAGCAGAGTCAGTACGAGAGTCCGACAGACTGGTTGCTCCTGAGTGCTGTTCTTATTCCAGATGGTTTGCCAGCTCAGATCCAGTCTTTACATATTGTTTCAACAGACTGTCTATTCCTGGAGGTAACTTGACCATGGTCTCTTCCTGTGCAATCATGAAAGACCACCATAAGTCCAGAGTGGGCTGCTGTAAGCAGAAAGCAGAGGTCGGAATAAACAGGTAAGGTAAAGGTCAGGACTGGCAGCAACAGTATGGGTAATTATTTTGTGAGGAACCTTGTAATCTGTTTATTTTATAGGTAACAGTGAAGACCTTGTGAATTGTAATAGAATGATTGGTTTCTGAACATAAATGAATAAAAAGATGTAAGTTCGCAAGGTATTTAACTGTAGCAGAATTGAGAGAACTTAAGCTTCCATTCAAATGGAGATGTCTACTGTCTTTTTAGACAATTGGCTTGTTCATTGGTCGTCCAAGGACATAAAATAAAAACACATCTGAATGTTTCTTTATTCGAGTCTGAATGGATTTCTCAGTGGCTAACATTTTTCCTAATAAAGAACTTTCCATATTTCTACATGTTGTTGTTGTTAGCTGTCATTGATTTGGCCTCAACTCCTGACGAATTTTGGCCCCCAATCTGTGCACAATGGAATGAAACACTGCCTGGTCCTGTGCCATTCCCATAATTGGTTGCAAATCAGACCATTGTGATAGTGTTTTCACTGATTTTTGGAAGCATAGGGCCAGGCCTTTCTTCCCAGTCCGTCTTAGTCTAGAAGCTCTGCTGAAACCTCTTCAGCAGCATACCAACATGCAGGCCCCCACTGACAGATGGGTGGTGTCTGTACACGAGATGCTTCGGCTGGAAATCAAATCCGGGTCTCCCACATGGAAGTCTAGAATTATACTACTGAATCACTGATCCCCCATATTCTTATGGCCGCCATAATTCTATGTTATCTTTCTCCTGAACTGAAGTATTCTCCCAGTTGGTCTCACTAAGCTATGTACATAGTAGGTGCTCATTAAGTGCTGGTTGAACACTCCCACTGTGCTTGAACTAACCAGAACTCCCTACAGACATTTCCTCATATAAGGAAACAAAACCTTTATTTTAGAAGTGTTTTATTAGGGAAAAATTTCAAACACATGCAAAAAGAGAGAATAATGTAATGAACTTTCATAAAGCCATCTCGAAGATTCACCAACAATGATCAACTCAAGATCAATAGTCACATATTTCTGATAACTCCTCTTCTCTCATGCCAAATTTTGAAGCAAATCTGAGATACCATATTATTTCAGTCATAAATATTGTCATGAATTTTTCTAAAAGAGAACTCTTTAAACCTCACTAAAATAGTATCATCACAACCAATAATAAATTAATAATAAATACTTAATATTATCAAACGTCCAGTTAGGGTTCAAATTTCCCCAATTGTCCTATCAATTTTTTTTTAAGTTTCTTTGTTTGAATTATATTTCAAATAAGTCCAGCACCTGATGATTTTTGATGTCTCTGAGGCTTTTTTAATTTATAACAGTGTCTCCTCTTCTTACTCTTCCTGCTTTTTCTCCTCCTCTCCCACTTTCTTTTCCTCCTCTCCTTTTGCCCTGCACATTATTTTTTGAAGAAGCAGGGTCATTGTCCTGTAGTTTTCCACAGTCTGGATTTTGTTGACCACATCCCTATGGTGTTATTTAAAATCTTCCTTTATGCACTGTATTTGCCTTAAATTGATTTTCAGACCTAGACCAGAGTCGCCATGAAATTCAGGTTCAGCTTTTTGGCAATACTCTAAAGACAATATTGTGTTCCTCCATCAAGAGGCACATAATGCTTTTTTGTCTCACTTTTTGGGATGTCAGCAGTCATTGGTGATCATTGCTTAGATCCATTATATCATTAACAACAACAAAAAAAGAAACTCACTGTCCTGGAGTCAATTCTGACTCGTAGGGTTTCCAAGGCTGTCAATTCTGTCTTGGAAGAAGTACAACCAGAATGCTCCTTGGAAGCCAGGATGGCAAGACTACGTCTCAGGTACTTTGGACATGTTATCAGGACAGATCAGTCCCTGGAGAAGGACATCATGCTTGGTAAAGTGGAGGTCAGCAAAAAAGAGAAAGACCCTCAACAACATGGGTTGGCACAATGGCTGCAACAATGGGCTCAAACATACCAATTGTGAGGATGGCACAGGACTGGACAGTGTTTCGTTCTATTGTACATGGGGTAACTATGAGTTGGAACCGACTCAATGGCACCTAACAACAACAATAAAAAATCTCTACGGAAACAGACTGCCACATCTTTCTCCTCCCAAGCCACTGGTGGTTTCGAACCGCTGACCTTTCGATTACCAGTTGATCATTTTAGCAATTGTGCCACCAGGTCTCCTTATTATTATATGATTAGGGGTTGCAAAATGGTGGTGTCCTAATTCTATCATTCCTTCTTCATTTATTAACTTCTAACTTCTCATCAACTATTTGATTGCCCTGAGGTACAGTTCATATCAGAAAGGGAGGGTAAATAAATGCTTGATTCAAAAATGTGAGTTGGTTCCCTAGCATCCACTATATGTGACCAATGAGTTTCTTTGTCAGGTATTACTCTGAACTCATGGATTTAAACATATTTGATGTGTTTCAATCCATTGCTGTTATTATTCTTATTAATGATCACATTGCTCCGCCTTTGACTACAGGAAGATTTTTCAAGTTGGCTTCTGAGTTCCTTTGACACGACTTCAATCGTCTTTGTTGTCTTCCTTGCTGTCTGATATAACTGATGCTCCAGGCTCATCTCATACATTTCCTGCCTTACACCTGGATTCAGCTTTAGGAGACCTGGTTAACTCTAGTAGAAATAGTGTTTAAAGACTACAATCTGGGAACTAGTGTTGTTCATTGGCACAGGGTTGGTTTTTGTTTCTGGGTCTTCCCAGCATAAATACATATTTTTTAAAGACAAAATATATCTTGTATTTGTACTGATACTTCCAATTCAAATTCAGGACTATGAGATTTTTATTTAACCAATCGTACACTTTGATCTGTGAATTAATCCCAATTTTTTTTCTAGTTCGTCTTTCCTTTCCTTCTTTATTCCTACTTTGCTTAAGGTGCTTTTTTTGCCATACAAAAGTGTTTTGTTTTCTTTTAGTTTTTAAGTAACTAAATTAATCAGTCTTTTCATTATTGTCCTTGAATTTTTAGTTACAGCTAGAAAAGTGTTCCCCACTCACATGTTGTAAGAGAATTCATCCATATTTTATCCTAGTGCTTGTATTACTGCATTTTTATTTATATTTCTGATCCATTTGAAATTTATCTTACTTATCTGTATGAGGAAAAGGTTCAATTTTATCTTTTTTCCAGATAGCTTTTCAGTTATCCCAACATCACTCATCTACCTTTTTCCTGTTGACTTGAGATGCCACCTTTATCATGTATTACACTTCCATATATGAGTGGGCCTGTTTATGTATCACTGATCTGTCTATTTGTGTGCCAATACTACTGTTTTAATGAGAGAAACTTTATAATATGCTCTTGATTTTCAGAGGTTTCTAAGCTATTCTTGCTAAAATATTTATCTCCTCCTATCAAGACCCTATACCTGCTTTCTAAGATGGCAGCTCCCTGATCTGGTAAATGGAGTTGTGGGGAGGGATGAATGGGCCTTTCTTCTCCCTTAAAGCTGGAGCCAGCAAACTTGTTTGGTAAATAAAATTTTATTGAAACATAGCTATGCTCACTAGTTTATATAATTTATAGCTGCTTTCCCTCTATGATGGGAGAGTTGAATAGTTGTAATAAAGACCAGATAACTTGCAAAGCATAAAATATTAAAACGCTGCCTGGCCCTTTACAGAAGTTTGCTGACCTGTGCTGTGAGATAACACACGGGCATCCTAACAGGTAGTCTAGAGATAATGCTAAACCTTGAACAGGACCAGCTGCATAATTTGTAGGGCCCCATAAAATGAAATTGCAAGTTCCCTTATTCCGAAAACAGGAAAAAATGGCATTAAAGGTACTAAAATATAAAGCTTTTTTCTTTTTTCTGTGGTTTCTTTATCGATTTATGTTTTTATCTGCCATTTAATGTCGTTCTCAACCAAACCAAAAAACCAAACCCATTGCCATCGAGTTGGCTCCAACTCAGTGACCCTACATCATTCTAAGTGAAAAAAAAATTACAAATTTCATTATAGCATGAATTTTACTGTTCATCTTTGCATTGTGCGATGCCAATTTTAAATGCAAATATAAGAGCATTTGACTTGTATGCAGAATCGCTGAAACTGCAGGGTCCGTATTTTGTGACTAGAGTCCCTGGGTGGTGCAAATGGTCTCAGCTGCTAACCACAAGGTTGAAGGTTTGCATCCGCCCAGAGGCACTTTGGAAGGAAGGCCTGGTGATCTACTTCTGAAAAATCAGCCACTGAAAACCCTACGGAGCACAGTTCTACTCTGACGTACATGGGGCTGCCACGGGCTTGAATTGACTCAATGGCAACTCTTTTGGTTTGTTTTGGTATTTCATAACTTCAGTGGCATCACGAGGGTTGGTGTCACCTAACTCATGGTTGCTAATAGTAATTACCACAATATCGTAGCTAAAACGCCAGAAAACTTGGCAAAATCAGTTTCTATAAAAACACCGGCAGCAACAAAAATAACAGCTTGTGCTTATAGCAGGGGCAGACGAAACCACAGGGTTTGAAGCGTCATTGTAACTGGGTCATAAATGACGGCTCTGACCAGAGCACATTAGAAGGTTCAAAAAATAAATTAGCATAGCGTTTTAGCCTTCCAGGTAGAGTGATTGTGTAAGCTGGGCACAGTTGTTAAGAGCTAGGCTGCTAACCAAAACGTCTGCAGTTTGAGTCACAGGTGCTGTTTGGAAATCATATGGGGCAGTTCTACTCTGCCCTACAGAGTTGCTATGAGTTGAAATGGACTCAACAGCAATTGGTTTGGTTTTGAGTCAGGCTCACCTTAGTCCTCAATGTGACAACCTTGCTTTTTAACACTTAAAATAGATCTTTTGCTGCAGATTTGCCCAATGCAATATGTTGTTTGATTTCTCGACTGCTGCTTTTGTGGGCGTTGATTATGGATCCAAGTAAAATGAAATCCTTGACAACTTCAATCTTTTCTCCGTTTATCATGATATTGCTCATTGGTCCAGTTGTGAGGATTTTCATTTTCTTTATGTTGAGATGTAATCCATACTGAAGGCTGTGGTCTTTGATCTTCATCGGTAAGTGCTTCAAGTCCTCTTCACTTTCAGCAAGCAAAGTTGTGTTGTCTGCATATCACAGGTTGTTAATGAGCCTTGAGTCTTCCTCCAAGCCTGATGCTGCATTCTTCTTCATATAGTCAAGCTTCTTGGATTATTTGCTCAGCATACAGATTGAATAAGTAGGGTGAAAGGGTACAACCCTGACACACACCTTTCCTGACTTTAAACCATGCAGTATCCCTTGTTCTGTTTGAACAACTGCCTCTTGATCTATCTTTAGGTTCCTCATGAGCACAATTAAGTGTTCTGGAATTCCCATTCTTCCCAATGAGTAGAGGTAGGGAAAAGATGGCTGTTTTTTATTATGTCCTGTAATATTATTTGATTCAAAATCTATATACATATATTACTTTGAAAATTAAAAAAAAATTTATGTTAAAAAAAAAAGTGTCCCAAGACTCATCTAGAACACTCTGGAGCCTAGTTCCTTTTTATTTATTTTATTTTTTTAAGCATCAACTAAAGTTTATTTTTTAATGCAGTTTTTCAATTTAAACAATGAAACATATTAGAGAAAAAACTGCAAAAAATAAAGAAATGGAAATAAATCATATTACCCATAATCCCACAACTCTATTCAACCATTCTAATCATTTCCCCTTCAGGCTTTTCACCTTTAAATTTTATAGTTGTAGTCATGGACTTCATACAGTTACATCCTGCCTTTTTTCCCCCACAGCGTTGTACCCTGTTCAATGTTCAGCTTGCCGCACAGCCTTGTAACCATTTTTCTTAATGGCTTGACAAGACTTTTTGATCTGACTCACACTCAGCAAAAATAGATGACCTCCTGTCCCTCCCTCCCTCGCTGTTCTCTGTTATGTTCTGCGGAAACCAAGCCCGTGCTCCTCCAAGGGCCTTGGCCTTGGGATGCTCCTCAAGATGGCTGCCTCCCTGTTACCATTCAAGAGTCAACTTAAATGCCACCCCATCACCACTGTGGCATCACTGGGTTGGTGTTACCCAGCACAGTAACTCATGGTGTCACCCCGCCCCCCCCATGGACTAGACCATACAGAATCCTTAGTAATGTTTTTTTTTTTTTTTACTTATGTTACTCGTAAACCGTAATTTCTGTATATCACTCCTTCTTTTCCTTTAATTACTACTTCATTCTTAAAAAAGTTATTTATATCAGTTCACAAATACTAATTACTACAATATTGTAGCTAAAACATCAGAAAATTTGACAAAATCAGAGACTATAAAAACACCAGCAGCAATGGAAACAACAGTGAGTACTTGTAGCGCATGCAGACGTGGTTTGAAGCGTTATTATAATTGGGTAATATTGACAACTCTGACTGGAGTGCGTTAGAAGGTTCAAAAAGTAAATTAGCATAGAGTTTTAGCCTTCTAAGTACAGTCATATATGTAAGCTGGGCACAGTTGTTAAGAGCTCGGCTGCTAACCAAAATATCTGCGGTTTGAATCCACCACCTGCTCCTTGGAAATCATATGGGACAGTTCTACTCTGCCCTATAGGGTAGCTATGAATTGGAATTGACTCAGTGGCAATGGGTTTGGTTTTTGATTTTTATGATTAACTACACGGATATTTTTTATAAAAAATAAAAAATTTCTGTTGAAACACTGCACAAAAGTTTTATAGACAGTCATTTTGGTGTCCCCCCTGACAGTGTCAGTTGGTGTAGTCTGCATCCCCTGCACCCTGCATGCCTTATCACTGGAGGGCACCTCAAACTGGTCAAAGAGACATATAAAAGCTTAGAAAAGTTGGAAGAAAGAAGGAAGAGAGGGTCCTCCAGGTATAGACCAGACCTGGGGAGCATTCCCTTGGGTACAGGGCAGACCCTCCCAGAAGACACAGGGAACATACCCTTGGGCTTGATGGCTTTCCCTTTCCCCCTCCTGCCAACTGCTGGGTCCACATGCCATTTCCAGGCCAGGACCAGAGAAACTGAGCCAGGCGTCTGCCCTTCCTATGGGCCCGCCGCCCAACCCACAGGGAACAGGAGATCCCCAGGAGTATTGCAGCTTCTGTGCCTGACAGCTAGCTCATTGCCTGCGTTAGATGTGGGCTCATCCCTCCAAGTTTCCCACCTAGTGCAGTGTAGAGCTGCTAGCCTGCTGCGGGTGGAGGGCAGGGGAGCTGTGGGCAGGAGTGGGGGATTGGGTACTAAGAACCTGTCCCAGGGAGGTAGGGAGGCAGTGGGGTGGGGGGGGGTGGGGGGGCAGGACTGAGTGTAAGCCTTTGATATATGCTCCAGTGTCCCATCAGATTCACTGACAAAACACAGAATCAAAGATAAATTATTAAGGTTTTCAAGACGGTGGCCACATAGTATTAAACTCCAGATGTGGGGGCCCTCTGAGCACAGGAAACCATGTGTGTGCTCTGTTTGCAGGCTGTGAAGCCTGCCCTGATCTCGAGTAACTACAGTAGTGGTGGAAATTTCTGACAACAACACAGCTTGAAGGGAATGAGTGGGGAGTACAGATATTTTGGGGGAGTCCTAAAGATGTGTGGTGCCTCTCAAATGACACCTTGGAGGCAGGTCCATCTGCTGAAATCCTAGTTTTTATTGTCTTTACATAAGATTGCAATGACGCTGCAGGTCTTCTGTGGGGACCTGGAGCTGCAGGACCTGCCCAGGGTCACACACGTCGCCCCGTCAGGGAGTGGTTTCCAGCCCACATAGTTGGTGTTAATGGGAAAGCGCTTCAGCGACGAAAACCACTGCAGCATTATTTTTCTTTGTTTCTACAAAACAACGTTGTCTTATTTTCTCCCATTTAAGGCTTTGTTTTCACCTATGCAAATGTGATTCATCTTTCAGCACTGGAGAAAGGCCTTAAATAACATAATTAACTTCACCAATCATCTACTTGGCTACCAGAAAATCATCTTTTTAGTGAAGTTGACTGCAGTTGCGTAAGCTCTATACAGACCCCCAATAATTGGAAAGCTTCTTTTCTTAACATGGTAATTATTCTCTGAAGAAAGCGTTGTTTTAAAAACGAAATTTAATTGGATATAAAATCTGCAATTGAAAGATTGAATTACGAAATAAACAAACATATCAATCCAATAGGTCTCTGAAAACATCAGGCATTCCACTCCAGTTTTTAAGCGCAAATGCAGGCAGATACAGATTTAATTCTCGGCCCATTTTGCTGTGCCTGGTAGCTCTCAGCCTGAATTCTTCCCTGAGCTGGTTCCAAAGGAAATTATCTCAAGAGGCTGAGCAAGTTCAGGACTCTGTGAGCGCTGGCCCCAAAATAACCTTTTGCTTAAAGACTTTACCTGTATAAATGAAATTCAAGAAATGTTGAGAAACCATTTTGAAATGAATAATACTGAAGCGATTCCAAGGGGTATAATTTGGAATGCATCAAAGGTGGTGGTTAGAGAATACATTTGCCTCACAGAAAGTTTAAAGGAAATCAAAGATCAAAACAGGTACATCTTCGAGAAAGAAATTAAGAAATGAGAAGTACATCATGCTATATAAAAATCCCAAATGATTTTTCAGAAAATTATTTCAAGGGCAAGTAATACCCTTTTTAATAGAAACGAATGTGGAACTCCTCAAGTTTATAAAGCAGGCTTACTGGGAATAAGGAAATAAAGATGAGCCGCTCTTCAACTTTACATTTTAAAAAGGTACAAGAAAGCAAAGATTTCTTCCTCCCTAAAATAAGTACCCATCTGGGAGAATGGTAATACAACCATGATATGAGGGCATCTTTAAACACAAATACCTGGAGCTGGGAGAAATCAAAGAAATATGTATTATCACCAATCGCAAAGTTTCAATCAGCCAAACTAGCCTCAGGACAGAGACAGCCACAGTTCATGAATGTTTCTAAGGGGTACCCAAGATGGGAAGGCGGAGGGGAACGTGAATGATGTCTCATTGCTGCTGTCTTCACCTCTTATGAGATCCTTGAAAATATATTAGAGGGGTACCTCAAGGGGAAAATTTTAATATGCTGTTTGGAGAGAATTATTTTAATTGAAAGTTTTTCAAACAGCCATCGTTACCCCTACATCAGATAAAATTTTAGCACATTATTTTCCAGGTTTTAAAACTTGGTGAGATTTTCTTAAGGGCTTTACTCCAGGAGTATAAGTTCACTGAAATAGTATTTTCATTGATGAATCCTTTATCTGCATTTACTGAAATTCCTTATCAGTCTCTTATTTATTATCTACTTTTTTTTTTTTTTATTAGGTGATGATTAAGCATTTTGACAGGATGGAGTACCAAGTCTGGAAACAATAGTATTTGTTTGAAGTAGAGAAAATTTGTTCTTGTATTTTATGATTTTAAGGGATCATTGTTAATTTTTAGGTATGGTAATTACTGGGAGGATGCTCTGTCAAATGCCCTTTCGAGCCTCACCTGATTGCCTGATCAGGAGCCTTGGTCCTGGAACATTCTCTGATAATGGAGACTGGGAACTGAGCCCCCCTCTGTCCTGGTTTCTTCTATCAGTAAAATCCCTTCCCTCTTACAGGCCTAATAAGCACTTCTGTGTTCTGCTTATGCATGTGGTATCATATGGTACCTGGCCAACCCCACTACTGTATCTGTTCCTTTTGGGGAGGAAACGGGGTCCTCCAACTGCAACACAGAAAGGGTGTGTGCGGACCACCAGCCCTGTGCAGCTGCAGGGGATGATCCACTGGCCGTGGGGGACAGAGGCCTGCTGTTGGAGTTGACCTTGCCCTATCTCTTCTCTATGTGGGTAAAGCCTTTTTCTGTCCAGTGCCTTTGTGTGAGTCATGCCTTTCTTGGAGACCTCAGGCCTTGACTCGACAAAAAATGATTTAAAAAAGAGCCCTTGTCTTTTAGAGGTAAGTATTGAAATATTTACTAATAAAATGATATAGTGTTTTAGATTTGCTTCAAAAATAATATAGAGCGTGGGTAAATGTGCAGCCAATCTGCTACAAAAGACCTCATTAAAAAGTGTTAAAAAGTAAAGATGTCACTTTGAGGACTAAGCTTCACCTGGCCCAAGCCATGGTATCTTCAGTTGCCTCCTATACAAGGTATCTTAGTTATCCAGTGCTGCTATGACAGAAATACCATAAGTGGACGGCTTTAACAAAGAGAAATTTATTCTCTAACAATCCAGAAGGCTAGAAGTCCGAATTCAGGGTGCCAGCTCCAGCAGAAGGCTTTCTCTCTCTGTTGGCTCTGGAGAAAGGTCCTTGTCATCCATCTTCCCCTGGTCTAGGAGCTTCTCAGTACAGGGACCCTGGGTCCAAAGATGCACTCCCCTCCTAGTTCTTCATTCTTGGTGGCATGAGGTCCCTCTGTCCCTCTGCTCACTTGTCTCCTTTTTATCTGAAAAGAGATTGATTTAAGACACAACCTGATCTTGTAGATTGGGTTCTACCTCATTAACATAACTGCCTCTAATCCTGCCTCATTAACATCATGTTGTTGTTAGGTTCCAACTCATAGCGACCCTATAGGATGGAGTAGAGCTGTCCCATAGGGTTTCCAAGGAGCGGCTGGTGGATTTGAACTGCTGACCTTCAGGTTAGAAGCCAAGCTCTTAACCACTATGCCACTAGGGCTCTCATTAATATCATAAAGGTAGGATTTACAACACATAGGAAAATCACATCAGATGACAAAATGGTGAATAATCACAATACTGGGAATCATGGCCTAGCCAAGCTGACATGTATTTTTTTGGAGACACAATTCAATCCATAACACATGGGAAAGCTGGACAATGAGTAGGGAAGACTGAAAAAGAATTGAATATACCATGGCAAAGAATATTGACTATACCACGAACTGCCAGAATAATGAACAAATCTGTCTTGGAAGTACAGCCAGAATGCTCCTTAGAAGCATATTTTGGACATGTTATCAGGAAGGACCAGTCCCTGGAGAAGGACATGATACTTGGTAAAGCAGGTGGTCAGCAAAAAAGAGGAAGACCCTCAGTGAGATGGGTTGACACAGTGGCTGCGACAGAGCAATGATAGTGAGGATGGTGTAGGACTGGGCAGTGTTTTGTTCTGTTGTACGTAAGGTTCTGTTGTATGTCAGAACTGACTCGATGGCACCTATCAACAGCAACAAGTGTGTAGGGACATAGATGAAACAAGGTTGGCCAGGTGCTGTTGAAGCTGGTAATGGGTACATGGGGATTCATACTACTGCCTACTTTTGTCTATGTTTGAAAGGAGACGTATGTATCAAATCCACTGGAGTGGGCACCTACAAGAGGGAAAGCAATGTGAACGGGAGCCAAGATGAAGAAAAACAATAACAACAACAAAAACAACAACAAATAGCTCCTCCAAACAAGGGAGGGAGCTGGAATAAATCAATGATGATGGTGTGGCTTGAACTGAGGGTTACAGTTACCACAACTCTATGCACCTAGGTCCAAAAAAGAAATAGTGCAAAAAATGATCTTGGCTGACTGCACATTCTTCCCAGTGCTGAGTCAAGGGGAGAATTGCTATGGGTACCAGCATCAGCTCCTTCTCTCTCCCCCACCTAACATCCTAACAAGGAAAAAAAAAAAAAATTCCCAGTGCTGAGTCAAGGGGAGAATTGCTATGGGTACCAGCATCAGCTCCTTCTCTCTCCCCCACCTAACATCCTAACAAGGAGGTACCACCTAATTCCACATCCAGGAGCTGCCACAACAGGGCACAGAGGAGGGACGGCAAGGTGGTGTGGAGGCAAGAGCACAGGAATGGCAGCTACTGGCTTGGCCTCCCTCATCTGGCCACATGACCTTGGTCCACTCACTTCTGGTTCTGGGCCTTATTTTCTCATCTATAAAATGAAGGGTTTGGAATGGATGTTCTCTAATGCCCCTTCCAGATCTAAAATTCTTATCCTCCGTCCACATTAGGAAAGGAGCTCTGGTTGTACAATGGTTAAGAACTTGGCTGCTAACCGAAAGGTTGGCAGTTTGAACCCATCCATTGGCTCCACGGTAGAGACACCTGGTGATCTCCCACGATGATTACAACCAAGACAATCCTACAGGGCAGTTCTACTCTGTCATATGGGGTCACCATGAGTAAAAATCAACTCAGTGGCACCAAACAACAACAACACTAGGAAAGAATCCCAGCACAGTCATCTTTTCTCCCCTTTCAGCCTCTCATCATCCCAGAGTGTAGATTCAAGCTCCACAATTTCATTTCATGGCTGGTGAAAATAAGGCAGGCCCATCAATGACTCCTCAACAAGCTGATATGGGAATTACAAACAAATCTTCCCAGAAGTTATATTGCGTTTATAATGCTATTTGTGTGACTTGTGAAATTCTGAGCACTTGTCTTTCTCTAGTGGAAGGAGTTACATTCAGTAACCCTAATGAACCATGCCATTGTGTGTGTGTGCGTGGTGGAAATGCATCTGATTGCTGCTATTTTCCTCTCAGTAACGGACTGATTTCCACATTCAGACAGGAAGTCTTAATGAATTGATACTGTCGACCCCTGCCACAATTGTCATATTTTAAGCTATTTCTCTTTTTATTCATACTCTTGTGTATCTCTTCTGTGTTCGACAACCTCTTTCTCTGGTGCAATAGTTAAAGTGCTTGGCTGCTAACCGAAAGGTTGGCAGTTTGAACCCAGCAGCTGCTCCGAGGGAGAAAGGTGTGGCAGTCTGCTTCTGTAAAAGATTTCCAGCCTTGGAAACCCTATGGGGTAGTTCTACTCTGTCCTGTAGGGTTGCTATGAGTTGGAATCGACTCCATGTCAAGAAGTTCCTACTTGCCTGAATCACTTATTTTGTTTCTATTTCCTTTACAGTGCACGTGTAAACTATTTGTGAATTTGCCTTAGTAGATTTCTTCCAGAGTCAAAATTTATAGTTTAGGAAGCATTGACAAAGTAACTGAGAGTAGACAGGGGGCCTCAGAAAGGTTTCTGTGGGTGCTGGTAACATTCTGTTTCTTGATTGGGGTGCTGGTTATGTGAGTATGTTTAGTATGTGAAAATTCATCAAAGCTGTACACTTCCCTGCACTTTTCTGTATGCATATTGCATTTCGATAAAAAATTTTATTTTTAAATAAAAGCTCTCGAAGTCACCAATGATTGAGATTCCTGTAAGGAATGTCTGTTGTTGTTGTTAGGTGCTGTCCAGTCGGTTCTAACTCATAGCGGCCCTATGTACAATAGAACGAAACACTGCACTGTTCTGCTCCACCCCCGTAATCATCGTTATGCTTGAGACTATTGTTGCAGCCACTGTGTCAATCCATTTTATTCAGGATCTTCCTCCTTTTCGCTGACCCTCTACTTTACCAAGCATGATGCCTTCTCCCTGGACTGACCCCTCCTGATAACATGTCCAAAGTATGTGAGACGTAGTCTTGCCATCCTTGCTTCTAAGGAGCAATTTGGTTGTACTTCCAGGACAGATTTGTTTGTTCTTTTGGTAGTCCACGGTATATTTAATATTCTCTGCCAACACCACTATTCAAAGGCATCAATTCTTCTTTGCTCTTCCTTAATCATCATCCAGCTTTCACGTGCATTTGAGGCAAATTGAAAACACCATGGCTTGGGTCAGGTGCACCTTAGTCTTCAAGGGGACTTCTTTTTTTTTTTTTTTTTTTTTTAACACTTTAAAGAGGTCTTTTGCACCAGATTTGCCCAGTGCAACATGTTGTTTGATTTCTCGACTGCTGCTTCCATGGCTGTTGATTGTGGATTCAAGTAAAACGAAATCCTTGACAACTTCAATCTTTTCTCCATTTATCGTGATGTTGCTTATTGTCCCAGTTGTGAGGATTTTTGTTTTCTTTTCTTTATGATCAAAGGCTGTGGTCATTGATCTTCATTAGTAAGTGCTTCAAGTCCTCTTCACTTTCAGCAAGCAAGGTTGTGTCATCTGCATAACACAGGTTGTTAATGAGTCTTCCTCCAACTCTGATGCCCTGTTCTTCATATAGTCCAGTTTCTAGAATTATTTGCTCAGCATACAGATTAAATAAGTATGGTGAAAGGACACAACCCTGAAACACATCTTTCCTGAATTTAAACCATGCAGTATCCCCTTGCTCTGTTTGAACGACTGCCTCTTGGTTCTCCATGAGTACAATTATATGTTCTGGAATTCCAAGTGTTCTCAATGTTATCCACAATTTATTATGATCCACACAGTTGAATGTCTTTGCATAGTCAATAAAATACAGGTGAACTTCTTTCTGGTATTCTCAGCTTTCAGCCAGGATCCATCTGACATCAGCAATGATATCCCTGGTTCCACATCCTCTTCTAAACCCGGCTTGAATTTCTGGCAGTTCCTTGTTGATATACTGCTACAGACGCTTTTGAATAATCTTCAGCAAAATTTTACTTCTGTGTGATATTAATTGATAATTTCCGTATTTGGATGGATCATCTTTCTTTGGAATAGGAATAAATATGGATCTTTCCAGTTGGATGGCCAGGTAGTTGTCTTCCAAATTTATTGGCATAGATGAGTGACCACTTTCAGCTCTGCATCTGTTTGTTGAAACGTCTCAATTGGTATTCTCTCAATTCCTGGAGGCTTGTTTTTCGCCTATGCCTTCAGTGCAGCTTGGACTTCTTCCTTCAGTACCATCAGTTCCTGATCATATGCCACCTCCTAAAATGTTGAACATTGAACAATTCTTTTTGGTATAGTGACTCTGAGTATTCTTTCCATCTTCTTTTGATGCTTCCTGCATTGTTTAATATTTTCCCTGTAGAATCCTTCAATATCGCAGCTTGAGGCATGAATTTTTTCTTCAGTTTCTTCAGATTGAAAAACGCAGAGTGTGCTCTTCCCTTTTGGTTTTCTAACTCCAGGTCTTTGCACATGTTATTACAATACTTTGCTTTGTCTTCTTGAGCTACCCTTTGAAATCTTCTGCTCAGCTTTTATACTTCATCATTTCCTCTCTTTGCTTTACCTACTGGATGTTCAAGAGCAAGTTACAGAGTCTCTTCTGATATCCATTTTGGTCTTTTCTTTCTTTTTAATGACCTCTTGCTTTCTTCATGTATGATGTCCTTGATGTCATTCCACAGTTCACCTGGTCTTCACTCATTAGTGCTCAATGCATCAAATCTATTCTTGAGATGGTCTCTAAATTTATGTGGGATATACTCAAGGTCATACTTTTGCTCTCATGGACTTGTTTTTGATTTTCTTCGGTTTCAACTTGAACTTGCGTATGAGCAACTGATGATCTGTTGTTCACAGTTGGCCCCGGGCCTTGTTATGACTGATGGTATTGAGCTTTTCCATGGTTTCTTTCCACAGATGCAGTCAATTTGATTCCTGTATATTCTATCTAGGGGGGTCCACGTGTATGGTCGCTGTTTATGTTGTTGAAAAAACAACATAATGCAATGAAGAAGTTGTTGGTCTTGGAAAATTCTATCATGAGATCTCTGGCATCATTTCTATCACTAAGGCCATATTCTTCAACTACTGTTTCTTTTTCTTTATTTCCTACTTTTGCATTGCAGTCACCAGTAATTGTCAGTGCATCCTGATTGCATGTCCGACCAATTTCAGGCTGCAAAAGTTGGTAAAAATCTTCAGCTTCTTCATCTTTGGCCTTAGTGGTTGGTGCATAAATTTGAATAATAATCGCAATAACTTGTCTTCCTTATAGGCATATGGATATTATACTATCACTGACAGCATTGTACTTTAGGACAGATCTCGAAATGTTCTTTTTGTTGATGAATGCAACACTATTCCTTTTCAAGTTTTCTTTCCTGGCATAGTAGACCATATGATTGTCTGATTCAAAATGGCTAGTACCAGTCCATTTCAGCTCACTAATGCCCAGGATATTGATGTTTATGAGTTTCATTTCATTTTTGACAGTTTCCAGTTTTCCTAGTTTCATACTTCCTATGGTCCACGTTCCAATTATTAATGTATATTTGCAGCTGTTTCTTCTCATTTTGAGTCTTGCCACATCAGTAAATGAAGGCCCCAAAAGCTTGACTCCATCCATGTGATTAAGGTTGACTCTACGTTGAGGAGGCAGCTCTTCCCCAGTTGTCTTTTGAGTGCCTTCCAGCCTGAGGGGCTCATCTTCTGGCACTCTACCAGACAATGTTCCACTGCTGTTCATAAATTCCACTAGATAATTCTTTTCAGAAGTGGACCACCAGGTCCTTTTTCCTTGTCTGTCTTTGTCTGGAAGCTCAGCTGAAACTTGTCGGTCATCGGTGACCCTGCTGGTATTTGTATACCAGTGGCATAGCTTCCAGCATCACAGCAACATGCAAGCCCCTACAGTACAACAAACTGACAGACGTGTGTGGGGATGTGTAGGGGTTCATTATCATTGGTGGACTTGGACTAATACTAGTAGTCAAATTGAATCTCAGATTTATAGAATTTTAAGTTTGGAAGAGATTATAGAAATAATTTAATTCAATTCCTAATGTACAGCTGAGGAAATGCAGGCCCAGGGGAAAGTAGCTAGCCCAAGAGCACACAGTGAGACCAAGTTGGGGTCAGCCCAACTCCCTCACCTAGCCAGGGCATCTAAACTGTTGGAGACAAATATTATGTTTACTCACATAATTCTCTGGTAGTTTTAGTCAAAGTTGTGGAATCTTAATCTTGAAGTCACCTACCACCTCACAGCAATTTCTGGCAAAACTAATTGGAATCTAAAATTTCTTCTGCAGGTTCTTACTTCTTAAGTCAAATGGCCGCTTGAATTAAAGGCAGATATGTTTTTGCCAATGGGTGCAGTGGTGTTGGAAATCTTACTTTCCGTGCTGAAGACCTGGCTTTGGTTCTGACCAGTGCACCTCATGTGCAACCACCCCTTGTCTGTCAGTGGAGGCTATGATGCTAAACAGGTTTCAGTGGAGCTCCCAGACTAGGATGGACTAGGAAGAAAGGGCTGGCAATCTATTTCTGAAAATCAGCCAGTGAAAACCCTGTGGATCACAAAGGTCTGATCTACAACCAATCATGGGGATGATGCATGCTTGGGCAGCGTTTCATTTACTGTGCATGGGGTTGTCATGTGCCGGGCTGGCTCAACAGCAGCTATCAACAATAGGAAATAATTTCCCAGTGATAGAAAGGAGCTGCTTACACATAGTTTTTTGTTTCATTTTGTTTTGTTTTAAGTTTAGGACTAAGCTTTGCTTCTAGGAATGCTGAACTAGGCAACTGGGGCTGTTTCTGCTCTCCCTTTTCCTCCTCTTGGTGCTCAACATACTAGGAGGCCTGGTGTCCAGCTGATGATACCTGGGAAGTAAGTATCAAAGATTCTGAGAAGGAGACGTAGGCCAAGAAAAAGAGTGTGGATGCCCACCTCCCTTCTGTGATGTGTGCCAGCCTCATTCCCACCTTCACTCCCTGCCTCAAACCAGGGCCCAATGCCCCCAATTAGGAAAGATCTTTATGCTCTTAATTTTGTGGATCTAATTAGTCAGCCTAAGAAGAACTGATGGCTTTGAACTGTGGTGTTGGTGAAGAATACTGAATATACCATGGACTGCCAAAGGGAAGAATAAATCTGTCTTTGAAGAAATACAGCCAGAATGCTCCTTAGAAGCAAGGATGGCGAGACTACATCTCACACACTTTGGACATGTTATCAGGAGGTACCAATCCCTGGAGACGGACATCATGCTTGGTAAAGCAGAGGGTCATTGAAAAAGAGGAAGACCCTCAATGAGATGGAGTGACATGGTGGTTGCAACAATTGGGCTCAAGAATAACAATGATTGTGAGGATGGTGCAGGACCAGGCAGTGTTTTGTTCTGTTGTACACGGGGTTGCTATGAGTTGGAACCGACTTGACAGCACCTAACAACAATAGTCAATTCAGAAGCAATTATAATTATGAACTCGCTCTGGCAAACCTATGTCTTACTTAGGATCTCTTACTACCTGTGCTGCTTGGAAGAGGCACACAAAATAGAAAATGTCAGTCTCTTGGACAGCCGACTGGAAACTCTGACTCTATTTCTCAGGTCGCTGCTGTCAGTGTGGGAATAAAAAAAAAAAACACCCAAACCTGTTGCCATCGAGTCAATTCCAACTCATAGTGACCTGATAGCACAGGGTAGAACTGCCCCACAGAGTTTCCAAGGAGCTGCTGGTGGATTCCAACTGCAGACCTTTTGGTTAGCAGCCATAGCACTTAACCACAGCGCCGCCAGGGTTTCCGCTGTGGTAATGGTATATTGCTGATTTCAGACAAATGGGTTTTGGAAGGGGACAGGGTGGAGAGGAGGGAAGGGAAGGGGAAGCAGATGGAAAGAATATGAAAGAATACGAGAAAGAATGTCCAAAGTAGGGAGCATTGTCATTGAAGTTTGTACTTTAGGCATAAACAAAAGGCAAAAGGTGTTTGGTGAGTCGAGTGCTGCATTCCATTGCAAGGAAAATACTTTAAGCAAGAATTAAAATAAGGAGAAGAACTCATATCCTATATTCGCTGTACCAGAAAGAAAAGCTTATACATACCGTTTATTAGTTTTCCAACATTGTAATTACCTCCAGCGGGGTGTACAGCAGGAAATACCAAAAGGGAGGGAAGAAACCTGCCCCCGCAGATTCTCCTCCTGTTAACTCCTCTTGTCCAGCAAGGGGAGATAATGAGAACAATTCACCTTGTTTGGCATCCTGAAGGTCAGGCCATCAGATAAGGTGGCCAAGGAACACTGAGAAAAGCAGCCAAGTTGTTGCTGTTTGGACTCAGAGCCCTTTCAGAATTGGGGCCCCAGCCAGGCTTCAGAATTCCACAATGAGCATTGTTTTGGGAATCCCATCCGTGCCCTAGCCTGCCTCCCCACCCTTTGGAAAAGGCTCTTTGGGCGTATTAATTCCAACCTACCACAGCTCTAGCTTAAGTCCTGCTCTGCCTCCTGTCAGCTCCTCCAGCCCACAGGCTCCCTCCTGCTCCACGGGTTCATTTCATCCCTCCCCAGGTCCCCTTCCATTCCCCCTCCTAGAGTCTTCCCAGAATCTTTTTTTTTTTTTTCTTTCCTGACGTAGTGGAAGGAGCTGGGAAAGCAGCTGGAAGCTTCGGGTTTGGACAGGAGGTGAGACTGCTCTCCCAGAGGCACTAGGGAGCAGAAGTGGAGGCCCAGGTGTTGTCCCAACCCCCCATCCTTCTCACCTTCCCAGGCCCTTGTGATATTACTGGGGGCTTCTCAGGGTTGGTGCAAACCCAGGGTTGCCGGCGAGGGATCCACTCCTGATCATTTCAGCTCATTTCTGAGGCTTAGGGCATGAGCAGGACCTGCTTCTCCCCGGGCCTTCTCGGGGCTTCAGCTTGTTGTTGAAATCCAAAACACAGTTTTCAGTTCTCCTTTTTCTGGCCACCTCTGCCTTCTAAAAAAATTTCAGCAAGTACGAGGCCCCACAGCTTGTGAGGCGGGGTGAGCATTTGAGAGACCGCTCTATCCCGTGTCTCATCCACAACATCATCTCTACAACATCCTGACATAATATGGTCAAATTTCCATATGTAGTCAAATTTTCATTATCCACGATTGGATTTTCCTCTTTTCCAAAAGACTGAGCCGCAGGGCCGAAGTGTGTATGGTGTCTGGGGCATTTGCGAAGTGTGTGTTATGTCTGACTACACCCCAAAGCCAAAAGCAGTCGTCCATTCATCACATTTCCTGAGCTCCTACTATGTGCAGGCACTGCTCTGAGCATGAAGGTCCAGCAGGGAACAAAACAGACCTCCAAAAATCTCTGACTTCGTGGAGTTTGCATTCTAGTGGGAGAGACAGAAGAGAAATTTTCGGTAATATTTAAAAACTAAGCGGGTGGTACTACTAAGGAAAATAAAGCAGGGAGGGTGATTGGGAGGACTAGGTTAGAGGGGTATAATATATAAATAGAATTAAAATTAGCCCTCCTTGAAGGCCCTATGAGTTAGGCATTAGCGGCTGTTGTGAAATTTTTTTACCTTCTGCTTCCCCTTCCCTGAATGTACGGATGATGGAGCTAAAGTCAGTAGCTCAGATGCCCTGCCTTCATCAGTCTGCACCATAAAATAAGACACCCATTCCTCTCAAATACCTAAATCACAAAGGCACAGGTCCCACCTGTCAGCAGGAAGCTCAGACCCTTCTTGGGTTTCCCTCCCAAAATGTTCCTGAGAATCACGGGGTTGCATCAGGCATGTCCATTCATCAGCCCCCTTTGCCTGCCTGCTGCCATCCACCCAGAGGTGGAACCAGTACACGTCCCCGGAAGTGGGAGATCTGACCTGCTTTGTCCTCAGCCTGGCCTAGTGGACTGCCAGCTCTGTGGCCCAGCTGCCAGTCAGAAGCCCTTGGGCCCAGAGCCATGTTTATGTCCACATTGCCCCCTCCCTGTTCCTGCTGATCTCTATTTACCTCTGTATCCTGGTCTAGCATGCTTTCAACTTCCAAGTGTGGGTCACCAGTCCTCACTCCTTCCTAAGGTAAATTTCCTCTCAGGACTGTACTTTTTTTTTTTTTAAAAGCAAATTTGGCCTAATTTAGGAGTTTCAGTTTATCACACGTAGTCGTTTTTGAACCTCTTCTTTAAAAAAAAAAAAGAACAAACCCTTTAGTGTCGTGTTGATTCTGACTCATAGTGACCCTATAGGACAGAGTAGAACTGTCCCATAGCGCCTGGTGGATTTGAACTGCCAATCTTTTGGTTAGCGGCTGTAGTTCTTAACCACTATGCCACCAGGGTTTCCCTCTTCTCTTAAAAAAAAAAAAAAAATTTTTTTTTTTTATGTGAGAGAGATGGGGGGCAGAGCCCAATGCTACCTGGCAGCAGCAGAGGCCCAAATGCAGATGAATATGCTGAGGACATGGTGACATCTTACTCCACTTCCAACAAGGCCAGACCAAACAACGTGATGTTACTGAAATAGGCACCTGCAGGTTTATGTTTGCATTGTGACTGTCAAGGAAAGCACTGGAATTGGAATACCATAAGTTATTGGTGCAAAATTTGTTTTGCTAATTTTGTTTGCTGATTTTGAAATATTTAAACAAACCCAATAGTACCTACCACTCAGATTTAACAAATTGTGAGCATTTTACTATTTTGCTCATGAAGTTTACAATCTATCGAAGGAGACAGACCATAAGTAAACAAATAAACAAAGAAACAAGGAAAGAAAGTTTCAGGGAGTAAAAACTGCCATGATGAAAACAGGTGCTGTGTGAAAGAAAGGGGCTTATGTTAGCTTAGGAGTCAAGGAAGGTCTTGTGAAAATGCAGTGGTGTCACCAGGGGTGCACAGGGAGTGTGGACCACACCAGGTGACACTGTCAGAGGGGGTGACAACAAAATGACTGTATAAAATTTTTATGCAGTGTTTCAACAGACGTTTATTATTTTTTGTAAAAATATCCCTGTAGTTAGTTATACCAACAAAAACATTTTTTGTAAGTCCAGCTTCCATGTATCCATATACCTTCATGGCTAAAACTCTATGCTAATTTTACTTTTTGAACCTTCTAATGTACTCTGGTTGGAGCTGTCATTATTACCCAGTTACAATAATGCTTCGAACCAAGTGATTTTGCCTGCATGCGCTACAAATACACGCTGTTGTTTCCATTGCTGCTGGTGTTTTTATAGTCTCTGATTTTGTCAAATTTTCTGATGTTTTAACTACAATATTGTAGTAATTAGTATTTGTGAACTGAGATCAATAACTTTTTCGAGAATGAAGTAGTAGTTAAAGGAAAAGAAGGAGTAATACACAGGAATTACCGTTTACGAGTAACAGTTAAAAAACAAAACAAAACATTACTAAGGATTCTGTGTGGTTTGGTCCATGGTGGTGTGGGGTGACATCATGAGTTTCTGCACTGAGTGACACCAACCCCAGTGACGCCACTGTGGGGGCGGGCATTTAAGCTGACTCTTGAATGGTAACAGGGAGGCAGCCATCTTGAGGAGCATCCCAAGGCCAAGGCCCTTGGAGGAGCACAGACTTCGTTTCTGCAGAACATAACAGAGAACAGTGAGGCAGGGAGGGAGAGGAGGTGATCTATTTTTGCTGAGTGTGAGTCAGATCAAAAAGTCTTGTCAAGCCATTAAGAAAAATGGTTATAATGCTGTGCGGCAAGCTGAACATTGAACAGGGTATAATGCTGTGGGGGAAAAAAGGCAGGATGTAACTGTATGAAGGCCATGACTACAACTATAAAATTTATAGGTGAAAAGGCTGAAGGGGAAATGATTAGAATGGTTGAATAGAGTTGTGGGATTATGGGTAACGTGACTTCTTTTATTTCCATTTCTTTATTTTTTGTGATTTTTCTCTAATATGTTTCATTGTTTAAATTGAAAAACTGAATTAAAAGAAAAACTAAGTTGATGCTTAAAAATATAAAATAAATAAAAAGGAACTAGGCTCCAGAGTATTCTAGATTAGATCTTGGGACAGATACATTTTTTTTAACGTAAATATTTTAACTTTTCAAAGTAGTATGTGTATATAGATTTTAAATAATACTAACTATAAGACACAATGAAAACAGCCATCTTTTGCCTACCCCTACTTATTTCGAAGAATGGAAATTCCAGAACACTTAATTGTGCTCATGAGGAACCTGCACATAGACCAAGAGGCAGTCATTCAAATGGAATAAACGGATACTGCATGATTTAAAGTCAGGAAAGGTGTACGTCAGGGCTGTATCATTTCACCATACTTATTCAATCTGTATGCTGAGCAAATAATCCAAGAAGCTTGACTATATGAAGAAGAATGCAGCATCAGGATTGGAGGAAGCCTTGATTCATTGACAACCTGTGATATGCAGATGACACAACCTCGCTTGCTGAAGGTGAAGAGGACTTGAAGCACTTACTAATGAAGATCAAAGACTACAGCCTTCAGAATGAATTACACCTCAATATAAAGAAAATGAAAATCCTCACGACTGGACCAATAAGCAACATCATGATAAATGGAGAAAAGATTGAAGTTGTCAAGGATTTCATTTTACTTGGGTCTGCAAATAAAGCCCAAGGAAGCAGCAGCCAAGAAATCAAACGAAGTATTACATTGGGCAAATCTACTGCAAAAGACCTCTTCAAAGTGTTAAAAAGCAAAGATGTCACTTTGAGGACTAAGGTGCTCCTGATTCAAGCCATAGTATTTTCAATCGCCTCATATATATGGGAAAGCTAGACAATGAATAAGGAAGACTGAAGAAGAATTGATGTCTTTGAATTATGCTGTTAACAAAGAATATTGAATATACCATGGACTGCCAGAAGAATGAACAAATCTGTCTTGGAAGAAGTACAGCCAGAATGCTCCTTAGAAGCGGGGATGGTGAGAATTTGTCTCATGTACTTTGGCCATGTTATTAGGAGGGACCAGTACCTGGAGAAGGACATCATGGTTGGTAAAGGAGTGTTGTTGTTAGGTGCCGTTGAGTCAGTTCCAACTCGTAGTGACCCTATGTACTACAGAAAGAAACACTGCCCAGTCCTGCGCCACCCTCACAATCATTCTTATGCTTGAGCCCATTGTTGCAGCCACTGTGTCAATCCATCTCTTTGAGGGTCTTCCTCTTTTTCACTGATCCTTTGCTTTACCAAGCATAATGCCCTTCTCCAGGGACTGACCCTCCTGATAACATGCCCAAAGTATGTAAGACATAGTCTTACCATCTTTGCATCTAAGGGGCATTCCGGTTGTACTTCTTTCAAGACAGATTTGTTCGTTTTTTTGCAGTTCACGGTTTATTCAATATTCTTCACCAACACCACAATTCAAAGGCATCAATTCTTCAGTCTTCCTTATTCATTGTCCAGCTTTTGCATGCATATGATGCAATTGAAAATACCATGGCTTGGGTCAGGTATACCTTAGTTTTCAAGGTGAAATGTTTGCTTTTCAACACTTTAAAGAGGTCTTTCATAGCAGATTTGCCCAATGCAATGTGCCTTTTGATTTCTTGACTGCTGCTTCCGTGGGTGTTGATTGTGGATCCAAGTAAAATGAAATCCTTGACAACTTCAATCTTTTCTCCATTTATCATGATGTTGCTTATTGTTCCAGTTGTGAGGATTTTTGTCTTCCTTATTTTGAGGTGTAATCCATACTGAAGGCTGTGTTCTTTGATCTTCGTCAGTAAGTGCTTCAAGTCCTCTTCACTTTCAGCAAGCAAGGTTGTGTCACCTGCATAACGCAGGTAATGAGTCGTCCTCCAATCCTGATGCCCCGTTCTTCTTCCCACAGTCCCGCTTCTTGGATTATTTGTTGAGCATACAGATTGAATAGGTATGGTGAAATGATACAACCCTGACATACACTTTTCCTAACTTTAAACCATGCAATGTCCTCTTGTTCTGTTTGAACAACTGTCTCTTGATCTATGTACAGATTCCTCATGAGCACAGTTAAGTGTTCTGGAATTCCCATTCTTTGTAATGTTATCCATAATTTGTTATGATCCACACAGTCAAATGCCTTTGCATAGTCAATAAAACACAGGTAAATATTTTTTGGTATTCTCTGCTTTCAGCCAGGATCCATCTGACATCAGCAATGATATCCCTGGTTCCATGTTCTCTTCTGAATCTGGCCTGAATTTCTGGCAGTTCTCTATCGATATACTGCTGCGGCTGCTTTTGAATGATCATCAGCAAAATTCTGCTTGCATGTGATATTAATGACATTGTTCCATAATTTCCTCATTCAGTTGGATCACCTTTCTTGGGAATAGGTATAAATAAAGATCTCTTGAAGTCATTTGGCCAGTTAGCTGTCTTCCAAATTTTCTTGGTATAGATGAGTGAGCTCTTTCAGCTCTGCACCCATTTGTTGAAACATCTTGATTGATACTCTGTCAATTCCTGGTGACTTGGTTTTTGACAATGCCTTCAGTACAGCTTGGGCTTCCTCCTTCAATATCATCAAGTCCTGATCATATGCCACCTCTTGAAATGGCTGAATGTTGACCAATTCTTTTGGATATAATGACTCTGTATATTCCTTCCATCTTCTTTTGATGCTTCCTGCATCTTTTAATATTTTCCCCATGGAATCCTTCACTACTGCAACTCAAGACTTGAATTTTTTCTTCAGTTCTTTCATCTTGAGAAATGCAGAGCGTGTTCTTCCCTTTTGGTTTTCCGTCTCCAGCTTTTTGCACATGTCATTATAATACTTTGTCTTCTCAGCAAAAAAGAGGAAAACCCTCAATGAGATGGATTGACACAGTGGCAGCAACAAAGGGCTCAAGCATAGCAACAATTGTGAGGATGGTGCAGGATCAGGCAGGATTTTGTTCTGTTCTACATGGGGTCACTGTGAGTTGGAATGGACTTAACGGCACCTAACAACAACACTCAGACCCACGTTCCAGTCACCTGAGCCAACCACTTTCAAGTCTTTTGGCTGTAGTTCCCCCTCCCCCTGCCCCCTGTATTCATTCCCAAATTTCTAAATAATAAAACCTGTTTGATTTTTCCATCATTGTGGAGATTCCTTTTATCTCTCTCCTATGTTAGATTTCACTGTTTCTTAGCTCCCAAATTGTTTATTTTATTGTTTTTCTTCCTTGTTTTATTGGAGTATAGCCTCAGATAGTGTTGTTGTTGTTGTTTTGCTCGAATCAATTCCAACTCGTGGTGACCCCATGTGTGAGAGTAGAACTGGCCTTTCAGAAGCAAATTGCCAGGCCTGTCTTCCAAGGTGGGTTCGAACTGCCAATCTCTTGGTTAGTAGTCTAGCATTTAACTGTTTTTTTTTTTTTTTTTTTTACCACTCAGGTACTCCACAACTCTGGTGGCTTGTGATTGCGTGCAAAATAAACCTGCATGTTTGAATAATCCTTACTCTCCACTCACACTTGATTGATAATTTGACTGGGCATAAAGCTCTAAGTAGGAAATATTTTTTCTTTAGCTTTTTGAAAGTATTGCTTTATTGTCTGTGAAGTTTCATTGTGGCTGTTGAAAAGTTTGATAACATTTTCATTCCTGATTTCATATGTGACCATTTTCTCCTACTCCTGGCGCCAAAGCTTTTTAGGATCTTCTCTTTATCCCTGATATTTTGAAATTTCACTCAATATGACTTGTTGTAGATCTTTTTATTATTTATTTTACTGGGAACTCAAGGGTCCCTTTCGAACTGGAAACTTGTGTCCTTCAGTTTGGGGAATTTTTTGTGTGTGTGTGTGTTATTTCTTAAATAATTTCTCCCTTTCATGTTTTTTCTCTTCTCTCCTTTTGGAACTCATTATTTACGTTACAATTTTTTTTTTTTAATCTTTCTTCTGCAATTTCTTATTGTTTTTTTTCCTACTTCCTGGAACGACAACAACAACAATAAAAAATCCAAATCCATTGCTGTCGAGTTGATTCTGACTCATGGTGACTCTAAAGGACAGAGTAGAACTGCCCCATAGTGTTTCCAAGGAGCACCTGGTGGATTCAAACTGCCGGCCTTTGGGTTAGCAGCCATAGCTCTTAACCACTGTGCCACCAAGGTTTCCTTACTTCCTGGAAGCATTCCTCAATTATAACCTCCAATACCTCCTATGAAAATTTTAAATGTTGCTGTGATGTTTTGCATTTTAAAGAGGTATTTCTTCTCTGGATGTTCCTTTGTATAACATTCTATTCTTTATAGATGCAATATTATCGCTCACTTTTCAATATTAACTATCATTTGTTTTTGTCAGTTTTTTTTTTTTCTGCTTCTATCTTGTTTCTATTTCCTCCAACTCTCCCTCCCCCATCCTTTTTTTCCTTCTATTTTGGTGTGTATATTTCATATCGAGAGCTTTAAGACTGAGACACTAAATAGATGATTGGACTCTCTGGGTGGGAGAGGACAAGGTTTATGGACAAGTGGATTTCTTTTGCAATAGGATGAGTAGGTGAGGACTCACTGGTGTCATTGGGGAACCCCCTAAATAATTATAACCCCCTTATAATTCTAGAAGCCAGAATTCTGGTAGCTAACCAAAGTAAGGCGTTGTATGTGTGTGTGTGGGGCGGGGGGGCGGGGGTGGGGAGCAGGGGTTTCATTTAACTGGTAGATTTTCTTTCCTTTTTTTTTTTTTTTTAATTGTGCTTTAGGTGAGAGTTTACAGAACATATTCGTTTCTCAATAAACAGCTAATACACAAATTGTTTTGGGACATTGGTTACAAACCCCATGATTTGTCTGAGCTCTCTCCCCTTCTCTACCTTGTGTTCCTTGTTCCCATTAGTCCAGTTATCCTGTCCCTTCCTGCCTTTTCTTTGCTTTTGGGCTGGTGTGCCCATTAGTCTCGTATACATGGTTGAACTATGAAGCACATTTCTCATGTGTGTTACCGTTAGCCTATCTGATCTTTGGCTGAAGGGTGAACCTCAGGAGTGACTTCAGCACTGAGTTAAAAGATTGTCTAGGGGCCATGCTCTCAGGGTTTCTCCAGTCTCTGTCACACTAGCGAGCCTGGTCTTATTTATTAATTTTTTGTGTGTGTGAATTTGAGTTTTGTTCTACATTTTTCTTCTGTCTGGGATCCTTTATTGTGATCCCTGCCAGAGCAGTTGGTGGTAGTAACCGGGCACCTACTAGTTGTTCTGGGCTCAGTCTCGTGGAGCTTTTGGTACTTTTGGTTCATTAGTCCTTTGGACTAAGCTTTCCATTGTATCTTTAGTTTTCTCCACTCTCCTTTGTTCCAGCTGGGAGGGGCCCAGTAGATGTATCTTAGATGCTCGCAGGCTTTTAAAACTCCAGACGCTACTGTTTGATGTAGAACATTTTCTTTATAGACTATGTTATGCCAGTTGAGCTAGATGTCCCGAGACCATGGTTAGTAGTCCTCAGCCCTACAGTAGCTCAGTCCCTCAGGGTGTTTGGATGTGTCTATGAAGCCTCTATGGCTTTGCCTTGGTCAAGTCATGCTGACCTTTCCAGTATTGTGTACTGTCTTACCTGTCACCAAAGCTACCACTTATCTACTATCGTCTCTCCTCACCACTCCCCTCCCTTGTATTCATCAAAGATTGCTTCTTTCTGTGTGGAAACATTTGTTTTTATAATAGTGGTCTCATACAGTATTTGTCCTTTTGTAATTGACGTATGTCACTCAACATAATGACATCCAGATTCATCCATGTTGTGAGATGCTTCTCAGATTCATCGTTGTTCTTTAGTATTGCATAGTATTCCGTTGTGTTTGTGTACCATAGTTTGTTTATTCATTCATCTGTTGATAGGCACTTAGGTTGTTTCCATCTTTTTGCTATTGTGAATAACGCTGCAATGAACGTGGGTATCTATTTGTGTGATGGCTCTTATTTTTCTAGGATATATTCCTAGGAGTGGGATTGCTGGATCGTATAGTATTTCTAGCTTTTTAAGGAAGCACTGTATCTTTTTCCAAAATGGTTGTACCATTTTGTATTCCCACCAGCAATGCATAAGAGTTCCAATTTCCCTGTAACCTTTCCAACATTCTTTATTTTCTGTTTTTTTTTTTTTTAATTCGAGCCAGTAATGTCGTAATACAATGGTATCTCATTGCAGTTTTGATTTGCATTTCTCTAATTGCTAGTGATTGTGAGCATTTCCGCATGTGTCTATTAGCCACCTAAATATCTTCTTTGGTGAAGTGTCTGTTCATAACCTTTTCCCATTTTTTAATGGGATTATTTGTGTTTTTATTATAGAAGTGTTGGGTTTTCCTACAGATATTCGAGATTAGACCTTTGTCAGGTATGTCACAGCCAAATTTTTTTCCCAGTCTGTAGGTTCTCTTTTTACTCTTTTGGTGAAGTCTTTTGATGAGCAAAATTGTTTAACTTTTTAGAAGATCCCATTTATCTAGCTTATCTTTTGGTGTTTACATGGTGTTAATTACGGTTTGTATCCTGATTGTGCCATATATTAGAGCCCCAGTGAAAACCTTATGAATAGCAACAGGATATTGTCTGATATAGTGCCAGAAGATGAGCCCCTCAGGTTGGAAGGTATTTAAAATACAACTAGGGAAGAGCTGTCTCCTCAAAGTAAAGTTGACCTTAATGGCATAGATGGAGTCAAGCTTTTGGGACCTTTATTTGCTGATGTGACACAACTCAAAATGAGAAGAAACAGATGCAAACATTTATTAATAATAGGAAAGTGGAATGTATGAAGTGTGAATCTAGAAAAATTGGAAGTCATCAAAAATGAAATGGAACACATACATAAACACTGATATTGTAGAAATTAATGAGCTGAAATGGACTGGTATTGGCCATTTTGAATCAGACAATTATATGGTATACTAAGCCAGAAATGACGAATTGAAGAGAAATGGCGTTGCATTCATTGTCAAAAAGAACATTTGAAGATTTATCCTGAAGTACAGCCCTGTCAGTAATAGGATTATACACATATGCTTATAAGGAAGACCAGTTAATGTGACTATTATTCAAATTTACCCACCAACCACTAATGCCAAAGATGAGGAAGTTGAAGGTTTTTACCAATTTCTGTAGTAAGAAATTGATCACACATGCAATCAAGATGCATTGATAATTACTGGTGATTGGAAAGTGAAAGTTGGAAACAAAGAAGGAACAGTAGTTGGAAAATATAGCTTTGGTAATAGAAATGCTGCTGGAGATCACATGATACAATTTTGCAAGACCAATGACTTCTTCATTGCAAATACCTTTTTTCAGCAACATAAATGGTGACTATACACATCAGCATTGCCAGGCAGAATACACAGGAATCAAATTGACTAAATCTGTGGAAGGAGACAATGGAAAAGCTCAATATCATCATCCAGAACAAGATCAGGGGCTGACAGACCATCAATTGCTCATATGTAAGTTCAAGCTGAAGCTGAAGAAAATTAGAACAAGTCCATGAGAGCCAAAGTAGGACCTTGAATATATTCTACCTGAATTTAGAGACCATCTCAAGAATAAATTTGACTCATTATACACTAATGACCAAAGACCAGATGAGTCGTGACATGACATCAAGAACCTCATACATGAAGAAAGCAAAAGGCCATTAAAGAGACAGGAAATAAAGAAAAGACCAAAATGGATGTCAGAAGAGACTCTGAAACTTATTCTTGAACATAGAATAGCTAAAGCAAAAGGAAGAAATGATGAAGTAAAAGAGTCGAACAGAAAATTTCAAAGGGCAGCTTGAGAAGACAAAGTATTGTAATGAAATGTGCAAAGACCTGGAGTTAGAAAACCAAATGAGAAGAACATGCTAGGCATTTCTCAAGCTGAAAGAACTGAAGGGAAAATTCAAGCCTCAAATTGCAATTTTGAAGGATCCTATGGGGGGAAAATGTTAAATGACGCAGGAAGCATCAAAAGAAGATGGAAAGACTACACAGAGTCACAGCACCAAAAGGGATTGGTTGATGTTCAACCATTTCAGGAGGTAGCATATGATCAAGAACCTATGGTAATGAAGGAAGAAGTCCAAGCTGCACTGAAGGCATTGGCGAAAAACAAGGCTCCAGGAATTGACAGAATACTAATTGAGATGTTTCAGCAAATGGATGCAGTGCTGGAAGAGCTCACTAGTCGTGCCAAGAAATTTGGAAGACAGCTACCTGGCCAACTGACTGGAAAAAAATCTATACCTGTGCCCACTGCAACAGAATTGGAAATTATTGAATAATATCATTAATATCACACACAAGTAAAATTTTGCTGAAGATAATTCGAAAGCAGTTGCAGCAGTACCTTGACAGGGAACTGCCAGAAATTCAAGCCAGACCCAGAAGAGGATGTGGAACGAGGAATATCATTGCTACATTTCAGGTAGATCTTGGCTGAAAGTGGAGAATACCAGGAAGATATTTACCTGTGTTTTATTGACTATGCAAAAGCATTTGGCTGTGTGGATCATAATAAATTATGGATAACATTGCCAAGAATGGGAATTCCAGAATACTTAATTGTGCTCATCAGGAACCTGTACCTAGACCAAGAGCAGTCGTTTGAGCTGAACAAGGGGATACTGCATGGCTTAAAGTCAGGAAACTGTGTGCCAGGGTTGTGTCCTTTCACCATACTCATTCAGTCTGCATGCTGAGCAGATAATGAGAGAAGCTGGACTATATGAAGAAGAACAGGGCATTAGGATTGGAGGAACACTCACTAACAACCAGTGATATGAAAAAGATACAACCTTGCTTGATGAAAGTGAAGAAGACTTGAAGTACTTACTGATGAAGATCAAAGACTACAGCCTTCAGTACACCTCAATATAAAAAAAAAATCCTCATAACTGGACTAAGGAACATCATGATAAAAAGAGAAAAGATTGAAGTCGTCAAGGATTTAATTTTACTTGAATCCACAATCAATGCCCATGGAAGCAGCAGTCAAGAAATCAAAAGACACATTGCATTGGGCAAATCTGCTGCAAAAGACCTTTTTAAGTGTTAAAAAACAAAAATGTCACTTTAAGGACTAAGGTACACCTGAGCTAAGCCATGATGTTTCCAATCGTTTCATATGTGTTTGAAAGCTGAACAATGACTAAAGAAGACTGAAGAAGAATTGATGCTCTTGAATTATGGTGTTGGTGAGGAATATTGAATATATCATTGACTGTCGGAAGAATGAACAAATCTGTCTTGGAAGAAGTACAGCCAGAATGCTCCTTAGAAGCAAGGATGGTAAGACTTAGTGTCGTATACTTTGGACATGTTATCAGGAGGGACTAGTCCTTCAAGAATGACATCATGGTTGGTAAAGTAGGGGGTCAGTGAAAAAGAGGAAAAACATCAATGAGATGGATTGACACAGTGGCTGCAACAATGGGCTGAAGCCTATCAACAATTGTGAGGATGGCGCAGGATTGGACAGTGTTTTGTTCTGTTGTACGTGGGGTTGCTATGAGTTGGAAAAAACTTAACGGCATCTAACAACAGTGTTGATCCTCTTTTTTCTTCCATGATCTTTATATTTTTTTGTTTAATATTTATGTCTTTCTTCCATTTTGAATTAATTTTTGTGCTTTGGTGTGAGGTATGGGTCCCGTTTCATTTTTTTACAGATGGACATCCAGTTTTGCCAGCACTATTTGTTAAAAATACTGTCTTTTACCCACTTAATGGACTTTGAGTCTTTGTCAAAGATTATGTGGCCATAGCTAGATGCATTTCCATCTGGGTTCTCCACTCTGTTCCGTTGGTCAACGTGTCTGTCGTTGTACCAATACCAGGCTGTTTTGACTACCTTGGCTGTATAGTAGGTTCTGAGGTTAGGTAGTGCAAAGCCTCCTACTTCATTATTCATCTTTAACAATACTATACTTATCCAGAGCCTCTTTACTTCCCTTATATAGTTAATGATTAGTTTTTCATCTTGTTAGAGAGTGCTGTTGGTATCTGGATTGGTATTGCATTGTATTTTAGATTGTTTTGGGTAGAAAAGACATTTTTACATGTTGAATTTACCTATCCATGAGCATGGTATGTTTTTCTGTTTATATAGATCTCTTTAGGTTTCTTGCAGAAGTATTTTGCAGTTTCCTTTGTATAGGTTTTTTTAAGTCCCTGGTTAGATTTATTCCTAAGTATTTTATTTTTTTAGAGGTTTTTATGAATGGTAAAAATGGTATTTTTTCCTGATTATTTTCAGCCTCTCCATTGAGAATGATGTTGGCTGTTGGTTTTCTATAAACCAAAAAAAAAAAAAAGGAAACCAAACCCATTGCCATCAAGTTGATTCCAACTCTTAGCAACCCTATAGGACAGAGTAGAATTGCCCCATAGGGTTTCCAAGGAGCAGCTGGTGAATTTGAACTGTTGACCCTTTGGTTAACAGGTAAACACTTAATCACCAAACGTCCTTTATTATATTGAGGAGAGTCAGAGCTTTTATCAGGAATGGGTGTTGGACTTTATCAAATGCCTTTTCTGCATCAACTGAGATGATCATGTGATTCTTTTCTTTTGTTTTATTTATGTGGTGGATTACGTTGCTTGATTTTCTAATTTCATACCTGGCCTGAATCCTACTAGGTCGTGGTGTACTTTTTTTTTTTTTTTAATATGGTGCTGAATTCTACGCTAGAATTTTGTCAAGAGTTTTTGCATCTATATTCATGAGAGATAAAGGTCTGTAATTTTCTTTTTTTGTGTCTTTGTCTGATTTGATATCAGGGCTATGCTGAATTTATAGAATGAATTCAGAAGCATCCCTTCCTTTTCTATGTTCTGAAATAGTTTGAGTAATACTAATGCAAGCTCTTCTGTTAATGTTTGGTAGAATTCTCTAGCAAAGCCATCTGGGCCAGGACTTTTTTTGTTGTTGTTGGGAGTTTTTTTTTCTCTTTAATTACCTTTCAATCTCTTCTCTTGTTATGGGCCTGTTCAGATTTTCTACCTCACTTTGTGTTAGCTTAGGTAGGTACTGTGTTTCTAGAAAATTTTCCATTTCCTCTAGGTTTTCAAATTTGTTGGAGTACCATTTTTCATAGTACTGTGTCATGATCCTTTTTATTTCAGTTGGGTCTGCTGTAATGTCCCCCATTTAATTTATTATTTGGGTCATTTGCTTCCTGTCCTGTTTTTCTTTTGTTAATTTGGCCAGTGGTTTGTCCATTTTGCTGTTCTTTTCAAAGAACCAACTTTCAGTTTTGTGGATTCTTTCTCTTGTCTACTATCTCTTTATTTCTGCTTTGATCTTTATTATTTCCTTTCTCCTGATGACTGTAGGCTTTGTTTGCTGTTCTTTATTTGTTCGAGTTGTAGGGCTAATGTTTTGATTTTATCCTTTTCTTTTTTGATGTGTGTGCTTATTGCTATAAATTGTCCTCTGAGCACTACCTTTGCTGTGTCCCAAAAGTTTAGGTATGATGTGTTTTCATTCTCATTTGATTCTAAAATTTTTTTTATTACATCTTTGATTTCTTCTATTACCCCATGGTTTTAAGCAAGTTGTTATTCATTTTCCATGTGTTTGATTTTTTTTTTCTTGCTCTTCCTGAAACCCTGGTGGCATGGTGGTTAAGTGCTACAGCTGCTAACCAAGGGGTTGCCAGTTTGAACCTGCCAGGCACTCCTTAGAAACTCTATGGATCAGTTCTACTCTGTCCTATAGGGTCACTATGAGTCAGAATCAACTCAATGGCACTAGATTTTGGGTTTTCCTTTCTTAATGTCTACATTTATGGCATTGTGTTCAGAGAAGATGTTTTGCATTATCTCGATATTTTGGATTTTGTTGAGGATTGCTTTGTGGCCTAAGATGTGGTCTATTCTGGAGAACGTTCCATGTGCAGTGGAAAAGAATGTGTACTTTGCTGCTGTTGGATGGAGTGTTCTATACATCCATGAGGTAAAGTTGGTTGATTGTGGCCTTTAGGTCTTCTGTATTTTTGCTGAGTTTCTTTCTAGACACTCTGTCCTTTACCAAGAGTGGTGTGTTGAAGTCTTCTACTATTATTGTGCTACTGTCAATTTCTCTTTTCAGTGCTGTTAGAGTTTGTTGTACGTATTTTGGAGCCCTGTTGTTGGGTGCATAGATACTTATTATGGTTATGTCCTCTAGGTGGATTGTCCCTTTAATCATTATAGAATGTCCTTTCTTGTCTTTTATGGTGGATTGTCTTAAAATCTATTTTTCTGAAATTAGTATTGCCACTCCTGATCTTTTTTGGTTGCTGTTTGCTTGGTATATTTTTTTCTATCCTTCGATTTTTAATATATTTATGTCTTTGTGTCTAAGGTGTGTTTCTTGTAGACAGTTTATTGATGGGTCATGTTTTTCTTTATCCATTCTGTCACTCTCTTTCTCTTTATGGGTACATTTAAGCCATTTACATTCAGTGTGATTATTGATAGGTGTGAGTTTATGGCTGTCATTTTGTAGTGCCTTTTTTTTTTTGTGGTGCTGATGTTCTCTTTGTTCCTCTTACTCTCCTGTGCTGAGTCCTTTTTGCTTGTGAAGTTTCTTTTCGTTTCTTTCCTTATTGTAGATTTTGTGTTCACTGAGATTTTGTTGTTCTTCTTCATCTTGATGAGTAGGTTTGCTAACTTTCTTTGTGCTTACCTTGAAATTTACCTTTATTTTCCTAAGTTTTAACGAGTCTTTTATTACTTGATATTGCCTTGACTTCCTTTCCATTTGAAAGTTCTATACCTACACTAAATAGTCCCCCTTTTATTGTTCTAATATTTTTGTCATTTACAGATTGACCCTCTAGTTCCCTGTTTTAAATCTTTTAGTTTTGTTTTATCCTTGAGAATTCATTACCTAGGTCGGTATTTGGCTGATGCTGACCCTTGTCCCAGATTCAAGTTGTTGTCTGATGTTGCTGGTTTTCTAACCAAAGGACTCTCTTTAATAATTCTTGTAAGTTTAATCCAGTAGGTTTTCAGTAATGTTTTCAGCTATGACCAGCGTCGCCAAGGCTAGACCCTTTTTGGCCCTATTTCACCAAAGAGAAATCCTTTAGTCTTCTGGGATAGAGGAGGGACAGCCATCTGGCTGAGTATGTTGGGAAAAGGGACCTGGGCCTAATTATTCCTTACTAACCAATCTTCTAGTTTTTAGCCCCACCTCTCATCCCTGCCTTCAGGTGTATGTGGTGCCTCCGGGGTTTCCAGGATTCTTTACTTGAATAGACTTGCTTTTCGTTGGCTTCCCAACTCTTCCCTACCTTTTTACAGGAAGTTAGGAAAGCTCAGAAACCTGAAGCCAAAGTTGGCTCACACTTAATCGAATACTTTAGTAAGTTAAATTTTAATTTAAATACATAAATAAATAAACCTAACATATGTGTATAAAGGAAACCCTGGTGCACATAGTGGTTAAGTGCTATGGCTGCTAACCAAGAGGTCGGCAGTTTGCCTCTGCCAGGCACTCCTTGGAAACTCTATTGGGCAGTTCTACTCTGTCCTATACAGTTGCTATGAGTTGGAATCGACTCGACGGCAATGGGTTTTGGTTTTTATATGTATAAAAGCATCATACTAAAATGAACTCTCATGAATGTACCACCAAACTAAAAAAAAATAGGACCTCACTGTACTAGTTTCCTAGGGCTACCTAAAAAAATACCACAAACTGGATTGCTTAGAAAAACAGAAATTCTCTCACAGTTCAGGAGCCTAGTAGTCTGAATTCTTCTTCCTAGGAGAAGATCCTTTCTTCTCTCTTCCAGCTTCTGGTAGTCCCAGGTATTCCTTGACATGGAGCTACAGCATAACTCTATCATCACATGGCCATCTTCCCTCTTTTATAAGAGCACCACTCATATTGGAATAGGACCCCCCCTACTCTGGTATGACCTCATGGTAATTTAACTGATAACATCTTCAAAGACCTTATTTCCAAACAAGGTCATGTTAATAAGTACTGGCAGCTGGAACCTCAGCATAGTTTTTTGTGAGTCACGATTCAATCCCTAGCACTTAGCTAGTGCCAGTGAGTTTTTTCTAAGGCGAACTGTTTCCTGGATCAGTAGATCCATGCTTTTCATTAGCTCTAAACATTTGCATCCCCTCTGCTCTCTCTATCCTTGCTTTATAAAGACTCTGTCATGCCCTCTAGCATTGTCTTCCAGTTAACCTCTCCCTCACATTTTCTATCTCCTTATCCTTTATGTTTGTTGCATGCAATTTACCTAAGATCTCAGTATATTTTGGCAATGGAGGCTGTCAGAACATCTAGTTTGCGATATTGCTAGAACAGGAAGTCCCAAATCCTAGCCACATCCTTCCTATCTTGTAAAGTTTCATTGACATCATTAGTGTACTGTCATCTCCTTTTCTGTCCTTTTGCATTTGTGATTTTAAACATTTTCAGTTCCTTTCTTGTCATTTTAGTGAAGCTCCAGGACAAATTTGAGATAAACACTTCCGTTCAATTCAAAATGTTTAAATGGTAAGTTGGTTATATTTCTTTTCAGAGTTGTGTAGCATTATATCAGGAGATCTAATAACTCCAAGAAAGGAAACTCATATAGGAGTCTCTTGAAATGGTCATTTGGTATAGTTTTTGCCTAGGTGATATTACTGGGACAAATTCCTATGTAGCATTGCAAGTATTTTTTTGACATCTTTTCACCCTCTGTGGCGAATCATCCTGTGGATAAAAGGGTTCATTTTGAGACTTATCTAGTTGGGAAACCTTCACTTTGAAATACATATTTGCATTTCACAACAAAACTTTTAGAAAAGATATATTAGTCATCTTGATTAAAGAACTGAACAATTTAAGCTGGTTTAGAGACAAGAAAAGACCAAAATGTTCATGTTAAACCCATTGCTTTCCTTGCCAATGAAGAAAGATGATGGCCTCTTCTTAATCTGAGTGGCTAGAAAACTGGTTAATAATACAACTTACTGATTCCACAACTTCATGTCTTTTCGTAAGCCTAAACCCTGGATATACGAAGTATGAAAGTATTTCACTACAGAGTATTAGCGTAGGCCAGTTTTACATTGACACTCAAGCCTTGAGTTGCCCATAGGCTCACTGTTTCCTTTGTGAGCTAGGAATCTGCCTGCAGAAGCCAGTCCAGGTCATCCCTTCACTGTCATCAGGTAGGGTCCTTCCTGGCAAGGCCCTGCCCCTTCTTGGCCCTGACTACCTCTGGGCAGCATGGCACCTGGGGTGGGCCTGCTCTCCAGCTCTGACAGGCAGTCATCTGTCTTACAGCACAGGCTCTAATTACCCCATGCCATTAGCCTGCCTGGCAGGACTACAGATGTTATTAATGGTCATGAAATTATCCAATGCCTTTAAAACTCCAGAGCCAGTCGATGTTAGTCCCCATGACCTCTCAAAGCACTTTATTTCTTTGTTCATTTTGCTGCTATATTGAACCTTAACCTTGAGCACAAAATAAAAAAAAATTCAGAGGAGAATGTCGTTCTCCCCCATTTTCCCTTGGTCCCTTCCTCAGCTCCCCCCAAAAACAATTATAACTCACCATTTTGCCTCTTTGCTAGATTGTTTATTTGCAGGGATCTCTTGAATATATGATGTGCCATTCTCCCCTACCCCTACCCACTGTATGGATCTGTTTTCAAAAATTAAAAATAATGTGTTGCTTGTTATTAGAAAATCAATATGTTTTCATGGTTGGAAAAATTAGAAAAATGCAGATGAGCAAAAAAGGAGAAGAAAAATCCATAATCCCACCTTCCAGAGATAAACGCTGTCAACACTGTATGGCATATCTTTAGATGTTTTTCTGTACAGATAGGTAGAAAGATATGAGGTGATGTTATAATAATAATATTAACTAACGTTCACTGAGTTCTTAGTGTGGAACAGGCACTGTCCAGAATGCTTTTCCATGTAATAACACACTGAATCTTCTCCAAAACCCTGGGAGACAGGCTTAATTCTATTCTCATTTTGCAAAGGAGGCAACAGAAGAATGGCGAGATGAAAAATATTCCCAAAGCCTCTCATCTATTAACTGAAAGAGGTGGAGTCTGAACCCAAGCACTCTGGCTCTGGGATCTAAACTCTTAATACATTATACTACTATCTAGAGCTTGGCTCTTAACCAAAAGGTCAGCGGTTCAAATCCACCAGCCGCTCCTTGGAAACCCCATGGAACAGTTTCACTCTGTCCTATAGAGTCTCTGCGAGTCGGAATCCGCTCGCCAGCAATCGGTCTGTTTTTTTTTTTTTTTTTAATTACCTTTAAAATTTAATAAACCTTGAATATCTTTCCATGTTACCATTAATCCACAACATGATTCTGAATAATTCTGGAGACTGAATTGAAAATAAATGTAAATAAATAAATAAAACCAAACCCCTTGCTGTCGAGTCAATGCTGACTCAGAGACTGACTGAATAGAATCCCAAAACATGGGTATGCTAAGATTTCTTTAACTAAAGTTTCCCTCTTTCTATTTTTCCTTTTTTTTCTATAATAAATAACATTTTGATGGACACATGGGTTATTTTTAAATGAGATAATTCCTTTAGGAATATAACCTCAGAGAAAGCAAAAAATTAACGAACAACGTGAACAATGTTTGTTTCACGCTCACAAATGACAGCACGGTGCTCTCCTTGGTTCCATTCATTGTTTCCAAGAGCTAATCATCTGCTTAAATGAAAAAAATAAAAATAAAAAACCAAATCCATTATGGGGCGGTTTTCTATGTGTCAGTCACACCTTATTCACGCTGTTTAAGTGCTGATATTTATTCACAAGGAATTCAGGCTCAAAATGAGATTCTGGTGAAATCAGAGAGAATAAAAGGAGAAAACTCTTTTTTGAATGTCTTTTCCTATTATACACTGCCCTTTTTTCTAGCTCTTTCCAAGTGAGCTTCAGTTTTTTTTTTTTTTTTCAACTGAGCAGGAAATTCTTCAGAAATTCTGTCCTTTTCCTCAGCTGGAAATTCTTCAACTGTTCAGTATCCAGAAACTTTAATGCAGCTTCAATCTAGTCCTTGTTCTGGGAGGAAATTTTTGGCATGCCATTTCGTCTCATCTGAGTTATAGGCTAGGTCTATATTTGGCCAGTAAATCCACCATGGCAGGGGCTATTTGGGATTTTTAGCTGATTGTCAGCTGGTCCGTGTAAAATGCACTTGACTTGACCTCCGGTTGATAGGATGGACTAAGTAACTGTCCAGCTTTATAACAGGCCCATTCTTCCATGAGTGAAGGTACCACCCCAGTTTCAGGCAAGTCACTGGTAGAGTAATATGTGGGCAGAGGCCATGTTTGCTTATTTATTTTTTTACTCCACGTAACTATGCCTAGCACCCAGGAGACGTTCAACACCTGTTTGTGAAGTTGAAGAAGTCTCAGGAGATCTGGGTTCTAGTTTCAGTCCTACTACAGATTAGCTGTGGAGGGGGGCATATTACTAACCACTTTGCACCTCAACTTCCTCAGACATACTACCCCTTTGGTAACTTTCGGAAACCTAATGAAATCATTCCTGCAGTTCTTTAATTTCCATGGAAAATCATTTCACAGGTTCTCAAAGTATTAACTTTCAAGTAAGAGTAAAACATACTGACTCTTATTTTTGTCGTTGTTGGGTGCTGTCAAGTCGGTTCCGACTCATAGTAACCCAACGTACAGCAGAACAAAAGAGTGGCTGATCCTGCATCGTTCTCACAATTGTTGCTATGCTTGAGCCCATTGGTGCAGCCACTGTGTCAATCCATCTCATTGAAGGTCTTCCTCTTTTTAGCTGATATCCTTCTCCAGGGACAGGTCCCTCCCTCCTGATAACACATCCGAAGTATGTGAGATGAAGTCTTACTATTCTTGTTTCTACAGAGCATTCTGGCTGTACTTTCTTCCAAGACAGATTTGTTCATTCTTTTGGAAGTTTATGGCATATTCAATATTCTTCACCAACACTATAATTCAAAGGCATCAATTCTTATTTTTAAATACATGTAATTTTAACTGTATGGGGCAAATGTATGATCTCTTAGGTGTTTTAGCCCCTTTTCCCTATTTCAGCATACATTAAAGATGACATTTACACTTGGAACACCCTCCCATGGGTGACCCAGTATAGGAATTATGGGCTAGAACATAGACTGTGGGACTGTATACAATTCATAGTCCACTAACACAAACTTCAGCCCTTTTCACCCACTAATTGTTCTTAGCTGTTGTCAAGTTGGCCCCTGACGCATGGCGACCTCATATGTTACAGAATAGTGCTGCCCCCATAGGGTTTTCTTGGCTGTAATCTTTAGGGAAGGGGATTGCCAGGCCTTTTCTCTGTGGAGCCACTGGGTGGGCTCTAACCACCAACCACCTGGTTAGCAGCTGATTGCAAACGGTGTTCACCACAGGCTCTCCCATTTAGGAAACCACATTGGCTAACACGTATTTCAACACTACTCTAAGGATAGTGTGGGGGTAGTGGTGTAGAACAGGCAAACTGATCAAAGAAATAGAAGAGAGTACAGACACTGAATCACGTACCCACGGGAAACTGGGACATAAAAGAGCTTCTTACCAAATCAGGCAGAAGAAGAAGGATCACATTGTAGATGGTGTTGGGAAAACTGACACACTATGGAAAAAAATAGTTGGATTCCTTCCTATCTCACGACATATGCAAAAAATAAACCCCAAATGGATTAAAGACCTAAGTAGGAAATGAAAAAAATACAAATCTTACAGAAAAGTATGTAGGAAAATATCTTTGTGATTCTGGGGTTAGGAGTAAATGCCTTAACCAAGACCCAAACAATATAAACCATAAGGGGAAAGCTGATGGATATGACTACATCCAAATTAGAGAGTTCAGTTCAAAACCTTTAACCTACCTACATGGGAGAGGATGTTTGTAGTGTCTAAAATCAACAAGGAAACCCTGGTGGTATAGCGGTTAAGTGCTATGGCTGTTAACCAAGAGGTCGGCAGTTCGAATCTACCAGGTGCTCCTTGGAAGCTCTATGGGGTAGTTCTACTCTGTCCCATAGGGTCGCTCGCTATGAGTTGGAATTGACTTGATGGCAGTGGGTGGGTAAAATCAACAAGGAGTTAACTCCCCTAGAACCCCCTGAAAACTGGTAAGAAAAAGACAGGAAACTCACACAGGAAAAATCTGGGCAAAGGATATAAACAGGTCGAAGAAGGGAAACTCAAATTACTGCTAAGCATATGAAGAACTACTCACTTCACTAGTAATCGGAGAAATGTAAATTTAAATGACAATGCAATCCACTTTAAAATCACCAGATTGTCAAAACTTGGGAATCTTATAAATATCGGAGGCCGAAAGGGATATGGGGCAATGAGACCTCTCCAGCGCTGCTCGGTGGGAGTGTCAACTGGCACAAGTATGGTCTCAAAGTCCCTGAGAACAGGAAGTGCCATTCTAGCCCACGCTCCAGCTCTCTCACTCCTGGTGCTGGTGCGGACCCAGAGACTGCCTTGTAGGGCTACGTGAGGGGACACAGCTGCAGAGCTTTTTGCAGCACTGTGTGCGGTAGCAAGGAACTGGAGTCAACCTTGGTGTTCATCACTAGGGTAGTGGACAGGGACACCGTGGCACAGGTAAAGCAGTCGGCAGTAGTAATTAAAGGTAACAGCATGGACAGATCTCAAAACACAGGGCTAGGTGAAAAACGAAGACGTAGAATGAGATTTATAGCACACTGCAGAGTTCTTGGGAGGTGCAAATGGTTAACATACTCAGCTACTAACCTAAAAGTTGGCAGCTTGAGTCCTCCCAGAGGCACTTGGAAGAAAGGCCTGGTGATCTGCTTCTGAAAATTAAGCCATTGAAAATTGTATGGAGCATACCTCTACTCTGATACACATGAAGTAACCGTGAGTCAGAATCTACTCGACGGCAACTGGTTTTGCCTTTTGTAACACACAAACACATGAGGTAATACTATCTATTGTTTAAGGATATACCATACCGAACCGAACCAAACCCACTGCCGTTGAGTAGATTTCGACTCATAACCATCCCATAGGGTTTCCAAGGCTGTAAATCTCTACAGAAGCAGACTGCCACATCTTTCTGCCGTGGAGCCCTTAGGGTGGAGCCGCTGGTGGTTTCAAACCACCGACATTTCGGTTAGCAGTCAACCACTTTAACCACTGGACCACCAGCGTTCCTTATTTAAGGACATACGTATATCTAAACAAAGCTAGTAGTGAGAATCGCTGTTGGGGATGGGAAAGGGGCATCAGCAAGTCAGAAGGAAAACAACAATAAAATAAAACAGGGGCCTCTCATGGATTAGAGCCCTGGTGGCTCAATGGTTAAGCTTTCTGCTGCTAACCAAAAGGTGGCAGTTCCAATCTACCAGGTGCTCCTTGGAAACCCTATGGGGCAGCTCTGCTCTGTCCTATAGGGTCGCTATGAATCAGAATCAACTCCATGGCAATGTTTTTTTTTTCCTCACAGATTGGTGAGCGTACTAGGAACTGAAGAGTGGAATTACTTCAACTCTGTGGATCTGTGGTCCAAAAGGGAAAAGAAAAGGAAGTAAAATCAAATTGGAATTTGGGTGAGTGAAGAAACATCTTTATAGTGATAGCCTTGACATACTCTCATGTTTACATGCTGCATAATAAATCATTGATGAGCTTCCATTCTTCGTGATTTGTAATAGATTAGTGGTGACACACTCCCCAGCTGTCAGAACCCCAGGGCTGAGAGGCGCAGCAGGAGCTGTTTGTGTTCACAATTCTCCACTTAGTATAAGCCTTCTGAGGTGAAGTCACCCATAAAAACTAAAGACAGTCGGCCCTAATACTGGAGACACCAGTAGGAGAAGGATCTGGGAAAGGTTTCCAATTACTATTCCATAAAGACCTAGTCTGAATACCTCTTTATCCAGAGTTTATTTCCTCCATCTAATATTTAAAGCCTTCCCCTTGTATATGTAGAATGAAAAGCAGAAATCTAAATAGCTCGAACATCATTTCCCTAATTCCCATAGCCGGCACTGCTCAGGCTGTCTCTAAATTGTGAATACAAATGAACAGAAGACAAAAATCATTTTGCTGAATTCTGCAATGCAGTATTTCAGTGGAGCACAGAGAAACAGATTCTGCAAAGCTCTGAAACTGGCGAGAAGACTGTTCTCAAAATCTACCAACCAGAGACCTGGGAGGAGCAGCCTGCTTGAGATCCATTTCTCTCCCTCTCTCCCCTTTCCCTCTCTGCCTTTTTGCACCAAATTCACTTGTCGATTTCATCAAAGAGCTACTTGACTGGATTTCTGAATCTGCCCCTACTCTGAATTGATCAGTTATTCAAGGTGAGCTCCATGAGACTGTTAAATAACCAGGTCTTTTTCCTTTCACCTTCTGCAGTTCCAGAGAAATTCCCCTTCCTGTGTGTCCCTATCAAATGCACACATTTTAGGAAGACAAGCATTCCTTACTAATATCTTATCCTGCAGACAAATTAATTTTTTAAATGTGAATCTGGATTTTTTTTTTAAGGCACATTTACTGCAAAGATGGTTGTAACCTTTTGCTTCCAGGTCAGAATAGAGTGATTTTTCTATCGCTCATGTGTTTACTATTTGTCATTTAAAAATACGCAGTTCTTGGGCTCATGTAGAATTGCTGTGTATTTACAGTTCTAAGGATTAGAATGAAATTGGTAGCTAAATGGGGTGTTTCTTGTGATCAATGACTGTAAGGTAATGTGTGTGGCTTGCAACCCAGCATCCACAGGAGAGTCACTCCTTGGATTTGAACATCTGAGAATTACTTAGAAGGAAGTGAGGCCAGGTGCTCTGGGTACTAGCTCACTCCTCCGGAGGGGCTTCCAACCACATGCAGACCATTATCTCATTAGTTCTCAAAATATCCCAGAGAGGAAGAAAGGCAGATGCTAATGGAGTAATGAAATGGCATCAAGCCTTTGCTAACGTAACAATCACTTCCTCCTTTCCTGCCCCCAGTCCCTAACTCCAGATGTGGAAACCGAGGCAGAGGGAGCTGAAATTGCCCACCGAGACCCCCAGAGAGTCACCAGCAAAGGGAAGACTGGGAACAGGATGCTGCTACCTATCAAACTGATGGAATAGGTTTTTTAAAAAAAATGCCTAAATAAAGGCTAAATCGCTCACTTAAGATAGCAGCAACCTTCTATTTCCAAACTGTCACTGAGTGTGGATAGCTAGGAAGTCAAAAATGTGCTGAGAAGAAGGGTGGGCACTGGGCCAAGATAAAGCCATAGACAGGCTCTCACAAGTGGCCACTTTGGGGTGCAGCTGGGCTCTTCTGCTGACTCAGTACTTTGCTGATAAGTGCAATTCAATTTTGTTCACATCTTTATAGACACACACAACACATACCAAACTGACCTCATTTGGTCTAATTCCTCAGGTTTTTACCAAGGTCTTTGAGGCTATTTTCTTAAAGAACTGCTGTGATAAAGGCTTTCATTTTTAAAGAAGCTGGTTTGGTTCAAGTTTCTTCCCTGCTTTAAGATTGTGAGTGTACAGCCTCACCTGATAGGACACTTCTGGGTCCTTCCTTTCATTATTCAAGGGCTTCAGATTATTGGACTTGTGGTCACCACCACCAGTCTGCCAGCCTAGCGGGGCCCTCCTCAGAGGTCCCTGTGTTCCTTGGCTCAGTTTTCATGGACTTCAGGTCCCCTCTTCAGTCCCTATGAAATCTTTTCTCTTTGGAGGAGGGGACTAATATGTAATGGCTGGTCACCAATGACTGGTACAACATAGTCAAAGGAATAAATTTTTAACTGTGGAATTGTAGGCATGTGGAAGCATTTCTGGGAAGAGGAAGTTTTATGGCAACTCCACCAGGCATCCTACTTGGAAGGTTAACCCCACCGTGGAAAGATAGCATCATTTAAGAAAAACACAAGTGTTATTGTTTCTCCTTAGTCAGCCTATTCAACATTTTTAAAGCTGATAATGTGAATGAAGCATTTTTTTGTTCATTCAGTCAGCAAACACAAAAAGGAATAAGTAATATAGCCCCTTACATCAGGGGGCCCCAAAACATGTAAATGAATTACTGCAATGCAGGGTGGTAATAAGCATAATAGAGGTGGATATAGAAAGTAGAAATTTCTGACATCAATGAATTTATAGATAATCAATATTCTAGAAGACATTTATAGGCCCCATATGCTGGGTGAAACCAGCAGGGATATTTGATAAAGACGAATATATATGGCCCAGCATTGGTTTGAATGATCAATGGAATAATGGCAAGGTCATGTATATGTGTCAGTGTAACATTGTGGGCACGTCATGAGCTACGGAGTTGGGTAGGCTTGGGTTTGAACCATAGCTCTGCCATTTACTTCTATGGCTTTCTCAAAGGAAAAATTACTTCACCTGTCTGTACTTTAGTCTCCTTGTCTATAAAATGGAAGTAATAATAGGGCCTGCCTGAAAGGTTTGTTGGGAGGATTAAATAGGATGATACTTTCCAAGTGCTAGAACAGGGCCTGGCAAAAAAAAAAAAAAAATCTGTACTCAGTAAGCATTAACAACTATTATTACCACTCATGAAGAGTTATTTTAGAAAAGACAAAAAGAAAGATTCTGGACTTTTAATTTACAGCTTGCTCAGTGGCAGCCAGCAGTTCTCTGGTAAACTCATCAGATTGTATACTGGTCTCTGAAAGGACTAGGAAGTTCTGCTCAAAAGAAGAAAGTGTCTGTGTCATCCTAGGGTTCTTAATAGGCAAGAAAGAAGAGAAAGTATGGATGTAGTTGGACATATGCTCAAACCATGAAGAAGGCACATGTCAAGAAGACCGGGGAGAAAACAGGCTTACTCCTGTACTTTTGAGATAGGTGACCCTACAAGGGAGAACCTGTCATGAGAGTTAGAAGCTCTCCAAACTGTACTTGGTCTGTGCAGTTACAACTGGTTCCAATGAGGGTATAAGTGGGGAAGTATTTAAAGAAGCCAAGGTAGTTGTGATGGATTTAATGAGCTCAGGTTTTAAAAAGACTTTTGAGAAAAAGGCATGCAACCAAGAACGACTACAAGAGGAATGTTGGGAAGGTTAATGTCTAAAATGAGCTGAGGCATGCAAAAAACTTCTAAGGACAGCAAAAAGGACTAACCGCTGTTCCAGGCAAGATCAGGGAAGGAATAGACAGACCCAGAGCTTGGAGATGATGGTGAAAATGTGACTAGATGGGCTGGAGAAGGCTGAACTCTGTGATATCTATTTTTATCTGTTTTCTCTGACAGGGAGAATGGTAGAACAGAAATGGATAGAAGGAATGAACACTGGTAAGTAATAAAGAAAGCCCAAGAGATTGTTTCTTCTAATTGCTCGACAAGTTCAGATTTCTGGAATAAATGGGTTATGTTACAAGGCACTGCTGCAACTTGCAAGTGAGATTCTGTAGGCATTACTTTGAAATTTAAAGAATGTTAGAGAAATGAAGATGTGCTGGGACAAATGCTGGTGTGTACCTTTTATTTTAAGAAATGGAGAGGACTTTGATCTTATGGGCTACAGGCATCTTGGACGAGAGTTGAATATGGGAGGATTATTCTGTGAACATCTTGAAGAGAATGTGGTGATCACTAAAACACACTGAGGTTTACAAAGAACAAACCACATCAGGTTCACCTCACCTCTCTTCCTCCTCCTTCTTCTCCTTTCTTCTTTGATATTCTTAGACCAAAAGCCCTGAGAAGTCAACTGAACTCTGCATTTGAGTTTCATGACATTGTTGTGGATAAGAAAAAGAAAAATGGGCTGGATTTGCAAAAATTAAGAAACTTGGAAACTGTTTGAATGACCTTACTTAAATGGTAGCGTAATGGGAAATCTCAGCCCAGAGGGGAGTTTCTAGTGATAAAACATAAAGTTATGCCTCCCCTTGTTCAGCTCCAACTTTTTTTTTTTGGGTCCACGACTAGAATTAAGATATAATGTAATTAATGTTACTGTAATACATACCATTTATTATATGCTTACTATGTGTCAGGGAATACAAGTTGTTGTTGTTAGGTGTCGTTGAGTCAGTTCTGACTCATAGCGACCCTGTGTACAATAGAACAAAACACTGCTCAGTCCTATGCCATCCATACATACAATCGTTGTTATGCTTGAGTCCATTGTTGGAGCCACCGTGTCAGTCCATCTCATTGAGGGTCTTTCTCTATTTTGCTGACCCTCTACTTTACTGAGAATGATGCCCTTCTCCAGGGACTGATCCCTCCTGATAACATGTCCAAAGTATGTGAGATGAAATCTCACCATCCTTGCTTCTAATGAGCATTCTGGCTGTATTTTTTCCAAGAGAGATTTGTTTGTTCTTCTGACAGTCCATGGTATATTCAATATTCTTTACCAACACCATAATTCCAAGGCATGAATTCTTCTTTGGTCTTCCTTATTCATTGTCCAGCTTTCACATGCATATGAAAACACCACTGCTTGGGTCAGGTGCACCTTAGTCCTCAAAATGACATCTTTGCTTTTTAACACTTTAAAGAGGTCTTCTGCTGCAGATTTGCCTAATGCAATGAGCCAAATGATTTCTTAACAGCTGCTTCCATGGGCATTAATTGTGGATCCAAGTAAAATGAAATCCTTGACAACTTCAATCTTTTCTCCGTTTATCATGACGTTGCTCATTGGTCCCATTGTGAGGATTTTTGTTTTCTTTATGTTGAGGTACAATCCACACTGATGGCTGTGGTCTTGGACCTTCATTAGTAAGTGCTTCAAGCCCTCTTCACTTTCAGCAAGCAAGGTTGTGTCATCTGCATAACTCAAGTTGTTAATGAGTCTTCCTCCAATCCTGATGCTCTGTTCTTCTTCATGTAATCGAGCTTCTCCGATTATTTGCTCAGCTTACAGATTGAATAAGTATAGTGAAAGGATACAACACACACCTTTCCTGATTTTAAACCATGCAGTATTCCCTTGTTCTGTTCAAACAAGGTCCTTCATGAGCACAATGAAGTGTTCTGGGATTCTTATTCTTTCCAATGTTGTCCCTAATTTGTTATGATTCACACAGTCGAATGCTTTTGCATAGTCAATAAAACACAGGTAAACATCTTTCTGCTATTCTCTGCTTCTAGTCATGATCCACCCGATACCAGCAATGATATATGATATCCCTTGTTCCACATCCTCTTCCAGCTTGAATTTCTGGCAGTCCCCTGTCTATGTACTGCTGCAACCCGCTTTTGAACGATCTTCAGCAAAATTTTACATGTGTGTGATATTAATGATATTGTTCAATAATTTCTGCGTTCTGTTGGATCACCTTTCTTTGGAATGGGCACAAATATGCATCTCTTCCAAGAGGCTGGCCAGGTGGCTGTCTTCCAAACTTCTTGGCATAGATGAGTGAACACCTCCAGTGCTGCTTCCGTTCTGTTGAAACATCTCAATTGGTATTCCGTCATTTCTTGGAGCCTTGTTTTTTGCCAGTGCCTGCAGTACAGCTTAGACTTCTTCCTTCAGTACCACCGGTTCTTGATCATATGCTACTTCCTGAAATGGTTGCCTGTCAACCAATTCTTTTTGGTACAGTGACTCTATGTGTTCCTTCCATCTTCTTTTGATGCTTCCTGCATCGTTTAATATTTTCCCTGTAGATTTCAATATTGCAACTCGAGGCTTGAATTTTTTCTTCAGTTCTTTCAGCTTGAGAAATGCTGAGCATGTTCTTCCCATTTGGTTTTCTATCTCCAGGTCTTTGCACATGTCGTTATAAAACTTTACTTTGTCTTCTTGAGCTGCATTTTGAAATCTTCTGTTCAGTTCTTTTATATCATTATTTCTTTCTCTTTAGAAGCTCTACATTCAAGATCAGCTTCCCCAGTCTCTTCTGACATTCATTTTGGTCTTTTCTTTCTTTCCTGTCTTTTTGATCTCTTTGCTTTCTCCATGTATGAAGTTTTTGATGTCATTCCACAACTCATCTGGTCTTTGGTCATTAGTGTTTGATGTGTCAAATCTATTCTTGAGATGGTCTTTAAATTCAGGTGGGATATACTCAAGGTCATACTTTGGCTCTCATGGATTTGTTCTAATTTTCAACTTCAACATGAACTTGCATATGAGCAAGTGATGCTCTGTTCCATACTTGGCTCCTGGCCTTGTTCTGACTGATGAGACTGAGTTGAGTTTTTCCATCAACTCTTTCCACTGATGTGGTCAATTTGAATCCTGTGTAGTCCATCTGGCAAGGTCCATGTGAATAGTTGCCGTTTATATTGTTGAAAAAAGGTATCATAATGAAATCCTTGGTCTTGCAAAATTCTATCATGTGATCTCAGATGTTGTTTCTATCACCAAGGCTGTATTTTCCAACTACCAATACCCCTTTTGTTTCCAACTTTCATATTTCAATCACCAGCAATTATCAATGCATCTTGATTGCATGTTTGATCAATTTCAGACTGCAGAAGTTGGTAAAAACTTCAATTTCTTCATTTTTGGCTTAGTGGTTGGTATATAAATTTGAATAATGTTCATATTAACTGGTCTTCCTTGTAGGCATGTGGTATTATCATATCAATGATAGCACTGTACTTCAGGATCTTGAAATCTTCATTTGATGATGAATGTGATGCCATTTCTGTTCAACTTGTCATTCCCAGTATAGTAGACCATACGATTATCTTGTTCAAAATGGCCAATACCATTTCATTCCATTTCAGCTCACTGATGCCTAGGACATCGATGTTTCTGCATTCCATTTCATTTTTGATGACTTCTAATTTTCCTAGATTCATACTTTCTATAGTCCACGTTCCTATTATTAATAGGGAAGCCCTGGTGGCATAATGGTTAATTGCTACAGCTGCTAAGAAAAGGTCAGCAGTTCGAATCCACCAGGTGCTCCATGGAAACTCTATAAGGCAGTTCTACTCTGTCCTATAGGGTCACTATGAGTCGGAATCGACTCGATGGCAATGGGTTTGGTTTTTGTATTATTATTAATAGATGCTTGCAGCTATTTCTTCTCATTTTGAGTTGTGCCACATTAGCAAATGAAGGTCCAGAAAGCTTTACTCCATCTACATCATTAAGTTCAACTTCACTTTGAGGAGGCAGCACTTCCCCAGTTTTGCATTTCAGTGCCTTCCAACCTGAGGGGCTCATCTTCCAGCACTATATCAGACAATGTTCCACTGCTATTCATAAGGTTTTCACTGTCCAATTTTTTCAGAAGTAGACTGCCAGGTTTTTTTTCCTAGTCTTTCTTAGTCTGGAAGCTCTGCTGAAACCTGTCCACCAAGGGTGACCCTGCTGGTATTTGAAATATGGGTGGCAAAGCCTTCAGTATCACAGCAACACGAAAGCTACCACAATATGACAAAGTTCACAGACACGTGGTACAGGTGATATATAGATATGTGTATGTGTTTATATATATATACATATTTTGAGTTTTTACAAAATTCTATGAGATAGATACTATTCTACAGAGAGGTTAAATAACTTCCCCAAGAGTAAGTCAATAAGTCAGGATCAGGGTATTTGAACATCAGAGTATCTGATAGCAAAGAGATTGCTCTTTCAGTTGTACTAACTGGTTCAGAAAGCTGAAGTGGAAGGGATAGTGTACACACAGGATGAAATCATCAGGGTCCAAAATAACAGTGCCAGGAGCATAGACTGAATCCAACAAGAGTTTACCTGGGTAAGTTAAAGTCCTGGAGTAGGGCCCAAAAGGAGAAAAAACAAACAAACAATTTAAGTACAGGATGGACTAGACATGACTTAGGAGAATTTTGTGAGAATAGGATTTAGTTGACAGGAAGTTCAATCCAAGACAATAGTGTGATGTGGCAGCCAAAGAAAAAAACAAAGCAAAACAAAAGTCTAATTAGATTTACTCCATCTTGACAGAAGATCATGGTTAAAATGAGACTTGGAAGAAGGAAACCAAAGAAGGGCTTTGTCTGCTGTTTGGAGTTAGTAGCATAATGTCGATAGACTAAAGAGAGAAGGCAGAATTCTTCACCCCTACTTTTTGTCTGCCTTCACTGTCAGGGAAAACAATAGACCATAAAATGTGTACCAGCCAGTTGTGTGAGAGAAATGTGGCATCAGAGCCTGTCGCTGTTGTTCCTGAGTCACTCTAGTAGGAATGTAGATCAACTTTCAAGGAAAAGCAGTTAATATCCAGATCATATGGGAAACAAGGCAAAAACTGGGGATGTTTGTCTGGGGAAGAGAGAGAGGCCTTTAGAGACCACTTGACTGGTCTTCACACGTCAGAAGGGCTGTCATGTAAAACGCAGTTCTGCTAATCCTCTAGTGTAGTGGCTTTCAAACTTGCTTAACTGTTACATGTGGTAAGAATTACATTTTATATCTCAGCCTAGAATGCACATAATTTACTGGTTTACACACATAAAATGAAATAAATATTCCAGAAAACTTTATTTACCTATATATATATATATATATATATATATATATATATTTTTTTTTTTATGGAAACCCTGGTGGCATAGTGGTTAAGTACTACGGCTGCTAACCAAAAGGTCAGCAATTCAAATCCACCAGGTGTTCCTTGGAAACTCTATGGGGCAGTTCTATTCTGTGCTGTATTGTCGCTATGATTTGGAATTGGCTCGACAGCAACAGGTTTAGTTTTTGTTGTTTTATGTTCGATTTACGTTGATCTAGTCTATTCTCATCCTTACCCTATCGTATTCTACCCTACCGTGCCCTATCTTTTTTCATTAGAGATTAAAAAAAAAAGCTTCTCAAGACCCATCAGGCTGATTTCCTAACTTACTAATGAGTTGTTGTTCATAGTTGAAAAATCACTGCCCTAGGGACTAGAGCTGGGACCCACAGAAGGAAGCTATGTGGTGGTAGCTCTTGCTTAGGATCACAAAGCACTTCTAACAGGCAGAGGTGACAAAGATGGGTTTGGTTTCCTCAGGAAGCAGTGAGTTATTGCTTCTTGCAGAATTCAAACATAAGCTGAAGAAGGAGAGCATTGCGCAAAAGATTTGAGTATCAAATAGGAGACTGAATTAAATCATCCTCAGCCCTTCCCATTTCTGAAATGCCATGGTTGTATTAGTGGGATTGGCTGCTGCAAAGCTCATGCCCTTTTAGGCTACATTAATAGAAGCACAGTACACATCTTTCAAGAGATGAGGGTGGCGTTGCTCCCTGCTTTTCAGACCATAAATCAGAGTATCAGAAACAATATAGGAGCCACAGTTTTAAGACATATATGTTAAATTAATCATTCATTCATTCAGCAAATATTTACAGTGCATCCCCTGGTGGTGGAGTGGTTAAGCATACAGCTGCTAACCAAAAGGTTGGCAGTTCAAATCCCCTAGCTGCTCCCTGGAAATGACTCGTCAGCAACGAACTTGATTTTTGGGGGTTATTACGAACCAATCACCAGGCTAGTCTCTGAGAATATAAGACGACACAGTCCGTGACTAATCCAGCTTACAGTCTAGTGGGGAAAAGATAATCATTCAACGTTTTTTGTCAAGGAGCACTGATGGCAACAACGGTTAAGTGATCGACTGCGAACCAAAAGGTAAGTGGTTTGAACCCACCACGCGCTTCATGGGGAAAATATCTTACCCTCTGCTAAGGGTTAAAAAAAAAAAAAAAGGGTACAGCCTAGGAAACCCTATGGGGCAGTTCTACTCTGTCACATGGGGCACTATGAGTTGGAACCGACTTGATGGCACACAACAACTACCTCTCAGTCACTGTTCTAGATGCTGGGCATATATCAGCGTATCAGTGCACAAAACAGAATAAAAATAATCCCTGTCCTCATGGAGTTTATAGATTATAATTGAGAAGCACACAAATAATTAATCAATCCTGACTGTGGATGTACAGAGTAGCCAGAGAGATTAGGATGGGGGCCAAACTAGTGCAAGAGTCGGGGACATGTCAACTCCACCTGAAAGGGGAGTGTGGCAAGTTGCAGGGAAAGTAGGACAGGAAAGTGGGAAGGGACATTCCAGGCAGAGGGAATAACAAGCATTTGCTGACATGAAAGAAAGTCAGGCTGGCTGGGATACAGGAGGAGGGTGAGAACTGACCCCCACAGAGTCAGGAAATGGAATTTGATCCTGCAAACAAGAGGATTACAGGGATCCATTAGGGGGATGTAGAGATATGGGAGAAGATGGATTTGAGAGATGCGTAGGCATTAGAATCATCTTGACCTGGTAAGGGGATGAGCAGGAGGGAAGGGAAGAAGATGATCCCTGTGTTTCTGTCTTGAGCAGCTGGCATAGTCCCATTCACAGAGATGAGGAGAAGGAGCAATGGGTAAGGGGGAGGATGAGGTAAATATGGGACAACTCGGAACATACCGCTTCCTCTGCTTAAAATACCACCATCCCACTTGTCTGCTGGGAAAACATCTGTTTGACCTTCAACACTCCAACACTCATGAACCCTTTCTTTCTTTTTTTTAATTGTGCTTTAGGTGAAGGTTTACAGAGCAAATAGTTTCCCATTCAACAATTTGTATGCAGAATGTTCCAAGACATTGGTCAAAGTCCCCTCAATGTGACAGTACTCTCCTCATTTCTGCCCTGGGTTGCCTGTTACCTTTCCTCTGGTTTTCCTACTCCTTCTCATCTTTGCTTTTGGGCAGATTTTGCCCTTTTGGTCTCATATAATTAACTGTTCTAAGGAGCTTCTTCCTCTCGGGTCTTATTAATTTATGAGCTTGTCTATTGCTTGGTTGAAAGGTGATCTCTGGGAATGGCTTCAGTTTCATGTTAGAAGGGTGTCTTAGGGCCATAGTCTTGGGGGTTCCTCCAACCTCTATCAGACCAGTAAGTCTGCCCTTTTTATGGATTTGATTTTCATGAACCCTCCTCTTTGCCAGACGGAAGCAACCACTCCCTGCTTCGTATATTTGTTCTTTCCTTCAGTCACTGCTTCAATAGCACTTCATTGTACATATGTGTTTGCCAATAATAATAAAAATAATAACAAGTGCTTATTAAGTACTCACTGCCAGCCAGAACCATTCTAAGCCCTTTACAAGTATCTCCTCGTCTAATTCTCATGATAGCCCTTTATCTCCATTTACAGAGCAAAGAAACTGAGGCATAGACAGGTCAGGTAACTTACCTAGCTAATGTGGCACTGCTATTAAGAGACAGAGCTGGGACACAAGGCTCCAGGCTGGCTCCTATCTTCTGCCGGATTGTCAGTTGTTGCTGTTGTTGTCAGCTGCTGTTGAGTCAGACCCTGACGCAGGAAGACCCTGTACATAACTAAACAAAAAGCTGCCCGGGCCTGCCCACCCCCATAACGGGTTGGGGATCAGGCCATTGTGATCCACAGGGTTTTCATTGGCTGATTCTTGAAAGCAAACAACCAGGCCTTTCTTCTTAGTCATCTTAGTCTGTAAATTCTGCTGAAATCCATTCAGCATCATAGCAATACACAAGCCTCCGCTGAGAGACAAGTGACGGTTACGCATAGTGTGCATTGTCCGGGAATCCAACCCAGGTGTCCCCAGTGGAAGGTGAGAATTCTACCACTGAACAACCATTGCCCCCGTTCCTTGAAGTTTGGGACCATTTTGTGTGTGTGTGTGTGTGTGTGTGTGTGTGTGTGTATATACATTACTCATCTAGTGCTGCCATAACACAAATACCGCAAGTGGATGGTTTAACAAAGAGAAATTTATTTTCTCACAGTCTGGTAGGTTACAAGTCCAAATTCATGGTCTCAGCTCCAGGGGAAGGCTTTCTCTCTCTGTCAGCCCTGGAGGAAGATCCTTGTACTCAATCTTCCCCTGGTTGAGGAGCTTCTCCACAGGGACCCCATGTCCAAAGGATGTGCTCTGTTCCTGGTGCTGCTTTCTTGGTGGTACGAGGTCCCCAAGTCTCTGTGTGCTTCCCTTTCCTTTTATCTCTTTAGAGATAAAAGGTGGTGCAGGCCACACCTCAGGGAAACTCCCTTTACATTGGATCAGGGATGCAACCTAAGTAAGGGTGGTGTTACAATTCCACCCAAATGCTCTCAACATAAAATTATAATCACAAAATGGAGGACAACCACACATTGCCTGACCAAGTTGACACATATTTTTGTGGGGACACAATTCAGTCCATGACTCTCTCTCTCTATATATATACATTTTATACCCTCAAGCATAGAGCCTGGGCCATAATACCAAAAAAAAAAAAACAACCCTGTTGCTGTGGAGTCAATTCTGACTCATAGCATCCCTACAGGACAAGGTAGAACTGCCCCATAGAGTCTCCAAGGAGCGGCTGGTGGATTCAAACTGCCCATCTTTTGGTTAGTAGCCGAGCTCTTAACCACTGCGCCACCAGGGCTCCTGTGTCATAATGTTGTTGTTGTTGGTAGGTGCTATCGAGTTGGTTCTGACTCATAGCAACACTATATACAACAGAATGAAACACCACCCAGACCTGCGCCACCCACACAATCGTTTGTTATGCTTGAGCCCATTGTTGCAGCTTAGGGCATAATAAAAGGCCCTTAAAAAGGTTTGTTTGGATGGATCAATGACATGATAACATTGTTCAAACCTTTAAAGAGGGGTGTCTTAGTTATCTAGTGCTGCTATAACAGAAATACCACAAGCTGATGGCCTTAACAAACAGGAATTTATTTTCTCACAGTTTAGGAGGCTAGAAATGTGAATTCAGGGTGCCAGCTCTAGGGGAAGGCCTTCTCTCTCTGTCGACTCTGAAGAAAGGTCTTTCACTCTTCAGCTTCTGCTCCTGGTTGCTTGGAGATCTCCATGTGTCTTGGCATCTCTCTTCCCCCACTTCTGCTTCTTTTCATTGCTTGTTTAATTGCTTTTATATCTCAAAAGAGATTGATTCAAGACACGCCCTACACAAATCCTGTCTTGTTAACATAAGAAAGACAATCCATTCCCAAACTGGGTAATAATATACGTTAGGATTTACAACACGTATTTTTGGAGGACACAATTCAAGGCCATATTTTACAATTACCAACACTTCTTTGTCTTCAACTTTCACATTCCAATGGCCAGTAATTATCAACTCATCTTGATTGCATATTTGATCAATTTCAGACTGTAGAAGTTGATAAAAAATCTTCAATTTTTTCATCTTTGGCCTTAGTGTTTGGTGTGTAAATTTGAATAACAGTCATATTAACTGGTCTTCCTTGTAGGCATATGGATATTATCTTATCACTGACAGCGTTGTGCCTCAGGATTCTTTATGACGATGAATGCGATGCCATTCCTCTTCAATTTGTCATTCCTGGAGTAGTAGACCATAAGATTGTCTGATTCAAAATAGTCAATATCAGTCCATTTCAGCTCACTAATGCCTAGCATATCAATGTTTATGCAGTCCATGTCATGTTTAATGACTTCCAATTTTTCTAGATTCATACTTTGTATATTCTGCTTTCCTTTATTATTAATGGATGTTTGCAGCTGTTTCTTCTCATTTTGTGTTGCACCACATCAAAGAGATGAAAGTCCCAAAAGCTTGACTCCATCCACATCATTCAGGTCAACTACTTTGAGAAGGCGGCTCTTCCCCAGTTGTATTTTGAGTGCCTTCCAACCTGAGGGGTTTCTCTTCCAGCACTATATCAGACAATGTTCCGTCGCTATTCATAAGGTTTTCACTGGCCAGTTTTTTCAGAAGAAGACTGCCAGGTTCTTCTTCCTCATCTGTCTTAGTCTGGCACTCCTTTGAAACCTGTTCAAGGGTGACCTTGCTGGTATTTGAAATACCAGTGGCAAAGTTTTCAGTATCACAGCAATACGCAAGTCAACACGGTACCACAAACTGACAGACATGCAGTGGGTAAAGGGCCAGAAAGTAAATATTTTAGGCTTTGCAGGCCATACAGTCTCTGTTTCGTTGGCAACTACTCAACTCTGCCATTGTAATGTGACAACCAAACCAAAGCAAACCTGTTGCCATTGAGTAGATTCCAACTCATAGCCACCCTAAGGGACAGTGTAGAATTGCCCCATAGGGTTTCCAAGGACCACCTGGTAGATTTGAACTGCCAACCTTTTAGTTAGCAGATGTAGCTGTTAACCACTATGCCACCAGCTAAACCAAACCTGTTGCCGTCGAGTTGCTTCTGACTCATACTGACCCTACAGGACAGAGTAGAACTGCCCCACGGCGTTTGAAGGAGCAGACGATGGATTTGAACTGCTGACCTTTTGGTTTGCAGCTGAGCTCTTAATCACTGAGTCACCAAAGGCAGCTGTAGACAATATAAAATAGGTGTGGCTGGGTTATTTATGAACACTGCAATTTGAATTCTGTATAATTTTCATATGTTAAAAAATATTATCCTTTTTTAAAATTGCTTTCAACTATTTAAAAATGTAAAGCCTACTCTTAGGACATAGACTAAGGCTTGTCCTGTGGGCCATAGTTGGCCGATCCCTGCCCTAGACTGCAGGCCCAGAGTCAGTGGGTGGAAATGACTTTTGACTCCATAGAAGTTCACATCAGCTACTGATACCCGTCAGTAGGAAGGGCTGCTGAGCACTCTGGGAAGCTGCACTCAGCACAGATTTCCAAGCAGGGGCGTGGCATTATCTGTGGCAATGTAGAAGGGACACCTGCTGAGGGTAAGGGCAGGGGTGGGAGACACAATGACCTCTAAACCCCTTTCTTCTGCTGTAAGATCCCACATAGCAGCTTCTTGGGCTTTAGAGTAAAACCACAGGAGCTGAACTGATTGGAAGGAAGGTCATTCTGAATTAGCGAAAAGGTTTGAGTTACAAAACGGTTTATAAGAAATGATGCTTCATTGCTTTCAAGGACATTCAGCAATCAAACGAACACTTAACAAAGGGCTGTCAATAATCCACTTGAATTGCACTTTATATTTTTCAAAGTGCTTTCCAGTACATTATCTCCATTGATCCAGCCAGGCACCCTAGGGGATGGACAGCCCCATTTTACAGGTGAAGGCAGAAGGCTTGCAGGCTGAGATGGCTTGGAAAAAAAAAAAATTCAATTCCAACTCATAACAACCCTATAGGACAGAGTAGTACTGCCCCATGGCATTTCTAAGGAGCGGCTGGTGGATTTGAACTGCCGACCTTTTGGTTAGCAGCAACCGAGCTCTTAACCACTGCACCACCAGGGCTCAGAACCAGGTTTTTCTGCTTGATACAGCCTCCATAGGCCTGCTGTCGTGGGCGGGTAAACATGACAATGCTATCTGCTGTATCTAGAGTGTGTGATGGAGTTTTAAGAATCTTATTTATGTTTGCAAGATGATGCATACTCTTACCTCAAACTTCTTTTTAAGCCCTGAGGATATGCTAGAAACATAACCATACACCAAGAATGTTGTTATTTTGTGCCACTGAGTGGATTCTGACTGATAACGACCCTATAGAATAGAGCAGAACTACCCCATAGGCTTTCCTAGGCTATAGGAGCAGATCGCCAGGTCTTTTCTCCCTTGGATTGGCTGGTGGGTTCAAACTGCTGACCTCTTAGTTAACAGCTGGGTGTTTTACCCATTAAACCACCAGGAATGGGATATAGAATTTGTCAAACTGTATTAATAAAATGTGTTGTTGTTAGTTGCCATCAAGTTGGTTCCAACTCATGGCAACCATGTGTATAACAGAATGAAATGTTGCCCAGGACTGCACCATCATCATGACCCTTGGTAAGTTAGAGTTCATTGTTGTGGCTATTATGTCAATAATTAAATTTAAAAAATAAGTAAAATAAAACATAGCAAGAGTTAATAAATAGCTAATAATTTTGGGGGGGGTTAGAAAACTCATTTTCGTCGTGTTCCCTCACATCAGAATTTAAAATGTATTTTACTTTATCCCATGGCTAGATACTTTCTTCCCCCTCCACAGATGGTATAAAGGTAATGTCACTCCTTCCCTTGTCTGAAGGATCAGACATGCGTTTTAAATTAGTAAGAATTTTCAGTGTCCTTTTTTTTTTTTCAGTGTTCAAAATACTGCATTCTGCTAAGTTAGTAGTTTAGAGAAATCCTCCAAAAGAGGGACTCTGACATAGGAGGAAACTGAATCCAATTGCCTTGTGGTGGTTTCCTTCCTTTCTGTCCAAGAAAGTGTGACTTAAGGGAAAACACAAGGAAGCAGCCAGCCAGCAGGCCCTAGTGATTTGGGGGATAAAGCTGGTTTTTTTTTTTTTTTTAAAAAAAACTCAACTTGGGGATCTCATCAGCATTTCCCTGCCAAATTAGGTTTTGGCACGCCCAGGGGTACCTTGGCAAACTTTTTTAATTTCCCAAGAGCAACTTCCTGGTTCTTAATTAGGCCTTTTATTCCTAGATGTCTATATTTAACTGTGCTCTGTTAGTGCTGACCCCTTTTGGATCCTGCCAAGAGCTTCAGGGAGGTGGCAGCTGGGTCTAGACGGGGCAATTATTCAGATTATTAAGTTCCCCAAACCTTATTCTTCAAGTAAGATTCTGTGAGGGAATCTTCAGTTATCGAGTGATGCCTGCCAGAATTCATTCAATGGCTGCTCAGTGCTATCCTTTCGTTTGCCCAGGAGGCAGAGAGCAAACACTTAACCCACCGAAAGCTATGGGGGCCTGTAAGGGCTTTACGCATTAGCTTAGTAGGGTGGAGGATGGAGGGGAAAAAATGGAGTGAAGAGAGGTCTGGAGATACGCTCTCAGCTGTGCACAAAGGAAGCTGCAAGAATGGTCATGCCACCCTTGTTTGTAAAAGGGAAAAATTGAAAATAACCTAAATGTTTATTACAGGAGAAACGGATCAATAAATAGCGGTACATTTATACAATGGAATACGATTCAGCAGTGTGAGAATGAATGAACTAGGGTTCCGCGTATCGATGTAGATAAATCTCAAAAACTTATTGTTGAGCAAAAAAAGCAAGCCGCATGGGATACATACAATATGAAAACATTTGCAAGAATCTGAAACATGAGTGATAATACTGTATATGGTTTATTGGTAGCATATATGTAGTGTGGGAAACCCTGGTGGTACAGTGGTTAAGTGCTACAGCTGCTAACCAAAGGGTTGGCAGTTCGAATCCACCAGCCACTCCTTGGAAACTCTATGGGGCAGTTCCACTCTGTCCTCTAGGGGCGCTATGAGTCAGAATCCACTCCATGGGCACTAGATTTTTTTTTTTAATACGTAGTGTAAGCATTTTAAAAATCCACAGTAAAAAAAAAAAAAAAAACCCTCCAGATCAATTTGTTTTAAATAAAGGAAACAGAAAAACGCATGATAATGCTATACACTACATTCAGGAGAGTAGTTACCCCTGCAGAGGAGGGCAAAGGAGTGAGTCTGGAAGGGGTAAATGTTTTCAATTGAGTCTGTAACGTTTAACTTCTTTAAGCTGGGTGGAAAGTTCATGGAGAATTACCCATGAGATTATTAGCTACGCACTTTGCTGTTTTTGTTGTTGTTGAGTCCACTCCGACTCACAGTGGTTTTATGTCTAACAGAATGAAGCCTTGCACAGTCCTGGACCATCTTCATGATCTTTGGTATGTTTGGGTCCGCTGTTCTGGCTACTGTGTCAGTTCATCTCATTGAGGGCTTCCCTTGTTTTTGCTGAACCTCTATTTTAGCAAACATGATGCCCATTTTTAGTGATTGGACTTTCCTGATGATGTGTCCAAAGTAAGCAAGCCAAAGTCCCTCCATCCTCGCTTCTAAAGGAGCATTCTAGCTGTATGTCTCCTGAGACTGATTTGTTCGTTCTCCTGGCAGTCCAAGGTATATTCAATATTCTTCGCCAACATCACAGTTTGAATGCATCAATTCCTTTTTTTGTCGTCCTTTTTCTTTGTCCAGCTTTTGCAGCATATGAGGAGACTGAAAAGGCAATGGCTTGGGTCGGAGCACCTTCATTGCTATGCTCTTTGGTATGCTTGAAGTGTTCATTTAAAACTAAAGAGTGCCTACAAGGAGAGTTGAGGCTACGTATTGTTTGGGGATGGGATGGGGGAGATAGGAAAAGCCTCAGGAGAGAGGTGTCCTGAGGCTTTTCATCTTCCTCATCTGTGATCGAGTGACACTTTCAGGGAAACAAGAATGTAGGAAGCACAGGATGGGAATGCAGAGAACAAGAGTCTAGGGCCAGTTCTGCCTCTCTTGGGAGTTGTGTGGCCGACTCATAACAACCCTATAGGACAGAGTAGTACTGCCCCGTGGCATTTCTAAGGAGCGGCTGGTGGATTTGAACTGCCGACCTTTAAGCTCGGTGGAAAATTTACCTTACCTCTTCTGGGTCTCATTCCTCCTCTGTAATGGTAGATCCCCCTTGGTCTTTCCAAAGTCTAGCTACCTTTGGTTCTGAACGTCATCCAGGAAGCCCTGTGAGGCAGCCTTGAGGGGGAACTGGCCTGTGGTGTTGGCAACACTGCCATGATGCTCAGAGCTGGTGAAGCACTCAGCCCTACTGTTCAACGGGCAGTGGGTTAGGAGGATATTGGACAGAACTGGGCTAAAAATCTGCTTACATAATAACTCTTGTCACCTTGCAAATGACCCTGGGGAAAGATTACATGGATCAAGAGAGATTTTTGTAAAAGCTTTTACTACGGAGAATTTTGAAGATATTCTGCTGATGCACTCCCCACCACCTTTGTTATTATTCTGAAGCAGACAAAAGACCATTTATTAGTAAATATTTCAGTATGTATATTTGAAAGACAAGGGCTCTTTTTAAAAAAGTGTAACCATAATATTATTAACACACTTAATAAAATTAACAATTATCCTTAATATCATCTGATATGGTTTAACTTTCCAATTGTCTCATAAATGTTGGAATTTTCATTTTTATAATTTGTTAATTTTAGTTAAGATTTAACTAAGGTTCACATTTTGTGATTGGTCAAACATGTGCTGTACTATCTATCTCTGAGTTCCCCCAGCATCTCTCTTTCTCTCTTCCTTGTAATTAACTTTTTAAAATATTAGTTGTTGGGTAGAAGCTTTCACAGTCTGGACTTTGCTGTTTGCATTCCCGTAGTGTCGTTCATCCTGTTCCTGTGTTCTCTGTAAACTGGTACTTAAATGCAGAGGCTCACCTCCCATTTAAGAAGAGATGTTTTGCATTTGCCCTGAAGGATTCCTTATTTCTGCATCCAGCAAACAAACTAACAAAACAAATAACAACATATTTTCTCTACTACCTTGCTGATACCTAAAATTGCACTGCTAGAAATGAATAATTTTGTTTTAATCCCCGATTAAAATGCAAACACTCCCAGAAAAGGAGTGTTTCAGTATGAATGCTTTTATGAAATCCTTTCCTGAGCCACTTTCTGAATATAGGTGGAGACAGAGGAATGTTGGGGGGGTGGGAGGGTGAGGAACAGCACCTGGGCAATGGGTATATGTTTCACAGAGAAGGAACCTCTGGATGACTAATGGGAAAGTCGAAGTCCCTAGGTGGTGCAAGTGTTTGACATGCTTGGCTGCTAACCGAAAGGTTGGAGGTCTGCTTCCACACAGAGGTGCCTCAGAAAAAAAGACTGGTGACTTATTCCCAAAAAATCAGCCATTGAAAACCTTGCGGAGCACAGTTCTGCTCTGACACACATGGGGCCGCCATGAGTTGGAATCAACTCCACGGCAACCTGTAATGGAAAGACAGAATTGGTTAAAACGGGCTCATCCTTAAAGGCCCATCGGCTACTGAGCATTTCCTGTGCCGTGGACACTGCTTTCAGTGCTTGCAAGCAATTATCTCAATATATACTAAGGAGAGTCTTAGTTCTGCTTTTTAGTATAGCTTATAAAAATAAAAACAACAACAACAACAAAAAAACAGTTTTTTTTATAACAACCCTGGGAGGTGAGTCTAATTACAGCCATGGTAAAGATAAAAACACTAAACGCACACATCTATGGTCAACTGATTTTTGACAAGGGTGCTAAGTACATTCGATAGGGAAAGAAGAGTCTTTTCAATAAATGGTGCTGGGCAAACTGGATTTCCACATGCAGAAAAATGAAACAGGATCCATGCCTTACAACATAAACAAACAAAAAAATCAAAATGGATTAAGAACTTCAATGTGCAAACTCAAACCATAAAATTTTTAGAAGACCAGGAGAAATGCTGTCAGGTCTAGTGTTTAACAATGGATTATCTAATATAATAACAAAAGCACACACAGCAAAAGATAAAATAAATAAATGAGACCTCACCAAAAAAAAAAAAATATATATATATAGGTCATCAAGAGACTTTACCAAAAAAGTGAAGAGATGAGAGCACCTTCAGAAACCATATATCTGATTAGAATCTAATAACCAAAATATATGTAAAACTGTGACAACTTAACAAAGACAACCCAATGATAATTGGGCAAAGGACTTGAATATTCATTTCATAAAAGAGGACTTTCAAATGGCCACCAAATACATGAAGAGATGCTCAGCATCATTAGCCATCAGAGAGATGCAAATCAAAACCACGATGAGACATCATTTCAATCCCACCAGGATGACTAAGATAAAAAACCAACCAACAACAACAACAAAAAAAAAAAAACCCAGAAAATAACAAATGTTGGCAAGGATGTGGGGAAATTGGAACCTTATCTATGCTGGTGAGAATGCAAAATCGTAAGCCTTTTTGGAAAACAGTGTGGTGGTTCATCAAAAAACTAAAAATAGAACTACCATATGACCCGCAATTCCATTTCTAGGTATATACTCAAAGGGTTGAAAGCAGAGACTCAAACAGAGACTGTTATACCAATGTTCACTGCAGCACTATTCACAATAGCCAGAAGATGGAAATAAATGCCCATCACCAGATAAATGAATAAGCAAAATGTGGTACATACATACAATGGAATACTACTCAGCCAGTAGGAGAAATGAAATCTTGATACATGCTACAATACGGATGAAGCTTGAAGGCATTATGATGAATGATTATCTCAGTCACAAAAGAACAGATATCATAAGACCCCACTTAAATAAAAAGATAAGAACAGGAAAATGTATAGAGACCAAAGTTTATTAGTGGTTACTAGGGGCGGGAGGGAGGGGGAAGGAGCCGTTAGTGGTGATGGAAATATCTCATTAGTTAGCAGTAGGGTAGCACAGCCAATTATTGTAATTGCTGTCAATAAGTTGTACATCTGTAAAAAGTTAAACTGGCAAAAGTTGTGTGATAGATGTATTTACAACGGCCAAAAAAAAAAAAAAAAAAAGGTACAACCAAAAACCTCACGGAATTCCTAATAACATGTTTAGTGCTTCTGTTTTAACTCTTAGTTCGTTGTGTAGTGCCTGGGGCCTTAAAAGCTCCCAAGCTGCCATCCACAGCACAACAATTGGTCTCTATTTGTCTGGAGTAACAGAGGAAAAAGGACGGTCAGGAACAGGAGCAAGATATGGAATGTGTGGCTAATTGCCTCTGTGAACAACTGCCTCCTTTGCCATGAGACCAGAAGAGCTAGATGGTGCTCAGCTGCCATTTCTGAAAATTTTGATCAACAGATTCTATAGAAGAATCCTGATTACAAGGGAAAAAACACGGAACAGAATTTTAAGTTCTCATGGACTCCAGACTTTCTGGAGCCATGGGGGACTGGATGAACTCCCAAAACTATTGCCCTGAGATAGTCCTTAAAACTTAAACCAAAAATACTCCCTGAAGTCTTATGAAAACCAACCAATAGTTTAGCTAAACTAGTAAAAAAAAAAAAAGTCTACCTTGAGCATTACACTCTTTTAAGAACCATCTAGATGGGGTCAAAGGGACAAGAGCAACTCAACACATTTGTTAGGAACCTTAGGGGCAATGAGGTCATATTAATCAGGGAGAAACAACTTGGAGAAGGAGGGTGAGAATGGTTGCACAACTCAAATGATGTAATCAATGTCACCGAATTGTACATGTAAAAACAGTTGAATTGGTATACGTTTTGCTGTGTAAATTTGCAACAACAAAATAAATTAAAAAAAATAAAAACACTGAGGCTCCCCTGGCCTTAAGTCACTTGCTTAAGGTCATGTAGTTCATAAGCAGTAGTGCCAGGATTCCTCCCCACACTTCTGGTTCCCGGACTCTTTCCACTCGCCTCATAGCTGCCTCCTTAAGACACACTTTTTTTCCCTCTTTACTTTCAGCTTTGGGCTTGCCTGACGGGGGAGATGAGAGATGATTCCCCAGGATGGGTGGTTTCCAGCCTCCAGTGTTGCCTGTTCCTGGACACATTCTGGGGCTCCTGCCCACAGTCAGGCCATCTCAGAGGGCAGTCAGGGATTCCTCCCCACCCCCCCACCCCCCCACCCCCGGCCTCTGAGTAACAAGTCTTTTTTCCTTCCTTTTTTTTCTTTGCCCTTTTCTAGGAAAGAAGTCAGGGACGTTATCTCTGGAAACCCAGCCTACTGATTAGATAGAAAAGATGCTCCTGACTTCTATTGTGCTACCATAAGTCCACAATATTTTAGAATTTTTTTTTTTTGTTGCACAAACGAAATTGTAAAACTGACAAATTAAAAAAACAGAAAAAGCAAACAATTTCTCAGAGTTCCACCACCTCAACAAAATCCACTGTTTCCATTTCCTAGCTAGAGGCATATGTCGCTTTTCCAGTTCTATTCTGTTCCTGAATCAACAAAAAATACGTGGAAGCAGGGAGAGAAGGAGATCCCTCTCTGCCCTCCTCTGACTCACGGCCATTTTGAAGTTGCTCAGTTGGAGCCATTAACCTGCAAGACTCAGTATCCCTGGATCCACAGAGAGGGGCTAGCAGGGCCTTATTAACTTACAATTCCATCATTTTCTTCTGCTAGCCTCTTTGAGAATGAAGCCATTGTCTTAGGTTGGGTTCTCCAGAGGAGTGAAAACAATTAAGCATAAATATAAATATATACAGAGAGATTTAGCTCAAGAAAATGGCTCACACATCTGTGAAGGGTGGCAAGTCCCAAATCCTGACTCACATGGTTACAGGGGCTGACGAACCCAAAATTGGCAGGTCAGGTGGAAGGCTGATGGGTCACGTCTCAAGAACCAGAGGTCACAGGATGACAAGTTAGATATAGGATCCAGATAGAGCTTTGTCAGAACATCTGTCTGTCTTTCTACCTATCTATCTATAGGCTATAGGCCACACCCCCAAGGAAACTGACTGGCTTTCAACTGCTTGGCCTTTCAGCTGACTGGCTGCGCACATCAGATCACAAAATGGAGGTTGATTACATAACATCTGCCAAAGCACTGAGATTCGTGGCCTTGCCAAGTTGACACGTAACCTTAACCATCACAGACATGAACCTTCATAGAGTAGCTCTTTCTTTTAAAGCCAGAAGGGGAGGACCAAAACCAGCAAAGATAATTGAGAAAGAAGGAGGAGAAAGAAACCAACTGCAATGTGTAAGCAGCTCTGATCTTTCTGAATGCTGAGATCACACAGAGCAGCAACTTTTTCTCCCAATTCTTATTTCTGGGTGACTAGGGTTTTTTTTTCTTAATTTTATATTTATAAAAATGTATTTTGTAGGCCATTTCAACATCTAAGACAAGCTCTAAGACAAAAGGAGATGTGTGAAACCAGTTCAACCATGGACAGCTGTAGAGCTGTTTATTCCTATTGTATCTGTTCAGTGCATGCCTGAGTTGGGTCAGTGCTTACCCTCAGCAATTTTGGGCATATCTAGAGTTTTAAGTTATGCTAGAGACAAGCTCTCCTCTTAGTTAGCGGTGGTGGAGTGCATTGACTATCATTACCTATACACAATAAAGCCCATGAAACATCCTTAAAAAGAAATGCAAAAAAAAAAAAAGTTAAGTTTCAGAAAGAAGTCATTTGTCTTTAGCCGAATTCACCTGGGTATGATAAGGGTTGCTGCAGACATAAAACTGTCTGGAGCCTGGCTTCAGGGTTTAGAATTATAAAATATTCATGGCATGTAATTTTGCACAATTTGTTTAGCTACCAAGACATAATTTAGTTAATTGTTGCATGAATCCTTCAGAATGCCTAAAGAAGAGAAAAAAGGATGCTCAGAAGGTAAATCCAGCTCTGATACAAACATAGATAAGATGAACATAGTGTCCTGGGCACTCAATAAACACATACAATGATGATAAACACGCATGCGCATATATTCCATCTGCGTGAAATTAATTATTCCTGCTGATTTTTAGAGTGGTTTTACGGGGCCACTTTACGTATATGAGTTAGCTAGCATTGCTCTGCATGAGACTGCATATAAACCCAAAGGGAAGAGCTAGAGAACTAGTTTTCTACTTCAGAAAGACGTAGACAAGAAAACTCCTTGATTGTAAGGTTGATGAAATAACAAACATGGTAATTCATTTATCAAAGCATAGCCATATCTCCTCTGTGTCCAGGACTGTGCTGAGCCCTGATGGGTATATTTGTCAAAAGTGGTTTCTATCTCCAGGGAAACTTACAACCTCGTTGAGGCAAGACATACAAACAGAAACAGCTAGAAAACAATAGCTCTAAGACATTATTTAAACAAGTGCAAGCTAGCATGTAGAGCTCTCAGAGAAATGCAAATAAGGGAAGAGGTTTTTTCTCTCCATCCTCATTGCTCCACGTGAGGTCATGCTCCTGTTCTCTCTCTGTCCACATCACTGGGACAGTGGGTAACCCATCTCCTTGTCTGCAGTCTTGTCCCCTTCCAGTCCACTCTCCATATGAAACAGTAGGAATTTCTTTAAATGCACTTCTGACTATGGTGTTTCCTTCAGTGGCTTCCCACTGACCTTAAGAAAGAGCCCAAACCCTTCAGCTTGGTATACAGAGGCCAGCCTTACCCCTTCAGGTGAAACCACTTGTTTTCTCAAGAAACCACTTTGCTTCACTTGCCCTCACAGCTGATCCACTCTCCACTTGACATGTTCCCACCCCTTGCTGAGCTTCCTTCCAGTTCTTGTTCCTTTTAAGCTTAGACTTCCTTCCTTCTAGGAAGTCTCTCCCCAAGTTTGGGCTAGTGACTCGTGATGTGTTCCCCATTGCACCGGAGCTTTCTGTAGCTTATACTCACTAGAGAACATTCTCGGTGTCAGTAATTGGGAACGATGTAGTTTGTGTAGCTCTAAAGTCAGACCTCTGGGTTTGAAATCAAGGCTACCACTACTGACTGCTCTGATCAGGACCACAATAGTAGGTCATGGACAGAGCAGGAGTGAAATGTAGAACAAAATTCAAACTCATAAATTAAGACCAGAATTACTGGTCTGATAGAGACTGGTGGAAACCCTGAGACTGTGGCCCTTAGACACCCTTCAAACTTGGATCCGACATCACTCCTGGAGATCACGTCATACCCATAGAGTAGACAGGCCTGTAAAATGAACAATAACATCAGTGAGGAATGTACACCTGAGAACAGTTGACTACAGAAGATCTAAAGGGTAGCATTTGCCCAAAAGCAAAGTTCAGAAGGATGGTAGGGGCAGGAAAGCTGGACAAATAGACATGGGGAACCCAGGGAGGAAGAGGGCAGAGCTGACTCAGGGATTTCTAACCAATGTCACAAAACAAGCTGTGCATAAATTGTTGAATGGGAAACTAATTTGCTCTCTGAACTTTCACTTAAACAACAATAAAATTAAAAAAAGAAGACCTGCTATTTACTAGTTTTGTGAGCTTGAGGTAAATTACTTATCCTCATATGTCAGTTTTCTCATCTGTAAAATGGGGATAATGACGGTGCCTGTGCCACAGGGCTGTGAGAAATGAACGAGTTTATATCTGTGAAAGGCCTTAGACTAGGGCCTGGCACAATGTCAGCTACTATGATGGTAATGCTTGCTTGCTGAAAAAGTTGCAATGACGTATGATCTAAATATAAAATTTAATGATGAGAGAAGTAACAAAGTTAGCTATATTCATTGCAATAATTACTGGTTGGCATCCTCTCAACACTGTAAAAACCCTGCTCCCCAATCTTTTTTAGGTCATGGCACCCATAGAAAATGACAAAGTCTGAAGACACACTGCAATGAATCCCAAGGGCTGAGTGATGGATTTCCAGGCTTACCTAACCCTGCCATAGTGCCTTGGGGAGATGGCTGTGTACTGGGACAGGGCAGGCACTGGGCCTTGTTTGTGGCTATGTCTGCAGCACTGAGCCCCAGGGCTGGTGTGAGGACAATGCTAAAAATTATTTGTGAATGAATGAATGAACAGAATTTTGGACAGAGGATGGAAGGGAGCATAGGGTCAGGTTTGTTACAGGTAAGTGGGGAAGCCGTCCTGTGGGAAGTACCGCAGGAAAGGGCCAACCAGCATGGTGTGGGTGGGGCCAGGGAAAGTGCATCTGCCCTGTGAGTGAGCCCTCTTGTGCAGTTTGAATTGTTCTCTGTGTATACAGACCACTGAACCCCCCCTCCCCCTGACACGTAGTGCCTGGCTGGAGGGGAAAGCTGGGTTATTAGAGCATTAAAAAGTGGGCAGTAATTTGATTGCAAAAGGACCATAAAACTGTAATTTCATATGAATTTTAAAACTAACCTTTTCTAGATTATAACAGTAATACATATCACTGCAGAAAAATTGAAATATGCAGAAAAACAGACAAAAAACAAAAATCACCTATAATCTCACCACCAAAAATAAACCACATTGATGTAGTTATGCTTGTAGTTTTTTGCCTGTACACATGTACATTGTTGAACATACAACTGTGTGTCTTTATCCTCCCATTGTCAGGGATCGTCAGGGACAAAGCCCCCGGGCCTGTACGTAGTTTTGTTGCCTGAGGCCTGGGAACAGAGGGAGGTAAGAGAAAAGGAATTAATTGCCCACTTGCTGTTGCACTTTTACAGTATTTTTTCTTTATTGTATTTTAAGTGAAAGTTTACAATTCAAGTCAGTCTCTCATATAAAGACTTATACACACCTTGCTATATACTCCTAGCTGCTCTCCCGCTGATGAGACAGCACACTCCTCTCCTCCCTGTGTTCCCATGTCCATTCAACCAGCTCCTGTTCCCCTCTGCCTTTTCATCTCCCCTCCAGACAGGGGCTGCCCACATAGTCTCATGTGTCTACTTGAGCCAAGAAGCTCACTGCTCACCAGTACCATTTTCTGTCTTACAGTCCAGTCCAGTTCAATCCCTGTCTGAAGAGTTGGCTTCAGGAACAATTCCAGTCTTGGGCTAACAGAGGATCCGGGGGCCATGACCATTGGGGTCTCTCCAGTCCTTGTCAGACCATTAAGTCTGGTCTTTTTATGAGAACTTGAGGTCTGCATCCCACTGTTCTCCTGCTCTATCAGGGATTCCCTGTTGTGTTCCCTGTCAGGGCTCTGTTATGCTTTTAATGGCTGAGAAGGTCACCTCCCTCTGGGACTATATCAGGCCAACTCTAAGCCAGAGGCCCCTGGTCCCTGTCAGCCTCAGAACTATTTCTAGATAGCCTCTGGCTGGCCCCCTGTTGTTGATACCTGGGATGTCACCTCTACCATCTGGCCAGTTTGGACTCAGCTTGTTTCGGTTGCCTCTCTCAGCTTTGGCCTTCTAGCCACTGGGCTTAACTATTCAAGTTTTGAACTCAACACAAGTATGATCTTAGTGGGCTGGTAGACCCTCATCTAGAATTTGGTGACTCAGGACCTGGACCGAATCACTTGGCAGCTAGCTTGGTGTATGTGTGTGTGAGCATGCACAAGTGACACACAGACTTGGTTTTGATCCCTCGCCATCCCTGGCATATAGCATAAAAACAAACAAACAAACAAAAAAACCCAAACCAGTTGCCATCGAGTTGATTCCAACTCAGGGCGACCCCATCTGTGTCAGGGTAGTACTGTGCTCCATAGGGTTTTCATAGCTGTGTTCTTTTAGAAGCAGATTACCAGGCCTTTCTTCTAAGATGCCTCTGGGAAGACTTGAACCACCAACTTTTTGGTTAGCAGAATAGAGTGTTACATGTTGCACCATGCAGAGGCTCCTAGCCTAGTGCATAGGTGTGGATTAAAGGTACCCTGTTTTCCCCTCTTCCTGCATAGAATCCCTACCTGGCCCCACTGGAAGTCTGACAGAAATGAGGCTAGGATTCCAAGGCCAGAACCAGGGTTCATGGTGGTGACTTGACTCAGAAATGAGGGAGAGTCACAGGTGTCAGAATTGGGCTATAAATTCTAGTCTAACCTTGCAACTCTGCTACCTCACTTCAAGTTCCAAAGCGTTGCGTTCAAACTCTTGAAATCCCACTTGGCTGAGGTCACAGTTTGTCATAGGCCAGGACGGAGCCTGGGGTGGGGCCGAGGATGAGCACCCAGTGAGTGCAGGATTGAGGAGAGGAGGCATTATGGGACCAAGAGGCAGGAAGTTCTTGGCAAGGAGAGGTTTTAGAAATTATAATCCATTTCCACTCACGGCAAGAATCCCTTCTACGAATCTCCTGGCAGAAGACCGTGCAGCATCCATTTGAACATGTCTATTGACAGGGTCTCGCTCACTAGTTCATCATTCGGAGTCTCAGAATGATAGGACATTCTTCCATATTAAGCTGAAATGTGCTTTGTGGGAACACCCACCCAGGGGCCTTAGTTCTGCTCTAGAGTAGTCCGGAGCAGACCCACGCTGGGCAGACAGTAGCAGAGAACCTCCTTCCTCCTTCTAGGCCAGCAGCAAGCTTTCCACACAGCATAGAATGCTAGAGCCTGGCAGAGAGGTGAAAGTCAGAGAAGTGAGGCTGGGATAAACCCACAGCCTCCTCTTGCATGGAGCCCAGGGACAAAGTGTCTGTGTTACCAGCTCTGGCCAAGTAGAGTCATGGTATTTGCTTCTGGAGAGCAGAGGGAGGTGTGGGCAAAGTCTTCAGTCAGAATCAGGCATCAGCAGGACCTGAGAGATGGGACGCATTCACCCTCTGGGTTCTCTGCAGTTCTACTGGATTAGACACTTAGTAAAACCAGGGGTGACTCCTTTCTCTACATTAGGCCTAAGACTTGGTTCTTTTTGTAATAGAGATACAACTGTCAAAACTCAGTGAAGGGAACACCCAAGATCTGTGCATTTTTTGGTGTTAATTATATCTCAATTAAAACAACAACAATGCAAACATTTATTTCTGTCTCACCTAACGGTGCAAAGGTGACTAGGGGGCAGTTCTGTCTGACCAGTTGGCTCTTCCTTTCTGAATGAGTAATTTTGTCTCTCCTGTTGAATAATGGGGGTCAAGGAGCGGATATTCAGGGCAAGTGTTCTTGTCTTTAGGTTGAAGCTGACCTGGAATTTGACACATTCCTTCTACTCCCACTCCACAGGCCCAGACTGAGTCCCAAAGCTACACAGATTGAGAAATAATAACTCCAGCTGAACATGTGCCACCATGGGCCAGAGGGTGGGGGTCTATTACAGAAAGGAATAATTAATGCTGGGAAAGAGTTGAGGAGGCCCCACCACCTGGGGTATCGTGGCAACCCACAATCCATGACTGCCATGAAACAAAAGAGCAGACCCCAAGAGAGGGACAGAATTGACACAGGTAGGGGTGTGAGTGTGTGTGTATGAGAATTCTAAGGTTGGAGCACAGTGGGTCGGACATAGTGGAGCCATGATGGAAGTGAGGAAACAGGAGGAACAGCTGGTTTCGGGGCTGGGCAGAGGGAAGAGATGGCCAAGGAAGATTTAGAGCCTCTATCCTTAGAGATTTTTTATCCTTAGAGATGTTTAATAATAGAGGAGGCAGCTGTCACTGTTGTTTAGCGCGTCGCTCTGCTTTGAACCAGGGAGCTAAGTGAAAAACATTTTCTTAAAAAGAAGCTTGAGCATGTTGAAGGTGGAACAAAGTAGGAGATGCTGGCCAGGAGACAGCGGCTAGACCATCGGTATTCCAGCAAGATGCTCACACCTTCGGTTTCCCCGCTGGCCACGGAGGGCTTAGTGCCACCTCCTTCTTAGCGCGATCTGCATCTTCCCCTTCTGGATTTGTGCTTCTCAAACAGCTGGCCGCAGCCCACTTTTGTGACCAATACTGAGCTGTACCCTACATTTGAAAACACGGTTCTATATCCAGAATAGATAAATCTATAGAGATGGAAAGCAGGTTAGTAGTTTCAGGAGTAGGGAACGGGGGAGTGACTGCTTAAGGGGATCTCCTTTGGCGGTGATGACAATGTTTGAAACTACACAGAGCTGATGGTTGCACACCATTATTAATGTACTAAATGCCAATGGATTGTATACTTTAAAATGGTTAATTTTATGTTATGTGAATTTCACCTCAAAAAACAACAAAAAAAGAACAGTTCTAGGAGGAACAAGGAGTCCTTGGGTCATGTCAACGGCTAACATGCTCAGCTGCTAACTGAAAGGTTGGAGGTTTGAGCCTACCCAGGGGTACCTCAGAAGAAAGGCCTGGTGATGTCCTTCCAAAAATTATAAAAGCCGTTGAAAGCACTGTGGAGCACAGCTCTACTCTGATGCACATGGGGTCCCCACGGGCTGGACTCAGCTTGACAGTGACTGGTGTGGCTACGGTAGGCAGAACAAACCATCAGGAACATGTGTTTGATCCTTAGGCACTGCAGTGAGAGTTGGGGGAACACAGGGGTGGGGAGAGCTAAAGGGTCCCAGTCCTTACTTAGCAAAGACATCAGAGGAAAACATTTGACAGCTTGTGTCAAATTTGGGTTGCTTGTTTCCTGTTGCTGTTCAACTCTTGTCTTATTTAAATTGAGAGCAGTGAGTTTTCTTGCTGAGAAAACAAGAAACTCCTTAAAGGCATACACTACGCATTCTACTTCTTTGCTTTCTCAGCTGCTCCTGACAATGCCTGAGAAATAGGTATTTCATAAATTAATAATTATTCGGACTTAATGCAGTGTCAAGGGGCTGCATATTGTTTCCTCAAGCAAAGGGAGACCTTCTTTATTAACAAACCTCCTTGAACCTTCTCATACTTATCCATCACAAGAGGCAGAAGTTCTTTCTATTACCAAGAATTGATAAGGTTTATGTCAGTTATACGAACATGGGTATGAATCATCAAGGCGTGGGACCTTGGACAGATCTTTTAACTTCTCTGGGCCTCAGTTTCCTCTTTTGAAAATGGCACTGGGGGCCAAACTAGGTGAAACCTAAGGTTATTTTATGGCATTGGCATTCCAGGAGTCTCTCTTTAGTCAAGGTGCTTGTCCTCCAGGCATCTTTAAAGACATTTGAGTTTGCAACCCCTCTCTTCCACCTTCCTTTTGAGGTGACCAAGCATTCTCTATTTAATGTGTTTCCCTGTCTTAGGTCTTAGGTGAAAGCGGGTCACATGATTTTGGTTTGGTTAGGCATATGAGCACAGGTATAAAAATAAATCCTCAAATAGATAAGCTATTGCATTGTTTCTATTGCTATGTAACAAATTATCACCAACTTCGTGACTTACAACACAAATTTATATCCTCACAGTTTTCGTGGCTCAGGAGTGTGGCCTGGGCCCTCTGCTCAGGGTCTTAGGCTGAAAGCAAGGCTTTGCCTAGGGCTACAATCTTATCTGAAGTTCTGAGTCTTCTAAGCTTATTCAGGTTGTTAGTGAAATTTGGTCCCTTGTGGTTGTAGGACTGTGGTTCCTGTTTTCTTGCTGGCTGTTGGCAGGGTCACTGTCAACTCCTAAAGGCTGCTCTCAGGTCCCAGTCATGTGGCCCTTTCACAACGTGGCAGCTTCCTTCTTCAAAGCCAACAGGAGACCATCTGCTGCTGCTGCTTGTCTCTTTTAAGGCCTCACCTGAGTAGGCCAGGGCCACCCAGAATAATCTTCCTTTTGACTAACTCAAAGTCAACTGATTAGGAAACTTAACTACACCTATAAAATTCCTTTGCCATAAAATCATGACAGTGAAGTCCCATTATATTCACAGGTCCTGCCCACACTCAAGGAGAAGGGATTATACATAGCATGTACACCAGCGGGTGGGAGTTTTGGAAGCCATCTTAGAATGCTGTCCTCCACAGCCATGAAAACAAGGACTGCAGGCTCAACTGCCTACAAGGAGGTACACTGGCCTACAAGGACAGCCGGGCACAATAACCCAGTGAAGCCCTCAGATTTGGAGCCAATAGGGAGTTTTGGGTTCTATGGGACCTGGGCATGACATGGCTTCCCTAAAGGGACAACTTCAATTTCATGCCATAGTGTGACCAGAGTTTCAAATTTGCCAAGAAAATCTAGAGTCCTGATTTTCACACTAAATTCCTAAGTTTCAAATGGACAACCATTTTAAAAAATGTAAAATTCCACAGCTACGGGTCAGAAGTGAGCTGTTGACCCCCAGTGTGTGAGTTCCACATTAACCAGTTCCCGTCAAGTGGATTCCGACTCATGGCGACCCCATGTGTAGAACTGCTCCGTAGGGTTTTCAAGGCTATGGAGCCCTTCACCATCTGCACCACCCAAACCCAGTGGAAGGAAGAAACAGGCTTGACCTAGCCAAGGAGAAATTCAACTCTAAGGTCAACATGGACCGGGAGAGATGTTGCAGGGATGTGAAGTCAGGCAGGGACCTGCAGGCGGCAGCCCATGTTGGGCACCAGAAGTTGAATTTGTAAGTCAGACTCCTGAGTGGAGGGGAATGGCTGGGATGAGTCAGGTGGAGGCGTGTCTCCCACTAGGATCACTGCGCTAAAACAGTGTTTACCCTGAAAAAAGGCTCTCAGCCTTGTAATGTGGCTTCATGCACCTAGTGGCACGTCACCTCACATTTGTAATGCAACACCTTCAATGGTTTGTGAGAAAATTGTTCCCCAAATTATACTTCTGTGAAGAGTGCACGGTAATAATGCACCACAAGGGCGGAGAAAAATGCACTGCACTTGGATACATTGAATAATGTAATGTTTCAACAATACCAGAAAGAGCATTGTATTATTAAAATACCACAGCAGTTTTAAAAAGCAGCGTTAAGATCACCATGAGCATGCATTAAGATCTGAGAATAACAAATATTGAGTTTTTCTTGGAGACATGGTGGGGCAAAAATCCCTCAATCCACTTACGCTTTCAGAGAATAGATAGGCATTTACAGGAAAGGACGACTGGAGTGAAAAAGAAATCACTCTGGCTCTCATTCAATATGGAAGTGGCAAGATGATGAGGGTTTAAACATCTCTTTAAGCAATCCACGCAGGTGCCGGGAAGTGGAGAGCTGAGCAGTTATTGAGTGAATGTTATCAGTCTTGAGGGCCGGTCTGGATGATTCAGGCTCCAAAATGCCTACCTTTTCTGGAATTACCAGGCTTTTGAGTTAAAATACTCAGTGAGTTCAGTCCTCTTAATGAGGGCTATTCCTGTAGACCTGACTGGTATCCAGATGTGTTTTGAATTACATAAAGTTTAGCTTGACTGCTGTGTCAGAACCTAACTTGGGTCTCCTTCAATGGACTTTGTTACAGATTGATTGGGTCCTCCAAAAACCTATGTTGAAGTCTTAACCTCCAGTACCTGTGAACGTGACCTTGTTTGGAAATGGCAGCTTTGAAGATGTTATCAGTTAACATGAGGTCATACCATAGTAAAACCAAAAAACCAAAACCATTGTCACTGAGTCAATTCCAACTCGTAGTGACCCTATAGGACAGAGTAGAACTGCCCCATAGGGTTTCCAAGGAGCAGCTGGTGGATTTGAACTGCCGACCTTTTGGTTAGCAGTGGAACACTTAACCACTGTGCCACCAGGGTTCCTCATCAGAGTAGGGTGGGTCCTAATCCAGTTTGAGTGCTGCCCTTATGAAAAAGGAGAAGAGACAGACGGACACAGAGGAAAGATGACCATGTGGCAATGGAGGCAAAGATTGGGTTAGGCTGCAGCTACAAGCCAAGGAGTGCCTGGGTTTACCAGAAGCTGGGAAAGACAAGACAATATTTTCCCTCAGAGCTTTCAGCCCTGCTGCCACCCGGAGTTCAGAAATACTAACCTCCAGACTAGTGAGACAATACATTTGCGGTACTTTGTTATAGCAGCTCTAGGAAACTAGTACAGACCCCTTCGCCCTAGATCTGTCCTCACTGGCTCTCAATTCATGCCTGGTTTTTTAACTATTTTGTTGTTAGTCGCCATCAAGTTGGCCCCTGACTCATGGCGATCCCATAGACAACAGGATCTGTCCGTGGTGATTCATAAGGTTTTCACTGGCTGATTTTCAGAAGTAGAAATCCAGGCCTTTCCTCCTAGTCTGTCTTAGTCTGAAAGCTCCATTGAAACCTGTTCGGCATCACAGCAATATGTGAGCCACCACTGATGATGAGTGGTGGCTGCCCGTACGGTACATTGACTGGGAATTGAACCTGGGTCTCCCACATGGAAGGCAAGAATTTTACCACTGATTCTGCCACTGCCCCCCCTCAAACTATTTTACTTTCTTGTAAATAACCTATGTGTATCATCTCTTATTTAATATGTCAGCTAACCAATGTGATACCTTTCTAATCTGCTAATGGGCAAGGTCTAGAGAGTTTCCAAGGTCAAGGCCCTTGACTACAGGAAAAAGAAATCCACCAAAACTAGTTTGAAAAAAGAGGACAATTTAATGGACAGAGATAGGGAATCTCATAGTGTCTGAAAACAGGTAGCACTGCTGGGCCTCACATAAAGCAGGTAGCACTGCTGGGCCTCACATGGTCCTGGAACCAGAGCGGCAACATCGTGAGAGAAGTTACATGCACACTTCCTCAGCCTCACGCAGCTGCACCAGGGGAGCTGGCCGCTTGCCTTCACAGGATGTGCAGGGGTTCTTGTTTCTTCATCTCTGCATGTCTGCTCCACTCTCTTCTCTCTGCCAAGGTGGAAAATGGCCAACCCAACCCTAGCTTTGCAGGACCTGTCAGCAGCAAGGCTTGACACTGACCTCTGAGATTTTGGAGCCCAGTTCCAAACTGAAATGAGAGAAAGTCAGATGGACCCACCTCAAGTCCAACCAGAATCTCTCTGTTCTTTGTTTTCTTTCCCATCAACTCTTACTCATTAAACTTAGAATTGTTACAATATTGCAACTCAAAGAAGGTGGAATGGGGATAGGCTCAGGAAATGCCACCATCTGACACTGAAGCCCCAAAGACCTAATGTCCCACAGATGAGATTATCCACCTGCTGAAGAGATGACGTGAAGGGTATTGCAGCTAAGCTTAGAGTGCCTCCCCAAACTCATCATGAAGACACAGTCTAAATGCAAATTTATCTAAGATAAATAGTAATCTTGGAAACTGTACCACAGTAATGCTAGAAATGAGCAGTTATTCTACTTGGAATCTTAAAAAACAATAAAAATAAAAAATGAGCGGAAGAGTTACCATTAGTCTCTGGCCCTGTGCAGAGGGGAGGGTGTCTGACAGGCTCAAGGAGTCCTCTGGCCCATTTGGTATGTGTCACTCATTAGGGCGAGGATTGTTATAGCTTGATGACACCAGCAATTAAAAGTCTTCCAATGTCTTGCCTGGAATTAGTAATTTGGTTTTTCAAAAATACTTTGCAATTTGGAGAAAAAAAAATGTTCTCAGCAGCTGCCAACCAGTCTCTTGAGCTTGATTAGCCTGAGTCTATCATCTAGAACTTCAGTGGACTTGCAAAATTGAGCTCCTAACCCTAAAATCTGAAGACCTTGGCGATCTTGTCAAGATTTCAGCCAACCAGCTCTGACCTCATCAGAATTACATCAAAGAAAAGACCTTGTAGCCTGAAAGCACAATAAGAATATCCGTAACAAGTAAGAGTGTCACCCATGCCAGGGATTTCCTTTCTCCAAACCTATTAGCAATTCAGTGGGGAGAATTCCCAGACAGGCTAGGGGAAGGTAGCCCTGGCACTGTGGCTGAGAGGGATGTGATAGGAACCCTCAGAGCCCTTCAAGTCACCCAGTAAATGTGGCTGGTTCTCTGCCTGTAAATATGGCAGAACTTGCCTGCTGAAGTCTTTCATGCAAAGGAGGGAACAAGCAGAACTTTGCCTTCTCATAAGTAGGCTGGACATTTTGATGAATGTGAACTACTTCTGGGTTGTCTTAGCTCCCTAGTGCTGCTATAACAGAAATACCACAAGTGGGTGGCTTTAAAGAACAAAAATTTATTTTCTCATAGTTTTGGAGGCTAAAAGTCCAAATCAGTGTTCTAGTCATGTCAATTCCTTCCTTGTTGATAGCCCTGGGTGTTCCTTGGTGATCTACACATGGCATTTGCTTTTCCCAATGTGTGCATCTGTGTGTTTCTGTGTCTATGACGCTCTTTATATAACTCAAAAGTATTTAGATTTAGGATCTGCCCTACACTGACGTGACCTTAACTAATTAATTGATTACATTACATTAGATTGTATTGTGGAAAGTGATTGCATTGCATTGTTGCTGTTGTTAGGTGCTGTCGAGTGGGTTTTGACTCGTAGCAACCCTATGTACAACAGAACAAAACACTGCCCAGTCCTTCTCCATCCTCATAATCGTTGCTATGCTTGAGCCGATTGTTGCAGCCACTGTGTCAATCCATCTTGTTGAAGGTCTTCCTGTCTTTCACCGACCCTCTGCTCAGCATGATGTCCTTTTCCACGGACTGATCTCTCTTGATAACATGTCCGAAGTATGAGACATAGTCTCACCATCCTTGCTTCTAAGGAGAATTCTGGTTGTATTTCTTCCAAACGGATTTGTTCATTTTTTGTCAGTCCACGGTATGTTCAACATTCTTCTCCAACACCACAATTCAAAGGTGCCAATTCGTCTTTAGTTTTCCTTATTCATTGTCCAGCTTTCATATGCATAGGAGGCAATTGAAAACACCATGGCTTGGATCTGGTGCACCTTAGTCTTCAAGGTGACGTCTTTGCTTTTCAACACTTCAAAGAGGTCTTTGCATTGGATTTGCCCAATGCAAAGCATCTTTTGATTTCTCGACTGCTGCTTCCATGGGTATGGATTGTGGATCCAAGTAAAATGAAATCCTTGGTGACGTCAGTGTTTTTTCCATTTATCATGATGTTGCTTATTGGTCCAGTTGTGAGGATTTTTGTTTTCCTTCTGAGGTGTAATCCATAGTGAAGGCGGTGATGTTTGATCTTCATCAGTAAGTGCTTCAAGTCCTCTTCACTTTCAGCAAGTAAGGTTGTGTTATGTGCATATCGCAGGTTGTTAATGAGTTTCCTCCAATCCTGATGCTGTGTTCTTCATATAGTCCAGTTTCTTGGATTATTTGCTGAGCATACAGATTGAATAGGTATGGTGAAAAGGCACAACCCTGACACACGCCTTTCCTGACTTTATGCCACGCAGTTCCCCTTCTTCTGTTCAAACGACTCCCTCTTGATCTATGTACAGGTTTTTCATGAGCACAATTAAATGTTCCAGATTTCCCATTCTTCGCAATGTTATCTGTAATTTGTTATGATCCACACCGTTGAATGCCTTTGCATAGTCAATATAACACAGGTAAACATCCTTCTGGTATTCTCTGCTTTCAGCCAGGATCCATCTGACATTAGCTATGATGTCCCTGATTCCACATCCTCTGCTTGAATTTCTGGCAGTTCCCTGACGATATACTGCAGCAGCCACTTTTGAATGATCTTCAGCAAAATTTTACTTGTGTGTGATATTAATAATATTGTTTGATAATTTCTGCATTCAGTTGAATCACTTTTCTTGGGAATAGGCATAAATATGGATCTCTTCCAATCGGTTGGCCAAGAAGCTATCTTCCAAATTTCTTGGCATAGACAAGTGAGCACTTCCAGTGCTGCATCTGTTTATTGAAACGTCTCAATTCGTATTCCATCAATTCCTAGAGCCTTGTTTTTGTCAATGCCTTCACTGTATCTTGGACTTCTTCCTTTAGTACCATCGGTTCCTGATTGTATGCTACCCACCAAAATGGATGAATGTTGTCGACTAATTCTATTTGGTATAGTGACTCTATGTATTGCTTTCATCTTCTTTTGATGATTCCTACATCACTGAGTATTTTCCCTGTAGAATTCTTTAATATCGCAACTTGTGCTTGAATTTTTTCCTCACTTCTTTCAGCTTGAGCAATGCCAAGCATGTTCTTCCGTTTAGGTTTTCTAACTCCAGGTCCTTGCACATGTCATTTTAATACTTCATCTTCTTGAGCTGCCCTTTGAAATCTTCTGTTCAGCTCTTTTACTTCATCATTTCTTCCTTTCACTTTAGCTACTTGATGTTCAAGAGCAAGTTTCAGAGTTTCTTCGGACATCCATTTTGGTCTTTTCTTTCTTTTCTGTCTTTTTAATGACCTCTCGCTTTCTTCATGTATGATGTCCTTGATGTCATTCCACAACTTGCCTGGTCTTTGGTCATTAGTGTTCAACGCATCATACCTATTCTTGAGATGGTCTTTAAATTCAGGTGGAATACACTCAAGGTTGTATTTTGGCTCTCGTGGACTTACTCTAGTTTTCTTCAGTTTCAACTTGAACTTGCATATGAGCAACTGATGGCCTGTTCCACAGTCAGCACCTAGCCTTGTTCTGACTGATGATATTGAGTTTTCCATTATCTCTTTCCACAGATGTAGTTGAATTGGTTCCTATATATTCTATCTGGTGAGGTCCACATGTATAGTCATCGTTTATGTTGGTGAGAAAAAGTATTAGCAATGAAGAAGTTGTCTTGCAAGATACTGTCATGTGATCTCCGGCATTGTTTCCATCACCAAAGCCATATTTTCAAACTACCAAACCTTCTTTATCTCCAACTTTCACATTCCAATCACTAGTAATTATCAGTGCATCCTGATTGCATGTTCAATCAATTTCAGACTGCAGAAGTTGGTAAAAATCTTCAATTTCTTCATCTTTGGCCTTAGTGGTTGGTGCATAAGTTTGAATAATAGTCCTATCACTGACAGGATTGTATTTCAGGATAGATCTTGAAATGTTCTTTTTGATGATGAATGCAACGTCATTCCTCTTCAAGTTGTCATTCCTGGCATAGTAGACCATATGATTGATTCAAAATGTCCAATACCAGTCCATTTCAACTCACTAATGCCTAGGATATTAAAGTTTCTGTGTTCCATTTCATTTTTGACTGTTGCCAATTTTCCTAGATTCATACTTCTTACATTTCACATTCCGATTATTAATGGATGTTTACAGCTGTTTGTTCTCATTTTGAGTCATGCCACATCAGCATATGAAGGTCCCGAAAGCTTGATTCCATCCACATCATTAAAGTTGACTCTACTTTGGGGAGGCAGTTCTTCCCCAGTTGCATTTTGAGTGCCTTCCAACCTGAGGGGCTCATCTTCTGGCTCCATATTAGACAATGTTCCGCTACTATTCATAAGGTTTTCACTGGCTAATTCTTTTTAGAAGTAGACTGCTGGGTGCTTCTTCCTAGTCTGTCTCTTAGTCTGGAAGCTCAGCTGGAACCTGTCTGTCATGGGTGACCCTGCTGGTATTTGAATACCAGCGGCATAGCTTCCAGCATCACAGCAACATGCAAGCCCCCACAGTACAATAAATTGACAGACTTGTGGGGGTGCATGGCATTAGGTTGTGTTATTGAAGGTCATTATATTATGTTATACTCCATGTAAAGTAATTACATTAGATTACATCCACAGGTACAGGGGTTAGGATTCCAACACATTTTGGCGGGGGGGGGGGACACAATTTTATCCAAGACATGAATTTCCTCCCCTTCTACTGCCCCCTTCCTTCTTCTCCTTATTATTGGCTTTTACTCAGGATCAAGAGTCCATTGGTGGGGACTGGGGTAGTGGCAAGGGGCAGGACTGGGAAGGGGGTGGTAAGGGGTAGTGCAAAATGGAGGCTCTACTCCCTTTTAGAGAAGATGTATTGGGAAAGAAGGGCAGTTCATCTGGCTACACTTGGAGCTGGTTCCATTACTCTTATGAACATGCCTGAAGCGCAAGTGTTGTACCCAGGAACCAAACCTATGGTGCTACAAAGGAGATGCATTGAGAAGTGACCCGAACCAATTTGGGCATGCAAAACTCTTAGGTTCTTCTTTGCTAAGTTGTTTGAGGTGGGCAACACCCTACAACCTCATTACATTTATTAGCCACCAGGTATAAAAAAAGTCTACCCCACCTTTTCTGAAAGCTAAATGGCGTCCTAGAAATCTGTCCCCTTAAATGCTTCAACTGTCACCTTTGGCGATAGTTTCTTTAAGGTGGAAATGACAATAACCTGCGTGCAGGATGCTATTGTTTGTCTAGTTGGTATCTGACAATCAGAATCCTCCAGCTTAACATAGTCACAGGCCGTTTAGAGATTGTGCCTTGAGTGCCGTTGCTAAGAGTAAGGCTACACCTCTCACTGGATCCTTATACCCTTTTCGTAAAACGGGAATACCTCTAAAGTATTTTGTCCGATCAGCATGCTTCTCTGGCTTTGGCACTCAGGCCTCTCGCTGTGACTGGGTTAGTACTCGCCCTTGGGCTCCACACGTCTGCAGCTGCACTTGGAAATCTTGCTGCCCAACCCTGTCCCTTAACACCGAAACTAGCCTAGCCCACTGCCCAGTTCTTCCTGCCCTGAAGCAGGGTCAAGGGGTCCCATTGGACAACAGTCCAACAGGTGTGGAAGGCAGAGTAATATGAACATGGCTGTGCATGTGGGCCTTAAATCCATATAGAAACAAACAAACAAACAAACAAACCATTGTTGTCAAGTCAATTCGGACTCCTAGCAACCCTCCAGGACAGGGCAGAACCAACCTGTCGGGTTTCTAAGGCTGTGAATCCTTGTGGAAGCAGACTGCCACAACCTTCTCCTGCAAAGCAGCTGGTGGCTTTGAACTGCCAACCTTTTGTTTAGCAGCCAAGAGCTTAACCACTGTGTTACCAGGGCTCCTTGATCCACATAGGCCTGGGCTCAAATTCCAGTGCCACTCTACCAACTGTGTGACTCTGGGCCAGGTACTTAACTTCTCTGAGCCTGTTTTCTCAATGATCTAATGTGACTAATTGTTGTTAGTGGCCCTTGAGTAGATTCAAACTCATGGCCACCCTGTGCGTGCAGAGTGGAACTTCTCCATAGGGTTTTCAAGTCTGTGACCTTTCGGAAGCAGATGGCCAGGACTTACTTCTGAGGCATCTCTGGGTGGGTCTGAACTGCCAACCTTTCAGTTACTAGTCCAGAGTTTAACCATTTGTGCCCCCCCAAGGCTATGTCTACATTAATACCTATATTATATGAAGATTAGCGATAACTTTAGCAAAATTTTTGATACAAAGAAACAGCACAATAAACACTAGCTAGTATTTTTTTTTTTTTTTTTTTTAGTATTACTGTTGCTCCTGCTGTTGTTATTGTTGCTGTTGTACTCATAGGTGAGCAACCTGCAGTTGTGGGGACTCCATAGCTGGGGAGGCTTGGTGTTGTTAGCTGCCATCGAGTCAACTCTGACTCGCGGTGACCTTATACATAACTGAATGAAATGTTGCCCGGCTCTGTGCAATCTTCATGATCATTGGTATGTTTGAGTCCATCATTGCTGCCATTGTGTCAGTCCATCTCATTGCGGTGTTCCCTTGCTTTCACTGACTTTCCAATTTACCAAATCTGATGTCCTTCTCCAGTGATTGGTCCCTTCTGAAGACATATCTAAAGTAAATGGGTCAAAATCTTTGACAATATTCCATGATCCAGCAGGTTTTCATTGGCTAACTTTTGGATGTAGATCACTAGGCCTTTCTTCCTAGTCTATCTCAGTCTGGAAGCTCTGTTGAAGCCTGTCCATCATGGGTGACCCTGCTGGAACTGGGAATACTGATGGCATAACTACCAGCATCATGGCAACATGCAAGCCACCGCAGTACAACAAACTGACAAACAGGTGGGCAGGCAGTCCTTACTAGGGAAACATGTCTGGAACCCACATCTCAGCTCCTGCACTAAGGCTCTGGTGAGATATCGGTCTCAGAAAAGAGGGCTAGCAAGACCTGAGCAGACAGACGCTGTTTGCAGAAGAAAAATAAATAAATAAACTGAGCAGTTAACCTGAAAGAATCCAGGCAAAACTCCCTCTAAGAATTGAGACTCCAGGGCTCTGGATTTCAACACAGCAGAAGACTTGAAGCACTTACTAATGAAGATCAAAGACCACAGCCTTCAGCATAGATTACACCTCAACATAAAGAAAACAAAAATCCTCACAACTGGACCAATGAGCAACATCGTGATAAACGGAGAAAAGATTAAAGTTGTCAAGTATTTCATTTTACTTGGATCCACAATCAACAGCCACGGAAGCAGCAGTCAAGAAATCAAAAGACGCATTGCATTGGGCAAATCTGCTGCAAAGGACCTCTTCAAAGTGTTGAAGAGCAAAGATGTCACCCTGAAGACTAAGGTGCACCTGACCCAAGCCATGTATTTTCAATTGCATCATAAGCATGTGAAAGCTGGACAATGAATAAGGAAGGCCGAAGAAGAGTTGACGCCTTTGAATTGTGGTGTTGGCGAAGAATATTGAGTATTCCGTGGACTGCCAAAAGAACGAACAAATCTGTCTTGGAAGAAGCGCAGCCAGAATGCTCCTTAGAGGCAGGGATGGCGAGACTGCGTCTTATATACTTTGGACAAGTTGTCAGGAGGGATCAGTCCCCTGAGAAGGACATCATGCTTGGCAAAGTACAGGGCCAGGGAAAAGAGGAAGACCCTCAACAAGGTGGATTGACACAGTGGCTGCAACAATGAGCTCAAGAATGACAACGGTTGTAAGGATGGCGCAGGACTGGGCAGTGTTTCGTTCTATTGTGCATAGGGTTGCTATGAGTCAGAACCAACTCGACGGCACCTAACAACAACAACAACAACAGAAGCCCAGTTACTTACACAGCAGGTGCAGCCAGGTCCCATTGGTAGCCAGGATGAACCTGAACCCAGTAATGTGGGACAGGGCTGCTTAGCTTCTCAGCTCAGGACTGATCCTAGGGAATAGGAGTGCCAAGGAGCTTGGGGTGAATTCCAACCAGATTTTCTCTGCATGTAAAGCTTGAAGAGTGGATCAGAGTTGGTGTCTGGGAGGAGGGGAGCAAACAGTGTAAATTTCCCTAAACCAAATCCCAAGCAAAGATCCTTGGCTCCATCCTGAGAGAAAATTCTAGCTAAAACCCAAATTGCTTGTTTATTAGCAAATGTGAATAATGTACAAATTAAACCACCTGCTCCTTTTGAATTAATTTAGGTTATACTGGGGCTGGGTTGGAGTGGCTGACGGTTAGTTAACACAATCATGTGAATTAACACACGCCTGACTTCTAGCAGATCCCCACTGTCCACAGCAGGAGCCTGAGGGAAATCAGGCAACAACCTTACAGAAAGCAATAATCTCTGCTTTGTCTGTCCTGACAGTTTTCAGCTACTTTCTACAGGAGTCTTTTGGGGTAGAATATTCAGCACCTTTTTCTTTTTTTCTTCCCCTTAGCCCAATGATACAGGAAGCAGAAAACAAAACGTGGGAAAGAATGGCTCAACAATCAGTGTCTGGGGCCCGGGTCCCTCCTGTGAGCTGGTGATGTTATTTTTTTATATTTCACATTTCTATTTGGACTCCTGGGGTTTACCTCTAAGAAACTGGATTAATTCTCCATCAGGTGAGATAGTTAAGGTTGCAGGGAAAAGACTCACCCAGACCTCCTCTGGTGCTGGGGCTTACTGCCAGGACACAAGGGAAAGAGATGGCAGATATCTTTTCCTTCTTAGTCACTGACTCTCTGGGTCTTAGCACAGCCAAAACTGGCAAGCAGAGAATCTGAGTTATTGGGATATAGCGTGAGCCCACATACCCAACATTCGATGTGCCAGTGGAGACACCTGATTAGGTCAGTTTCTCGCCATCCAGCACAGAGCACTCCTATTGGGCTGAGTTGATGCAAAGCTCCCTCAGAGGTGGTTGGCCATCTTCATGATCAATTAGTTGGGACACTGATTCTAAGTATGGTAAGTTACGGCCCAGGTAGCACGATCTGCCCATTTATGTAGAGTATAAAGCTGGAGACACAGCAATGATGTGCTTTAGGAAGGGAACTTGAGGTTCCTCAGAAGAGGCCTAAGAGTGTGGCATGTCCTTACCACCCCCTGGACTCAGTTCCAGAACACCTGTGTGATTTTCCCAAGTGTAGGGAGGGAGAACATTGTGAAGCCCTATGACTGCTAACTGCAGATGGACTAGGCAGATGAGAAAGACTTTAAGTGATGTAGAGGAAGGATATCAATTAAGTTTCTCTTAAATTTGCCTTCTTTGTTCCTGCCTGTGGTTTCCATGGATTCCATCCACGGAGGCATGGATTTCATGTCTATGGATGGACATAGTAAAGTAGAGGGTCAGGGAAAAAGAGGAGGACCCTCGATGAGATGCAACGATGGGCTCAAATACAGCAACACTTGTGAGGTTGGTGTAGGACCAGGCAGAGATTCATTCTGTTGTACATAGGGTTGCTATGAGTTGGAACTGACTCGACAGCACCTAACAACAACAACAACAACATGGATTCCAGCAGAGTTCCTGGGTGGTGCAAATAGTTCATGCTCAGATGCTAATCAAAAGGTTGGAAGTTTGATTCTACCCAGCAGCACCTTGGAAGAAAGTCCTGGCAATCTACTTCTGAAAATCAGCCATTGAATACCCTATGGAGCACAGTTCTACTCTGGCCACGAGTCAGAGTCAACTTGAACCCTGGTAGCCCACTCCCTACTCTAGATCCCTTACCCCTGGTCCCACTTTATGCCTAAGGAGAAGGTCTGGGGGCTGAGGCAGGAGCAGCTCAGGGGCCACTTTTCACAACAGGTAGGCTCTGGACACTCTGGCACTGGGTGTCTCCCTGTTTGCCCCCCAGAGATTACCCATCTGTCTTTGCAGCCATCTTCTAAGGCAGGAGAAGCACCACTATTTACAGCATCAATGAAGGACAGAAGGGTGCCTTCATAGAGAAACACCACTTTAACGTTCTTCTCGGAAGGGATGGCTGTCATTTGTGGTGAGTGAGATGTTGTGGAAAGAGCAGGGCATTTGGAGAGTTTGGGAGAGATTGGTTGAAGTCCCAGGTTTAAATTTTGGCTTGGCTCCCTATTGACTCATTGTGACAGTTCAGGTGGGTCACTTATCCTTTCTGACCCTCAGTTTTTCCATCTGTAAGTTAGGAATAATAATCTTACCTTAAAAGTGTGATGTGAATCAAAGAAAAAATTTGACTACAAAAGCATTTTGCAATGTACAAGTGGCACACCAATGTTTTTTAAATTGTTACTTTAATGATGTTGCTTTATGATCAGTATGGCAGAATTAAAAAAAAAAAATGCAATATTGCACATGCTGCCAGCAAACATAGAAAAGAGATTAAGGTTAAAATTGTCATTACAGATAAAAGCTAGGCTATACAGGTAATTAATTGGATAATATTCAGCCTCTCTCTTAACTAGCTATTCAAATTTCCATTCGGTAGTTGACTGCTGAGCCATTCCCCCAGGAATCCTATCATACAGAGTATCAGCATTAGAACTTCATTTTAAAGTTTGCGTCACCTTCTCTGTCGGTGGTGGTTAGGTTGCATGTCACACTGAACATGTGGTCGGTTTCATGTAGCATTAATTAAGTTTTGTTAAACATCTTGAAGAAGTACAGCTACGTGAACAGCTGGTAAACCTGTAGACTGTGTGTGTACAACTCTAGCCCATGTGTGTAAACAAACAAAGGACCCATTTGGAGTTGCTATATAAAAGTCGGTAATGCATGTGGCAGCAAAATATCAGAGGAGGCAAAATGATTTTTTAAACACTCTTCCAGAATGTTCTGCCCTTTCTCATGGGTAATTTGTCTGTCACTTCCTGAGTTACAGTTGCCCCGCTGATTCTGTGAGCGGCACTGAAGCCTGCACTTCCCTACAGACAGAGGCGCAGAACAGCAACTGAGCCAACAGCTGCTTTGCTATGCTTGAGGTAAAAATCGTGAGGATGGGCAATGTAGCCTCAAAAAGTCTCCAACTTGATTTGAAGGAAACTTGGTGGTTGGTGTCGCATGGGCCTTTGGTTTGCTCTGCGGGGGAATCTGCGTTTGGGGGCCTTTTTCCTGGTACAGGGCATCCAGTCAGCTGATGGAAACCTTTTTTTTTTTTAGATTCCCAAATACCAGCTGTGGCCTTCAGCTTACCTTTCTTATCCCCGTTTCTTAATTTCAAACCCAGTCTGAGTTTTTCCTGAGGCTGGTTCTGGTCTGACAGAAGAGTTTCTCTAACCTAAGACCATAGAGAGGTCATGCATGGCCCCAGCTGATGCCGGGGAAAGAGGGTCTGGAAAATCAGGACACTTGGGGTGGATGCGAAACAACCCTAGACTGCTTTAAACTCTCAGGCTCTTGTAATAGCTATCAAGTTCCCAGAACTGAATGGCCACCTGAAAGGCTACCTAGCAGTGTCCGGCAGAACTTTCTGTGAAGGTAGAAATGTTCTGTATCTCTGCTGTCTGGTACAGTAGCCACTAGCCACATATGGCTATTAAGCACTTGCAGTGTGGCTAGTGAAACTGAGGAAATGAATTATAAATTCCGCTTAATTTTACTTAATCTAAATTGACATAGCCACACGATGGTTACCTGCTGCCATATTGGTCAGTGCAGTGCTAGGCCAAGAAAAATAAGAACAGCTCTGGGTGTTTTGAGATCCAGTTGGATCAGAGCATAGTACCATTCCCTTACTCTCCCTCCCTCCTACACACGCTCCATACCCTTTACTGTCATTGGAACTGGCCTTTGGAGAAAAAAACTATTGTAAAATTTGGCTTGGGTACTCACTCCCTGCCACTAGCTTGAAGTTGGGGGCCCCATAAAAAGCTAGCTTGGTTTATTGCTTTGCATACTAAAGTCTCCAAGAGACCAGATGAGCATAGAGAGGAATGTTCCTTAGCCACAGTGGAAAAGTTTCTTACTAGGAAATACACCTCTCCAGAAATAATAACCTGGCATATTGGTTGAAAGTAATTTTGAGCCCATTGTGGTTTCCTTCGTAGATACTACTCTGAGAACTCCAATTAGACAGCTTGGTCGAAAAGAGAACTTTGGTGAAAATAGGCAGTATCCATAATGCCTGTTGGTTTTTAGCATGTTGTCAGGTGCCGTCAGGTCAGTTCTGACTCATAGCAACACTATGTACAAGAGAACGAAACACTGCCTGGTCCTGCTCCATCCTCACGATCCCTGTTATGCTTGAGCCCATTGTTGCAGCCGTTGTGTCAACCCATCTCACCGAGGGTCTTCCTCTTTTTCACTGACTCTCTACCTTACCAAGCATGATGTCCTCCAAGGACTGGTCCATCCTGACAACATGTCCAATATATCTGAGATACAGTCTCGCCATCCTTGCTTCTAAGGAACATTCTGGTTGTACTTCTTCTGAGACAGATTTGTTCATTCTTTTGTAAGTCCATGGTATATTCAATATTCTTCGCCAACACCACAATTCAAAGTCATCAATTCTTTAGTCTTCCTTATTCATCGCCCAGCTTTTGCATACATATGAGACAGTTGAAAACACCATGGCTGGGGTCAGGAACACTTTAGTCTACAGGGTGACATCTTTGCTTTGTAACACTTTAAAGAGGTCTTTTACAGCAGATTTGCCCAACGCAATGTGTCTTTTGATTTCTCGACTGCTGCTTCCGTGGGCGTTGATTGTGGATCTAAGTAAAATGAAATCCTTGGTGACGTCAGTGTTTTTTCCATTTATCATGATGCTGCTTATTGGTCCAGTTGTGAGGATTTTTTATGTTTAGGTATAATCCATACTGAAGGCTGTGGTCTTTGATCTTCATCAGTAAGTGCTTCAAGTGTGTCAGCTGCATAACGCAGGTTGTTAATGAGTCTTCCTCCAATCCTGATGCTTTCTTCTTCTTTGGATAGTCAAGTTCCTCAGATTATTTGCTCAGCATACAGACTAAGTACGGTGAAATGATACAACCCTGATGCACGTCTTTTCTGGCTTTAAACCACGAAGTATCCTCTTGTTCTTAGCGTGGGTTAGTAATTTTCTATATTGTAAATGGTTTTTGTCTTTGGAAGACCAAGTCACTTTTGCTCGCTCTAATCTAGCCCCTGGCTCTTCAGAGCTCAGGTAAGTCCCAGTTTGGAGCCTTACCATGTTTATTTGTTATTTCACAGATATAAGCAGAGTGGGAGTTGCCCAAGACAATGAAGGTAGCCATTACCTTTCTCACTCTAAGTATATAATTTCCCCAGTGATCCTCAGTAATAACAAAAACTTATGTGAGGTACGTGTAGTGTTGTATTCCCTGGGGCTTAATATGGCTCTCAGTAAAATTGATTTTCTGAAATCTTGCAATATACCTCATCAAACTAAATGAAACTTGCACTGGTTTTATATGAAGTGATTGGATTCCATGTGATAAATTAACCCTCTGCCATCAGAGAGTCAGAGAGGTACTGGGTAATAGGCTGGCTCATGTCAGCCACCCACAGCTGCCACCCAGGATTTTAATTTTTTTCCCTGGCCCATATTCAACTCCCTCTGGGATTTGGAGAAGCTTCCACCCAACTGAGAGCCTCAGTGGGGCTTAACTGGCACGGCTGGAAATCGTTTCTCCCAAGATGGAGATTTATCTCACAGTGTCCATGAGTCAGGCTATGAAAGGAGCTTGCTGGTGGTGGAGAGAGGCCCTCAAAGGTCAGAGAATAAAGGTGAAGGCACGCTAGGGAATTCTGGGGCTTTAGGGATATGAACTTTCTGAGTGATTAGAATGGGGCTTTGTCTGAGGGGAAGATTCCTTTTGCTCCTCTGTGATTCTCTCCTCAGCAGCATCATTGGGTCATGTTGGGAGATGTTAGGAGCCCCTTCCCAAAGTGCTCCTCATTTAGAACACATCTCTGGTGGCTGAAATTAGTTTTGAGTCTCTGAGTAAAAATGGCTGGCCTTCTGAAACTAAGCCTTCTCTCTAAAAAGAAAACATGAGAGTCCTGCCTCTGTGACCCAAGGGAGAGATCTTCCTTTTGAAGGGAAAGTAAGTACGATTGGATCAGTCCATTCCTAGGAGACCGGTTCCTATGGAAATAGCTTGAGAGGAATTACTCAGAGCAAACGCTTGTTATTGTTAGGTGCCATTGAGTCGATTTTGATTCCTAGTGACCGTATGTGACAGAGTAGAACTGCCCCATAGGGTCTTCTAGGCTGTAACCTTTAGAGGTTAAGAGCTTGACTGCTAACCAAAAGGTCGACAGTCCAAATCCACCAGCTGCTCCTTGGAAACCCTATGGGGCAGTTCTACTCTGTCCTATAGGGCCGCTATGAGTTGGAATTGACTGGATGGCAACGGGTAATCTTTATGGGAGCAGATCGCCAGATCTATCTCCCAAGGAGTCGCTGGGTGGGTCCAACCACAAAGCCTTTTGGAGCCAAGCACTTAACCATTGTACCACCTCTGTGGGGGTTACTAGGATCCATGAAACGGGGCGGGAGGGGTAAGGGGGAACCCATCCTACATAAGCATTTCCATAAGACCACAGTTTTTCATGACAATATTGAAATCCAACTAAATTATGCATCAATTGCCCAGAGGAGTGGATAGCAAGATTGCTTGTTATGCAGAAAGATAATGCAAGTACATTGTATTGCTAAAAACTCAACTCTGTTTAGAATGGCTGGTTTGGTAAGAGTACACAGACCTTCCGAGGGATGAAAACAGCAGTGGTTAAACAAACCAAGTGCCCAGTCCCTATTTTAGATCTACTACAGATCAAAAACAGATCAGAGCGTAGTAATTCTGGGCTCCCCCTAACCCCCGCCTTTTTCTAAAGGTCCTGCCAGTGTTAATTAAACTTGGAAAAAGCAAAGAACGACAACTTCCCCTAAGCAGGCTGTGGAGGATCTTGTTCAGCTGGAGGGTAATCCTTTCAATGAGGATAAATGAAGGTGGAAGAATGAGAAAGATCTCATTTGGGGAAAAGGGGTAAGAAAAATGTGAGGGTTGTTTTCTGTTAGAGAGGATAATGAAAGGCAAAGTTTCCTAACCAGAGAAACCAAACTATGTTACCTGATAGAACAGACTCAATAAGTGTCGAGACTAGAGTGGCCTGAGAGTACAGAGAAGGAAGCTACATAGCAATTCAATGTCACAGAGGAGAATTTTGCTGTGGCAAAAATGAGTCCATTTTTATTTTCAATGATTGAAATGGCTGTAAAATGTGGGTTTTGTTTGTAAAAATGTTTTTTAGTTTTGTTTTTAAAGCTGATGCTTTATTTATTAAAATAATAATAAGGGATCCTGGCAGGCAGTCATTTCTGTCTAGCTCCTTTCCCATTTAGCTCCTTTCTTATTTAGTGCTGTAATCTGGGTGCCAAGGAAAGTGCTGTGGCCCAGGATATAAGGGCTCTGTAAGTGTTGTTTGAAAGAACACCATGCCAGGTCTACAGAGTTCTTTACTGTGAGGCTATCCAAGGAGCATATGGTAAATCTGAGCAGGTTCAGGTAGAAGTCTGTACCCAGCCAGCTGGGGCCGCTCCCTGGGCCAGGTCCCTGGGCTGCCATTCCTGCCTCTCCCATCTCAAACATTCTACTGGGCAATGGCTATTTGCTGTTTGGTTTTGTCTGTCCCTGGCAATACCTGGAGCATGGCCCTTGGCACCTGATTCTTCTGTTAGGTTTGATGTAGGTTCTTGAAGGGGCCCTTGTGGTACAGTGGTGAAAATGATTGATTGCTAACTGAAAGGTTGGTGGTTTGAAACCACCAGTGGCTCCTTGGGAGGAAGATGTGGCAGCCTGCTTCCATAGAGACTTACAGACTTAACCTATGGGGTAGCTATGAGTCAGGAACAACTCAATGGCAGTGTCGTTATTATTATTTTTTTGATGTAGGTTCTAGATCCACCTGAATGCTCCCATCTTTTATTTCTTCCTTTAAAATGGAGAAAATGGACATGGTAAGCTGGGGTAAGCCAGCATGTTCCATCTTTTTATCTTTCTCCTCTGACCCTGGTATTCTAGGTGTACTGAGGTATGGTGTGTGTCTCTGTGTGTATGTGTGTGTGCGCACGAGAAAGAGAGAGAGAGACTGTGACTAAATCAGGAAAAGAACAATCCCTCATGCTATAACCTCTTCCTGTTTGTGAAGGGCACCTACAAAGGGAGCCCCAGCCCTTTGATGGCATGCTAAAATTTTCACTTTTAATTAGTTTCTACTTTCTTCATATTGCAGCAATTAATCCTGGTTCCAAGTGTTCATTTCTATAAATAAAGGTATTTAACAGCATTGTAGGGTATTTATATCCTCGGTACCTTCTGTTCTACCTTGCAAAAGCACATTCTTCCAGGAGGTGCTTGTGCTCTGACCTTACTCCAGGAGGTGGAAAAAGAAGCAAATTTCTTGCACGTTTTAAGTCTTCTTGAGAATTGAATCTTTAACTCCAAGACACTAGTGGGTCCAGATTTGGCCAGAGAGATTGCTTGTTGAGTCTTTATGGCTTGTCTCAGACTGATCTTGAACCTTCTGATGAACTTGAGGACACGCGAAAGTGGGGCAGAGCCAGCCCAGTGATGGGACAAGGACCAAGGGAGAGCACTCAGCTACCATCGTGGTTGCGGGGCTCTGAGCAACGTGCTCAGCCACCCCTCCCAAATCTGCGGCTGCCATCCTCAGAACTCAGTCATTTTTGGAAACTTACCAAAGGAAATAGTGAATAACTTTAAAACTTACAGGTCCCATCCTTGAATTTTGATGTGTTTATTACTGGTAAAAATTGGACTTCAGTTGGACCTTTTCTTATATGGTGATCAACCCCATTTTAATTTCTAATCTGAGCATCCAGTCTGCACCCCTCTGCTCACAGTCGGAATGTGATCAAAATGTTGAGGAGGGGGACGGGGGTGAGGAGCAGTGACGATGTCTGCACACGGGCTACTGTCCTTGGTCCTGAACACAAACGTTGCAGCCTGTGGGGACAAGGTCACATCTTGTAACCGGGAGACACTAGTACCTCTTGTCCGGCCTCTTCTAGAAACTCATAGTGAGGTAAGGGAAGAGGTAGAGGTAAAGGAGAAGGAGAGAGGGTGTCAGAGATACAGTCACTGGGAGGAAAAACGTGATTAATATTTACAATAATAAAAAAAAGATTTTATGTGGACAAAGTGGCTCATAGCTTCTCTTTTCAAACTCATCTTTGAGGGAAAAAAATTACAGTCTCTGCCTTGCCATTGGAGAAACAGTGTTGTAGCTTATGCTTTACAATGTGGTTTACGTGGTATCTTTGGCTGATTTCAGGTAAATTTGGCAGTTACAAATAGCTTTTCTCCAAGGATGTATGTGAGGTTGTCACGGGCTCCCATGCCCCTTCACAAGGTGCTCCCAGCCCCCTCCACTTGACACAGCAGCCGCCCAGCAGCCCCCTTGCTGAGGGTATGCTCTGCACTGATCACAGAGTATCCACCGGCCCTGGTCGATCCCTGGTTTATATTAGGGCTTCACCTGAATGCCTACCTGCTCTGCTGCCTCCTCTTAGACACTCACTCCACTCTCCCCTGCATCCCTGTAAGCTTTCCCTCTAAGCTCTCAAAAGCATTTTTCATCTCACCACAACTCAACCCACAATCCCTTGGCCTTGGAAAGGGTTCAGTACAGAGCAGAAAAACCAAGAATAGCATTTGGAAGTCTCATGCCATGGCTGATAACGTGAGTAGGTTCCTAAGGACGGTATCTTTTCAGATGGAAACCAAACTCAAGGTATTTTCAGCTCCCTGGCAACCTGTCTCCACCTCGACTTTCCCATGCAAGGAGGTATGAGAATTCTATTTACAACTATTGTATAATGTAAAGGCAAATTATTTTGTTGCTATGTTTAGTCCTGGTTAATTGAGGAAATTATTTCATTTAGCCAAGAGTAAAACCTCTGAGATTCTTCTTCTCATTTCTCTGCACGTCTGGGGAAACAGGCATCAGTAAACAATCACGCCCTATTTTATTCCTAGTTAGAGGAATTATCATCATAATAATTACCAGTAAAAAACAAAAAACCTAGTTTTGGCACAGAGATTTCTCGATCCAAGATCTGATCTTCACCCTGAATTCTTAACCTCTACCTGGCTTCCCAGCTCCTTAGGTGGAACTTTATACTGTTTGAACACATAAACTTTGAAAGCTAGTCCAACTTTTAAATGTAGATGATCTATCCCCAAGAGACTTTTTTTTTTTTTTTTTTTTTTGCTGCTCACAAAACCTTTTTGTATGTCTTTATTGCTTGCTCAATTTTCTATGGAAGCCATTGGCATAAGAACAGAGTTTTGCTTCTTATATCTGTTCCTGTCACCTCTCCCCATTGGGACCACCTGAGATGATCATCCAAGTGCTGTGGAATTTTCCAGGATGCCACTGTGAGAGCAAGACACTTTCTGGGGTACAATACTCTGAATCTGGGGATCAGGGGATAATGCTCTTGTCAGAGTGAAAGCTGTTTAAAAGTTTGTGGTTCCTGAAGTTTGAACCAACTTTAGTTCACCTGGGAAAGGGTTTAAAGACACCTGCCTTTGACAGGGTGCAGTATTACCACTTTTCTATCACTCATTCTAACGGAAAATGTTTGAGTTTTCCTTCTCTGACAATTTCCGCCTTACACAGGTTCCAGCTTTCACAGGTTTACTGTATGAGTTTGTTAGGGCTGCTGTAACAAAATAGCACAAACTGGGCGGTTTATAAGAACGAAGATTTATCATCTCACAGTTCCAGAGGCTAGGTATCCAGATTCGGGGCGTCAGCTGAGCCATGCTCTCTCCTAAATCTCTGGGGGGAAGATCCCTCTTTGTCCCTCTCAGCTTCTGGTGGCCCCAGGTGTTCCTTGGCTTGTGGGCACATCTTCACATGGCTATTTTCTTTCTCTGTATCTCTTCCCCTCTTTCTAGGACACCACTCAGATTGAATTAGGGTCCACCCTGCACCGGTATGATCTCATGTTAACTGATACTGCAAAGACCCTGTTTGCAAACAAAGTAACATCTGCAGATTTCAAGAATCAGAACTTCAATATAAATTTTGGGGGACATGGTTCAAACCCTAACATCTGTATTTTTAACAAACCCCTTGTGTAAATGTAAAGGCACACGGAAGTTCACTGAATTAGAGTATAGAGCTATTTCGCCAAGGCAAATAACCTTATTGTTGTTGTTAGGTACTGCTGAGCTGATTCTGACTCATGGTGACCCCATATGTGCAGAGTAGAAACTTCTCTGTAGGGTTTTCCAGGCTGTGATCCTTCAGAAGTAGATTTCCAAGCCTGCCTTCAGAGACACCACTGGGTAGGTTCAAACCACCAAACTTCAGCTCTTAGGTGAGCGCTTAACCATTTGCACCACCAGGGACTCAACAAATAACCTCACCTCGAGGATTTTGAGCTAATGTGTGGAAATCTGTCTAAGAATTCTGGGCAGTTAAGAGACCTGCTTAATGTAAATGATGTTGACATCCGTATCTTGCCACACAGGTGTGTTCTTGGCAGTGAAAACTTCAGCTCTGAAAGAAGCAGTGAAGCTGTTTCTGTGGCCCCCCTTGTCAAATGGGGAAAGAAAGTGACTATGACCAACACAGTGTGATGCAGGAAGAGCCTGTGGACCAGGAATCAGGGGACTTGGGCTCCAGGCCTGCCTCTGTCATTATCAAATGCTTGACCTTGGTCATTGCAATGTTTCCCACCTGGGCCTCAGTTTCCAAATTGGTAAAATGAGAAGATTGGATAGGACTTTGGTTTTCATTGAAAATTCAAGGGGCAAGAGGGATGTTCAAAGGGCAGGGTTCAGAATCTGCCCCTCCTTCAATCAGAGAAGCTCAGCTTTTATCAACTTTATTATACATCAGACTGTCATACTGGGTTGTTTTTGAAAACAGAGTTCTGCCACAAACAAAAAAAAAAAAAAGAAAAGAAAAGAAAGAAACTATTAGATTAAATGAGCTATAAGACCTAGTGCTCTGCTTTTAAATTAATTTTTTTAGTGGGTTCCAGTTGATTTACTCCTAGGAACATATACCTTCCTCTTTTTAAAACAGACAATTATCAAAAACTGCATCAACCATTCTGCATGTCAGATCCATGTTATAAAATACCAATTTAATATTTGCAATTTAAAAATAAATCAAGAATACAGAAATTCCATTTTTTCTATAGGAATACCTAGAAACTTTATCATGATTCTGTCAAAAAAAGAAGTTTGGGCTTTCCCAACCCCAAGATAATTTATGAATAGTTAAAGATAATAAATGAATTCCTAACACTGCTAGAATTTTCCTCAAAGGAAAACAGCAGGGGTTGATGTTGTGTTTGAGCAGGTTGACATTAACGGCTAATACTGGGTGTTGGAATATATGTGGGTTTAAATTTTCTGTGTAGAATCTGTTCTACATTAATCAAAAGTTAATTGTTCTTTGAAAAATATCTTCTCAACACTAATATTATATCGCTGGGACTGGAGAACAGAGCTGTGGCCAGCAGACAAGGGAGCAGGTTGGGCTAAGGCTCATCCGTGCACGAGTCAGTTGAGACACATGGAAAAGTTCGTCTTTTCTCATCACACTTTATCCAACTGAAAAACAGGGAAAAGAGTTGTAGCTAAGTAAAGTCTCCTTCATGTTACGGAATCTTTTGAAAATTCATGGGTTAATATGAGCAGAGAATTTTGAGCTCTACTGAAGAATTACAAAGTATTATTACTATTGTTGCTAGTTGCTGCCCACTGGGCTCCTGGTGAGCTTGGGTGCAACGGAAGGAAACATTGCCCAGTCCTGTGCCACCCTCGCAATCAGTAGTAGTTGCTGGTTGTTGCAGCCACCGTGTCTATCCACCGTGTCTATCCACTGTGTCAATCCATCTCATGGAGGGTTTCCCTTTTTTTCACTGACCTTCCACTTTACCAAATATGATGTCCTATTCGGTTGACATTACTCAGGACGCATTTGTCATAAATGATTAACATTGCATCAGGCCATCTGGAATGCTGGTCTCCAGTTTCCCACCCAGAACCAACCAATTCTGGCCAAGGCCTGGTTTTAAGAACATCTCAGCATCTCTCCTTCTTCAGGGGGGTCTGGATTGTGAGGAGTGAGGCTGACCTGGTTTTCCAAGTTGCTGGTTTTGTAAATTCTCCACCAACGAATATCATTGACTTCTGTGCATTCAGCATAAGGTATTTAGTGATGACATCATTTCAATTTTATTTTGAGGTGGGGGAAAAAGCCAGGAAGGTTTTTTGGAAGATTGCAAATAAATGAACAATAATGCCTTTGCCGGAATAAGGATTTTAACTGTGGGAATCATACATCACACTTTGATTCATACGAGAAGAATAAAAATAGCCCAACGACAATGGGAAATTATGAAAAATGCCTATTGAGCAGCCACCGAAAGCCCAGTAGGGTTGTAAAGGGAAATGAGCACCTATCTAGGGCTACCTTCCACACTCGTTTGCAAATGGGTATCTTCCTGACAGGGCATCTACAGGTGCTCAATCAATAGTGGGTGCTGATTAATAGAAACAATAAGCTGAATACAGGACTGCAACTTCAGACTTTTTACTTCCAATATTTAAAGAAGTCTGAATTTAAGCGTTCCTGTGTCATAATTACCCGACTTTGGAGCAGGAACGAGAAGATTCCTTCTGCCATTCAGAAATGACTTGTGGATTCAGAGTTAATGAAAGTCATTTCTGGCTTGCGTGTCCAGTCCTAGAAAGACTCGGGTATTTGTCTCAAACGATTAAGTCCTCTCCAGTGCCCCCTTCGGCTCCAATTTTGGCATTATTTTCTTGGGTGTCTATTTTGGTGAATGAATTCTGACTGTTTTGCCCATTGGCTGCTTGCCCTGGGGCAAGCAGTGCTTCCCAAACATTTTTGCTGTCATGACACGCGTGCAAGGTGATGTTCGTTCAGCACACTGGGATAACCAGGCATATCAGTCAAGGTCCAGTTCAGGAAATGAGAAACTTACCCTAGGTATGGGAACAGAAAGAGAGACGAACACAAGGAATTGGTTAATCAGGCACTGGAACTGAAAGGTAAAGAGCACAGAGGTAATTAATTCACTCAGGAATTGCAACTGCAACCTCCAAAAACCGAAAAACCTGTTGCCGTTGAGTTGATCCTGACTCGCGGTGACTCACGTGTTACAGAGCACAGCTGCCGTACCGCAGGGTATTACTGGCTATGGTCTTTACGGAAGCACCACTGGGTGGGTTTGAACCGCCAGACTTCAGGTTAGTAGCCAAGCGCAAACAATTTGTGCCACCTAGGGACCTGACTGCCACCTCCAGGCTGGGGAAAAGAGAGAAGTTGAGATGATCAGATCTAGAAGCTTGGAGGAGGGACCTGCAGAATGAGACCAAGCCTCTGAGAAAGGGTGCTGGTCAGAAGCTGCTGATTCCTCGGGAGCTCGGAGAAGGGAGCCTGGGGAGCGGGGACTTTGCCTGGCTGCTGCTGGAACCACCGAGGGCACAACACTGCTGGCCCTGGAAGGGGGACGATAGCTGGGAACTGCAACCCACTGCTGCTGCCAGAGTGAAGAGCCAGTGCTAGGTCAACACTGACAGAAAGAGCCAGCAGATAGAAGGAGCAAGTTCACGCTCCTGCGTCGTGCTTTCCAGGTCCCCTCGTGCCTTCCAGCCCTCCTCGTGCCCTTGTTACTGCAGCCTGTTGGGAATCATCTGGAAAATGAGAAAGGTATTTGCAGAGCACCAGTGCCAGCATCGTGGCACAGTGTATAGGGTAGCTTTGGAGCTGGGAGGCAGTGGCCTCGTGGTTGGCACCCAGGACTACCTGTTCAGGTGGTCTGGCCACCCCAGGTCCCACTCTAACATCTCTCTGGATGGGAGGATCAAACCTCACCCTAATTATAGCCCATCAGGTGAAGACCCATTGGGAAGCTCAGGTGTAGGGGGGTAACTGGCAGCACAAAGAGATGCCATAGTGTTGTAGGGGGTGTCCCTGGGTGGTGCAAAAGGTTAATGTGCTCAGCTGCTAACTGTGAGGGTGGAGGTTCAAGTCCACCCAGAGGTACCTCGGAAGAAAGGTCTGGTGATCTACACCCCAAAAATCAGCCACTGAAAACCCCATGGAGCAGTTCTACTCGACGTGATGGCAGCTGGTAGTGTGTAGGCAGAGGGTCTACACAGGGAAGGAAGAGAGGTCACAGCAGGTGTGGTGAGACGACGGGAAGTTCAGTGGCGTGATGAGAGGACAGGCATACGGTCAACCGTGGGCTCTGGAGACAGACCGTCAGAGCTAAGCCCCAGTTCCATCCCTTGAAGCCGCATAGACCTGGGGCAAGCAATTTAACCTTCCTGAGCTTCATGGAGCTGCTGTGAGGATTAAATGAGATAATCCGGGTAAAGTGCTTAGGCCAGCTCTCATCTCAGAGTGAGCATTCAATAAATGTGAGTCCCTATTGTTGGGAAATGTGCGGAACTCATTCATCTACTTCCTCTGTGAGAGTGGTTACCGCGCACACACACGGGATGACTCGTTTTCTATTCTGGCAGGTCTGTGCCCCACCCCCCCGCCCCCCAGTTCTGCAACAAACACATTTTGACCTTTCCTGGCTAATTAGGTCATGTGGCCTCCATTGCAAATCTGGATGGGGAAATGGGTGCACACAGAACCATGCCCTCTGGGAATACTGCACCTTCTACTCTAATGGACAGCGTGGTTCTGGCCCAGGTAACGAAGTCAGCTCCCATGTTATCTAGGAGTCCAGTTTCTGTATCATTGGACTCAGCACAATAGACTCTTACTTATGAAGAGCGATGTTAGAGAAGTTAGGTCTCAGGTCCTTGTTACTACTTTTGGTGACTTTGGGCATTTAACCAAATGTGTGATTATTTATAGGGCTGTCTTTAGGAGTCTCTGGGTGGTACAAATGGTTAAACACTGGACTACTAAATTGGAAGGCTGGAGGTTTGAACTCACCCTGAAGTGCCTTGGAAGAAAGGCCTGGAGACCTGCTTCCAAAAGTTCACAGACTTGAAAACTCTATACAGTACAGTTCTACTCTGCCCACGCGGGATCACCATGAGTTAGAATTGAGTCAACGGCAACTGGTTTGGTTTTTCTTTATGAAATGCTTTGGGAGGCACTGGTTTCCACGGCTATGCGATGTTTTGAGGCACCTGAGGGCCAGATTTGCCACCCATGAGACTGGCTCAATAAAACCCGCTTCAGACTTTGAGCAAACTGTCCAAATGCATCTCACGCTCTTGGTCCTATGTCCTCTTCCTGCTCCCCCTGCCATACCCAGCTGCTATACTTGGACTTCAGATTTTAGCCTTGGTCAGTTGACACCTCACTGCGGTTACCCAGTGTCTGGCACCAGATTTCCCTGATCTGGGCCTCTCCTGGATTCTGGATCTATCTAGCAACTCTGCTTGGGCCAATTAATGGGGTGAGGATGGGGTACAGGTGCCCCGATGGAGATGATCTGCCCTGTTTACTTGAAGGTGCCTAAAATCCCGCCATTAAAGATACGTTGCTTTGGTGGAAAGTATAGACCTTGGGATATTAATGCTTATCACTTGGGGAGGGGAACGGTTTCAGGATGAAATTCATTTGGGAAACACTGGGCTAATCAAGGTTAAACAGTTTCTCTTACTGTAAGTTATCTCTGAGTAGTTAAGGTACAGATGTGAATTGCTGAGCCTCCAAGAAAGAGAGTATACAGCAGCAGTTTTAAAAGACTTTGTAATTATCAACTCGTTTTTCGGAAGGACTAATGCCTGAGACTGGGAAACATTGCTTTTAGGTTAGGCATTGCCTTTTCCTTGTGATTTCTCTCTCCTTTCCTTGGTGTCTTCCATCTCAATAAAAGTACTTTTGGAAAGACGTTCACATCAAGTCATTATCACTTTAGTAAGAATTAGCTCAATTAGTTTCCAAGCATTTTGGTTTCTTCCATTGCATCTAGCTGTTGACCCAGGCTGGCAGGTGTGTAAAGAAGTGGAGTGGAAGGGACTGATGTGGGAGACTTGGCTCCTGAAGTACCTCACCTCACTGACTTTCTACTTTTTTCTTCTTTTTCTCTGTTACCTAAATCCTGACTTTTCTGCCCATCTCGTCTTGCCTCCTCCAGCCTGTACAGTGGGATGCAAGGTTGGGCTTCTTTTGGATTTCCATCTGGTCTCCCTTTCTTGCCCCTTTCCTCTTCAGGTCAGTTTTGATGGCATTTGCTTGGTTTAGACTAAGGTGTTTCTAAGGCACCCCGGGGCAGAGGTGCTTCCCATGGCACTGGCACAGTAAACCCTCTTCAGACTGTGAGCAAATTGCCAAACGTACCTCACACTCTTAGTCTACGTCCTGTTCCTGGCCCCCATGCCCAGCTGCTGTTCTTGGACTTCAGATTTTAGTCTGGGTCAGTTGGCACTGACTATTAGGGAAGCAGGGGGTCTTTGTGATGATCTAGGACAGTCACTTCATACCTTGTTGGGGGCCCCTGACTCCTAAGCCAGTGCTCTTTCTGCCTGTACCAAGCTGCCCCCTGGATGCCCACTGGAGCTTCCATGCCCTCAGTCAGGGAACCACCGCATTGCTAGAGGATACAGAACCCTCCAAAGTTGGGCAGGTAGAAGCCCTGAAGAAGGGTCTCCTGGGAGGAGGGAGAAGTCGTGTGAGTGAGGTCTGACATTTTCCGTCACTGGAGTCCGAGCCCCGGGGAGAGGGGGTAGGGGGGTCTCTGCGGACACCACCCCCAGCCCCTAAGGTCCTCTCCTTCTTGGGTTCAACACTGAATCTGTTTGCCTTGCTCTCCTTCACATATCTGAGCAAGCCAGGATTTTCAAAGAGAAATTTGCTTCAAAACTAAGGGAAATCAAAAGGGAAACAAACACGATAAAACAACAAACAATAATAAAATTGCACACACATACACACACGGCCGAAACACAAAAGATTAAACCAAACAACAAAAAAAGGAGAAAACCTGAGAACAGTCAACTTCAAAGCTCCGGGCTTCAGCTCCCTGGCTACTCTCCAGTCTGGTCCCCTTATCCTGGGGAGAGGTGATCTGTCTCTTGGCGACAGTGAAACCTCCCCTACCACAAGTGCCTTGTGCTCCAGCCCCCCCACCCCATTATTGATTTTAAAACAAACAAACAACAGCAGCAAAAAACAGCTGCATTATGGGGTCCATTTGGTAGTAACTTCTCCCTCTTTGGATGGCGCCCAAGGCAAACCAGTGTTACACTAGAATATTTCTCTGGGATGAAACTGTTCCCATCCAGGCTGTATACCCTTAGATCTCGGGCCATGCACCCTCCCGCAGTGCCCAGATCCTATTAAACCTTGGCAGCTAAAGGCCTGGATCTTACAGGCCTCGCCCTCTTCTAGCTGCTCCTCCCTGTTCACCAGCTCCCTGTGGCCCCTGACTCTCTCAGGGCTGCTTCTCTGCAGGCCTTTGCTTGTTCATGTGGACATGGCAGCCTAGCTCCTGCCTGCTGACCTCTGGTGTGTGACAATGACACGCTTGAGAGCCCTGCCATAAAAAGTTGTTCTCAGGTTCTGGTCCAGGCTCCCAGGACACTGCTGAATGGACCCCTGGCCTCCTGATTATCTGGAAGGGATGCTGTACAGAAACCGTGTTACAAGGAGCTATTTGCTAAGTTCCTCCTAAACACCATCAGTCCAGTAAAAAAAAAAAAAAAGTGAAAACTGTAAGTCAAAAAAGGTAAAGGGATAGAAAGGCCCATGCAAAGACAGGACAAGGCTGTTGAGGCTATGCGATCCTTTAGTAACTGACAAATAACGTTTCCTCCATTCAACAAATACCTATTGAACACCAAAGACGTGTTGGGCACTGCGGGATCTAGGTGCCGGGGGTATATTAGTAAATAAAACAGACAAAAACATCTGAGACTATAGGGTCACTCCGAGTTGGAATCAACTCGACGGCAACGGGTTTGGTTTTTTTTTGGTCATGAGACTAATAAGAGGGAAAGACAGGCAATAAACTAAATAAATAAGTAAATTAATTAGTATGTTGGAAGGAGGTCAGTGCTATAGACAATGAGTAGAGCAGATGTATTCATTTCCTAGGGCTCCCCTAAAAAAGCACCATAACTTATAAGAATGCAAATGCATTATCTTACGGGTCTGGAAGCTAGTAGTCCAAATTCAAGGTGTTGACAGGGCCATGGTTTCTCCAAGGGCCCTCAAGGAAGATTCTTTATTGTCTCTGTCAGTTTTTGGTAGCCCCAGGCTTTCCATGGCTTGTAGCTGCATCTTCACACAGCCATCATCTATCATACCCCTATGTCTCTTCTCTTTTATAGGACACAGCTCAGATAGGATTTTAGTACCCGCCCTACTGGTGGTGCAGTGGTTAAGAGCTATGGCTACTAACCAAAAGGTCAACAGTTCAAATCCACCAGTCACTCCTTGGAAACCCTACGGGGCAGCTCTACTCTGTCCTAAAGGGTCTCTATGAGTTGGAATCAACTTGAAGGCAACACATTTGGCTTTTTGGTTTCTACTCCAGTATGGCCTCAAGTTAATTGCTAATATCTTCAAAGATCTTATTTGCAAACCAGGTCACATTCATAGGTACCAGGGATTCTGTTGTTAAAATTAGGTGCCGTTGAGTCGGTTCCAACTCATAGCGACCCTATATACAACTGAATGAAGCACTGCCCATTCCTGTACCATCCTCACAATAGTTGCTATATTTGAGCCCGTCACAGGGATTAGGACTTCAGTATAAAGTTTTGGAGAACACAATTCAATCCATGAGAGCGGGTAAGGGAGATAGAGCACACAGAGGGAGAAGGGCAGGCTAGAGGCAGGTAAGGGAGATAGAGCACACAGAGGGAGAAGGGCAGGCTAGAGGCGGGTAAGGGAGATAGAGCACACAGAGGGAGAAGGGCAGGCTACAGTCTTAATGAGGGTGGTCAGCAAAGCCTTCACTGAGAAAGTGACATTTGAGCAAAGACTTGAAAGAGGTGATAGAGTGGTCCATGCAGATATCAGTGGGACAGTGCTCTAGGCAGACAGAGCAGCCAGTGCAAGGTTGTTCAAGAAACAACAAAGAAGCCAGTGGGGAGCAGTATGCATAAAGAGTAAACAGCAGGAGAGGTATGGGTGGGGGTCCCAGATCATGATGGTGCTATAGACATTGTAAGAACTTTGGCTTTACTCTGAGTGAGATGGGGAGTCATCGTGTGGTTTTAAACAGACAAATGACATTGTCTGACTTATATTTTGAGAGTACTGACCTTTTAATTTATTGAGCACTTAAGATGGTGCCAGGAATTGTGCTAAACACTATATTCGCACTATGTCTTTGAATCTTTACAGCAACTCTTTGAGAAAGATTCCATTGTTATAATCTTTATTTTAAGAAGTGTGGGAACTGAGGCTCAGAGAAACTAAGTGATCGTCCTAAGACACCTAATATATTGAAAGACCTCGTTTTGAACCTGAGTCTTTCTGACTGAGAAGCTAGAGCTTTGGACAGACCTTGAGATTGAACAGAGATGGATTGAGTCTAGTAGAACCCAGAAGGCCTTTGCTGTTCAGCTACTTCGCAGGTCATATTCTAGATAAAAAACCAAACCCGTTGCTGTTGAGCCAATTCCAACTCATAGTGACCCTATAGGACAGGGTAGAACTGCGCCATAGAGTTTCCAAAGAGCACCTGGTAGGTTCGAACTGCCAGCCTTTTGGTTAGCAGGTGCTGCACTTAATCATTACACCACCAGGGTTTCTATATTCTAGATAGACAAGGCCTAAACTGAAAATGGGGCCCAATCTCAGTTCTCTTTTACCTCTCTTCCCACTTGGACATTTCACCCTTGGCTTGGCTGAAGTTAAATCTTTCACCTTCACACATGACACACTGCAGTTCAAAGGTAATACACATAAGCTCAAGCCCGTAAAAGCGAGGCACCATGAAGGTACTAACTAAAGCTAAGCGCTGCTTGATAAAATGCCTCTCCAAACCTAGGGGCCAACAGAGCTAGGCTCCTGTGGTAGATGTACACCCCACCCCCAGTCTCTATCTGTACGAGGTGAGACTTCTGTCTTTGGCCTCTTGTTAAGGATCCCTCTTGGGTACCCAAGAAAAAAACAGGATCATACATCTTGGGATTCAGATAGTATCCTGGCATCCATACCCCAGTGGCCTAAACTGATCAGACTCTAAAACAGTTTGCTTTGGCAATGCTTGGCCTAGATGAAACCATTTGCGTGCTTGTGAGGTGAATATATAAGTAAGTTTTATTGATTGAACGTGTTCCACAAAAAAATATGTTGAAGTCCTAATCCACAGGACCTGTGAATGGGACCTTGTTTGAAAATAGGTTGAGGATGTTATCAGTTAAGTTAATCAGAAGCCATGTTAGAGTGGGTCCCAATCCAGTATAACTAGCCTGTTGCAGTCGAGTCGATTTCAACTCACAGCAACCCTGTAAGACAGAGTAGAACTACCCCATAGGGTTTCCAAGGAGCCACTGGTGGATTTGGACTGCCAACCTTTTGCTTAGCAGCCTGAACCCTAAACCACTGTGCCACCAGGGCTCAAAAAAAACCCATTGCAGTTGAGCCGATTCCAACTCGTACTGACCCTATAGGACAGAGTAGAATTGCCCCATAGGGTTTTCAAGGAGTGGCTGGTGGATTCGAACTGCCAACTTTTTGGTTAGCAGCCGAGTTCTTAAGCAATACACCTCAGGGCCTTATAAAAGAGGAGAAGAGACTCAGACACAAAGAGGGAAGACAGCCATATTTCCATGGAATTATGCTACAGGCAAGCCAAGGAACACCTAGAGCTATCAGAAGCTAGAAGAGACATGGAAAAATCCTCCCCTAGAGCTTTCGGAGACAGCATGGCCCTGCCAACACCCTGATTTTGGACTTCTAGCCTCAAGAACAGTGAGAAAATAAATTTCTGTTCTTATAAGCCACCCAGTTTGTAGTGCTTTGTTACAGTAGCCTAGGAAATGGATACAGTAGGGGTTAGGGGAGGGGATGAGAAGGGAGAGAATAGATATGGCAGGTCTGCTGGAGAAGACACGTTGAAGGGCTGTCTTAAAAGAAAAAAAAAGAGCTAGGACAAATCCAAAGGGCTGAATTTTCAGCCTCCTTTGGCAATGCTGCCCTATGACGAAAAGCTTTTAAGTTGCTATGAGAGCAAAAACTCCAAAACTCAGTTACTATTTAAAGCACTTATGTACCTCCTCGGGCATGGGAGGCCATGAGAATGGGGAGAGGGCAGGAGGACCCCTAATGTGCAGCATATAAGGCATCTATCTGTGAGACCCTTTCCCAGGCCAGTCAAGAGAGAAGGCAGACATCGCTGAGGGAGAAGCCAGCATTCCTTCCAGGTACAGGAGGCTGAAGGAGAGACTCTGCCTGGCCTGCTCAGGAGCCATTCACCCAAGACGCCGCAGTCGACCCTGACTTTGAACTCTACAGAAGCAGCAGGATGCCTTGGCAGAAGTTTCCATCCAACTTGTGACCTTTGCTTTCACCCAGGGCTTTATTCCAAGTGCGCTCTCTTACCCTGAGAGCCAGGATAATGCAGGGCCTCAGTGATGAAGCATGCTTGGCAGCAGGACAAATACCAGGTTGGTGTTGAGGAGCGCTGTCCTTGTGGGGCCTCTGGCTCTTGACAGGCAAGGCTGGAATGTTGTCATGTCTGGCTGGTGTGTGGGCAGCTTCTGTCTGCGTGGACACCATTCTTACGGCTACACTGCCCCCGACAATGGAGCAAACATGGCTCCTTTATTTGCATCTGTGTCTTTCAGAGGCAAGAAGGTCAGGGAGCTTTTTAGTAGAAGTTCAGGTGAGGCTGGAAAAAGTCGGACCCCTGGAGATGGCTAAGAGACAGCAAAGGGAGCAGCTTGAGGAGAGCAGGAGATGAGTTGGGGTGGAGACAGCGAGTGAGTGAGTGTTAGGATTGAATTGTGTCCCCCAAAATATATGCTGGAGTCCTGACCCCTACAGCTGTGAATGTAATCCAATTTGGGAATAGGGTTTTCTTTGTTACGGTAACAATGCCGTATCAGTGTAGGGTGTGTCCTAAACCTAATCACTTTTGAGTGATGTAAACAGCAGCCTGGACGCAGAGCCAGTAAGTACAATTGGGGAAGATAGAGGCCACATGGAGATCGTCATAGAACTGAGGAACACTGGGGCTATAGAAGCTGAGGCATAGACCTTCCCCCAGAGCCGACAGAGAGAAAGCCCTTCCCGGAAGCTGGTGTCTGAGTTCAGATTTCTAGCCTCCTAAAAAAATTTAAAAAATTAAAATTTTTTTTTTTAGACTGTGAAAAATAAATTTGTGTTCATTAAAGCCATCCACTTGTAATATTTCTATTACAGCAGCACTAAGAAACTAAGACAGCGAGTGACCTTGTGACCATAACCACAGAGCATTGCCACCTGGGTGAATTCAAGATTCACTGGTGTGGGGAGGTATGTGTCCACCGGTAAAAATTAGAGCTCAGTAGGAAAGTTCCTTCAAAATAGATGAGACCTAGAACATTCATTCTTTCATTCATCAATTTTCCTTTTTTTTGCACGATGATCTACTACCCAAAACAAACAAACCCATTGCCATCAAGTCAATTCCAACTCATAGTGACCCTATAGGACAGAGCAGAACTGTCCCATAGAATTTCCAAGGAGTCCTGGTAGATTTGAACTGCCAACCTTTTGGTTAGCAGCCATAGCTCTTAACCACTGTGCCATTAGGGCTTCTATATGGAAATGAATATATCTGGTTTCTGTCTTCGAAGAGTGCAGTTTAGAGCAGTGCTGTTCCATACAACTTTCTGAGGTGTCAGAAGTACTCCAAAATTCTGCACTATCCAGTGTCATATCCATTGGCCACATGGGGCTATTGAGCATTTGATATCTGGTGAGTGTAACCGAGTAACTAAAATTTAAATTTTATTTAACTGTAATTAATTGAACTTTAAATTTAAGCAGCTATGTATGGTGAATTGCTACTGTTTTTGGGCAGCGAAGGCTTAGAAAACATCACTCAGGATGCTTTTGTCCATGCATCACAGATATCACAACTCATAATGGACAAAAAGTCCAGAGATAGGGCGGTCCTTGGGCAGGTTCAATGACAGCATCAAGGATTCAAGTTCTTTCCATCTTTCAGTTCTTTCTTCCTTAGCATGTTTGCTTTTGTCTTCAATTTGTTCCCTCATGGCCACAAGATGGTTTCAGTGTCCCTGAGCGCTACTATTCCCACACAATCACATCTGTGTCAGAAAGTTCTTCCCTTGTCTGTCTTGCTAAGAGAAGCAAGGCCCCTCCCCGGTCTCAGCATATTTTCCCTCCTGTGTCATTGACAAGACTCGCATCACATGCCCATTCTAAACTGGATACTGTGACTGAATTACCACGACCTGAGAGGAATCAAGGCTCACATTCAGGTCTGGGAAAGGCCAGCCTTTCCTGAAACACATGGCTGCTGATACTCAGCCAAGTGGGTTGTGGAGTCGGAGAAGGGTTCAGTGTGGGTAGGTGCGTGAATGGTGCATAGGTAGTGGCTACACAGAGCAAGAAATCAGGGATGTGTTTGGTTGCTGGCTCAATAAACATTCTCTCCATACTCTTGGGGGAGGAGAGAAAGAATAGCTGGGAAGAGCCACAGAGATGGTACAGTCCTCTCTCTAAAGATGTGGCAGCCTGAAGAACTTCTCATCTATGGAGAAGTGTAGAGAACCCAGTCACCTACCAGAAAGCTTAGCTAGACCACGCTGTGTCAAGTGACTACTATTCTTCCAGGCCCAGTGTGAAAGTTGTCTATTCCGTAACGCTTTCTCCAACTGTGCTGGGAAGACCATCACTCCCTCTGTACTCCCATACCTCATCTACAGCCCTTGTTGTGATGCTAGAATTGTGTACCTGCCTGAACTCCAGGGGACAAGTCCTGGTGATTGTCTACCCAACAGCCATTACCACCCTCTACTACGCACTTCTTCCTCAAAGCACAACCCACTTGGCTCAGTACTCAGCTTCGGGAGAGGCCGGGCCCTTCCCAGCCCTGAAAGTGAGCCTTGATTCCTCTATCAGGTCGTGGTAATTCAGTCATAGTGTCCAGTTTAGAATGGACATGTGATGCGAGTCTTGTCAATGACACAGCAGGGAAAATATGCTGAGACCGGGGAGGGGCCTTGCTTCTCTTAGCAAGACAGACAAGGGAAGAACATTCTGACACAGATGTGACTGTGTGGGAATAGTAGTGCTCAGGGATAGTGCAACTGAAGGCGTAGATGAAGGGAAATCTCCAAGTCAGAGGCAATGTCCAGAGCAAGCGTAAGATTTGGGGCCCATGCACATAAACCATCCAAGGGATGCCTTCAGGAGTCCCTGGTGAATGAAATCTCTGCACCCCAAAAGAGCGATTGCTGCTAGTGGGTATGATTTGGTCATCACCGCCACCACGAGGTTGCCATCGAGTTAATTCCAACTCACGGTGACCTCATGAGTGTCCAGGTAGAACTGCCCCATAGGGTTATCAATGGCTGTGGCCTTTGGGAAGCAGACTGTCAGGACGTTCTTCTGAGGCACCTCTGGGTGGGTCCAAACCGCTAACCTTTTGGTTAGTTGCTGAGCACTTAACCGGATCCCCCGGGGACTAGGCCCTAGAGATGATTAGGCCATAGGGATGTCTCAATTAAACTGATGACTCAGTGAACCTGTCAAGAGTTAGGCAGGTCATGGTAAAGGATAACCATGAACAACAACAACAACAACAAAGATGGCTCTCTGCCTGAGAACATTCTCATCATTTGCTTCTTATGTACCCCTTGCTCCTGCCTTGCAGATGGCTTTGTTGTCACTGGCCAGGGGCAGGGCTATCTCTGCAGGCCAAGCCTGGTACTCAGTCGGAGGCAGGGGTCCAGCTCTGTGAGGAACTGGATTTAGGAAGTGGCTAGTGGTGATGGTCACACAACACTGTGAGTACAATTAATGCTGCTGAATTGTACACTTAAAATGGTTAAGATGGTAAATGTTATTTAATATGTATTTTATCACAGTAAAAATATGCTCACAAAATTAAAAAAGAAATGCAAAGCTAATGAGAAATAGAGGCAGAGAGGAAGTGAGCCACATCCTCTCCCGGGAATCCAGCCAGGGAAATGGCTTGCTGTTGCCTCAGCCATGGCACCCAGCACGTCCCATTATACCCCTGGCTGACAGCTGTGGGATTTTTCCATCCATTTTAGTGAGCCATTTGAGGGCATGAGAGGTCCAGAAAGGTCATCTCCATAATTTAAGACATGTTCCCAGTTAAGGAAAGTATGTGTGCACGTGAGTGCCCTCACACACACACACACACACACAAACAGAGCTTGAATACTATGGGCTGTCAAAGCACCGCTTCTCTTCAGCTCTCGCTTCTTCTCCAGTCACCCAGTTTCACTCAGGAAATGTGGATGACTGAAAAGGAAGGGTTCAGTGGTCCGATGGTGGGGACTAGAGTGTGAGGGAAGCGATTATGCCAACAAAATGTTGAGAGTCTTCTAATTTTTAGCCAATTGTTTAAAAGATGACAGACAGCAATGTTGATGAGATGTATAATTCAAGGCAAATCTGTCCGGATAGAGAGGCTAAAGCATCTTTAACTTGGCTGCTGAATGGTGAGCTGCATTCAGAATAATAACACCAACGAAACGCAAGGCACATAATTGCCACGATGCAGAGATGGAAAACAATCTCTTCTTTAAAAAAGAAAAAAAAAAGCTGCATGGACTTGATTGGGAGTTGGGAGTTTTCTATCCGTCAGTGCTGACCGGTTGTGTTACCAGTCACAGGTGAAGGAACGATCCATACCCAAAGCTTGGCTATTCGACAGTTGTCTACCTTTTCTAAGGTCACGCAGCTTGCCAGTTTTCCAGTTCCCTCAACTGCCGGTTTTGAGCCGAATAACATGATCTTTGTTTCATTAATATTGAAGAGTCATTTAGGTTGTGCTAGATGATCTTAAAGCTCATTTAAATCAGCTTGCAGATAATATTAAGCTTTTTCCCAGCATCGTCTACCACCATAAACGACAGTGTCATCTGCATATAAGCGATGGGCTGAGTATGATAATGAATAGCCAAGATTATCAATATGGCATGACAACTGCATTTGATTTCAGATAAATGTTCCAAGGATCCCTTATTCTTATTGTTTTGGTCCAAATCTTCTAAAGGAAACACAAAAGGTTTTCATGAAAGGAATCCTTTATTGTGTTAGAAAGAGGGGAGAAATGCCCACAAATTATACACGTATTGTTTTACAAATACAATAATTAGAGTTCACACAGATCATTAGTTTATTGGATTATACAACTGTCTCTTGACAATTATTTCTTCTTTTTTTTTTTTTAAAGATCATACTGAAGGCTTTTAAATATTGTCTCATTTGGGACTGGCTTGAACCCTTAGTTAAATTGTCATAGATTTATGAGATTTCTACTCACGCTGCTTTCTAGGGACATTCTTTTATACTCTAAAAACATTCGATATTAATAAATCACATCTTCCCTTTTTATTGATGTAGAGCTTACTGATATTTCTTATTTGAATAAAGTATAAACTTTTGGTAATTATGTAATAAATATGATCTGCAAGAGTTAGATAAAGGACAGACTTTCTATCCTAAGATACTGTGATGGTGAAGGTTGCATGTCAACTTGGCCGGGCCATGATATTTAGTGGTTTGGCTGTTGTGATCACTTCCGTGATGAGATTTGATAGAATGTGATCACCTCCATGTTGGAATCTGCTGTGAGTAGCCAATCAGTTGAAAGAGAGCTTCCTTGGGGGCGTGGCCTGCATCCAATATAAGTGGACACTCTGGCAGGGCTTGTGGGCTTTGGCTCATCCTGGATCCTGCAGCTGCCTCCTGTTCTTCTGACCTCTGGTTCAGGACTTGAGCTAGCAGCTTAACTGCAGTCCTGCCTGCCAATCTTGGGATTTGTTGATCTTTGCAGGCTGTAAGCAAGAGCCTTGCTCTCTGACCTGTTCATTTGGGTTAGTCAGCCCCTTCAGCTATGCGAATCAGGAGATGCCTATATCTTGACCCACAGACTTGGAATGTTACAGCCTCTACAACTGCATGAGCCACTTCCTTGAAATAAATCTCCCTCTTAGATGTATATTTATATGCTTTACTGGTTTGCTTCTCTAGAGAACCCAGCCTAAGACAGATACTATTTTAAAGTCAAAGGAAGGGGAAAAAAAAGGCATAATGAGAAAAAATGAAGAAATAGACAAAAAGAACAGTCAGTGCCAATAAACATATTGATCTGTGTGTGGTTGAAGGTAGAGGCCTATGGCTATAAATAAAGTGATTTTCCATTTCTTACTGGGTACTAGACAAAGTTATGTAAGATAGTAACTAATTTTCCTTCCCTCCTCTGTCTTTCCTTTCCTTCTTTTATTTTTGGTGTCCCATCCATATTTCCCCAAACACATTGTTGTTAGCTGCTGTCTAGTCAGCCCCCGACTCATGGAGACTCCTTGAACAACAAGATCGAAACACTGTGCTCCATAGGGTTTTCATTGGCTGATTTTCAGATGTAGATCACCAGGCCTTTCTTTCTAGTCCTTAGCCTGGAAGCTCTACTGAAAACTGTTCAGGGTAATAGGAATGCACAAATCTTCACTGACAGATGGGTGGTAGCCAGGGTGGATTAACCAGTCAGCAAGGTACGCATGGGCTTACAGTAAGCAAGGTACGCATGGGCTTACTTGTGCGTACTTCCTAATCTTTAGAGCACAATTTCACCTGTTTTTCACCACATCTTTGACATAGTGAAACCCTGTGAAATATGTGCTGAAAAACTGGTGAAATTGTGCACTGCCAGTTAGTTAGTAAGTAAGTACAAGTAAGTCCGTGCGTACCTTGCTTATTGGCTCATTCGCCCCTGGACTGGTAGCTCTGCATCAGTGCATTGGCTGGGAATTCCACATGAAAGCCAGAGATCTACTGCTGAACCTCTATGCTCTCTCCCAAACACATAAACCTAAAGTCGACTCTGACTCGTAGAGACCACACGAGTGTCAGAGTAGAATTGTGCCCCACAGGGTTTTCAATGGCTGATATTTGGAAGTGACTTGCCAGACCTTTTTTCTGAGGCACCTCTGGGTGGACTCAAACTTCCAACCTTTCAGTTAGCAGCTGAGCATATTAACCATTTGCACTACCCAGGGACTCCTCCCAACACATAAGGGTCTCTAAACTACATCCGAAAGTTTTAGGAGATAGTCTTGAAGTTTTAAAGCTGGCTAAGAGAGCTGAGTTTGTCCTTGGGCTGGAAAGGAATGCTCGGTCCACTTTTTAGATTCAGCAGAGCCAGTCACTGTTCTGGGTCCAGAGACATGGACACGTGGAGAAATGTACCACGGAACATGCCAATAAGCTTCATGGGGGCAGACTGCGAGTTTGTCCATGTATCTTCTCACACGGCACCTGGGACATAAGAGATACCCAGTGCTTGCTAATTGAATGAGTAAATAGAATATCATGCAGGAGAGGAACTCTATTACAGAAGATAAGGGTTTACTGCTCATCTACCTCAGTGGATATGTTCAGGCAAGTGAACATCCTTCCTCTTCTGAGACACCTTAGCTTGGCATATATTTGAGGAATCTCTTCATAGGGTTTCCAGTCCTGGAGAGAGAAGAGTTTCAGAGAAACGGAAGTCTGGGAGGCAGAATTGCCAAAGAGGTTGTGAGGGAGAAAGAACTAAGGGGACTTCACGCATGGCAGGGAGGTCTAGGGTAGAAGACAAGCAAAACTGCTGGGAATGCCCCACATGTCTCCTTGCCTTGGCCTGGTCTGTACGTTATGCCTAGAATATTCTTGTCTGTCTAATGAATTATTACTCTTCTTCCTTTGAGACTCTACCCCAAATGTTACCCCTCTTTGAAGTTTTCTGATCCTTCTTGATTACGTTAAATCTTCTTCTACCTCTATTGTATTTTGTGTATAACTTTATGAGTCCTAGCTATTTATCTACAGGTGTCTACCTTCATTAGACTGTGTACTGTGAAGGGTGAATTTTATTTATCTTGATTTCTGCTATGCCTAGCATGGTGCCTGGCACGTATTAGCAGGCATTTAAAAAGGGTTTTATGAATGAGAATGATGTCACAGAGCATGGGAGAAGGCACAATGAAAAATCTGCTGGAGGAGTGCCCCATACAGTTGTATAAATTGTGCATTGCACATCTGTATGCAGTGGCTCTGTTCTTTGGATCCCTGGCATCTGGGCAGAGAGATGGGGACATTAGGGCCTAGGAGTCCATTCTGTCTTTCAACCTGGTCCCTAAGACTCTAAAATGATGAAAGTTCTTCAGCATAATATACTTTCTAGGCCCAGATGACTTTCCTTCAAATCTCCCCATCTGCTAACTAGTGTCTCAGTTCCCTCTAATAGACATCTTGCTCTTTCATTCCTTAAATACTTACCATATTTTTACACAAATAACATGAGCCTTCTACATTTGTTTGCCAAACATGCCCTCACCTTGAGAAGTATTTTCATAAGCGCCGCTATGCCAATTTTTTTTTACATGTTGCTATAAAAAAATTAGCATAGCACACTTAGGAAAATACCTCACGGGGGGAGGGCGTAGTTGGCAAACACACGTAGAAGGCGTGCGTTATTTGTGTAAAAATATGGTAAATACCTTGGAGTGTTTTAATTAAAGAATAACATTGAGACCAGATAACTTTCTGGTTCTGATAATTTGAAAGGACTAGAGAGTAGGCAAAGTTTCTAGGTAGCACAAACGGTTAAGTGCTGAATTACTAATTGAAACTAATAGCTCAACCCCACACAAAGGCACCTTGGAAAAAAGGTCTGGCAACCCACTTCCAAAAGGTCACAGCCTTGAAAACCCTATGGAGCAGTTCTACTCTGCACACATGGGGTCACCATGAGTCGGAAAATCAACTCGACAGCGACTGGTTTTGTTTTGTTTTAAAGAGTAGGCAATCATAGTGCCTGGTGGCACTGAGGCTGGAAATGGGGTGGAAGTAGGAAAAGTTGCAGAGAGAATAGGTTAAAGACCAAAACACCTTCAATACTTCCCCACTGGGCACAGGGGAGCCAGAAGAATAGCCAGGTCACAAAGGGAGGGAGGCTGGGGGTGGGTTTGTTGGGCTTAGAGGGCAGAGCCTGTGCCATTGTCTGGGGAAGAAGCTAGCACAGAAAAATGGTCCCATCCTTCAAAGATATTTTTCACTTGTCTCATGGTCTGGCCACTAGTGTGATCATCACATAATTTGCACTGCTTCCTCTAAGACTGGTTTATCCCATTCTCAACAATTATCATACCAATACATCAACTTAACTTTTAATCCTCCTTAAGGTTGCTGTTAGTTGCTGTTGAGTCGATTACTAAGCATGGGAAGTCCCGGGGTGGTGCAAATGGTTAAGCACCTAAATATTAGCTGAAAGGTTGGTGGTTTGAAACCACCCAGGGGCCCTTGGCAGACAAGGCCTGGAGCTCTGCGTCAATAGACCCCAGCTGTGAAAACCTGTGGAGCAGTTCTACTCTACACACATGGGGTAGCCATGAGTTGTCTTTAAGAAAGACTGTTGAACAGGCACCCATTTTGAAGGCGGTGCTCAGGAGCAGCAGCCCCAGCCCTGGTTCTCCTGTGTGGTGCTGACGGTCTGTTCTGGGAGTTCAAAGCCCGTGGAGTGTGGCTGCTTTACTGAAGTCAAGGGGCCCTTTGACAGTGAAGAAGACTTCAAAGGGAGGTGGGTTTTCTCCCTTGGGGTAAATTACTTTCCTGGTGGTTCCACCCAAAGCCAGAACTTTCCCTCCTGAACAATGAGGCCTCTTGGAGACAGAATAAAGCCCATCTCACCAGGCAGAGAGTCAATGACTAACAAAGTTTTTTTTTTTTTTTCCTGAAAGAATGAGAACAGAGAATGGGGCCTGTGTGCCTTCACAGTGGCCAGAGTTGATGAGAAGACCTGAGTAGCAGCAGGAGCTCCAAGGAAAGGACAGGTGTCTATGAGTGTGCTGACACAGGTGACACAGGTGGGAAGTCACACCTGTGGTATGCTCTGTGCACGCTTGCTGTCCTCTGTAACACAATACAACTCTAACCAGCCTGAATGAGCATATACAGCAGATTTGCCTCACAACGATCAGTAAATTCAGAAGCTTGAGTCTGTCTTATTTATCCACTGGTTCTCTATAAGTGCATTGTCATCGTTCTTTCATAAGGATACAGACAGGCTCTGCCCTGTTACGTCTGTGCCCCACATTGTCCTCGGTACCACCAGTGGGAAAAATAATCTCCTTTAATCCTCATAATCACTGTGTGGGTTAGATTCCAGAATTATCCCCATTTTACAGGTGAGGAAACTGAGTCAAGGTCACACAGGTCCTAAGACACAGAACTAGAATTTGAACCCAAGGAGTCTGACTTCAGAGCCTCAGTCCTTATGTATAATATTAGCCTGCCTTGCTGTTTTCAAATAAACCTATTTGGTTAGAGTCAATTTAAGAGTTTGATCAAGGATAGCTGAGAGCAATAATTCCTCTGTCTGGATCCCTAGGTCTCTTCACTGGTTCTCAGATATGGGAACCCGTGCCCTTATTTTCCAAGTAGGGAGAAAAGTGGGGTTGCTGCTTGGGGGTGGTGCTGGGCTGGGAAAATCTGCATACAGGCCTTTAGGGGTTATGTTTCCGCTACTGAGAAGCCCAGCTTTTCCTCTCGTCTCAGAACTCTAGTGGTCTGTCCCCCAAGTGCTTACTTCTCTTTTTGTAGACTGAGTGGCTCCTAATTATTGATTTATCTGATGGCCTGAAAAATACCCAGTACTAAAAGGAGCAACGGGTCTTTCAATCGACTTCCTCTTTCCCTATTTTTTTGTTTTTAATTGCCTCTGCTCTTACTTTAGTGAGGAAAAATAGTCCATTTAATCTCCCAGGCAACTTTCAAAGAAGAACTCATCAAACTTTGTCCAAGCCCTGTCAGCTAGGACGTGACCACATGACAGGAGAAGTGCCTGAGCTTAAATGATGGAACTGTGAACCAGAGTGGGAGGAACATTGGCATAAACAGCCAGGCCACACCTGAGGTTCTCATCCTTGGTGGCAGAATGCGCACCTGGGGTGATACTAACCCTCCCAACACCCAGGCCACTCCCAGAGAAGTAAAGTAGAATCTCTGGGAGAGGGACCCAGACAGTATGCATTTTAAAGGTCCCCACATGGTTCCATGTTAGACTTTTGACTGTACATCACTGTCTTTGCATGAAAGACTTATGCAATCCCAGCCCAGCATGTATTATGTAAGGAATGGGCCCACACTTAAAAAAAAAAAAAAAAGGGCTTACCAGCCTGCTCACACATGAACTCCCTGAGAAGGTAACTTACGATACATGATATTTGTAGGGTAATGCTATTCAACTACATGCAACATATGATGGAGTCAGTTTTGCTCTTCCCCAAAGCGTGCTGGGGATGAATTCTTGATGGACTCAGGCTAAGGTACAAGGCCAGTAGTGGTGTGACTGGGCCGGCGGCCAAGGCTGAGGAACGCCTTAGCAACAAGAAGAAAAACATCTGGGCCTGGACGTGAAGGTCCTGGGAACGTTGACTGCCAAGGATGTGGGAGAAAAACCATAAGCCTTGGTCCCAGCTGGAATAGCATATGAGCTTGTGTCCCCTGCTGGGTGGTTGCGGAGTGCTAAACTGGTCCAGCCACTGCCCTGGGCCACAGTCCCGTAAGCAATCTTCCAGGTAAACCATATGTCATGATTGCTGGTTCCAGAGTCTTTATTCAATCCCTTAGAGATGTGGCCAACCTTGGGTCCAGGTGCTGCTGGGATTACACAACAATATTCATGGTGTTATCCATTACCACAACAAATTACCCCATAGCTAGTGACTTAAAACAACACACCTTATTATCTCACAGTTTCTGTGGGACAGGACTTTGGGGGTGGCTTAGTTGGCGATCCTGGTTCAGGGTCTCTCATGAGGTTGCAGTCAAGATGTCCACCAGGGATGCAATCATCTGAAGGCTTGACTGGGGCTGGAGAATATGCTTTTCAGATGGATCACTCACATGGCTTTCGGCAGGAGGCCTCAGTTCCTTACCACGTGGGCCTCTTATAAGGCTGCGTGAGCATACTCATACCATGGCAGCTGGCTTTCCCTGGAGTGGGTGATCTAAGAGAGAGAGCAAAAAGGAATCTAAATGCCTTTGTGTCCTAATCTCAAATATCATACACTGTCACTTCTACCACATTGTTTTTGTTAGAAGCTCAGTCACTAAATACAGCCCACAATTCAGGACAGGGGAATTAGGTTCTACCTTTTGAAAGGAGGGATATCAAAGAATTTATGGACATATCTTAAAACCACAGCAGTGGGTATCAGAGATCAGTAGTTTCTCTCATTGATCTTTTTCCCAGATAGAGGCCTCGGTCCTGAATTGCAGGGATCCATCATGAAGACAAATGCACAGCAACAAAGACCGTCTTCCCTTGGCCAGTTCCCTTTCTTGTGCCTTCTGCCTCTTTCCTTCCCATCCTTTACTCCTTGCCCCACCACCTCACAGTCCGGTTCCTGTCCAGTTCTTGCTTTCTCTTGTGTCTGACCTCAGTGTGTTTCTGCAGCTGGGGGTGGGGGTGGAGGGTGCCTTGGACCCCGAGGGAGGGAGGGGAGAGGAAAGAGGCCTTCAGGGTCTGATCCCACCATCAGCCCTTTCCTCTGTGACTCTTCATCTCCTGCGAGCATATTTCTTATGCTGAAGGATGTTTGTCAAGACAAACATCCTTCAGCATATAATGTCTTGAGAGATATTATAAAAGGTCTTGACCTGAACTCTCAGAAATTGGAGTCATAGCAGGAGGAAAGGATCTTGTCTATGATACTGAAACCTGGATTTTAAATTAATCACACAGACTTACAGTAGTCGAATTACTCTTAGGACGGGGTTTTCAAATTGTGTTCCAAAGAACTTAAGATTCTGTGGAGATCTTTTGAGTATTTTGTAAAAGTTTGATTTAAACATTTAAAATATTACATATTTTAAATGTAAACAAGCAATATGTTATATAGTAAATTTTAGCCATCAGCATATTAAATGGTGCCTGCCAGCCTAATTTTGTGTACTGCAGGTGAGTTCCAATCTTGGAATAAAGCTGTCCCTCCTATCACTATTAACTGAAGGACATCTTGGGTTTGCAAAGCAAATTGTTTTATAAAAAACTGTTACCATTTGCAGCTACTCATCTGTGGGAATGAGACTTTCCTTATTATTATGCAATCAAAGCAAAAACGCTGAAATAAATTAGATGCCTAGACTTATATGACTTCAGTTTATATCTTTAACTCCCCCATTTTAAATTGTGTGTCTCAAAGATTCCATTATTTCATGGATCGAATTATTGAAAGCAAAAGTTATGAATTAAAGTCTATTAATAATAATTTGTCAATTTTAATGAGTTTAATACATTGGTATATTAGTTACAATGTTTGCTGTTGTGAATTACAGAAAACCCAACTCAAAATGGCCCAAGCAATAAGAGGATTTATTTCCGTCATTAAAAAAATGTCCAGGGTTGTTTAATCCGGTGGCTCAGCAACATCAAGGCTGGGCTCCTCAGGGTGTTGTCTTTGGGCTGACTCTCCTCAAGACGGCAAGACAGCCATCATAGTTCCACGCATCCCATGTAGACATGGAAATATGCAATGAAAGAAGAAGGCAAAGAATCTCTTATTAGAAGCAAACTAATTTTTCCCCCAAGCCCCTGACAGCCAGCTCCTGGCATTTTATGGCCCAGACCTGGGTCACATGCTTCTTTAAACCAATCAGGCACTCCCCACACAGTAAGCGGCTCAAAACAATCAGCCTGTCTCTTGAGTTGTGTGAGGGAGACATGAGTGCTGAACAAAACCTGGGCTCGGCCAGCAGGAAAGCAGGGGAGGAAGATGGTTGGTACTCTACCAACGGGGTCTGCTAGAATTTGAGTTCTTATACGAATCATTTAATAAAACAATTTTGCTAATGACCATCCAAATGGGGAGCATTTTGAGAAAAGAGATTCTTAGGTTTCACCCTGGACTGACTGAACCAGAATCTCCTCAGGTAGGACCTCAGATTTTTTTTCCCCCAAAGCCCTCTGGGTGTTTTTGCTATTACAGGAAATTGCGAGAGTTTTGACGTGACTGGAGAGTTGTCGTAGCTGGAGATGAGGCTGCAGAGGAGGGCGGGGGTTATTTTACACAGAGACTCGTAAACCAGGTTAGGGACTCAGGTTTTGTCCTGTGAGCCATGAACAGATGAGCCGCTTTGCAGTAGCTCTCTGGTGGGACATGGCTGTGAGGTAATGGGTATAAAGCCAGGACAGTGGGGTTAGGCAGAGAGGAGGAGACAGGAGAGAGGCTGAGGAGATGCAGTCAGCAGAATTTGGTCTTTAGTTAAATAGGGAGGAAGGAAGACTTGAAAGGACTATCATGTGTCTAGCTTGGATGAGTCTCTCTCAACAGGTAGCTTTTCTCCATCATGGGTTTTCTGACCAAGGAAGACACCTCTCTAGACTGAGAGACCCTCAACTCTTTCTCCTCAGTGTTTTCCTAACTTCCCTGTTCTTCTACTCTCTCCTTGTTCTTCCCTCCAAACCCTGAACTTCCCAAAACTGACTGCTCTCATGGTTTCCTCCCTCCATTCCTCTCACTCAGCTCAACCTGACCTTTCACTGCTGTTTCATCACAAAATAGCAGTCACACCCAGCCTTCCAGAACCTGTACATGGTGGTTTTTGTCTACAGATAAAGGGAAAAACAAAGCACGTGTACACCAGGGGTAAAATGTTCATACACAAACCTAAGTGAGGAGAAGACCAAATCAAACCAAACCTATTGCAGTTCCGACTCATAGTGACCCAATAGGACAGAGTAGAACTGTCCCACAGGGTTTCCAAGGCTGTAAATCTTTATGGAAGCATGCTGTCACATCTTTCTCCCACAGAATGACTGGTGGGTTTGAACCACTGACCTTTTGATAAGCAGCCGAGCACTCAACTATTGTGCCATCAGGGCTCCTCAAGAGAAGGGACAGTATGAGGCTAATTTTAATTTAAATAAAATATTAATATTTAAGTAAAGAAAAAGGTAAAAAAATCTATAGTAAGAATCTTGGACTGTTGTCGCTAGTTGCCAGTGATCAGTTTTGACTTATGGGGACTCCATGTGTGCAGAGCAGATCTGCTCCATAGGGTTTTCAAGTCTGTGACTTTTTGGAAGCAGATCACCAGGCCTGTCTTCTGAGGTGCCTCTGGGTGGGTTCAACCACCAACCTTTCAGATAGTAGCTGAACGCTTTAAGAAGCTTAGACTAGACCAGAAGTATTTGAATTCTCAAATTACATTCATGCTTACCTGTAATTCATCTACTGCATTGTATTCCAAGTAAAATGAATTTTAATGTTTTATTGAAATCCTAGGGGAAGATATGAACAGTGAGAGGGCAAAATGGAAATTTTTTTTTTAATAATTTTTATTGTGCTTTAAGTGAAAGTTTGCAAATCAAGTCAGTCTCTCACACAAAAACCCATACACAACTTGCTACATACTCCCAATTACTTCCCCCCAGCCCATGAGACAGCCACTCCCTCCTTCCACTCTCTCTTTCTGTGACCATTTTGCTGGCTTCTAAGTCCCTCTACCCTCGCATTTCCCCTCCAGGCAGGAGATACCAACATCATAAATATTAACTAACTAGTAAAAACCAGTTGCCGTGAGGCCGATTCTGACTCATGGCAGCCCCGTGTGCGTCCGAGTAGAACTGTGCTCCACAGGGTTTCCAGTGGCTGATTTTTCAGAAGTAGCTCACCAGGCCTTTCTTGTGAGGCACCTCTTGATTGACTTGAACCTCTAGCATTTTCGTTAGGAGCCAAGTGCATTAATGGTTTGTACCACCCAGGGCTTCCTTATACAGAGGGACAGTGTGGGGCTAATTTTAATTTAAATAAAATAATCATGTTTAAGTGAAGAATCTGTAGTAAGGAGCCTGGAGAAGACCAGAAATATCCAAACTCTCAAACTGTATTCTTGCCTACCCGTAATTCCTTGTACTTCATTGTATTCCAAGTAAAATAAATTCTAACACTTTGCTGAAATGCTAATGGCAGCTATGAGTGAACAGTGGGAGGGCAAAATGAAAATTCTTGAATTTCATGAATATTAGGAGTTTAAGATGGTGGTGCAGTGGTTAAGCGTCCGGCTGCGAACCAAAAGGTCGGCAGTTCGAATCCACCAGGCATTCCTTGGAAATCCTATACGGCAGCACTCTGTTCTATAGGGTCACTATGAGTCAGAATCGACTTGATGGCAACAGGTTTAAAAATTATTTGAGAAAAATCACCCATGAAAATCCACGACAGACATTTTTCAGGAAACATTTTACTAGCGCCATCTCCACCCAACCGCTTCTGTTCCTTCCAAGATCTCTAGGCGACACAGGCTTTTCTCTGCGCCCTGGAAACCTCGCTGTGGCGTTGTTAACGGAAATGTCCAGTTGCTGACACGTCCTGGGTAAACCCAGGAAGCCCACTTCTTTGCTGCCAAAACAGAGTACAGAACCTGACGACTCAAAGTCAGCCATTCCATCCCCTGAAAAGTAGGTGGGAATAGGTTTAAAAAGAAACAGGAAGGAAAGAGACCTGAACCTTTTCCACTGAACATTTTCAACACGGGAATACTCATCATCTTTCTCTAGGATTTTTTTTTTTTTTTCTCTTTATAACTTCACAGCTATTTTTGCAGGTTTGTGTTTCCACGCTAACCCGGCAAGTCATGTCAGGAGGTCTTTTCTGTTTACCAGACACTTGGGCATAATGAAGCTTCTAGAGGCACAGGCTGGCGAAGATGTAAAATTCGCCTTTTCTGTCTTGCTGGGTCACGCTCGCAGCTCCCGGCTGTTTCAAGGATTCCCAGGGAGCCGGGGAGCCGGCACTGAGGCCCGAGCCTGCGGGTGTTGGCTCGGTTCCGCGCTCTGCTGCCCCTTCTCCTCCGCCCTGCGCTGTGGCAGCTCCGGCGGACTGAGTGGCAGCCGTGCGTGTGCAGAAGCCGAGCCAGAGTTCAGCTGGTGGGGAGGAGAAGTGGCTCCCGTGGGGAGAACGCTGCACACACGGAACCAAATCCCCTGGTGGAACAGAAGCATGAAAGGGACATCAGGGCGAGTAGAAATCTGAGCGGGGAGGAGGCGTTCCTGAGGCTAGCCTGCAGAGAGTGGGGGCTGTCACTGCCTGTGGGGGTCCCTGAGACGGACGGTTTGTGGGGATGAGGTCCTGGAGGCCTCCTTTCTTCCTTCTCTGCATCTTCCGTTTACAGAAGTGGCTGTGGCTTTGGTGGTAATGATGCCTCAGATCCCCAGGAGCAATCCTACTCAACACTGACCCTAGAATTGACCTACTTAAGAGTGTGGGGTTTGGGCCAGGCATATCAACTGATACCCTAACAGAACAGTAGGACATTTTGTGCCTCATGGAGACCAAAGGCTACGGCTAGAATGACTCCTGCCCTTGGCTATGACTCCCACAGTGTATTGAAAATACTTACTGTGATTCATCGAGTGCATATTCGTAGTCAGGCACTGCACTAGGCACTCCATTCACAGTCTCTGTTCAAATCCATACAGTACCCCTGCAAGGAAGTTATTGTGACTCACATTCAACAGATGAGGAAACTGAGGCTCAAAGAAACTAGAGTGGCTTCCCCAAGGCCATGTAATTAGTAAGTAAAGCTGCTGGGATTAGAACCCAGGGATATCTAGCTCTAAACTCAGAGCTTTCTCTTTCTGTTACACCAGACCACTCCCCCATTCCCTAGGCAACATGTGTTAGGCACAGTCTGCCTGTCTCACATCTCTTTGTTAGTTGTCCTACTCTCTGCTTTATATGCTCCAGGCCAAGCCCCTACATCCCCAACGTCATAGCAGGTTGTCAGAAAACTATGTTAGCTGATAAAGGATTTAGGTAGAGCACTTATCCAGAGCGGAGACGAAAAGGCCAAAAAGCGGGTTGTTGTTAGGTGCCGTCGAGTCGATTTCGACTCAGATTGACCCCATGTAATGGAGTAGAACTGCCCCAGAGGGTTTTACTGGCTGTAATTTTTATGGGAGCAGCCTGCCAGGTCTTTCTCCTGTGGAGCCATTGGGTAGGTTCAAACTGCCAGCCTTTTGGTTAGTAGCCAGTGCTTAACTATTGTGCCACCCAAAACCAAAACTCACTGCCGTAGAGTCGATTCCGACTCATAGCAATCCCATAAGGTTTCCAAGGCTGTAAATCCCTTCTGAAGCAGACGGCCGCATCTTTCTTCCGTGGAGCAGCTGTTGGTTTTGAGCTGCTGACTTTACAGTTAGCAGTGGATTGCTTTAACCACTGCCCCTCCAAGGCTCCTTATAAAAGCAGTCTGGGCATCAGCAAATGCCTCTGGAGGACTCTGGTGTGGCCAGCAGAACAGAGTGCAGCGGCAGATTCTCACCCCTTCCCAGTCTCCCTTTCTGATCCTGGTAGGTATCCCTGACCTGAGTGACCTTCAACTAACTGCTCAAAGCAATCCTACACAATCTCAGGGTCAAGGAGAGAATTTTGAGATGGGAGGGGATGAACACTGCAAAGGTCACAAAAGTGAATAGAGCTGTCAGATTTCCCCTCTGTGCAGGGAGCTGCCACGCCATCCCTGGGGTCTGGGGCATTCATGTGTTCCCTTCCCGGGTCTGCAAGGACCTGTCTGTCCTCTCATAAAAAGCCAGGCAGGGAGCGAGTGCAGATGAGAGGAAATGAAAGCTCCTTGGGGAAAGGCAGCTGTGACAAATTGAAAGGGTGGAGTTGATGCAGCAAGAGAGGAGAGAAGAGTCTGGGGGAGAGTAAGCTGAAGTGATGTGTGTCTGTAGCCTCTGGACCAGCAGACACTGGCTATGACTCCGATTTTTTTTCTATAAAAAGAGATGTGTTATATTCCCCCCTCTCTTGACAAATCACGACAAAGAAGAATGGTTACGGAGTTGGCTGAAATGGAATAGTCTGCAGGGGTATTCCAAGTGAATGAAATGTGCTCTCAGATATCATGTTCCTCACCAACTTGTTTTTATTTCAAATTGCCTAAAACAGGTGCCTGAGTCTCAGCAAAGTATAGATTGTACCTTGCAACAGCTGTGTGCGGAGTGAACGTAGAAACAGTAAAGAAAGGTTACACAACGCCACTGAGCTCATGTGGCTCGGGGCAGCTCTAGAATTTAAAACATTTCCTTGTCCTGGAGTTAAATTGGGCCCCCATGAGATGTGTGCTGTAACTTAATATGAAAGGCTGCTGATGGATGAGTGGATACCATGGCTACCAAGGCTGGCGGTGGGCACCTGCAAGGAACACATGTGCCTGGGGTGGTCACAGCTCTGCAAATACAGCCCTCCCTAAGATGGCTTCTTCCAGCAGTGCCTGTGAGGGGACTGTTAAGGATTAATTGTGTCCCCCCAAAATATGTGTTGTAAATCCTAACCTCTATGCTTGTGGTTATAATCTCTTCCTGGAATGGGTTGTCTTTGTTATGTTAATGAGGCAGGATTAGTGTAGGGTGTGTCTTGAGTCAGTCTCTTTGGAGATATAAAAGAGATTAAACAAGCAACAAAGAAGCAGAAACAGGGAAGGCACATGCCAAGCCCAAGAAGATTGGCCAGGAGTAGAAGCTCAGAAGAGAGAAGGACCTTCCTCCAGAGCTGACACAGAGAGAGAAAGCCTTCCGCTACAGCCAGCATCCTGAATTCAGACTTCTAGCCTCCTAAACTGTGAGAAAATAAATTTCTCTTTGTTAAAGCCATCCACTGTGGTACTTCTGCTATAGGGGCATAGATAACCGAGCCAGGGACTTTCTACCACACAGGGGAAAGATGCTAAGGAGTTTAATGTAGCTCTCAGCCACCCCCGTGACACTCCTGAGTTGCAGGCCAGATGAAGTAAACTATAGATGTTGAAAACTTTTCAGCACCCTAGTTCTACCTCTATCTCTTTTTTTCATGCTCCAGAGAGCAGACACAAATACAGCTGAGTTATAGCGGTGCTATTAAATCTGATCTAATGAGATAGGAAAAATAAAATCCTAAAGTTCAGTTCTTTATTTGTGACAAATTTATAGAGGCACCACTTACGTCCTGCAGCCAAGAATCACTGGTTAAAAGGGCTTTCTTAAAAACAAAACAAAACAAACAAAAAAATGACTTTTTTAAGTTGATAAAACCTGTCAGAGCCATATAGAACGTAACTTAATTCCCCTCCAGTTATTTTTTTTTTACTAGTGATTTGAAATGGAACAGAATGCTGATAAGCAGGCAGATAGGCTAACCATGTGTATGAGTCAGGATTCTGAGTTCAAGCAACAGAAACAGATTCTGGCTGATTTAACCTGAAAAGGAACATATTAAAGGGAGGATTTTAGCTCACCACATTGCTGAGGCTCTATAGGGCCCACACATTTGGAACAATGTCCAAACCCATCTGCAGAGCTTGTCTGGCGAGGGCAGATACTGCAGCTGGCCCCTGGTTGAAGAGTTGGCCCCACCCATACCACTAGTGCCGGCTCTGCTGGCCCAGGAGCCCCATCTTTCTACAGTCTCTGCCAGTACCAGATGCCTGGAGGCCCTGGCCCTATGAGGCAGTCCAACTGATGGGCCAAGTGGAGGCCATGGGTTGGAATCCCAGACAGAGCTGTGAGGCAAATCAGTGGATAATCTGAATTCTTACATTTTGCTGGACTGTGGGCAGGGAGCCCATGCTTCTTGTTCACATGTCTAGCCCCAGGCCCTAGCATAATACCTGGCACTTAGAAAGGGCTCAATAAGCATTTGTTGGGATGAATTAAAATTGAATTTTAGATTTAGAAGCACCCTTTCCAGGGGCCCACTGCTAGTCAGTATTGAAAATTAGTTCCAGTAAATCAAAGTATATTAGAAAGGGAGTAAAAAACAGATTGTTAAAGTCTAGTGGTTGTATGCATTTACCTACCACATCATTTGCTCATAGATATCTGGGTTAGTGGTTGTTGGTTGGTTTTTAAGCTCAGTGACAGCTTTTCTTTTCCTAGAGATAACTGTGTGTACATGTGTGTATCTGTGTCATCATGCTGACTGAAGGTTATTTCCTATCAAGAAATGAGGCTATCATTAACCTTCATCTGGAGGTCAGAGAATTTCCAATGTTTGCTTCAGATTTGTGAGTCTTCTCTTGTTGAATGGGATGAGGGGGAGGGAGAGGAAGCAGATCTTTCCCTCTGGGCAAAAAAAAAAAAAAAATTGAAGACCTATTTGCAGTGTGTGAACAGTGCCGTTATGTCAACAAAAATACATGTATTATGTTCCTGTTGAATTACTTCAGATGTTTTTTGCCCAGGTCATTTCTTCCTGGTCATTTGCAGGATTCCTGTACAAGACTGGAGAATAGAGAACATTGCAAAAGGTCATGCCTCCAGCAAATGCAGCGAAATTGTCGCTGTTAACACACACAATTACACAATTGCAGTGTTGGAGTTGTGCCATGAGGCTGGAGAATGGATTGCTTTCCAGAATATGTTGTTGTTAGATGCCATCAAGTCGATTTTGATTCAGAAAGACCCCATGCGACTGGGAAAACGATAGGGTTTTCTTGCCTGTAATCTTCATATGGAAGTAGATCGCCAGATTTTCCCCTGTGGAGCTGCTGGGTAGCAGGTTCCAAGGGCTAACCTTTCTGTTAACAGCTGAGTGCTGCCAGGGCTTCTTCCCATAGTATACGTGTCAAAAAATTACTTAATTGATTCTGCATGGATCATAAATTTTTATACCTGTGATTCAGAAAAAATGCCTTTTAAAGTTTAAAAATCCAAAATTTCAAGGTCTTTGGATTTGAGGAACTGAGGAGTGCTTAAAAATCATTATGAACTACATTCCATCTGTTTTAACCTCAGTTGGAATCAAGTATGAATGTGCTCCTTCTCTGTTATAAAGGGTTACTTTCTCAGGGTAGGAGGGTTGCTGTTTTTGGTGTGTCTGTGAAGTTTCTCTTAAGTGTATTCTCTCCCTCATTAGTGAACAAGTTATATTTAAAAAATGGCTTACATTCTTCAGTTCTTAAAAACGTAGCTTCTTGATTCTAATTATGTTTTTTAAAAAAGTATCTGTGAATTGAAAAAGGACTGGAAAGATATTTTAAAGCTATCTCTAGGTAGGTAATTATTGGTTACTTAAATTTTTTCTTTGTACTTTTCTATAGTTTCCAAATTTTCAATAATGATCCTGTATTGCCTTTATGATCAGAAAAATAATTATCATAGGCATTTTTTTTGCTATATCATAATTTTTGCATTCTTAAAACTGCCATTCTGTAAAATTATGCACCAAAACTAACAGAGCTTATGGTAAAAATAGGATGGGGAAATCACTCAAACCTATGAAATTTTGAAATCAGAATATTAATAAAAAATTAATAGCAATCCTAATAAAATATACTAGCATAGGTAAATAAAAGCATATGAAGCCAGGGCTCAAATTTTCTTTTTGAAATGTATGTCTGAGAGGGTATTCCCTTCTGATAGAGAGCATTTTCATTAAGGTTAAAATTTTGATCTAGGCTGTAGCGTTTTTCATTAGTTCATCGTTTTAACACAGGGCATAAAATTTTTGCAACTTTTTTATCTGCACTCTGTCTGCCCAAATAGCATAAGACAGTGAAAATATGGAGGTAATAGTCACCACTAAACCAGATCCTACTTGTATGAAAGGAAGGCAAGGCTGTAGATTTTCAGGTTGTTTTTTTTTTTCTTAAATTCGGCATAGATTGTTAAGGCTTTCTGTTTTAATTTTGAGAAAGCTTGCCTCAGATTACTTCAAAGTATTAACATGCTGGGTAAAATTGCATGAGAACCAGTGTGGCTTCTGCATGGCACTGACCTCATTCCCTTACTTGTTGATCACTTGTGAGCTAATTTGTATTAAAGAAACATGCATTGCCACAGAACAGTCTGTTTTAAAAATTCCAGGCCTGGTAAATCTGGTGCCTAGAATGTAGATAGCTGGAAGATGCAACAAGAAAAAAAAAAAAAAACCCAGGTAAACTCCCAAATTAAAACTTTTCTTGAATCATGGAAGAGCTGAGGTTGCAGGGCAACCAAGGAGCCTGAAATCCAAGGAAAGATGGGCTTCTCTGAGAAAGGATGGGAAACAGCACTGGCTTACCTGGACAGAGCAGGTAAGGAAGAGATGCCAGGTGCTGTACACATGTGTAAAAAGGATTTAGCTAAAATGGTTAATGAATTGCCACAGAGTGAGTCAGGCTAGTGTGAGAAGAAACAATATAACCAACATATTATATGAAAACTCCTGAAAATCAAACATAAAGAGAAAATCTTTAAGGCAGCCAGAGAAAAAAGACACAAGAACAAAGGTAAGAATTACAACTGATTTCTATTCAGAAACCCTGTAAGCCCAGGAGACAGTAAAAGGAAAACTTTAACATCCGGAAAAAAAAAAGAAAAAACTGTCAACCTAGAATACTATACACAGCAAGAATGAAAAATGAAGGTGAAATAGACTTTTTTAGACAGACAAAAACTGAGAGAATTTATTACCAGCAGATCTACACCTTAAAGAAACATTAAAGGATGTTCTTCTGACAGAAGACATATGACACCCAACAGAAACTTAGAAGATCTAAACACACAAACTCACACACACACAAAGCTCTCTGGAAATGGTTAAGAATGAAGATTAAAAATACTTTGTTCTTATCTTTAATCACTCTAAACGGTAACTCACTAAGGCAAAAACAGTAAGAATGTATCATGGGTTTATTGCAGACGTAAAAGTAAAACACATGAGGAATTGGATGTTTACTATTGTAACATCTTTATTCTGTATGTGAAGCTCTATAAAATTATTTGAAGATAGTGTGTATTTTAAGCCCTATGACATCCACTACATTTTTTTAAAAGAGGTATAAACAGTAAGCCAATATTATAAAAAAATATATAAAAAAGTATTCAATCCAAAAGCAGGCAGAGAAAGAGGAACAAAGGAACAAAAAACAGAAGGAACAAATAAAAAACACCTAGCAAAATATTAGATTTAAGTGCAAGCATATCAATAGTTACATGTAAATGACTAAACACATCAATTAAAAGGCTGAAATTGTTGCATTAGATATAAAGACTTGACCCAACTAGATGTTCTCTACAAGAAATCCATTTTAAATATGAAAATATAGAGAGGTTAAAAATAGTAGACAAAAATATACCATGCAAACAGTCAAAAGAAAGCTGATATTAATATCAGATAAAGGAAACTTTAGAAAAAAGAATATTACCAGGGTTACAAGCAGACATAACGTAATAATAAAGGGACAAATTCACCAAAAACACAAAACAGTCCTAAATAGATACAGACCTAACAACAATACTTCAAAATACATAAAGCAAAAACTGATAGAACTGAAAAGAGAAATAGATAAATCCAAAATTATAATTAAAATTTCAACATGCCTCTCTCAGTAATAGAACAAGCAGGCAAACAATCAATAAGGACATAGAAGACCTGAACAACATTCTCAATCAACTTGACCTAATTGACATTCATAGAATGCTCCACCCAACAATAACAGAGTATACATTCTTTTCAAGTGCACATGGCACATTCACAAGATAGACCACAGCATGGTCCATAAAACAAATCTCAGCAAATTTAAATGAATAAAAATAAAGCAAAATATGTTTTCAATAGAATTAAAGTGGAAATAAACAAGAAAAAGATATCTGGAAAAGCTGCAGATATTTAAAATTTAATATATTCCTACATAATTGTGGGTCAAAAGGAAGTGAGAAGGAGGATTGTAAAGTATTTTGAATTGAATGAAAGCACAGCATATTAAAATTCATTGAGTGCAGCTAAAACAGCACTTAGAGGAAAATGTATAGCTATAACTACCTAATTAGAAAAGAAGAAAGATCTAAATCAAGAATCTAAGCTTCCACCCTAAGAAATTACACCTACTCCTCACCGACTGATATCTTGCTATCCAACGTGTCACATTTACTACAATAGTAAAAAACCTACTATCCAACTATTATGTGCATTAATGATGTACATCTGGCAGTAACAAAGGCCAAAGTGGGAGGAGAGAGTAACACTAGCTGTGACGGTTAAGGTTATGTGTTCACTTGGCTGGATCATAAGTCTCAGTGATTTGGCAGCTAATAACTGCCAAATTAGTTATGTAATTTGGCAGTTATGTAATGATGTCATCTGATATACAGTTTGTGATCTGGCGTGGTCATCTTCCATTTTTGCATAATGTCAATTTTCACATAATGACCTGGTCTTTGGTACCTAACCATTAACCATGTCAATAAGTGAGTAGTGGGTTAAAAAAGAAAAAAACTAAATCTAAAACAAGCAGAAATCAGGACATAGTAAAGACAGGAGCAGAAATCAACAACATTGAAAATGGTAAAACAATACAGATAAGCAATGAAACCAAAAGCTGGTTCTCTGAGATCAATAAAATTGATAAGCCTCTACTCAGATTGATTAAAAAAGAAAAAGACTGAAATATCGATATTACGAATGAAAGTGACAAAATCACCACAAGTCATACAGACATTAAAATGTTATAAATAAGTTAGTAAAGGACTATTACGAACAACTTTATGCACATAAATTCAACAACTTAGATTAAAAAAACAAATTTCCAAAAGGTACAAACTACTATGGATTGAATTGTATCCCCCAGAAATATTTTTTGAATATTTAACCCCTGTACCTGTGGACGTGATCCTGTTTGGAAATATGAATTTTTCTTTTATTATGCTAATGAAGCCATGCCATTATAGTGTGGGTTCTAAATCTAATAACTTCTGAGCTATAAAAAGAACAGAGTAGACAGAGACACATATGGCAGGGGGCGGGGAAATAGGCACCATGTGATGATTACCTACAAGCCAAGGGACAGCAAGAAACCAAGGAGTGCCCAGGGCTATCAACAAGGAAAGAATCAACACAGCGGAGACCCTGATTTGGCCTTTTGGCTTCCAGAACTGTGAGAACATAAATTTCTGTTCTTTAAAGCCAACCACTTTTGGTATCTGTGTACAGCAGCAATACGTAATTAAGACAACTACCAAGCTGCATTTAAGAAGCAATAGATAACATGAATAGTACTATATTTTACTGAAGAAATTTAATTTATAATTAACCATCCTATAAAAAATTTGAGGCCAAGATGGCTTCACTGGGAAATTCTACCAAACAATTCAGGAATAAATAATACAAATTCATAGACTTTTTCACAAAATAGAAGAGAAGCCACCATTTCTCAACTCATTTTATGATACCAGCATTTCTCTGATATTAAAACCAGATAAAAATATTAATGTTTGGATATTAATCCAGATACTAATATATGTATATTAATCCATAACACATTAAATTCTAACAAAATACATGCAAGATTTATATTCTAATCTTGCATAATGAAAAAAGGATTGAAATAAAAAAGAATCAAAGAAGACCAAATGGAGAAATAAATTGTTTATGGATTGGATGTCTCAATGTTGTTAAGATGTCAGTTCTCCCCAAACTGAGCTATAAATTTAATCCCAAGCAAAATTCCAGCAGGATTTTTTTTTTTTTGGTAAGAATTAATAAATTGACTCTAAATGCAAAGGAAATAGGCTAGCCAAAACAATTTTGATAAAGAAAAACTGTTTTAGAGCTCACATTACCTTATATGAAGGCTTTATAAAGCTACAATAATCAAAACAGCCTAGTGTTGATGAAGGATAGGCACATGGACCAAATGAAGAGAATAAAGTGTCCCAGAACAGACCCACTCATACATGGCAATTGATTTTTGACAAAGGTGCAAAGGCAAATCAATGGAGAAAGGATAGTCTTTCAATGAATGATGCAGGAAGCATTGGACACCCATATTTTTTAAAAAATGAACATTGACCCACACTTTTAAAAAACTTCCAGAAGAAAACATCGGAGAAAAACTTTTGTGACCTTGAGTTAAACAGAGAATTCTTAGATACAAAACCAAAAACACAACTCGATTGATAAATTGAACTTTATCAAACTGAAAACTTTTGATTTTTGAAAGACAGTGTTAAGAAAATGGAAGACAAACCACAAACTGGGAGAAAATGCAAAGTACATATCTGATAAATGGCTTATATAAAGAATATATAAAGAACTCTCATAGCTTAGCTCAGTAATAAGAAAAGAAACCACCCCATTAAAAAAAGGACCAAAAATTTTGACACTCATATCACCAAAGAGGATATATGGATGGCAAATAAGCATATGAAAGTATGTTCAATATCAGCAGTCATCAGGGAAATGCAATTTAAGACCACAAAGAGATACAATTACACACTAATTGGAATGGCTAAAAGAAAACTTGACAATAATAAGTGATGATGTGGAGATGAAACAACTGGAACTCTCATTTACTGCTGGTGGGAGTAAAATATTACAGCCAGTTTAGAAAACAGTTTGGCAGTTTCTCATAATGTTAAACATATACTCACTATATAACCCAACAATCTCATTCTTAAGTATTTAGCAGAGAAATGAAAACCCATGATCACACAAAAACCTGTATTTGAATGTTTATAGCAACTTTATTAATAATCACCAAAAAATGGAAACAACCCAAATGTCTTTTGACTGACTAATGGATAAACTGTGGCACATCCATACATTGGAATACTACTCAGCAATAAACAGGAACAACTGAACATATCTCAGATGTATTATGTGAAGTGAAAAAAGCCAGATTCAAAAGGTCACACACTGTATGATTTCATTTACATGGCATTCTGCCTCTCAGACAAAGCTCTAGGGTCAGTGGCAGAGCCCCATAGTGTGTGTCTGCCACCCCAGCATGTTTAGGGTAGGCAGGCCTCTGTGCTCTCTCCCTCATCCTTGCAAAGAAGCATGAGTGGCTAAAGGGCCCGTTGTGGGGGCATCAGTTCTCTCTTCTGACTGGTTTAGGCATGGAAATAATCAGCTTCATTCTAGACTTGAGATGTGTTCTGCAGGTGATTTGCAAAGGTTTACCTTCTTCATGGACATTTCCGGTTTCATGCGATGGTCATTATGGGTGTATCCAGCCTCCAAGCCACCTAGGTCTGAGCTGTCTGTCTCATTGCTCTTGTTTGTTCGATAATAAAGGTATTATTGGCTTAGCCTCCTTTAAAACAACAACAACAAAAACAAACTATAGGATCAGAAAACAGGTCAGTGATTGCCAAGGGCTGGGGCTGGGGCTCAGGACTGACTACACACGAGGGAGCTATTTGGGGTGATGAAAATGCTTTATATCTTGACTGTGGTGATAGGGACACAGCTGGATGCATTTGTCAAAACTGACAGGACGGTATGCTGACGAGAGTGAATTTCACCATACGGAAATTATATCCCAATAAAACGTGAACCTGAGAAAGGATAATAAAATGTAAATGTGAAAAAAAATCTAAAATGTTTATAATAACAAAAATTAAAAAACAAAATAAATGCCCCAGTCTTCCAAGTGACCTGATGTCTACAGGTTATGAACAGTGTATGCTGTTTTCTGGGCAGGAATCACCTGGGATTCAATGAGCTCAGAGTCAGACAACCTCTCTGTAAAGGAGGCACAGGACAGGCTTTTCAGGAGCAGGGGCAGGTTTCTGCCCTCAGACCCTCCTCCTCTCCCTAATGCCGTGAGATTGCCCAGCACACCACCTCCCAGGTATATCCCTGGTATCGAGGGCCTGAACTTCTGTAAAGGGGGACTCCCACAACCTCCAGTGCACAAGTGAGGTGTGGTGGTGAGCGGCACTCTTCCTGCCAGCCTCCACCCTCAGAGTGAAGCGCCAGTGGGCTCCCCACAGTCCCTTGGGGCAAACCCTCTGTGCAAATGAAAGGGTCCCTGAGCCACCATGGGAGAATTCGTGCTAGCTTAAACCATTTGCAGCCTGTACTTTCAGGGCTGCAGGCCAGGAGTTAAGACTCCTGCTGTTAACCTCTCCGCCCACTCCATGGAGCCTGGCAGGAAGGTCGCCCAGAGCAGCAGGTCAACAGATGTACATGAGCTGCTGAGTGGAGGCCCAGTGGGGAGCATCAAGGCAGTGGAAAAGACCACTGTCCCCAGAACTTGGAATTCCCCTGCCTGCTTGCTCAGTGGAGCCCTTCTTTGCAAGGCATTTATAAACTCTTACTTACGCCTGAATTTGATTTAACTGCCAGGTAACTGGCTAGACCTGAGAAATACAACCTTTTCCATCTGAAGGCTATACTTGTAGAAATTGCTCATCTTCATTGCTGAGGCTCTGGAAGGCAGCAATGAGGAGGAGGGGGAGAAAAGGAGGAGAAAGAAAAAGAGGGATGGAGCAGTCACAGTGAAAAGAAGGCTGAGTCACAGCTAAAGAACTGAATCAGGCTGAAGGACTTTGGTGCCCTATAATGTACCGTCTTCCCTTTTCAGCAGCACCCACTCCTTGATTTGGCTAAAATTATTGTGGCCCTTTTGAGATGTTTACCCAGGGTACCCTGAGAGGACTGAAGGGAAATGGGTAATTTCCCATTTGGTAGAAATAAGACCCACTCTTCTGGAATAAGGTATGTGTTTAAAGCTACCCTGTTCCTCCATTTCTACTCCATTGGATGACAAAACATCCTGAGCCGTTCATAGCAGAAACCTGTTGGCAAGGCAAAGATCACCTGGCCCCTAGCCAAGCAGAGCAGGGATGCTACTTTGGAGAGGCAAGCCAGTGAGCATTTGTGCAGGCTCTGGTACCTGGAACAAAAATATGCTGAGCTGCAAATTATGGCTTTCAGATGTCACCACTGCCATCTGACATTGTGTTTCAGCTGTTGGCGTCTTCATTATTGTGAGGCAGCCTCCCATGTAGTCTGGTTACTGTGTGTAAGACAGATTTATGTGACGCGCTTACTGTACCCCTAGCAACAGTGCTCACCAAGGATTGCCAGGCAGATTGCCAGACCCTAGAATGGAGAAACGGTGAGTCTATCAGTTGCTTTGTGGGTGCATGTGTGTGTGTGCATGTGTGCGTGGGCACACACGTGTGTATGTGTGTGCGCGCATGATACAGCACGTCCCTCCTCCAGGCTCCATCTTGTAACAGCTGACAGGAAGCAGCCTCCTCAACAGGAACCCATCCTTTGTGTGGTTTTCTCATCTTCTGTAAGGCCTCGCTCCTGGCCCATCTGCCAGATCTTTCCTCTCCCCCACCCTCTTGCTCCTCTTTGAGGTGGTAACTAGACCAACACAGCAATGCCCTTGTGGCTCCCTGTTCAGTTCCTCAGCCCCACTCAGATTAATGGAACAGAAGCACGCGCTTGCATCTGATGCCAGCAATCATATCCTGAGTGGCCACAGAGCGGGAGATTAAGGAAAGGTACTGGCCCGGTCCCCAGGGATATGGTTACAGGAAGAAAGTGTTTCTTAACAGCAACCGCTCTGCCTCCCTCTCGGTACCCCCACCTTCTTTCCCAGTCTCATTAAGTCTCTTCAATATTTTCCGTAAGATTAATTAAAGTCTATCCAGCAATGGGCAGAGTCACTCAAGAACTGGGTTTTAAACTACTTTTTGATTTGCACTCTTGGATGCGCATGGAACATATTTCTATATTCTTTGCTTTGATGTAATGCCTGTGATTATCTACTTAGGACATGTAGTTTCAAACAGCGAGATGTAAACAAATATCAACTGTGAGCAAACTAGTCCTCTATTGAGACAAAAGCCCCACACAAGAGGCCCGAGTTAGGACAATAACACACATACCCAAAAGGCTGTGTCCACGTGTGGTGAGAGAAACAAAGTGAACTCAGGGGGCCTAAGGAAGAGAAAGCACACCTGCCTGGGGAAACCCAGGGAGGCTTCAGGGCAGAAGTGGCATTTGAGATGAGTCTTAGAGAAAGGTAGGATTTTGACAGATGTAAATAAAAAGAAATGGCATGGCATGAGAAAGACCCTACTTGAGCAAAATTCTGGAGATGGTAAAATACAGAGTATCAAGAGACAAGTGGGAATTTCAGTTAAACGACAGAGACATGTACTTAAAGGTGAAGTGATGGGAAGTAGGCTCTAGAGCCTTGAATTATGAAGAATACAATGCCAGGCATAGGCATTTGGAATTTGTGCTGTCAGCAATGAGAGCCACTGGAGGTGTTAAAGCAGGGGAGTGACAAGATAATGCCTTCTTGACTGAATATCAAAAAGAGTATCCTTGAAGAAGCCTAGAACATAGATGTGGAGAACGAGGTGTGGGAGAAGGAGAAGGGTGAGATGGATCAATTGGGAGGTTATTGTAATGGTCTAGAAAAGAGTAGAACATAAGAACTTGATGGCAATAGAAAGATGGGGATGTAGAAGAGATATTTCAAAGAGAGAACTTGGCAGCTGGTTGGATTTGGGAGGTGAGGTCAATAGAGAAGCAAGAGATGATGCTAAGATTTTGAGAATGGATGCTGGGAAGATGGTGGTGTCATTAAGAGTTGGTGGCTTTCAGGTTGTTATGAGTCCAAGAAAACCCCACAGAGCAGTTTTACTCTGTCACCTGGCATTGCTATGAGTCAAAATCAACTCAATGGCGCCCAACAACAACAATAGCGTCTGGTTTCGGGGACCGCCTTGGGGTGACTGTAAAAGGAAGAATCTGCTTTCCCAGAACCCTAATAAAGGTGCATGAAGAATAAACAATGGAATCTTTCTACTTCCAGGAAGATACACAGGGAAGAATAGATTGAGAGCAGAAAATGTTTGGGATATTTACTTCAGTTCGAGATATTTAGAGGTCCAGAAAAGGAATCTGGGGTAAGATGTCTCACAATAGGTTGAAGCTCAGAGATGGCGTTGATGGAAGAGATTGGCTTTGAGGACCATGTGTGTGGAGGTGACAGGTGAGGCCACACAGCAGTTGAGACAGGAAAGGAGCGGGATAGGGAGGGAGAAGAGCTAAGCTCCTATGGTTGAGGAGACCAGCACATTAAGAAGATAGAAAACAAGAAGAGTTTCCTGTCACAGAAACCAAGAGAAGAGAGATTTCCTGTCAAATGTTGAACTGGCGACTGCTGAGGATCGGTCTGGGACAAGACTGCTGGATCTGTGGCTGAGGAGGAGGTCCTTGGAGACCTTCCTGAGGCTCTGTCAGGACAGAAGTGGGGCGGAAGCCAGATCAGAGCCACCAAGAGCGAGTGGGTGGAGAGGAAGTGTAGGCAGCAAGTGTGTTTCCTGGACAGCTTTTAAAAATAGGACAGAGGCCCTTCATTTGGGGATGGGTTAAGGGCTGGTGTCCAGGAGCGGGGCTGCGGAGGCTGCAAGGAGCCAAGAGCTCAGAGCTCCTGTGGGTGTTTGCGTGCTTCCCTCCAGAGCCAGGAATCCTTGTGTTTTCCTCATTGTAACAGGTGAAGAATGGCCCCCAGGACATGGGCTTGCTGTCTTGGTATCTGCGGTTGTATTTGTATGTCATGAGGCCCTTGTAAATGCCAGAAACCAGTCCCCTGCTTCAACCAGGCCCAAGACAGGTTGCTCCAAGCTGCTGGGAACTGACTTGGTGGTATCTAGACTATTTTAGGGTCAGGTTTGAGTAACTGTAAAGAAGCATTGCTTTTCCAGGATCCCAGATAAAGGTGCATGAAGGATAAACAAAGGGACGTATCTGCTTCCAGGGTCTCTTCTTCTGTTCCTAAGAAGAAAAAAGAATCTGTCCTTTTAAACACACACTGAAGGTTAGTTGATCTGTCCTCAGAAGAGACTGTTAAGAAGACGACAAAAATCACACTGGCCATGAGACAGTGACCTAGGGAGGCAGCCTATTAACCTGGTTTAGGAAGAAAAGGGACTTGACTGTCTCCCATGGACATGCCTCTCCTGCCTCCCCACAGACCCACCATCCCACTCTCTTCTATCACCTGAAACAGCAGACTCTCTCAAATGCTAGTTTGTTCTGCCCATGTTTGGTTTAAAAACGTATTCCGTGGCTTTGACCACATTCCGGCAGAAGCAGAAACTTCCAGAGTCTAGTTTTTGGGCATGTAGATAAGGCACCTGTTACCAAGGGAGATTTCTGAGTCCTTATCACTATTTTGGGAATGAGGCCATTCCTCACTGCTATATGTCAGTTATGTGTGGAGAGGTTTTGCCTTTCAATAACCAATTCTTTCAATTGGGAGAAATTTTCCAACATGTATAACCTTGCAAGAGCTTTTTGTACTGCCTCCTACTATGGAAGTCAAAGCTGGGGTGAGGGAACAGAAGAGGGGGCCTACGACCCGGGCTCAACAAAGAGCATGGGGCTCTGAAGCTTGGAGGAGAGTTAGAAAGGAGCAGGTATGGTTTATAAATTGTTGCCAGTCATTGAAGGTCCAGAGATGGCAGCACTGAGCGATACTTTGCTGCAGTATCCTAATCAGTCTCTTCCTGTGGAGGTTTCTGTTGATTGCAACCGAGAACCTTGACATGATGTAGAACATGCCTGGGAAATGGATTCAACTGGACCTGAGAGGCAAACACTGTATAAAAGTCACCCACCTTCCAGTAATTCACAATGTCACTCTCCCAGTGGAGAGATAGAGAGTAAACAAATAAGCAGATGCATATACATACATATCAGATGGTAATAAGCAGAGAAAAATAAAGTATAATGAGGGAGTAGAGAGTGATAGGGTGGTCAGAGAAGGCTGCTTGGAGGAGGCAGCATCAAGCAGAGGCTGAAGGGGAGCGAGGGAGCAGCCATGCCAGATACCTGGGAGAAGAGCCTTCCAGGCAGGGGGAATACCGAGGGCAAAGTCCCTGAGGCAAAGATGTCTCTCCCACTGGTACAAGCTTCCTAAGACCAGGGACTCTTGTCCACTCCTATATCCACACACCTAGAGCACGTTCTGGCACATAAATATTTGTTGAATGAGTAAAAGAGTGAATGAACCTTTAACTGGCGATTGATCGGGCACAGTCACTCACAACATCACGTGCAGTCCTGGTGGGTAGGATCAGAAGGAAGGAATCAGAGCAGGTTTAGGACACCTGGCCTAGGCAGAAAATGAGTCACCTTAGCCACCTGCAGACACTCAGGGTAATCTTCATGCAATACCAGGAGTAAATGATTTAATGTCTGTCAGGCTTTTAGCACCAAGGAGTATGCTCTAGAAAGTTGGCTATTATTAATAATATTACTTTTATCAATCAATAATAAACTATAAATCCATATATTCATGCCCACTTGGACTTGGCCTATTATTTCTTAGTATTGAATTTATTCACATTATTTATTTGCCAGGGAACAAATATCGACAGCCTCTTTCATATACTGTCATCCTTCAGGTTATATGGCGGAACCCTAAAGCCTCAAACCCCTTTTCTGGATGCACAAACACAGGAGTGGGTGGTCTCTGGCTCCTCGGGCACTTGTTTGTTCCCCTGAAGGAGAGAAATGGGACCCAGCCTGGAGCTTCCTCAGGGGAATCCCTGCTCCCTCGCTGATGTCCTTTCTCAGACGGGGCTGCAGTCATGGGAAAGAAGCTTCAGCCTTCCTCTACTCCTCACCCTCCCCTTCCCCCTTCTCCTCCTCTTCCTCCTTTTCCCATTCCTCCTTTTCCTCCCCTCCTTTCTTCTTCATCCTCTTCTTCCTCCTCACTCTTCTCTTCCACTCTCCTTTTTCTCACTCTCCTCTTCCTCCCCCCTTCTCTTCTTCCTCCTCTTTCCATTCCTCCTCTGCTCTTCCTCCTCTTCCTCTTCCTCATTGTGCTCTTCCTCCTCCTCCTTTTACCCTGGTGCCCTAACTCTAGCTTCTAAGTTGCCCCCAGTCTTGTCCTGACCATCTCTTGGCTGTGTGGCACTGTTCCCCAAAGGGAAAACACGGTGAAGAACCTGAGATGACCACCCAGGTTGTAATCATACATTTGTCCTTAGGGAAATGAGGTCAAATGAAACAGAACTCTGACCTGGCGGCCAGCACCTCACTTCTCTTTGCTGAGGCTCTCGTTGACCCTCAGGTGAACCGACTCTGAAGCCTTCTTCTGTCTGGAAAACAGGTCAGTTTTCATGGCTTGGGAGGTGTGACCTTTCACAGGGCAGGCCTGGAGACACTGCTGTTCCTTCCAGAGTCTTCTTGTACCACTCAGGCAGGTGTGCCCAGGCCTCCAGAGAAAGCAGTGCTTTTAGTCACGGCACCACAGATTGGGGAGCAGGGTCTCCCCAGAGGGGCTAACTGTGTGTACTGCCTGTGGCCATTCAAGCTGATATAATAGCCTTCTGGAGGGCTATTTGGCCATATAGATCACAGGCCTTGAAAATAGACTCCCCTGACCCAGTAGTTCCACTCCTGGGAATAAACTCAGAGAGAATAATCAGAGAGACAGCCAAAAATGTATGTATAAGAATGTAAATGAAGTGCTAGTTATAATGGCATTAAAAAAAAAAAGTCAGGAACAATCCACAGGGGCTTGGTTAAATAATTTATAGTACTCTCCTACAAAGGAATACCATGAACTTAAAGAATATTTGATGCTATGTATGATTGATGGAGCCCTGATGACACAGTGGTTAAGCATTTGGCTGCTAAGCAAAAGACAGGCAGCTCAAAAACACCAACTTCTCCTTGGAAACCCTATGGGGCAGTTCTGCTCTGTTCTGTAGGATTGCTATGAGTCGGAATCAGTAGATGGCAAAGGGTTTTGTTTTGTTTTGTTTTTAATGATGGATGCTCTCCCTTTGCCCTCCAGGTCCACTCTGCATCACCCAGGTTCCTGCCCTCAGACCTCCCCCTGGGTTATCCAGGCTCTCTGCCCTCTGACCTCCCCCTAGGTTATCCAGGCTCCTTGTCCTCTGACTTCCCCCTGGGTTATCCAGGCTCCTTTCCCTCTGACCTCCCCCTCAGTTATCCAGGCTCCCTGCCCTCTGACCTCCCTCTGGGTTATCCAACGGGAGGCATAGCGAGAGGGGGAGAGGGCAGGGATTTATTACCAGGCTTCTTCCCTACTTAAGGGTACCCCCACCCCAGTTAACACCACCATTCCTCCCCACCTCTATGACCCCTACCCTCATATTCCAGTAACTTCTCTTGACACTTGACCCTTTGGGCTTAGCAGTGCCCCTCATCAGTTCCCTTAATCTACTCTCAGGAGGGTAAAGGGAAACTTGTTTCCTGCTAGGACTCTAGCTGATATAACACAGAGAAAAAAAATGCTTATACTATACAGTTAAGTGGGAAATCAGGCTAGAAAACAGATACAATCCAGCTCTCTCCGTAGATGGCAGGGAACTCATCGCCCTGACAGCCCCACACCAAGTACTGGTTTATCTCCTTGTTTGGACATTTTATCAAATTTTCCTCAAGACCAAGCCTGGGCATCTGCATTTTTAAATAAGTTCCCTAGGTAATTCTTATGTACCGCACAGTTTGAGAGCCACTAGAAGCCATGTACACCATAGCTACCTTTCCCATCACTGTATCCCTGGCACCGACTCAATGTCTGGGGCATGGAACGACAGATGGGTATTATTGAATGAATGAATGAAATTTCATGAGAGATGTTAGGGGTTTTTATGGAAGACAGACAGGAATAGTTTATTTAGAAAGGAAAACATATGTACACATAGGGGAAAAAAAAAGACTGGAAGGAAATATATCAAATGATTAACCGTTGTTTCTTCTGGGTTGTTAAATTACAGGTGATTTTTATTATCTTCTTTATACAATTCTGTATTTTGCACATTCTTGAAAATATTGTGTATCACCTTTAAAGTGAAAAATATTAAAATCAATCTGCATTTTAAAACAAAACTGAAATAAAACAAGAATTCACTACTCAATAACAGTATAATGGTCTATTAGTCACCCATTAAAAAACACTGCAAATAATAGATTTAAATAATGTATTTTACAAGGAAATCTAAATGCTTTAGAGTGAACAGTAACTAGGCCTTGACTGTTATCAGGCTTAGCTTACCTAATGCTGAGAGCCCTTCCTAAGCCTTGTGGCCTTAATATAACTACCTGCTGAGGCTGGAGTCTTTCACAAGCTCTACTTGTCCTGGCTCTGGCTCTGGCCCCGCCTGCAGTTGTGCTCAGGGTTGGGAGCACGGGAGCTAGGCTCAGAGCTGACAGACGAGGCCTGAGCAAGCCAGCTCTTGGGCACCCTCCAAAGTATATCCTCAAATATTTTCCCATATGTATTTAGTGGGGAGAGCGAAATCTGATTTTCTACTAGTAAAGATCATATGCCCCTGTGTTCAAAGTACAGGATTTATTCCAAACGCCAAACACCACATAACACGTTGGCTTATTTGAGATGGTGTCTCTTTCACACTTACTCTGGCATCATAGCTGGAAGGAGTCAGCTACTCACCCACTTAGGATAGAAGTGATGAACATATAGATAGGGTTTGTTCAAAAGTTGCTGTTTTTTTAATTTTATGTGGGCAAAACTTTTCTATAACCCTTGATTTCATTCAGATTTCTTTTGCATTTTATAAATCAGAGGGTTTCTTTTAGAGACATACTAGGGGGGTTCAATTTTTAGATTGTACAATTAATGACTACTAATAAATACTCACTGTGGCAGGATTTACTTTTAGAGTTTCAGCTCATGGAGCCCAAGTCTTCAGGAATCATTGAGCTGGCTGGCTGAGCAGTAGAGTTGCAGCCTCGAATAGTACCAGGTGCCTTGCTTGAACTAGTCACAAAAATGATAACAAATAGCTAACCCTCGTGTAGCTACGTGGAGCCTGGATGGGGCAAGTGGTTTGGAATTGGCTGCTAACCACTTAAAGGTTGTTGGTTCAAACCCACCCAGCTGCTTTGCGGAAGAAAGGCCTGGAGATCTGTTTCAGTAAAGGTTACAGCCAAGAAAAGCCTATGGAGCAGTTCCACTGTGAAACACATGGGGTCGCCATGTCAGAATTGACTCCACAGCCACAGGTTTGGTTGTTTTTTTTTTTAAAGAGTTACTACTACATGCCAGACACAGTTCTAAGTGCTTTCCATGTACCATTTAATCCCCAAACTGGTACTATTAGAATCCTCATTTTATAGATGAGGAAACAGAAGCATAAAGAGGGGGAAGTAAATTGCCTAAGGTCACACGTCCAGTGAGTTCTGGTACCTGGATTTGTATCCTGGGCAGGATGGCTTCAGAGTCCAGTCACTAAAACCACCAAGCAGTTCTGTACCCACCAGGAAGGAGTATGTTTTACGTTTTTATCAAGGGTGGTGTGTGCTTTGGCCGCAGTTTACATTTCACCACTTCCATGAGGAGTCGTGTGGAACCTGAGTTAACTGGCACCATCTCTCTGATTTATTCCTGAGATCTTTTCCACACCCGTATGGATTGGTAACTGGGACACCTGCCCAGCTCTTCTGCTCCTAAATCCGGCTCTGCTGGGTATCCGAGCATCACGACCACGGCCTGTCAGAGGAAACATCAGACACCATCTCTGTGTCCGAGCCAAATAACGCTGGGTTCCACTGCCCACGAATCCAGTTCCTGAGCACACTAGTCCTCCTGATTCCCCGAACTAGAAAAGAAGATAAAGTATGAATCTTCAGGCATCCTTTGTGATGACCAGCTTCGCCTGATCAGAAGGAGGTTACTCCAGCAACCACGCTCCCTCCTCCTTCCCTCCCAAAGCAGAGGTGAAGGTGTTCACTAATTACCATCACTGGCAAAGCCCAGGTCTCTCTGAGCCGCATGCCCCCAGCAGGACGTTTTTAAAAAACCTGCTGCAGGTTAAAAAGCAGGCCTGCCTGTAATTTATTAAAAGACTTGGCATTTTTTATCCCACTGGGTATTTTAAAATCCAATTAGACAAAATGGAATAATAATCAGGCAACAATACTATGGAGTTTTCTTGCGAGGCGCGGGGGGCAGGCGGTCTTTCTCAGGTTCCCTTCTGTTCATGGTCCTTGATGCTGGGACAATATGCATTGATGGGGTCCCTTAACCACCCCAACGTTCCTGAAGACCCAGGCTTTCTGGAATCAACCCCTGGATCTTCACACAACCCTCCATAGATGGCAGGGAACTCATAGCCCTGACAGTCCCACACCAAGTGCTGGTTCATCTCCTTGTTTGGACATTTTATCAAATTTTCCTCAAGACCAAGCCTGGGCATCTGCATTTTTAAATGAGTTCCCTAGGTAATTCTGATGTACCGCACAGTTTGAGAGCCACTGGAAGCCATGTACACCATAGCTACCTTTCTCATCACTGTATCCCTGGCACCAACTCAATGTCTGGGACATGGACTGACAGATGGATATTTATTGAATAAATGAGTGAAATTTCATGAGAGATGTTCGGGGTTTTTATGGAAGACAGACAGGAAGAGCAATCTCACCTCGCTCCTCCATGACAGGCACAAGGGAGTGGAATATGAAGTGGTGTCCAGAGCCTTATTTTTGTTAACATCTTCAAGTATCTGACAGTGCACAGGAATTTTTGAGGTGTATATGACACACGTTATGCGAGTACCACATACCCCATGAAGAGAAACCTCACACCTGTTAAATAGTCACTATTGTCCCATTACCTCTGGGATAATCAGAAGAAAAAGACAAATGGCAGGCTTAGCTGGGAAAGGACAGAATTTCATCAACGGCGTCGACATCCGTGCCATCATCCAGTCAGCTCCAACTCATGATGACCTTATGTGTAACAGAACCTAAGTTTGCCCAGTCCTGCAACGTCTTCAGGCTCATTGGTATGTTTGAGTCCATCGTAGTCGGCCATTATGCTAATCCATCTTGTTGAGAATTTGCTTCATCTCCACTGGCCCTCCACTTTACCAAACATTGTGTCCTTCTCCAGCAATCAGTCACTCCTGATGACATGTCCAAAGTAAGAGAGTCAAAGCCTTGGATAATATTCTGTGATCCATAGGGATTTTCATTGACTAATTTTTTGGTAATAGGTTGCCAGGCCTTTCTTCCTAATCTGTCTTAGTCAGGAAGCTCCACTGAAACCTGTCCATCGTAGGTGATTCCTGCTGGTATTTGAAATACCAGTGACACAGTTTCCAGCATCATAGCTATACACACGCCACCATAGTATGACAAACTGATAGAGAGGTGGTGGATCTATGCCTTCAGTCCCTAAAAAGTTAAAATATATGGATTCTGTGGATAATTTAAAAGCCTTCAGCTTGTGTTAAAGCTTTCCCCACCCATCCCCAAGCTGGGTCAGGTGCCCCTTCACAGGCTCGTAGAGTTGTCCCTGTGCAGAGCTGAACAAGTTATTAAATGTGCCAAGGTGCCCCTCTGGGCTAGGGGGAGGGGATTTGGGTGCAGGGTATCTGGCTGCATTTGGTTTTGTGTCCCCAGGGCCCACCCAGCATGGGGCCCGCTCACACCTAATAAGTACTCTGTAAATGCTTGTCACATCCACCCACCCATCAATCAATGTGGATTTCAGCAATTAAAGCTGTTGTTACTGCCCTAGAATTTTTTAGCAGAACATGTTCCAAGAGCATTGGGGGCCTCAGAAGGGAAGCTGTTCTCGATTTACCAGCTTCTGATAGTCCTATTCCTTTACCCACACTTGCCCTTCCCTGATGATTTAATAGGCAACTAATTAAATGCAAAGGAGCCCTGGCAGCGCAGAGATTAAATGCTCGGTTGCTAACCAGAAGGTTAGCAGTTCGAACCTACTAGCAGCTCCTCGGGAGAAAGATATGGCAGTCTACTTCCCTAAAGATTTACAGCCTTGAAAACCCTATAAGGCAGTCCTACTCTGTCCTCTAGGGTGGCTATGAGTCACAATCCACTCCATGGCAGTGGGTAATCAAATGTAGCCTTGTTCTCTAAAAGGGAACTAGCCAGTCTGAAAGGGCTTGCTGTGAATTCCTTATCCAATCAGGCCACTTCATGCTGAGAGAAGAAACCAGGTTTGGATATCGGGCAGATCAAACTTCCATTCAAATTCTTTTTTTTTTTTTTTTCCTTTCCTTTCTCCTCCCTTCCCTCTCTCCTTGTTCTCTACTTCCCTCCCTCTCTCCTTTTTTTCCTTCCTTCCTCCCTTCCTCTCTTCCAAATTACAGCCCTCCACATGTCCACTGCACCTCAAGCAGGATGACATTGTCTGTTGTGGGTCCCAGTGAACAGGTCAATTGCTCCAAATTGAACTTTTAAAAAATTAAAAAGAAAATTTTCACCTAGACAGTTTGTTTAGATTTCAAACCTCCTGGGTGTTGGCTGACTCATAGCGACTCGATGGCAATGGGTTTGGTTTTTGGTTTGGGTGCTGGCTGGCCCAGTGCTGTTTTCTGTTGAAGACCTACCATATTCTCTCCAGCCTATGAGAAAAGCCTTGGGCACTTGGGGATGCAAATCAACTACACTAATCCTGATATATTCATGCAAACTTTATGTAACTACAAACAAGGCCAGCTCCCCCTCTGCCACCTCTGAGCCTCGCTCACACCTGCACTCCATGTCCCAACTAGGCGGTGAGTCTTAGACTAAAGCCAGGCACTCAGAAGACTGATAATTCCAACTTTCTGGCTTTCAATTTGAGGGAGGAGAGATTGGCTGAACTTTCATAGAGACCATTCATTCTTTCGTTGCCTGACAGATGTTCACTGAACTCCACGACATGTGTGCCAGGCAGGGGCGGGTCCTGCTGGCAGGTGGCTTCAGCCTCATCCCTAGGAGCAAAGAGGGTCCAGGCAAGTTGGGAATCACATGCAATGTGTAGATACAGTTCTTGCCAGAAAGACCAGAAACTTAAGAATACATAATCACAAAAACACTGGAGTCTAGAAGATGGTTCAAAAAACGTCTTTTGGTCCTTTGGACTAATCTCTCCCTTGTGTCTTTGGTCTTCTTCATTCTCCTTTGCTTCAGCTGGGATGGGAGCAGAGTAGATGTGTCTTAGCTGGCTGCTCGTAGGCCTTTAACACCTCAGACGCTACTCACCACAGTCAGATGTAGAAGAGTTTCTTTATGAACTATGTTATGCCAGTTGACCTAGATGTCCCCCAAGGTCATGATCCCCAGCCCTCAGCACAGTAGCTTGATCTGTCAGGGTGTTTGGATGTGTCTGCGAAGCTTCTATGACTTTGCCTTGGTCAGGTTGTGCTGAGTTCCCCAGTACTGTGTACTATTCTTACCCTTCACCGAAGTTACAGCTTATCTACCATCTAGTTAGTGGTTTTCCCTCCCTGCTACTACTCTCCCTTGTAACTGTCAAAGGTTGTTTCTTTCTTTGTGGAAATATTTTCATTCTGACAAAGACTGGAGAAACTCTGAGAGCATGGCCCCCAGACACCCTTTTAGGTCAGTACTGCAGTCACTCCTGAGGTTCACCCTTCAACTTAAGATTAGACCAGTCTACAGAATCAACAATAACACACATGAGGGATGTGCTTAGTTCAATCACGCATACAAGTGATTTTGTACATTAACGGTTTAATGACAAACTAATTTGCTCTGTAAACTTTCACCTAAATCACAATGAAAAAAAAAAGAAAAATATGTCTTTTAAGAATGCCCACAGAGTCAGCCTGAGACGGGTGTGCAGGGTTCCTCTTCCCTCTGTTTTTTCCCCTTTCTTCTTTTCTGGCTTTCTACTCACACCAAATGCTAGAGCCCCGTATGATCACAGCCATGGAGGCTGCTCTTGCTGGCCTCTCTGGTGGATCCTCACAGGGACGGAGCTTTGAAATTCTCTGTAGTAGGAGGGAGAGAACACTTTTTGCCTCCAAAGGGGAGCATAGGTGAGACAAACCAACTTACCTCTTGCCGGTGTTCCACCTCACTGGCATAATCTTAATGCATTGATGTGCCAAAAGACACCCTCCTCTACTAGGGGTGAGGGAGAGAAAGGACATGGAGGACGAATGCAGGGGACCAGGGTGAGGCTGCAAGACAAAATATAGGGGTGCTTTATCCCATCTGTCATATACTGAATTGTGGCCCCCAAAAGATACATTAAAGTCCTAACTCTTGTACCTGTGAATGTGACCTTGTTTGGGGAAATAGGGTCTTTCTTTGAAGAAGTTATCAGTTAAGTCATAACAGAGTAGGGTGGTTCCTAGTCCTAATCCCTTCTGAGTGGGATTTTTTACAAAAGAAAACAGACACAGAGGGTGGTGATACACAGGGGAAGACGGGCTACATGATGAGGGAGGTAGACGCATCTCTAAGCACCAAAGGAACGCCTAGGGTTGCTGGCCATCACTAGAAGGTAGGAGAGAGGCATGAAACAGTTCTTCTCTCAAAGTCGCCAGAAGGAATCAACATGGCTGACACCCTGATTTGGACTTCTAGTCTCCAGAACTGTGAGCCAATATATTTCTGTTCTTTAAAGCCACGCACTTTGAGGTATTTTGCATGGCAGCCCTAGAAAACTAAGGCACTGTGCAATATTTAGGATATACTTAGGTGAAAAAATTATTTGGTATAGGTATTTATCTTAAGTTTGTTTATTGAAATTCAAATTTAACTGGCGCCCTGCATTTAAAAAAATATTTTTATTGTGCTTTAAGTGAAAGTTTACAAATCAAATCAGTCTCTCACACAAAAACTTATATACACCTTGCTACATACTCCAGATTACTCTCCCCCTAATGAGACAGCCTGCTCCCTCCCTCCACTCTCTCTTTTCGTGTCCATTTCACCAGCCTCTAACTCCCTCTACCCTCTCATCTCCCCTCCAGACAGGAGATGCCAACATACTCTCAAGTGTCCACCTGAGCCAAGAAGCTCACTCCTCACCAGCATCCCTCTCCAACCCATTGTCCAGTCCAATCCATGTCTGAAGAGTTGGCTTTGGGAATGGTTCCTGTCCTAGGCCAACAGAAGGTCTGGGGGCCTTGACCCCCGGGGTCCTTCTAGTCTCAGTCAGACCATTAAGTCCGGTCTTTTTATGAGAATTTGGGGTCTGCATCCCACTGCTCTCCTGCTCCCTCAGGGGTTCTTTGTTGTATTCCCCGTCAGGGCAGTCATCGGTTGTAGCCAGGCACCATCTAGTTCTTCTGGTCTCAGGCTGATGTAGTCTCTGGTTTATGTGGCCCTTTCTTTCTCTTAGGCTTGTAATTTCCTTGTGCCCTTGGTGTTCTTCATTCTTCTTTGATCCAGATGGGTTGAGACCAATTGATGCATCTTAGATGGCCGCTTGCTAACATTTAAGAACCCAGATGCCACTCTCTAAAGTTGGATGCAGAATGTTTTTTTAATAGATTTTATTATGCCAATTGACTTAGACATCCCCTGAAACCATGGTCCCTGAACCCCCACCCCTGCTACACTGACCTGCGAAGCATTGAGTTTATTCAGGAAACTTCTTTGCTTTTGGTTTAGTCCAGTTTTGCTGACCTCTCCTGTGTTGTGTGTTGTCTTTCCCTTCACCTAAAGTAGTTCTTATCTACTATCTAATTAGTGAATACCTCTCTCCCACCACCCCCCACTCGTAACCATCAAAGAATATTTTCTTCTCTGTTTAAACTATTTCTCGAGTTCTTATAATAGTGGTCTTATACTATATTTGTCCTTTTGCAACTGACTAATTTCACTCAGCATAATGCCTTCCAGATTCCTCCATGTTATGAAATGTTTCACAGATTCCTCACTGTTCTTTATTCCATTGTGTGAATATACCATAGTTTATTTATCCATTCAACTGTTGATGGGCACCTTGGTTGCTTCCATCTTTTTGCTATTGTAAACAGTGAGGCAATGAACATGGGTGTGCATATATCTGTTTGTGTAAAGGCTCTTATTTCTCTAGGATATATTCCAAGGAGTGGGATTCCTAGCTTTTTAAGGAAGCACCAAATTGATTTCCAAAGTGGTTGTACCATTTTACATTCCCACCAGCAGTGTATAAGTGTTCCAATCTCTCCACAGGCTCTCCAACATTTATTGTTTTGTGTTTTTTTGGATTAATGCCAGCCTTGTTGGAGTGAGATGAAATCTCATTGTAGTTTTCATTTGCATTTCTCTAATGGCTAATGATCGTGAGCATTTCCTCATGTACCTGTTAAGCTACCTGAATGTCTTCTTTAGTGAAGTGTCTGTTCATGTCTTTTGCCCATTTTGTAATTGGGTTATTTGTCTTTTTGTTGTTGAGTTTTTGCAGTATCATGTAGATTTTAGAGATCAGGCGCTGAACGGAAATGTCATAGCTAAAAACTTTTTCCCAGTCTGTAGGTAATCCTTTCACTCTTTGGATGAGCATAGGTGTTTGATTTTTAGGAGCTCCCAGTTACCTAGTTTTTCTTCCGCATTCTTAATAATGGTTTGTATACTGTTTATGCCATATATTAGGGCTCCTAACGTTGTCTCTATTCTTTCTTCCATGATCTTTATCATTTCAGATTTTATATTTAGGTCTTTGATCCATTTTGAGCTTGTTTTTGTGCATGCAGTAAGGTGTGGGTCTTGTTTCATTTTTTTTGCAGATAGATACCCAGTTATGCCAGCACCATTTGTTTAAAAGACTGTCTTTCCCCCCATTTAACTGTTTGGGGGCCTTTGTCAAATATCAGCTGCTCGTATGTAGATGGATTTATGTCTGGATTCTCAATTCTGTTCCATTGGTCTATGTTTCTGTTGTTGTACCGGTACCAGGGTGTTTTGACTACTGTGGCAGTATAATAGGTTCTAAAATCAGGTAGAATAAGGGCTCTCACTTTGTTCTTTTTCAGTAATGCTTTACTTATCTGGGCTGGCACCTTGCATTTTTATTTGCTAAATCTGGTAACCCTACCCCGAAACCCCTGGCCACTTTAGAAAGACCCCTCCTTACTTCCTGCCACTACCCATAACCTGGATTCTGCTGGCCATAGTGGCTGCCCCTGTGCTATTTGGAAATGTTCCTTTGAAACATTACTTTCATTTGGGACCCCCTAGTGTTTAAAAAAAAAAAAAAAAGTGTTTGAGCAAATGTTATTCAGGCAAACCAATGACAGAAGGAATGACTCAAATTCCTTTCTCTCTACTCTTTCATGCAACTTCAGAAAAAAGGATTCTTTGATGATTTCATGGAACCACTTTTTCTTCCCTCGGTGTGCTGGGGTTTTCCTGTGCCTCCATGTTGTACATATTTGCATTTGCTGGAGGTGAGGAAGCATTGTAAGAAGGCCGATGTAGAATCAGAGTCTTCCTTTGCGGGGCTTCAGGTTGATAGTGATTTAAGGCCTTGAAATAATGGAAGATAAACTGCTTGTCACTGCCCACTCTGTGTTCCAGGAGATTGCATTTCTGTGTGAGGCTGGCCCCAGCACTGCCCTGCAAAGGGCTTTTCCATTATGTTAGGAGCTGGTGATGATAGGTGCCATTAATACTCAGCCCTTTGGCCTCCACCCTCTCCTATCTCCTCAGCCTTAAGCACTTCCCTCTGACCCAGGACTATTTTCCCCAAGAGACTTCTGCAGTTACTTGCGTGCTGTAGGGGGAACCCGTGATACTTTTAGGAGTGCGTGCAAGGAGGGGAGAGTGGGAGGGGGGAAAGGGGGCTCTTTTGCAGGTCTTCGCTCTCCCCCTTCCAACCCAGTATTAGAAAAAATAGGGGAAAGGTCTTCTACCTCTGCTTTTTATCTCCTTCATGCAGATGCCGGGAGAACAATATAAAACTCCTTGTCAGCGTTGGCACTAAATTCTCATTGATTTAATAAGAAATGAAGCAGTTTTCCCCAAGGAGCCATCTATCCTGCTTTCCTGGGCAGTGTCCATTACTAAAGAAATGAAGGGAGGCAAAGATCCACTTTTTGGCCATGAGATTTTTTTTTTTTTTTTCATTTGGTTTTGGTTTCGGTGCTCCTCAATGTCTGTATCACCAGGAGGAATGTTTTCTGAAGCCTGCCCAGGAAATTTGGTCCTAAGAACAGCCTGTGACTTTGAGCTTCTTCAGTGCTTACTGGTGTAATGAAGCTAGTGCGACTTCTGAAAAGAGAGGCATCATGGTGGTAGAAGGTACCTCTGTGTGGGTGTTTGCATTAAATTGTGTCCCCCAAAATAATGTGCTAGAATCCTTACCCATATACCTGTGGATGTAATCTTGTTTGGAAATAAGGTTTTCTTTGTTATGTTAATAGAGCATACCTTAGCAGGGTGGGTTCTAAATCTAATCACTTCTGTTGCTGTTGTTGTTAGGTGCCATTGAGTTGGTTCCAGCTCACAGCAACCCTATGTACAACAGAAAGAAACACTGCCTCGTCCTGTGCCATCTCATAATTGTTGCTAAGTTTGAGCCCATTGTTGCAGCCACAGTGTCAATCCATCTCATTGAGAGCCTTCCTCTTTTTTGCTACTGTCTACTTTACCAAGTGTCATGGATTGAATTATGTCCCCCCAAAAATGTGTGTATCAACTTGGTTACCCCATGTATGGTTGTCCTCCATTTTGTGATTGTAATTTTGTGCTAAAGAGGATTACAGTGGAATTGTAACACCACCCTTACTCAGGTCACCTCCCTGATCCAAGATAAAGAGAGTTTTCCTGGGGTGTGGCCTGCACCACCTTTTATCTCTCAAAAGATAAAAGGAAAGGGAAGCAAGCAAGGAGTTGGGGACCTCGTACCATTAAGAAAGCGGCACCAGGAGCAGAGCATGTCCTTCGGACCCAGGGTCCCTGTGCCTGAGAAGATCCTCAACCATGGGAAGATTGTGGACAAGGACCTTCTTCCAGAGCCAACAGAAAGAGAAAGCCTTCCCCTGGAGGTGACATCTCGAATTTGGACTTTTAGCCTACTTTACTGTGAAAAAATAAACTTCTATGTGTTAAAGCCATCCAATGGTGGTATTTCTATTATAGAAGCACTAGATGACTAAGACACCAAGCGTGATGTCCTTTTCCAGAGACTGGTCCCTCCTGATAACACATCCAAAGTATATGAGCCGAAGTCTCACCATCCTCCCTTATAAGGAGCATTCTGTCTGTACTTCTTCCAAGACAGATGTGTTCATTCTTCCAGCAGTCCATCCAATATTCTTCACCAACACCGTAATTCAAAGACATCAGTTTTTCCTTGCTTATTGTCCAGCTTTCATGTGCATATAAGGCGAATGAAAATACCATGGCTTGGATCAGGCACACCTTAGTCCTTAAAGTGACATCTTTGTTTTTAACACTTTAAAGAGGTCTTTTGCAGCAGATTTGCCCAGTGCAATGTGCCTTTTGATTTCTTGACTGGTGCTTCCATAGATGTTGATCGTAGATCCAAGTACAATGAAACCCTTGACAATTTTAATATTTTCTTTATTTATCATGATGTTTCTCATTGGTCCAGTTGTAAGAATTTTTGTTTTTTTATGTTGAGGTGTACTCATTCTGAAGGCTGTAGTCTTTGATCTTCATCAGTAAGTGCTTCAAGTCCTCTTCACTTTCAGCAGGCCAGGTTGTGTCACCCTGTGTATAAAAAAAAAGGTTGTTAATGAGTCTTCCTCCAATACTGATGCCACCTTCTTCATATAGCCCAGCTTCTTGGATTATTTGTTTAGCGTACAGATTGAATAATAAGTATAGCGAAAGCATACAACCAGGGACAGATTAACCAATAGGCACTAGATCATCTGTAGTGAACAATTTCACAGTTTTTCACCACTTCGAAGAGTCTCTTTCTAGGTATGGCTGGCTTCTGTCTCTCTCCCAACCCCACAGCACTTTCCTACAAAATCAAAGCCTCTTCTCAAATTTACAATCCCTGACAGGGACAGTGCCATGGATTAAATTGTATCCCCCCAAAATATCTGTCAGCTTGGTATGCAGTGATTTCCAGTACTGTGTGATCGTCCGCCATTTTGTCTTCGGATGTGATTTCCCTGTGTGTTGTAAAGCCTACCTCTATGATGTTAATGAGACAGGATTAGTGGCAGTTATGTTAATGAGGCAGGATTCAATCTAGAATATTGGATTGTGTTTTAAGTCAATCCCTTTTGGGATATAAAAGAGAGAAGTGAGCAGAGAGACAGAGGATCTCATACCACCAAGAAAGCAGTGCCGATAGCAGAGCGTGTCCCTTTGGACCATGGTCCCTGCACCTGAGAAGCTTCTAAACCAGGGGAAGATTGATGACAAGGATCTTCCTCCAGAGCTGACAGAACAAGAAAGCCTTGGAGCTGGCACCCTGAATTCGGACATCAAGCCTCCTAGACTGTGACAGAATAAATTTCTCTTTGTTAAAGCCATCCACTTGTGGCATTTCTGTTATAGCAGCACTAGGTGACTAGGACAGAAGGATTACCCAGTAAGCAAGGTAAGCACAGTTTTATTTGTGCTTACTTATTAACATTTAGTGAACAGCTTCACATGTTTTTCACTACATGTGGTGAATCCAAGTGTCTTAGGCTGGGTTCCCTAGAGAAGCAAAACCAGTAAAGAGTATGAATATTTATAGACAGAGATTATATCAAGGAAATGGCTCACACAGTTGTAGAGGCTGGAACGTCCCAAGTCCGTGGATCAGGCTGGAGGTTTCTCCTGATTCACATTGCTGCAGGGGCTGGTGAACCCAAGACCGGCAGGTCAGACAGCAGGCTCTTGCTCACAGGCTGCAAAGACTGATGAATCCCAAGATCTGCAGGTAAGCTGCTAGCTCAAGTCCCAAGAGTCAGATGTCAGATGGACAGGAGCCAGTTGCGGAATCCACAGCGAGCAAAGGCCCATGTGCATTGCCAGAAAGTCCACCTATATTGGATGCAGGCCATACCCCCAAGGAAATTCCCTTTCAATTGACTGGCTACTCACAGCAGATCCCATTATGGAGATGATTACATCATCATACAACTGCCAAACTACATCATAACTGTCAAACCACTGAGAATCATGGCCCAACCAAACTGACACACAACCTTAACAATCACACCAAGTAATCACATATGGTAAAAAACATGTGAAATTGTTCACTACAGATTAGTAAGTAAGCCCATGCTTACCTTGCTTATTGGATAATCCACCCCTGGATACAACCCTGACACATACCTTTCCTGATTTTAAAACATGCAGTATCCCCTTGTTCTGTTTGAACAACTGCCTCTTGGTCTATGTACAAGTTCCTCATGAGTGCAATTAAATGTCCTGGAATTCCCATTCTTCGCAATGTTAGCCATAATTTGTTATGATCCACACAGTCAAATGCCTTTGCATAGTCAGTAAACCCAGGTAAACATCTTTCTGGTATTCTCTGCTTTCAGCGAAGATCCCTCGAACAACAGCAATGATATCCCTCGTTGTACGTCCTCTTCTGAATCTGGCTTGAATTTCTGGTAGTTCCTGTTTTTTAATTTTCTTCAGCAGAATTTTACTTGCATGCGATATTAATGATATTGTTTGATAATTTCCACATTCTGTTGGATCACATTTCTTTGGAATGGGCACAAATATGGATCTCTTCTAGTCAGTTGGCCACGTAGCTGCCTTCCAAATTTCTTGGCATAGATGAGTGAGCACTTGCAGTGTTGTATCTATTTGTTCAAACATCTCAATTGGTATTTCGTCAATTCCTGGAGCCTTGTTTTTCACCAATGCCTTCAGTGCAGCCTGGACTTCCGTCAATAACATCAGTTCTTGATCACATGCTACCTCCTGAAATGGTTGAATGTTGACTAATTGTTTCTGGTACTGTGGCTCTGTGTATTCCTTCTAACGTCTTTTGATGCTTCCTACATCTCTCAATATTTTGCCTATAAAACCAACCCAGTGCCTTCAAGTCAGTTCCGACTCATAGCGACCCTATAGGACAGAGTAGAACTGCCCCATAGGGTTTCCAAGGAGCACCTGGCAGATTCGAACTGCAGACCCTTTGGTTAGCAGCCATAGCACTTAACCACTACGCCGCCAGGGTTTGCATTTTGCCTACAGAATCCTTCAGTAGTGCAACTTGAGGGTTTAACATTTTCTTCAGTTCTTTTAGTTTGAGGAATGCTTAATGTGTTCTTCCCTTTTGCTTTTCTTTTGGTTTTCTAACTCCAGATCTTTGAACATTTCATTATAATACTTTACTTTGTCTTCTCAAGCCACCCTTTGAAAGCTTCTTTTCAGTTCTTTTACTTCATCATTTCTTCCATTAACTTTAGCTACTCTACGTTCAAGAGCAAGATTCAGAGTCTCTTCTGATGTCCATTTTAGTCTTTTCTTTCTTTCCTGTCCTTTTAATGACCTTTTGCTTTCTTCATATATGATGTCCTTGATGTCATCCCACAACTCATCTGATCTTTGGTCATTAGTATTCAATGTATTAAAATCTATTCTTGAGATGGTCTCCAAATTCAGGTGGGATATAATCAACATTGTATTTTGGCTCTTGTGAACTTGTTCTAATTTTCCTCAGCTTTAACTTGAACTTGCATAGGAGCAGTTCATGGTCTGTTCTGCAGTTGGTCCCTGGCCTTGCTCTGACTGATGATATTGAGCTTCTCTATCTTCTCTCTCCACAGATATAGTTGATTTGATTCCTGTGCATTCCATCCGGTGAGGTCCATGTGTACAGTCGCCATTTATGTTGTTGAAAAAAGATATTTCACTTCTAAGATATTAAAAAGAGTAGATTAGACACAGGAATATGCACACACACAGAGGGAAGACAGATGCCATGTGAGGGTCATATACAAGCCAAAGAACCAAGGAATGCCTAGGACTACCTACAAGAAAGGGAGCGACATGGCTGAGATCCCAATTTGTACTCTTAGCCTTCAGAACTATCAGGACATAAATTTCTTTTCTTTAAAGCCACCCACTTGTGCTATTTGTGTTACAGCAGCACTAGGAAACTAAGACAGTGAGACTCAGCAGAGACTTGAGTCTCAGGTTTGGCTCTGCTTCTGCATGGGTGGCCTTAGGGAAGTGTATCAGCTGGGGTTTTTTGGTTGTCAGCAACTGAGAACAAGTCAGAGTCACTTGAGCAGCAAGGGCATTGAGCAGGATGATATTGAGGTGATGTGATGTCACTTAGAGGGCAGGAAGCAGGAATTCCAGGAACTGCTGTGTGGTGGGGGCATTCTGGTCAGGGCACTGTGACTGAGATGATTGAACTCAAGAGTTACAGAGGACAGTGCCCACTGCTGGATTCACAGCTGTGCCAGGGCAAAAGGAGGGGGGACCCAGCCCCTTGGCCTCAGTAACAGGACTCAGGGACCAGAGTTTCAATCCTTTCAAGATCACCCAGAGTCATGGTGGGTTGTAGTGGCGAGAATGATCCCTCGGGAGAAAATCAGCAACTGTCAGAAAGAGGGAATGGATGTTGAGAGGCCAAAAAAGTGACGAATATCCACCACAGTAACTTATTTCCTTGCTTGAGAAAGAAAGAGTTGGAAAGATGACTTCTGTGCTCTGTTTCTATTAAACATTGACTAATGCTCCCCACCATGTCTTTCTTGAATTCTTCCCCTTTCTTTGTGAGATAGGTATTGAGATTTCCACTCATGGATTTTTTATTGCCTGTGGTTCCCTCTTCCCTTTGATTGTTCTCCAGTGTTTCCCTCTGTGGAGGCATTGGCCTTTGTTTGTTCAGGAAGGTCACCAGGCTTATACAGCTATAAAGAGTCAGAGCCAACAGCTTTCTGGTATATATCAGTTTATTAATGTCTTCTCTATGATTCGTGCTGGTAGTAAATATTATTATTCATTACAGACAATAATTCAGCCTGCCATTCTTTCTCTGGTCCTCAGTTACCCTGTCTATAAAACAATAGGGTTGAATTAAATGATTATTAAGGTCTCTTTCAGCTCTAACTCTGCTGGATTCCATGAAAATTAAACTCCTCAGGGTAGGTAGTCTATGGGGGTGGACTGTGAGACATCCCCTAAGAACTTGGAAATGGGAAATATAATGTCCTTCTGAGAGAAAAATTATAAAACTGGCTGGCACCAGATCAGAGAAGATATATTCAAAGTCTCCTCAAATGGACAGGATGGTTCCAGGATAGAGCAGTCTGGATTGACAGCATGAAATTCCTAGGGGCAAGGATGGCCTGTCAGGATGGGATGGAGCATTGAGGACATGCAGGAAAAGGAGAGTGAGAAAGTGAGCTTCCATTCAAAGATCTGTTCAAGCTCTGGCCAAAGCAAGGCTGTGGGTGGGATGGGGGGTACCCACACATTAGAAGGCTCTGGGTGGTCTCCTGGATGCATCTCTGTTATGGAAATGGGAGAGAAATAAGGCTACCATGACTAGATCCCCCAAGTAGGGATGATAGTCAATGTATTTAACAACACATATAGCATGGGCACCAACCAAACAGGAAGGTGTCCAGGCACAGCTGGAGCCAGGCCCTTGGGGCTCCACTCAACTGGCATTTACTCTCTAGTGGCTGGGAGGTCTGTGGAGTCCCTGGTATGAGAAGGGCAGTGAGTAGGAAGTTATGAGGGCTCAGGACAGAGCTTCAATATGCTTAGCTCAGGAGTATTTTAATAACTTACTGTCTTAGTTATCTAGTGCTGCCATAACAGAAATACTACAAGTGGAAGGCTTTAACAAACAAAAATTCATTTTTTCACTGTTTAGAAGGCTGGAATTCTGAATTTAGAGTGCCAGCTCCAGGGGAAAGCCTTCTTTCTCTGTTGGCTCTGGAAGAACGTCCTTGTCATCAATCTTCCCCTGGTCTAGGAGCTTCTCAGCACAGGGACTCTACGTTCAAAGGATGCACTCTGCTCCCGGCACTATTTTCTTGGTGGTATGAGGTCCCCCTGTCTCTCTGCTTGCTTCTCTCTTTTATAGCTCAAAAGAGGTTGACTTAAGACACAACCTAATCTTGTAGATTGAGTCCTGCCTCATTAACATAACTGGCTCTAATCCCACCTCATTAACATCATAGAGGTAGAATTTATAACACATAGGAAAATCACATCAGATGACAAAATGGTGGACAATCACATAATGCTGGGAATCGTGGCCTAGCCAACTTGACACACCTTTTGGAAAGATACAATTCAATCCATGACACTTATGTTTGAATCATTCATTTTATTTATTTTCTTCTGATTCCAATTTACCAGGTAGTCCCTCAGTTTGAAGGTGGCTTTCCATATGGTTTTCCATACTTATTATTTTCTGTCTCCTCAACTAAAACATTAATAGAGAATGAAAGAAGTCCATGGGTAATGCAAATGGTTTGCACTTGACTACTAACCTAAAGGTTGGTGGTTTGAACCCACCCAGTGGTGCTGCAGAAGAAAGGCTTGGTGATCTGAGTCCATAAAAATTACAACCAAGAAAACCCTATAGAGCAGTTCTTCTCAGAATCAACTCAACAATAAGGGGTTTGGATTCCATGGTATAGGGAGAGAATGAGCATGGCCAGTTTATACAATTGTAAAATGACTGTGTTTCTCAAGGTAAACAAATAGACTTCCTGTTTTATCGGCCTTTTGGGAGCTGATCACATTGATCAATGTCAATCAGCCCTATGAGAGAGATCCACTTCTGGCTGGCTTACAAAACAACTGCTTAAATAAAAAAAAAATAAAAAAAGAGGCCCAAATTTTCCCAATGGAAATATTCCTTGGAAGCAATAGCCAGCTTCTCCTTACAAACTTAGAATCTGTGGTCTAAGGATCCCTTCTGTATTTTTCCATAGGAACTCTAGCTGAAGCTTCAGAGCTGTGTGAAAATTTCAGTTGTAGACAGGTCAGCATGATGCAGTGGTTTTCTTCTTTTCTTTCTTTATTTTAGAAACACAACTCTTATTTTCAAACAAAATCTTATAAAGGACCCAGAGCTCCGGATCTGCATGTCCATTTGTCCTTGGGTGTCTAACAGGCCCCTCACATACATGATGTCCAGATAGAATTCTTGGTGCCCTGCCCTCCTCCTCCACCTTCTCTCCCTGGATGTCCCCTCATCTCAGACAGTCTTCCAGGCCAAACACCGAAAGTCACCTCAGCTCCTCTCTTCTCGTCAAACTCCCTATCATCACTCCTGTTTCCACCTACTAAATAGATATAGAATTCCATCACTTTGAAGCTAGGGCCCTAATACCTACAACCTTATTCCCAGGCCCAACATCATCTTTTTCTTAGTCAGGAGTCTCTAGAGAAACAGAACCAGTGGTATAGATTGCTAGAGCTGCCCATAGAGTTTCCAAGGCTGTAAATCTTATGGAGGCAGACTGCCACATCTTTCTTCCACAAAGTGGCTGGTGAGTTTGAATCACCAACTTTTCGGTTACCAGCTGAACTCTTAACCACTGCACCACCAGGGTTTATATGTATATATATATATATACACACACACACACACAAACCAAGAAAACACTATAGAGCTGTTTTATACATACATACATATAAATGTATATCTGTAGGTCCAGTGATGGAAAGAGTGCAGAGTGAAGAGAGAGTTCTGCCAAAATATCTATTTATAGTCCGGAGGCAGAACATAACCTAAGAAAACTCACTTTTCAACTGATTAATTGCACTACATTAGGTTATGTTATGGAACAACTACTAGACTACCGTTTGGCCAAATCACTGGGAACCATAAACTAGTGAAGTAGACACATAAAATTAACCATCACATCTTCTTACTTGGATTATTGCAATAGTCTTGTAACAGGTCTTCCTGCTTCTACTCCTGCCCCTATATGTTCATTCTTTATGCAATAAAGTAATATGTTTAAAATGTGGATCAGATCATGATTCTCCCCTGTTCAGAATGCTCCAATGTTTCCCATTGCATTTACAGTCAAATTCAAACCCCTTACTGTGGTCTGCCATGCCCTCCACCATCTGGTTACCTCACTGACTGACTCATCAGCTGCTCTCCCCCTCACTCTCTTGGCTGCAGACACACTGAACTTATTACTGTTCCTCAGACACAGATTTGCATTTGTTCTTTGTGCTTGGCACCACTGGTGCCCTTGCCTTTGTGCAGCGTGCTTCTCACTCCAATCAAGTCTTTGCTCAAATGATGACTCACAAAGGCCCTCCGTAGCCACCTTCTCAAAATAGCTTGCCTTGCTCCTACTGTCTAGTTTCTTGGTTAGCTTCATTTTCCCCCCAAGGCCTTCTGTAGTGGATGCTGTGATGCACTACCCAGATTCCCCTTCAGCACTGAGAGGCACTCATTGGCTTGGCCAGCAAGAGCTCATGCCTGAGATGCTCTCCTGGCATTGACTTTTGCCAGAGAAAGCTGCATTGCCAAGTTTATGCTCACTCCCTGGAGGCAGCCTGCATCCAATGGTGCTCAAACGGGGTACAAATGTCCAGCTTCTGGTCTCAACTGGGTCAACTTTTAGGAATCATCTCAGCCCCAGGGCTTCCCAGTAGGATTGGCCAAGGCATCTATTACAACTGCATTGCAGTCCAACTTTTCCCTCTGTGCACCCTGTGCCCCTTATCCCTCACAAGTATTGCTCCTGAGAGCACACCCTCAAAACCACCCGCAAATCTGTCTCACGGTTGGCTTCCTGTAGAACCTGACCTACGAACCACCTAAAATCATATGTTTATTTCCTGTTTTCCCAACTAAAACATTAAGTTCTGTAAGGTCAATGGTACTGTCTGTCTTATTAACCTCTGTATCCCACCCCAACTGCCTAGCATATTGCCTGACATATCAAAACCAAACTCATTGCTGTTGAGTTGATTCCAACTCATAGCAACGTTTTAAGACAGAGTAGAACTGCCCCATAGGGTTTCCAAGAAGCAGCTGGTGAATTTGAACTGCTGACCTTTTTGGTTAGCAGCCCAGCTCTTAACCATTGTGCCAGCAGGGCTCTGCCTGGCATATAGTAGGAGTTATATAGATCTTTACTGAATGGATGAATATAATACCAGTGTTTCTGTTGTTGTTAGGTGCCATCGAGTTGGTTCTGACCAGTAGTGACCCCATGTACAATGGAACAAAGTACTGCATGGTCCTGTACCTCCTCACAACTGTTATTATGTTTGAACCCATTGTTGCAGCCACTGTGTCAATCCATCTTGTTGAGGGTCTTCTTTTTCGCTGACCCTCTACTTTATCAAGCACGATATCCTTCTCCAGGGACTGGTTCCTCCGGATAACATGTCCAAAGTATGTGGAAAAAAAAAGTTTCACCATCCTCACTTCCAAGGAGCACTCTGGCTGTATTTTTTCTAAGACAGACTTGTTCGTTCTTCTGGTAGTCCATGGTATAGTCAATATTCTTCACCAACACCATAATTCAAAGGCATCAATTCTCCTTCTGTCTTCCTTATTCATTGTCTAGCTTTCATATGCATATGAGGCAATTGAAAATATCATGGCGTGGATCAGGTGCACCTTAGTCCTCAAAGTGACAGCGTTGCTTTTTACCACGTTAAAAAGCTCTTTTCAACACATTTGCCCAATGCAACAAGTTGTTTAATTTCCTGACTGAAGCTTCCATGGGCATTGATTGTGGAGCCAAGGAAAAAGAAATCCTTAACAATGTCAATCTTTTCTCTGTTTATCATGATGTTGCTTACTGGTCTAGTTGTGAGGATTTTTGTTTTCTTTATGTTGAGGTGTAACCCATACTGAAGGCTGTGGTCTTTGATCTTCATCAGTAAGTGCTTCAAGTCCTCTTCACTTTCAGCAAGTAAGGTTGTGTCATCTGCATAACTCAGGTTGTTAATAAGTCTTCCACCAATCCTGATGCCACAGTCTCCTTCATATAGTCCAGCTTTTTGGATTTTTTGCTCAGCATACAGACTGAATAAGTATGATGAAAGAATGCAACCCTGATGAACACCTTTCTTGATTTTAAACCATGCAGTATCCCCTTGCTCTGTTTGAACAACTGCTTCTTGGCCTATGTACAGGTTCTGCATGAGCACAGTTAAGTGTTCTAGAATTCCCATTCTTCAAAATGTTATCCATACTTTGCTATGATCCACACAGTCGAATGTGTCTGTATAACCACAGGTAAACGTCTTTCTGGTATTCTCTGCTTTCAGCCAAGATCCATCTGACATCAATAATGATGTCCCTTGTTCCATGTCCTCTTCTGAATCTGGCTTGAATTTCTGGCAGTTCCCTGTCGATATACTGCTGCAGCTGCTCTTGAATGATCTTCAGCATAATTTTATTTGCATGTGATATTAATGATATTGTTTGATAATTTCCACATTCTATTGCATCACTTTTCTTTGGAATGGGCACAAATATGGATCTCTTCCAGTCTGTTGGCCAGGTAGCTGTCTTCCAAATCTCTTGGCATAATTGAGTGGACACTTCCAGTGCTGCATCTGTTTGTTAAAACATCTCAATTGATATTTCATCAGTTCCTGGAGCCTTGTTTTTCACCAATGCCTTCAGTGCAGCTTGGACGTCTTCTTTCAACACCATCAATTCTTGATCATATACTATCTCCTGAAATGGCTGAACGTTGACCAATTCTTTTTGGTACAATGACTCTGTGTATTCCTTCCATCTATTTTTGATGTTTCCTGCATCATTCAATATTTTGCCCACAGAATCCTTCAAAATTGCAATTCAAGGTTTGAATTTTTTCTTCAGTTCTTCCAGCTTGAGAAATCCTGAGTGTGTTCTTTCCTTTTAGTTTTTTAACTCCAGGTCTTTGCACATTTCATTATAATATTTTACTTTGTCTTCTCAAGCTGCCCTTGGAAATCTTCTATTCAGCTCTGTGTTCAAGAGTAAGTTTCAGAGTCTCTTCTGACATCCATTTTGGTCTTTTCTTTCTTTCCTGTCTTCTAAATGACCTTTTGCTTTCTTCATGTGTGATGTCCTTGATGTCTTCCCACAACTCCTCTGGTCTTCAGTCATTAGTGTTCAATGCATCAAATCTATTTTTGAGATGGTCTCAAAATTCAGGTGGGATATACTCAAGGTTGTATTTTGGCTCTCATGGACTTGTTTTAATTTTCTTCAGCTTCAACTTGAACTTGCATATGAGCAATTGATGGTCTGTTCTGCAGGCAGTCCTAGCTTTGTTCTGACTGATGATACTGAGCTTTTCCATTGTCTCTTTCCACAGATGTAGTCGATTTGATTCCTGTGTTTTCCACCTGATGAGGTCCACAGGTCCAGTTGCCATTATGTTGTTGAAAAAGGCATATGCAATGCAGAAGTCATTGGTCTTGCAAATTCTGTCATGTGATCTCCGGAGTCATTTTCTATCACCAAAGTGGCCTTTTCCAACTACAGATTCTTCTTCGTTTCCAACTTTCACATTCTTATCACCAGTAATTATCAATTGCATCTTGATTGCATGTTTGATCAGTTTCAGACTGCAGAAATATAATACCAGTATATATAAATAAAAGTGGAATGGCCTTCTTGAAATGGGGCCAGTCTGTGTGTTGGGGCGGGGGAGGGCTGTCTTCTCTCTACCAGTCCCATCACTTGAGAAGTCCCTGAGCCACCTCTGCAGTCCCTTAGGGCAGGGCAGATTTTGAAATCAGGAAAACCAGATATATAGACAGGCTCCATCACTAACAAGCCCTTCACAGTATCTCAAGTGAAGACTTAGCCTTGCAGGCTCTTCTGTGTGTTTATTGGGACAATGAGTTCCAATAAAGAAGCTGGGGGAATGGGGAAAACAACAGAATTGGCTCATATCCCTGATGGAGCAAGTGAGAAATTTGGAAGATCTGGGGAGGCCCTCAGGGGATCTAGTACCTACAATGAGCAACCCAGATTTGGGGTGGGGAGACTCTGTGATCCTGAAGTCAGGGGAGGTCCCTCTTTGCTACAGTGCCTGGAAGGGAGACTGCTTGGGACCTGCCCTGGGGGTAGTCCTGCTGACCTTTAGGGAGCCAGGTGCTCTGGTAATAACTCATTTTCTTCTGAACCACTATAGTAAGTTTCTTCCCCTATTCTACACTGGAATTCCCTGGAATGTTCAATGTGCCATCATTACAAGGACATAAAGAACATATCTGGGTCAAAGAAGGTGACACCAAAAACCAAACCAAGGTTTTTGGCTGCCTATCTGTTCTCTCCTAGTCTCTTCCCCTATTGCTTCCACATCTGACTGATTTTCTCCTTTCTAATGTGCATTTTTGACAGAGATAGAGGAACAGGCTATTTGTGAGCTTTAGATCTCCTGACTTCTCTCCCGGGCAGAAACATGCTGAGTTGGAGTTGAGATGAAGCTGCGAAAGCTTCCCAGTGAACCTGGGGGAAATGTGGCTGGGGGAGCCCTGCCAGGTTCAGTCCTTCGCATCTACCCCAAAGAGAGTTGGAGGAGTTCTGCTCTCACTGGCCGTGAGGAGAGGCAGTTTCAAAAGACACCATGCTCCTAGGGGTTGCCTGAGCCAGAACTAGCCGTTAGGGTAGAAGCAGCTTGGATTTTAATTCCACCGGAAGGGACCCTGAGCATATTCTGCTGCTTAGGTACCAGGAAGAGGTTCCATCCAGGACTTTCCAGCCATTTTTATGCTAGCCCTCTCAAAAGCATAAAGGGAAGATTTTTCATAGTCAGCCCAGTGCATGTCCAATAGCCTTTGAGATTCCTGGACACATCCACAGCAGTCTGTGAGTGGTTCATTACACTCTCTCTGAGGAGACTGGTCTCAGCTCCCTAAGCAGGTTGATGATGGCGGCGACCCGGGCACCGGGAGAGACCATGAAGGACATAGAGCCAAGGGGCGGGGGATGGGGGGGATGCTGAGCAGAACGGAGTGCATCCATGCCCTGTAGCCAGCAGAGAAGACAAATCCCATCCTCACCATATTAAGGCCATGCAACCAGCCTAGGGGGGTAGGGGGAGGAATGGCCCTGGGGACCCTGAGGTCCTGGAAAATCAGTAATGGCGACTGATGAGCAAACATCCTCATAGCGAAACAGATGATGCCTCACCTTTGCCACGGGTTAATTGTTTTTATAACAGGCTCATCACTATTCTAAATAAAACCATTACTAGCTCATAATGTCCTCATCAGGGTACTCCGTTCTTGGCCCTGCTACTTGCTTAGTTGGATGACTCAGCAATCTGGAAAGTGACCCTTTCTTTTGATTTATTTATTTATTTATTGGTTTGGGGATCTCCATTTGTTAATGAGAATATAATAATGACCAATTACTACCATTATTCTTGCATACCCACTGTTATGAACTGAACTGTGCCCCCCTAAAAATATGTGCTGCAGTCCTGACTCTTATACCTGTGGATGTCACCCTACTTGGGAATAGGGTTTGGTTTTTTGTAGCCTTTCTGTAGACTTTCTCTCTGCCTGTGGTCTATGTGAGCATCCCCCCATCCTCCCTTCTCTGTCCAGCAGCAGCCAGTTTGTCCTTGTAGCAAGTAGCTGGATCCAGTGTGCAGTTTGGCCAGCTCTTACAGACCCAGCCTCTTCGTGCCTCTTCAGAGACTCCAGCACAATCAAGCAGCACCCTGCCTCAGAAGCCTGAGGTACAGCTCCCTGGGGCCCTCCCTTCCAGTGTTTGCATTTGAACAATTCCAACAGCTTCTCTCATTCTTAACGATTTTAAATTTTATTGTACTTTAGGTGAAGGTTTGCAGCACAAATCAGTTTCTCATTCAAAAATTTACACACAAATTGTTTCATGACATTGATTGCAATCCCCATAATGTGTCTGCACTCTCTCCCTTTCCACCCTGGGTTCTCCACGTTCATTCGTCCAGGTTTCTTGTCCGTTCCTGCCTTTTTGTCTTTGCTTTTGGGCAGGTGTTGTCCATTTGATCTCATTTACTTGATTGAACTAAGAAGCACATTCTTCATGTCTGTGATTGTTTGTTTTATAGGCTTGTCTATTCTTTGGCCAAAAGGTGGACTTTGGGAGTCCTGGCTTCAGTTCCAAGTTAGCACGGTGTCTGGGGAACAAGTCTCAGGAGTTCCCCCAGTCTCTGTCAGACCAGTAAGTCTGGTCTTTTTTTGTGAATTTGAATTTTGTTCTACATTTTTCTCCCCCTCTGTCCAGGACCCTCTGTTACGATCCTTGACAGAGCTGTTGGTGGTGGTAGCCGGGCACCATCTATGTCTTCTAGGCTAAGGCTGGTGGAGGTTGTGGTTTATGTGGTTCATTAGTCCTTTGGACTGACATTTTCCTTGTGTAGGGTTGCTATGAGTTGCAATAGACTTGATGGCAACGGGTTTGGTTTTGGGTTTTCTTCATTCTTTTTGCTCTGACAGAATGGAACCAATAGATGTATCTTAGATGGCCGCTCACAAGCTTTTAAGACCCCAGGTGCTACTCACCAAAGTAGGATGTAGAACATTTTCTTTATGAACTATGTTATGCCAATTGACCTAGATGTCCCCTGAGACCATGGTCCCCAGCCCTCAGCCCCAGTAACTCAGCCCCCAAGGTATTTGGATGTATCTAGGAATCTCTTTGGGCCTCAATGTATTCATCTGAAAAATGAAGGAATTGAAGCAAGCAGACTCTGAGGTCCTTTCAAATTTTAACAGTCCTTGATTCTGTAAGGAGTCCTGGGGGCGCAGTGGTTAAGAGCTCAGCTGCTAACCAAAAGGTAGGCAGTTCAAATCCATGAGCTGGTCCTTGGAAATTCTATGGGTCAGTTCTACTCTGTCCTATAGGGTTGATGTGAGTTGGAATCAACTCAGCGGCAATGAGTTTTTTAAAGGGAGGAAGCGTCTATGACTGCCTTGGTCAAATTGTGCTAACTTCTCCTATATTGTGTGTTTGTTGTCTTCCCTTCTCCAAAGTTAACACTTGTCTACTTGTGATTTCCTCTCCCCACAACTTCCCTCCCTCATAATCATCAAAGATACATATATTTTTTTCTGTGTGTAAACCTTTCCTTGAGATTTTATAATAGTGGTCTCATATGATATTTGTCCTCTTGTGATTGACTTATTTCACTCAGCATGATGCCTTCTAGATTTATCCATGTTGTGAGATGTTCTGTGGATTCATCATTGTTCTTTATCATTGCATAGCATTCCATTGTGTGTATGTACCATAATTTGTTTACCCATTCATTTGGTAAAGTCTTCTGATGATCATAAGTCTTTAATTTTTAGGTGTTCCCAGTTATCTGGTTTATCTTCTGGTGTTCGTGCATTGTTAAGTATGGTTTGTATTGTACTGTATTTACACCATGTATTAGGGCTCCTAGTGTTGGAGAGTTAATGTTAAATGGAAACTCTTGTGGCATAGTGGTTAAGTGCTACGGCTGCTAACCAAAGGGTTGGCAGTTCAGATCTGCCAGGCACTTCTTGGAAACTCTATGGGGCAATTCTACTCTGTCCTATAGGGTCGCTATGAGTCGGAATCAACTCAACGGCACTAGGTTGGTTGGTTGGTTGGTAGTGTTGTCCCTATTTTTTTGTCCGTGATCTTTATCATTTTAGGTTTTATATTTAGGTCTTTGATCCATTTTGAGTTAGTTTTTGTTTGGTATGAGGTATGGGTCTTGTTTCATTTTTTTTTGCAGATGGCCATCCAGTTTTGCCAGCACTACTTGTTAGAAAGACTGTCTTTTCCCCATTTCATGGACCAACAGCTTTTCTTTACACCCTCAAGCCTAGAGCGGTAACTACTTCATAAAACTGCTACCTTTGTGATATCTTAGTATTCACTTTTTCTCTTTTTCAATTACCTAATTAACAATTCTTTATACATAGTTAACACATCTTTATACCTAGTTAACAAGCCCTCTCTGTCAAAATGACTGGTGTGTTTCTGCCTCCTGGCTGGGCCCTGCCTTATGCACCTGTGGTCACACAGCTGAGAAAGCTGCAGAGCTGGGACTTAGACGCTGACCCGACCAACTCCCAAGCCTCTGCTTTAACCACTGTGCTCTGCTGATGATGTCTGCTCTGGCTGTAGATCAGCAGAAGAGGGAGTGACCTTTTGGTGAGGAACACTGAGCCCCTTGAGACTCAAGCAGATACTTGCACACCAATGCTTATAGCAGCACTATTCGCAATAGCCAAAAGGTTGAAACAGCCCAAACGTCCATCAACAGATGAATGAATAAAAAAGAAATGGTATAGACACACAATGACATATTATTTAGTCATAAGAAGTAATGACATCCTGATACATGCTATGACATGGATGAACCTTGAAAACATTGTCTTAAGTGAAATAAGCCAGACACAAAAGGACAAATATTGTGTGATCATACTTATACGAAATAGACAAATGCATAGAGACAGTAAGTAGATTAGTGGTTACCAGAGGGTAGCGGGATAGAAGAATGGAGAGTTAATGCTTAATGGGTACAGAGTTCCTGTTTGGGATGATGAAAAAGCTTTGGAAACAAATGGTGGTGATGGCTGCACTGCATCATGAATGTAATTAATGCCTCTGAATTGTACACTTAAAAATGGTTAAAATGGCCGTTTTTGTTATATATATCGCCGTTAAAAAAATAAAGGATCTTTTCATCTGAGAAGGCTGTCCCACCTTCCTTCATGATAGGGAAGGGAGATAGTGTCAAGGTAGTCACTTCTAGAAAGGGGGACACTTGCTGCTAAAAAATGATGTCAGTCTGGAGCACAGCCTTGTCTGCCCAAGATCCTTCCCGGGGCTGCTATTCAGTGGCCATCCAACAGCTATCTCCCTACTGCTTTCCTGCAGCTGGACCTGGGATTTGGATCAAACGGAGGCCTCTTGCTTTGGGGCAAAGTAGACCCTTCTCCCAGGCCTAGGAGATGAATCAAGATTGGTCTAAACCAGCCATGGTAGTCTCCCTCCCCTTTGCCAATGGTTGGGCAAGGGGTGGGCATGTGACTTAGTTATAGCCAATGAGACAGAAAGAGAAATCTACTGGGGCCCCCCTATGGAAAGGAGAAAGTTGTTACCTCTACCCCTTCCTTCTACCTTGGCATTCCAGCAGCCATCTTGGGACCACAAGACAACAATATTGAGGAAAAGCCAATGGCTAAAGACATTAAGAAAGGTGGTGTTGGTTGGTTCAGTGGTAGAATTCTTGCCTTCCATGTAGGAGACCAGGTTCTATTCCCCACCGGGGCAACCCATGCACAGCCACCACCCTTCTGACGCTGGAGGCTTATGTGTTGCTATGATACAGAACAGGTTTCAGCCGAGCTTCCAGACTAAGATGAACGAGGAAGAAAGGCCTGGTGATCTACTTCAAAAACTCAGTCAATGAAAACCTTATGCATCACAGCTGTCTGATCTGCAACTGACCACGGAGATGATGCAGGGCTGGGCAGTGTATTGTTCCGTTGTGCATGGGGTCACCGTGAATCAGAGGCCAACTCAACAGTAGCTAGCAACAACAAGGGCATTAAAGCAAATAATTAGAAAGAACCAGGATTCTTTACAGCACTCCACAATCCTGGACTGCCTGTCCCCATGCTTCTTGTATGGGAATAACCAAGTGCCTTCATTGTTTAAGCTACACAGTCAGGTTTTCTGCTAGTTGTGACCAAAAGCATCCCTACCTGATATAAAATAGGCATTCCTCACTGACACGTCACCATGCTCTCTGTGATCCGTGCCTGTCTCAGCTCTGCCACCTGCCTCTGCAGGCTGGGCCCCAGGAAAGGCAATGCCCACTCTGACAGCTGTGGCCTCTGGTATGCTCCACTGTGGTGGCTTCCAGCACTCCACAAACACACTGTGTTGTCTGAGGCTGGGCTCCAGCACAGCCCTCAGAGTCGGAGGGCGTATAAATAAAAGGCCTTATGTTTTATAGGCTAGTCAATATTTATTCAGCCCCAACAGAGCAGTGGACTGGAAGGAACAGAGAGACTATAAAATGTCTTCTGTACTGAAGCCTGAAATCGTGCTGAGGGAATCGGGCTTCTTCGTGCTTTCACTGCAAAACAGTCCTGAGCAAAGCCGACAGCGAGCCTTGGAGCCCTTTGGAAGAAGAGAGGCTAGGCATTCTGCAAATGAGAACAGAGATGAAGACAGGGCTGTGGACGAGGTCTTGGGTAGGTTATCTTAAACGCAAACAATCTATACCGGGGAAGAAATGATGGCGCTGCATCTCCAGGGACCAGTCTTCACTCTTAGAGGATTGCATGGGAAAGACACACTTTTAAAAGCAGCAACTATGGGATCTTTATAAAGCCCTTTTAAGGGGGGTTTGTGTGTGCATTTGGTTGAAGGCACATGCCCCCAGGAATCATGGGTCCTCCATTAGTTTTGCTTTCCCTGACATGTAATTATTGCCTATATTGTGTTGGACGCATTGGTGGTTATTAGTAGAATTCTGGCCTTCCATGCAGGAGACCCCTGTTCGATTCCTGGGCAATGCACCTCATACATAGTCACCACTCATCTGCCAGTGAGGGCTTGCTTGTTGCCATGATGCTGAACAGGTTTCAGCAAAGCTGCCAGACTAAGAGGGACTAGGAAGAAAGGCCTGGCAATCTACTTCCAAAAATCAGCCAATGAAAACCCTATGGATCACAATGATCCAATCCTCAGCTGATCATGGGGATGGTGCAGGACCGGGCAGCATTTTGTTCCATCGTGCGTGGGGTTGTCATGAGTCAGGGACCAACTCTACTGCAGACAACAACAATGACATGCTCTGTTGACTTTGTCACTCATAAGATATCTCATCTGGATTGTTGCATTCACTGTCATCTCCCCGTTTTTCATCCCTCTCCTTCTTACCCACCCAACCTTTACACAGCTATAAGTTGTCTTCTTCATGCTGGCCACTGCCCAGGGTAGCTTCATCGCTGGTATGCTCAAAGTGTCTCTCCCTGCATTGTTAGACCCCATAAAGCAAAGTCCCAGCTCAGATTCTCTCAGCTCCTTGTAGAAAAATTTCTCCACTGACTGAGTAAGTAACGCTTATTCTGTCTTTACAGACTGCCAATAAAAGCAGCACTGTGTTGAACAGTGTTTCTGCTCTTTTGTGGAACTTTAGTTACCAATATTTCATATGCTCACCACCCTGGAAGGCGACCTTATGCAACCCCCCCATTTTACTGAGAGTCCCTGTGTCACTCAATGTCCTTGATCCAAGGACCTACCTGATGAACTCCTAACTCCTACCTAGGTTTAATTCCAGGAAAGCATTTTGTCTCTGTAGATGAATATGTATGCTTTTTATTGTCAGAAAAACAAAAATCTGTGCAACCCCACATGCTCCTCTTTTTGGCTTAGCTGTCAGAAAAATCAGAACCAAATTAAGTGCCCAAGCGTTAGGGCCTGCTCCACTCAGGTGCCTAAAGCCATCAGTTTCTTTTGCTCTCTTCAGGAGGGGTGTTATCCTTAAATGCCTTCTCACGAGCTGCGTTTTCATCTTTAAGCTGCCTCAAGTCTTTTGGAAGGAAGTAGGGTACAAATCTTAAGAAAACGAAACAAAAAGAAGTTCTTAATGTTATTCCAAGTCATCTTCTGCGATTAAGCATCATGTGCTTGGGCTCTGGGGTAGAGGCAGCCTGGATTAGAATTCCAGGTTTGTCATTTATCATCTATATAACCTTGGGCGTGTTACCTAACCTCTCTTGGAATAATAATGGCTACCTCACAGGGCTGCTGAAAGGATCAGTAAGCAATGATACATCAATAAAAGCACTTTTCTGTTTGTGCCCCATAACAGGCACTTAATACATACCTTTCGCGTTTCAATTTCCAGTCGTGTTCATGAAGTCCAGGGTTTTGTGTTTATTCTGGCTAATATCTGTGCCGGCCACTTTCAAGTAATTGTAACCATTTTTACCTTTGATATGTATTCTCATACTTATCGTTTATCTTCCCAGTTAAAGATAAGGAAACCGATAGAACTTTGTTACTCTCTGTTCCTGTGGTTTTAATTGTAAAGAGAAGATGCGTAAACCTCAGCACAACACTCCGCTTTGTGGAAATGTAACCAGGGCCCTTTGATTTCCTGTTGCAGTTGCTATTTTCAGAGCTTGGCACTGTTTGCGCTTCTGCCACTTAGGCTAATGGTTGGCCTTGAGGTTTTACACTGTAAATGTAGGGAACTTGACCAAAAAAGGTTCCTGGTTTTTCTTCTTGCCTAGGATGGGATGCATTTAGAAAGAAATGAATACTGAATATTCTCCATGTCTTTATCATTAAACGGTTTCCCATTTGTTTAGAAGCCCAGAGGCTCTGGGTAAAGTTAAAATAACAGTATAATTGCATTTGAAAACATCTTAAATTTTTATAGTTCCATTCTCTCAACTCGTCTGTAAGAAAACAAACAAAAAACCCCACTGCTGTCGAGTTGATTCTGACTCAAAGCGAGTCTCTAGGACAGAGTAGAACTGCCCTGTCGGGTTTCCATGGAGCAGCTGGGGGATTCGAACTGTCACTTTTGGTTAGCAGCTGAGCTCTTAACCACTGTACCACCACGAGTCTTCTGTAAGGAAGGCAGTGAGAAAACGGAGGCTCGGAGAGACATTAGCTCATGGCCCAAGTCCTATAGCTGTTAGTGCCGCACCTGGTTCTTCAGGGCTAGTTCCAGTCGGCATGGGACCTTGCCCTTCACTGGCACTCCACTCCCACGCTCCCTGAACTACTAAAACCACGACTCCAAACCCAGAGACACGTAAAATCTTTACTGTGTTTAGAGGAGGGGACTTGTGATTAAAGTTAGTAAGCTTCTAGAAAAGACCCCTGGTGGTGCAGTGGCTAAAGTGCTTGGCTGCTAACCGAAAGGTCATCGATTTGCTGCCACCAGCTGCTCCGTGGGAGAAAGATGTGGCAGTCTGCTTCTGTAACGATCACAGCCTTGGAAACCCCGTGGGGCAGTTCTACTCCGTCCTACAGCGTCATTGTAAGTCAGAGTTGACTCGATGGCAACGAGTTTTGCTTTTTTTTTAATCTTCTAGAGCTCCACTGGCCAATATGGTAGCCACTGGTTATATGTAGCTATTTAAATAGAAAGTTTAATTAATTAAAATAAAACTAAATTAAAAATTTAATTCCTCAGTTGCACCAGCCACATGTCAAGTGTCCAGTAGCCACATGTACTTTGCTGTTGATAGCTGCCATTGAGTCAGCCCCAGCCTCACAGAGACGCCCATGCACAACAGAATGAAACGCTGTCATCCACATGGTCAGTTGTATATTGGTTCATTGTGATCCATAGGGCTTTCATTGGCTAGTTTTCAAAAAGAGATTGCCAGGCCTTTCTTCCTAGTCCAAATTAGTCTGGAAACTCCACTAAAACCTGTTTAGCTCATAGCAACATAGAAGCCTCTACTGACAGACTGAGAGTGGCTGTACATGAGGTGGTTTGGCTAGAAATCAAACCTGGATCTTTCACATGGAAGGTGAGTAGTCTACCTTCGGACCACCACTGCCCCCCGCCAACATGTGGCTAGAGGCAACCATATTGGACAGTGCAAATCTAGAAGATGTCTATCATTGCAGAAAGCTTTACAGCCCTTTTCTAGGGCTGAGGGTTGAAACAAAATAGAGACATTGTTGCACACCAACCTTTCTCACTACTTCAAAATCCTCCCTTTCAGAGGATGGATTTGGGGAGTGGCCCACCCCTGGGCCTGCCTTTTTTCCTTCCTGCACTTGTGGCACTCAAAGCCTTTCACGCAATTACAGTGAACGGTTACCGTGGACAGCAATGAGCTCTGGGAGCGATTGGCAATTATCCTTTACTCCAAATATGTGTGTGTATAGGGGTGTGACTCAGTCACTCACCAAGAGGCAATCTTAAATATCTCAAAGAAATATTGCCCTTGTTTACTTTCTCCAGTTGAGTTCCCCTTCTAGCATGGCCCGTGGTACAAAGTTCGAGTATCTACCCAAAACAGAAAGGGCAAGGGAATCCTTGGGCTCCTGAAAGGCCAAACTTGCTTCACATCTGCCTCTTTTTTACACTGGTTTAGAGAAATTTCAGTCTCCAAACGGTATTAGGTGCTCATGTGGTTTCTAACTGTCCAGGGAGGTTGATATTTTATATACCTAGGTACATAAAAACGCACAAACTCAACATACTCACTGTTGTCTCTCCTGCGTCCCTGAATCCAGACAGTCTCCCAGCTGACCTTGACTTTTCTGAATTCTCTCCTTCTCTGGAGGCTTTGGCATAGGCACAGATCCCTCACTGCAGCACTCACGTGGTGCCTTTGAAGCTTAGAAAAATCTTTTTTCCTTGTCCCAAAATAGTGCCTTTGTGATTACCCCTGATGCGCCGACTGTCATTATCCCAGGCTTATGGCTTTGCCTTCTCCTTATTCAGATAATGTCTGGCTCACCGGAACACTGTGTCTTCCTTTTGCCCCTAACTTCACACTTTTCCCTGAGTACTTTGTTAATAGTAATAACCACCCTTACTATCACCCGTTGAGTTCTTACCATACCAGAAACAGTAGTGAATGGTTTACAGGTGTTGTCTAAACGTAATCTCACCTCCACGCTGCCACCATCTCTCACCTGGACCATTGCAAAGCCTTCCTAATGGGTTTGCTTCCTTCTGTCTTTGCCTCTTTCAGCCTATTCTCAACCCAGCAGCCAGAAGGATTCTATTAAAATGTGAGTCAAATCATGTTACTCCCCTCAATGTCCTTTCTTGTAACTCAGAGTAAAAGTCAAAGCCTTCACACTGGCCTATGATATCCTACAGAAATGCTGGGTGGCGCAAACTGTTAGTGCACTCAGCTGCTAACCAAAAGGTTGGAGGTTCCAGTCCACCCAGAGGCACCTTGAAAGAAAGACCTGGTGATCTACTTCTGAAAAATCAACCACTGAAAACCCTGTGGAGTGCAGTTCTGCTCTGACACACATGGGATCACCATAAGCCGGAGTCCACTCATGGGCAACTGGCTGAATAATACCCTATTCTGCCACAGCGCCCTGCTGGCCCCACTCCACCCTGTCGCCTACCACTTCCAGCCTCGCTCGCTTTGCTCCAGCTGTGATGGCCTCCTTGCTCGTGCCTGAGGGCTGTGGTGCTTGGTGTTCTCTGCACCATATCCACATGGCTTGATCCTTCACCTCCTCTAGTTTTTCTTTATTCAGGTACTGCTTTCTCAGTGAGGACTTCCCTGGCCACCCTTAAATAAAATTGCACGGCATACACACACACACACACATGCTTTATTTACCTCCATAGCACTTATCACCATTAACATGACATCTACTTTGCTTTTTTATTTATTGGCAGTCTCCCCCAACTAGAATATAGGCTTCATGAGGTTTATATTCTATTAAATCCTAATTAAAAATAGGGATTTTTGTCTGTTTTATTTACTGATATATTCCCAGCACCTAATACAGTGCCTGGCACAACCTTTATTTATTTATTTTTTAAATAAGTGACTGAATTTTCATAGGTGGGGAAACCAAGGCTTATGATTAAGCGACCTGTCTGAGATCACACAGCTGGTTGCTCTGACCCCAGTGCTCACGTGCTTTACCCCAACATGTATTCTCATGCATGACAGTGACTAACGTTCTGCTTATTGTCCCCCACACAGTCCCCTCCAGCCACCACACTACCCCTGCTCTGCAACCTACTTGTGTCTTCAGATGGAAGACTTACAGAATGTGTCAACTTCCAAAGGCAAGTTCAGCAAATTCCTAATACTCTGGGTTATCAACAGGCAGAACTTCTAGGAAGGGCAGCATCTCTTTCCTACCTGGGCCAGAAAAGCACAAGAAGCGCAGGCCCTTGGGTGCAGACCTGTGGCACTCTTGGGTAGACCAGTAGTAGGGTAAGACGCCTCTTTACCAGACAAGGCTGAGAATAACAAGCTAAGCCTTTTATTTTGACCTAGAATAGAAAGTCAAGATTCCAGCCAATAAAGTCTGGAATTTTAGCAGATTTCTGTATGCTATGGCTAAGAGGTTAAGTTTTAATCCAATTCTGAGTACAGATGTAGAAGAGAAAGAAAGTGATTTAAATATTACTTAGTGAAGAGGTATATGGAAAAAAAACTCCCCACCCCCCTACCCCCAAGCATGGGTTTGGAACTATTTGTATACTTATAAAAACTGACTTTTGTGTATCTTTCATTTGCTTGGGATGGGTATGAAGTCCAGAAGCTATTTTTACAAATGTTTCTTTTTTTGTGAGTATTTTGTCTGCATTTATAAAATGCAAAAAATAATGTTTTGTTTATAACCACCTTGTTCAGTGAGGCTTGCCACAAAGCAGTACCTTTCTATTTAATTAGTATATCATTTCCATTACAATTAAATCTGTTATAAAACAATTAATCATCAATAAACAGAGAACAGCATTGAAATAACACGCATAATACAGTGTGTGACTCAGGGCAGTGACTGCCGAACTGTCCCCAGGAATTCTTCAGTCCTCAGATGCATCAGGGGCCATGGAAGAGGGCCAAGGATGGGATGGGGAGGGTTGGTTGAACTCCAACCCCAGCTCCCAGGTTTAATCAGAGCAGTTCCAGTTCCGTATCTCATATTGTCTGGTCTAGCATGGCATTTTATTTGAATAAAAATGGTTCCACACTGTGGTAGTCATTAATGCCATCCACCAGATATTCTGGTTCCACCCCCCTTTGCAGGCACGTGGTAGGACTGTAGTTCCTGGCCCTCTAATGGTTGGGTAGAACCATGTAACTAATTCTGGCCAATGAGTGTGTCATTCTGGTCTGAAACGTTGAATTGACAACGCAAGACCCTTCAGAGGGTCCCCCACACACTTTTTTCCTTTGCCATTGTCACTGTTGATGTTTCAGGTAGTGGCTAGTCTATCAGCTGGGCTCCCAGAATGAGAATGACAAGGACGACACATGGGAGAGTGTCCAGCCAACCCTGGATAGGTACTCCAAATGAACTAGAAATAATCCTTTGTTGTTTTAAGCACTAGGATTTGGGGTTTGGTCCTCAGTGACACACACAGTTTATACAGAGTGAAAATCACCATCTTAGAGACATATAAATGCTTCAGTAAATGGGGGCACCTCTTCTCTAATCTTTAACTCTTTGGGTGGTATAAACGGTTAATGTACTTGGCCGCTAAGCAGAAGGTTGGAGGTTCAAGTCCACCCAGAGGCACCTCAGAAGAAAGGTCTGGCAATTCACTTCTGAAAAATCAGCCTTGAAAATCCTGTGGAGTACAGTTCTCCTCTGACACACATGGGGTCGCCATGAGTCAGAGTCAGCGTGACGACAACTGGTTTTAAACACTGCTTAATCCAGTCCCGTTTTCTGTAGCCTTGAGTTATCTTCTTTTCTTCCTCTTAGATGCTCGTTCCTCTTGCTTGATTGGGACTCTAGGAATGTTGGGAACTTTACCAAATCGTTAACTTCTATAAATTTGCTGCTGCTGCAGATTTTAACTTTTTCTAGGAAAGGCATAATTTGATCAGCACAGGGTTTCTCATTCAGCAAGTGCTGCTGGGTAATCCTGTTTCCTAACTCTCTGTCCCCACTGTGACTACACGGAAGGAAACAATTACATTTCCGTTTCTCTTCCAGCCTCACGGCTGGGGACATTGGGCGGCGGGGGGGAGGGACAAGAGAAGGAGAGGCAGAAGGAGACAAGAGTTCTTTCTGTTTTGGCAACCAGGTTGTGTCGCTGTTCTCTATTTCTAACCACGGGCTTCTAAGTTAGTGTGTGTCAGAGTGTGGCCCTCCTATACCAGTCACAGGGTGGCCTGTTTTTAAAAAATGCAGGTTGCCCTTCGGCTCTCGTGGGAATAGCTGGGTGATTCCCATGTACACTAAAGTGTGACAAACACTCTTATGAGTTATTCTAACTCCTCCATTCAGTTGTGGATACAGGATCAAAAATATTCTTTCTCTTCATAATAATAATAAAATTATTTATAGGTGATACCATTTTTCAGCCTAGCCTCAGTATCCAGATTACTTCCTGTTTAAAAAAAAAAAAAATTTGTAGTCATTAAATTCTCAGCTTACTTCAGAACTCACTTTTTACAATATATTTTTAAACAGAGCATATCACATTTTTGTGCATTTACCCTTTCTATCCTTTAGACTAGTGCACTCTTAATTTGAAGACCAAAAAAAAAAACTCACACCAAAAAAAAAAAAAAAAAAAGCTTAGGACCACAGTCTCTTGGGGTAACTTAGTCAACTGGTATAACACAGTCCATAAAGTTTACATTCTACAGCCTAGTTTGGTGGGTAGAGTCTGGGGTCTTAGAAGCTTGCAAGCGGCCATTTACAATTCTCTACTCATCTGGAGCAAAAAAGAAAGAAGGAAACCAAAGACCCAAAGAAGAAACTGGTTTACAGGACTAATGGCCCAAATGAAACACAGCCCCATCTATCCTGAGACCGGAAGAACTAGATGATGCCCGGCTACCACTACTGACTGACTAGGGACACAGTAGATGATCCTGGATAGAATGGGAGAAAATGCAGAACAAAATTCAAAATCTTATAAAAGGCCAGACAATGTCGCCCTAAGATACCCTTTCAACTTGCAACTGAAACAATTCCTGGAGGTCACCTTTCACCTAAATAACAGATTGGCTGATAAAATTAACAACGTCACCCATGAGCACTGTGCGCCTTTAAAAACATCTATATGAGACCAAATTGTCAACATTTACTCTAAAGTAAAGATGGGAAGATAAGGGGGAGGGGGGCAGGGAAACAAGATTAATGGGAAGGGAAACCAGAACAGAAATAAAGAGAATTTTGACACATTGTGGAAAATGTAACCAATGTCACTGAACAATACGTATAGAAATTGCTAAATGGAAACCCAATTTGCTATGTAAACTTTCATCAAAAACACAATAAAATATTATTTAAAAAATTAAAACAAACAACAACAAAAACCATGAACCACCCTTGATGTAGCGAAGTAAGCATGAGGCAAGCAGGCCCCAGGTCCCAGGGCAATGATAACTGACATTGATGATCAATTATGGGTCTAAAATTGGACATGCATTATTTCATGTAATCTTCATAACAGCCTTTTGAATGGGAAAATATCGACCCTATTTTACACATTCCATACAGGGTTGCTGTTATGGAATAGGATTTTACATGTAAGAAGCCCCGGTGGTACAACTGTTAAGCACTCAGCTGCTAACTGAAAGGCTGGTGGTTCAAACCCACCCAGTAGCTCCTCAGGAGAGAGGTCTGGTGATCTGCTTCCCTAAAGATCACAGCTTAGAAAACCCTACGGGGCAGTTCTTCTCTGTCACATGGAGTTGCTATGAGTTGAAATCCACTCAACAGCACCAAACATGTGTAGGAGATATAAGCTCAGAGAGGTAAAGGGACTTGCCCAAGGCTACACAGCTGGTAGAAGTACAGCCAGAATGTTCCTTAGAAGCAAAGATGGCAAGATTTCATCTCATGTACTTTGGGCATGTTATCAGGAGGGACTAGTCCCATGGAGAAGGTCATCATGCTTGGTAAAGTAGAGGGTCATCGAAAAAGAGGAAGATCCTCAACAAGACAGATTGACACAGTGGCAACAACAACTGTGAGGATGGCACAGGACCGGGCAGTATTTCATTCTGTTGTACAAAGGGGCACTATGAGCTGGAACAGACTCGACATAGCCTAACAACAACAACAGCAGTTCCAAGCCATTCCACTTCTGCAAGGAACTATCTGAGACAGCTAGAAGCACAGGGAGAGTGGAGGAAAAGTTTTCTCCACCATGAGTCAGACAGGATGGGGAAAATGGCCCACCTGGACCAAATCATTCTTCAGTCACAGGTTAGAGCATTAAAAATCATGCAAACACTGCACTGCAGAGTAGCATCTCCTCTGAAGAGGATTTGCCTGGTCAGGGAAAAAAGCCACTTCAAATATGGATGTTATTTCATTCAGTCAAAGTAGGTCAGAGGAAATGGGCAGGGTGACTGGCGGCTCTTCCCCGGGAGTTGTTGACTGAAGAAATTAAAGTAAGGCAGAAAGAACACAGTGAAGCCACTGCGTTTCTGGTCACCTGGGTGATATCAGGACTCTCGGTTGCTTTGGGGGCATTTCCTGTTTGTATTTGAAATGTCACCAGGACAGGCTGGCTGACAGAGGCCATCTTAGAAATAACTGCCTACATGGAAAAACTTCTGTACGCAGTTACATTCCTGCTTCTACTCCTGCAGGTCTAGGATGATATCACAGTTACCTAGTGCCCCTGTAACAGAAATACCACAAGTGCTTGGCTTAAAAGAAAAGGAGTTGATTTTTTCAGTTTAGGAGGCTGTGTGGGTTCCAATTCACAGCGACCCTGTGTACAACGGAACAAAATATTGCCCAGCCCTGTGCCATCCTAACAATCATTGCTGTATTTGAGCCCATTGTTGCAGTCACTGTGTCAATCCATCTTGTTGAGGGTCTTCCTCTTTTTCGCTGACCCTCTACTTTACCAAGCATAATGTCCTCCTCCAGGGACTGGTCCCTCCTGATAACGTGTCCAAACTAAGAAGAGAAAGTCTCATCATCATTGTTTTTAAGGAGCATTCTGGCTGTACTTTTTCCAAGACAGATTTATTCTTTCTTCTGGCAGTCCATAGTATATTCAATATTCTTTGCCAATACTGCAATGCAAATGTGTCAATTCTTCTGTCTTCCTTTTTCATTGTCCAGCTTTCACATGCATATGATGTGACTGAAAATACCACGGCTTGAGTCAGGTGCATCTTAGTCCTCAAAATGACATCTTTGCTTTTTAGAAGGCTAGAAGTCTGAAGAAACCCTGGTGGTGTAGTAGTGGTTAAGAGCTACAGCTGCTAACCAAATGGTCTGAATTCAGAGCACTGGGCAGTAGGGGAGGCTCGCTCTCTGTCAGCCCTGGGGGAGATCCATGTCTCTTTCAGCTTCTATTCCTCGGTTTCTTGGTGATCTTCCTGGGGCATCTATATTCTTCAGTTCATGCTTTACTTTTGTGTGTGTCTAATCAGCTCTATTTATAACTCAAAAGTGATTAGGTTTAGGACACACCCCACACGGTTATGGTCTTGTTAACATAGCAAAGAAAACTTAATCACCAAAAGGGATTTTATCCACAGGTATAAGGGTTAGGATTCCAACACATTTTCTTTTTTTTGGTGGGGGGAGGGTATCACAATTCATTCCATAACAGATGGGAAGAAAATAAGCTCCTTCACTGTCCTTATCATCTGAAGGTGTTCCTTCAGGCTCAGTCTCCCCTCACCTACTGAAAGCACTGCTGAACTTGACATTCATAGCAAGGACTTGCTCCATGTACCTACACAGCCAGCTTCACACGTAATTTGTGTTAATAATCCTTTATTTAGATTTTATTTTAGTGGGCATAGAGTTCCCCTGCATGCCTGTATTGTCTTCAGCAAGTAGCATGCTGTGGAGACATAATAGGCCCTTATTAATAATAACGTTATTTCTCTGTTGTGAGTTGTACATTCTTATGATGAATTGTCATCGGAGGAGAAATGCTCCGCAATAATATGTGTCAACTTTTTAATGAAAACCAGTATACTGAGTGTCTGCAAAGAGCTAGTCCCATGTAAGTTGTTAAGATACCACAGCATTAATTTTTCAGAGTTGATATACTTCTGTAGAGTGGCTTAAGACTACCTGAGTTCCTGGGGCAGGTTGAACTGTAACTCAGACAGTTTGCTACTTGGCATGCAGGGGGCTTCCCCATTAGTTTCAAAAGCTTCTCCTGGTGTGATTGCTTTGCTGATTGAGTCATGTAGATCACTCAAATTCCTTGTGATGGTTTACACTTTAATCATTCTCTCATGGTAATATAATGGTAATTGGTGTCATTTAATCTACTGTGCTGTTTAATGCCCTGAGACTTCTGGGGATTTCACACGACCCATCAAACATTAACCTACACTATTTATTTACTCCGTGAAAGAAAACCCTCCCTTTTCCTCAGGCTCCCCAGCTTTTAAAGAAGCTGACTAGGGTAGAATTGGTCCTATTTGGTATGTCCCAAACTGGAGACAGGTTTTGCCTGTCTAGATTCGTGGGAGCTTCATGGCTGTTGCACTTTTCTCAAGGAATCCTTTGGGTCACTGAGTTAACTCACTCAGGGGTCTTCCTTTGCTGCTGTGATCTTAATTTTCCTCACCTCGGCCTCCAGTATTTGAGGGCTGAGATTAACTAAGCACAGAGGCAAAGGGAGCTCTCCCCCAAATTGGGCACTTCTGGGACCCCCACTCTGGGAAGCACAAATGATAAAAAAAAAAAAAAGCCAATCTTTAGAATTTGTGAACAAACATCTTAAAGAGAGGACATGGATGAAGGAATTAAAGGAAAGTTCAGGCTTCTCAGCTTTGATCCATTCCTAAGACGGATACCCTTGTACTTGGTCGGCCTCCCTGAGCCCCATCACTCCTGCAGTACGGAAATGTCAGTGCAGCACCTCATGAAAACCAATACTACAAGTATCACCCTCTCGTGGAAATAAAGGACCCTAGCAGAGGAGGGGGAAATAAATTCGCCAAGAACATAAATAGCCTTTATAAGCACCTCTGCATGACTGCAAGCCATTGGATCCCAAATCTGACAAAAATACACTAGAAAGATTTGTAAATGGTTCTGGCCATAGGGGTTGGAACCAGCAAAGCACATTTCCCCAGCATTTCCAAATTTATTTCGTATTTTTGTCAAAATGGACTACTTGACCTTGATGATCTTTGCTTTCCAGAATGGCAAAGAAGCAAGATTCCGGTGAGCTTCCATACTATCCTAGGCGCAGACAGAACGTTAGGGGGAATGGAATGCGTCCAGTGCCTGGAAGAAATTTGCTTTTGAAGGTGCTCACTTTGAGGGGGTAGGGGGGAAAAAGAGAGGCCAGGCTCTCAGCTTCCTGTGAAGGATGTTAATGTAAATAAGAAAAGCAAACTGGAAACCCAGAAGTATTGTGGGTTGGAGTGGGGGACAGTGCCAAACTGGCTCTGTTTTAGGCAAAGGCTGATCATTTCTTACACGGGCTAATCAGATCTTCTTACCCTTCTTTCCTGCTCTTCTTCCTTTGCCTGATGTCTTAGTTACCTCGTGCTGCTGTAACAAAATACCACAAATGAGTGGCTTTAAAGAACAGAATATTATTTTATCACTGTTTTGGAGGCTAGAAGTCTAAATCAGGGTCTCAGCCATGTCAGTTCCTTCCTCATCTGTCTCCCCCAGCATTCCTTGGTTTCTTGGCATTCCTTGGCTTTTAGATGATCCTCACATGGTATCTCTCTTCCCCTTGTGTGTGTCTCTGGGTCTATTATGTCCTTTTTATAACGGAGAAGTGATTAGGTTTAGGATCCACCCTTCACTGATATGACCTCATTAACATAAAAAAAGAAAAACTGTAATTCCGAGCAAGATCACAGCCATAGGTATTGTTGTTATTAGTTGCCATCGAGTGGCTTCCAACTCATGGTGATCCCATGCGTGCAGAGTAGAACTGCTCCACAGGGTTTTCAAGGCTGTGAACTTTCAGAAGCAGATTGCCAGGCCTATCCTTTGATGTGTCTCTTGGTCGTTTGAACTGTCAACCTTTTGGCTAGTAATCGAGTGCTTAACTGTTTGTGCCACCTAGGGACTCCTTTCCACAGGTGTTAGGGGTTAGGATTCCAACACACCTTTTGGGAGGGGACACAATTCAATCTGTAACACCTGATCATGAATATCTACCAGGGATGGCTCATCTCCAGCACACTGTTCCCATTTTCCCTTCTTACAGCCATGCCCCATCCTGCAGTTGGTCATGGCAGCCTGGCCCCCTGAGCCCAGGTGTGGTCTCAGAGCATTGCTCCGCGTGTGCTCCAGCAACCACCGACCATCAGCGAAGGCTGGTTTTTAGGACACAGCTCATCAGTCACCATGAGCAAAACACAGAGGGACTGTGGCTCTCCTGGTTTAGATCACCACATTTAGCAGGTCCTTAAAAAATATCTGTTGAACAAATAATGTAGAGCCATGACTAGTAACAGAAGTGTGGTAAATCCAACCAGAATCTTGGAGGAGTGAAGACAAGAGTCTAAGATAATACTTCTGAATTCTTGATGTATTCTATCTCTCCCATTCTTTGCCCCATTCATTGGCAAAAGAAATACATAGTTAGTTATAGTTGGAAAACAAACCATCAAACCCATGTACATGTTGATATTCTAAGGAATCAACAATATTAAGTTTTTAGAAACGGTATAAAGGTTAGTTAATGTTAGCTAAAAATAATATTTAAGTAATATTCATTATTGAAAATCCGAAAAATAGAAAAAAGTAATTAAATCAGAAATCACAAATAGTTCCACCCCAGATAAATACTATAATGATTTTAACAATTGAAATTTGCAGCGTTTCATAAAAACACACATGATTTCTTCTTTCTTTTTTCTTCCTCCCTTCCTTTTTCTTTCCTTTCTCTTTCATCTTTATTTAGAGAAAATTAAAATCATGCTATGCACAGTTTTGTCATCCACATTTTTTCATTTAAAAATACTTGCTGAGTATCTTTCCAGAAAAATGTCTACAATTTAGTGCTCAGAAATGAATTTCTACTTTTCCATCAGAATGCAATTTTCTCTTCGGGGTCAAATGCTAGATAGTAACACACCAACATCTTTCAGAAAATGCTTTTACCTGAGGCATTTTTATAAAGAACTATCAAATTTTCTGCTTCCCCGCCTTTCTTCACCCCTCAAATATCTAAAAAGTTAAAAACTTTTACTACTATTGAGATGACATTTAAATATTGATGGCTGTATTGAAAGGAAGTTTGCGGTTGTGTAAAAAAGGGGGACGTTCAGCTGTTCTGTGAAGAAAATGGACATTGGTTTTTCCTGGAGGCCTTTTCTAAACTGGAAAGATCCTGCAAGAAGGCAAGCAGAGAACAGTGTTCTCTCCTCACAGTGAGCAGCAGCGACTCCAGACCCACCACTTTCTTAAGATGCCAGTTAGTCTGGTTTTCAGAAATGCTGCAGTCAAGCACCTCAGCGAAGTCCGTGGATGATACAAATGGTTAACCCACTCAGCTGCTGGGACTCAGTTCTAGTCCTCCCAGAAGTACCTTTGAAGAAATGGCTGGTGATCTACTTCTGGAAATTCATCCATTGAAAACCCTGTGGAGGACAGTTCTACTCTGACAGACACAGGGTCACCATGAGTCAGAACCAACAGCAAGTGGTAGGTTTAAGAACCGCTCCAGGAGAGTTGAAACGATGTTACCAGAAACCACATCAAAACAGACCCTTGGATGTTGTACAGCAGGGTTGACATGGCCTTACCCAGGGTCAACCTCCCCTGCAGATGACAAGAGCAGTCAGATATAAAAATCTGATACCACGGCTTCAATAAGCCAAGGAAGAGGAAACCTGCCATTGGAGGATTTAGTGGCGAAGGTGCTTCAGAGAAACTAGAACTAATGAATGTCAATAGTCAATTCCATTCTATGCCATTAAATACAGCACTGAAGCCCATGGACACAGAATGCCAATGTCAGGATCATGCCCAATGCTCCCTTTAGCTTGATGATTTCTCCTCTGAAGCCTCAGCAGAGTGCAGACAGAGGGCCAGGGCGTGCCTTTAACTCTTTGCTTGACTTTCCTGCTTGGTTGCACAAAGGCACTGTACCTCACACATCCAAGGTTAGCTCTTTGATGCTCTGGCCTACAGGGAGGTCCGTACCTACCTAACCGAGCTCCTTAAAGCAGCGATCAAACCCGTTCAAACCATTCCCAAGGAAGGAGCTCATTCAAAGACCCATAGTAATTTTCCCACTGGCTCACAACCTGAGTAGGTCATAACTCTACACCTTCTGGTGCTGAGAAAGGGTCCCTGGTTTTGTCCTTAGAGGAAGACAGCACTATCTTTGCAAACATCTCCCTGTAGGCTTACTCAAGAATTCTTGTTTTGGTAAGGGATTGCTTAATTGCTGGCCACAGAAATGCACTCAAGCTAGCTGAAGAAGGAAAAAGAAAGTTATGAATGGCTCAAACACCTGGGGCAGGCTGCTGTAGCTGGGTATCACCCTTCTTATGGTGTCATCCAACACCACATGCCTGGGAGCGGGGAGGGCTTGGTGTTGGCTATAGGCTGGGGCTCCTTAATTCTGCACATAACCTCTCTCTCATTACATGGTCTTTTAACTTGCTGTAACCTAGGTCAACCACCACCTGTCTGTCAGTTCATCACACTGTGGTGGCTTGTGTGTTGCTACGATGCTGGAAGCTATGCTGTTGGTATTTAAAATATTAGCAGGGTCAGCCATGGTGGACAGGTTTCAGTAGAACTCCCACACTAAGACAGACTCAGAAGAAAATTCTGGTGATCTACTTCCAAAAAATTAGCCGATGAAAAGCCTATGGATCACAACAAATATTGTCCATTATAGTGCTGGAAGATGAGCTCCCTAGATTGGAAAGCACTCAGGATACACAGTGGCCACTACAATGGACTTGAGCATACCAACAAGTGTGAAGATGGCAGGACCCGGCAGCATTTTATTCTGTTGTACATGGGGTCACCATGAGTTGAAACCAGCTCGACAGCAACTAACAATAACCACCACCTAGCTCAAACATCTTCACGTGGCGGCTGGCTTCCAAGAGGGTAAAAATAGAAACTGCAAGGCCTCGTAAGGCCTGGGCTGAGGAGTCATACAAGCATCACTTTGGTTATACTCCTTTGGTCAAAGCAAATCGTAAGACCAGCCCAAATTCACAGGGAGGGTAAAAAGGCTTCACCTCCTGAGGGAGGGAACAGCACACACAAGCCTGGAAGGGAGGAATTGTTGGCCACCATCTTCGCAGATAATCTTCCCAGTCTGCACAGGAACTGAGGCCACTCTCTCCCCGTCTCTGTCCACATGGGTCTTGGCCTCTGCTCTCTCCACAGGTCTGTTCATTCTTTCTCAGCTTTCTCTTTTCCTTTGACTACGCAACCACAGCTGCCCTGAATGTTTCCATCAGCCCTGCTGTCTCTTTACCTTTATGAGTTCTGAATCTAAGCCAACTAGCTGGATTCCTGAGTCCCTACCCCTCTAAAAGAGGTAAGAAATCACTAAGCAGTCCTCTTCTCTAGACTTGAAATCTCAATTCCTTTAGGTATCTCATAAGTGTTTTTCTGCAGCTCACTTGGGAACTCACCTTCAAGAAAAGGGCATCAGCCTATGGTAGGTATTCAGTAGTGTGTGTGGCTGTGGATGGTGCTGACTAGTCACAAAAAACCATTCGGAGAGTTTTAAGAAGTAGTCCATGAAAATACAGTTTGTTCATTTTTTATCGAAACCCTTAAATCAAAAGAAAAACCAATTTCCATCAGTTTATTGTTATTTGATGGGTGAGAGGACTGATTTTTTTTTTTTTGTCCTGATGCCTCCCTCCCTCCACACACACACACACACACACACACACACACACACACGATCCATTCGTTTATAAATACTGTTCCTGTTACCAGGGAGCTCTGGCAGTATAGTCATTAAGAGCTCTGCTGCTAACTAAAAGGTCAGCAGTTCAAATCCACCAGCCAATCCTTGGAAACCCTATGGGGCAGCTCTACTCTATCCTATAGGGTCACTGAGAGTTGGAGTCAACTTGATGGCAATGATTTTTTTTAGCAGGTTATGGGGTAAAATCACCATTTCCCTAAGCAGCGAAAAGACAGGCATCACAGAGGTCATTCATCCTGCCCAAGTGAAGGGAGCTGTGTGTTTAGATAAGCAGTGCCTTTACCAAAATGCTGTACAAATGTCCTGCTGATCCAAGGGCAGGTGACAGAAGCTGGGCACCTCCCTAGGTTTGGAAACAACTAGAGTAGGAGTACTTAACCTGGTGATCCAGAAATTTGTGAACGCCCTGAAATTGTGCACAGATCGTAGCACACATGTCCACGCGTGCGTTTTTCTGCAGCTGCTGTCTGTAGCTTTCATCAGATCCCTGAGGGGTCTCCGATCAGCCCTGTGACCACACCACCACTGAAAGCCAAGAACCGCTGAGAATGAGTACACATCCCTCAGGGGCTCTATGACTGAATGAGAACACGAGATTTATAGGGGCCCCCTTTTTTTTTTTTCCTTAAGGGCCTGCTTGTGCTGGGCTACTTACCAGGCACGCAAAGGGCAGATGTGAAAACTGCCGTCATCCAAAAAGGCCAGAACAAAGAGGTCTAGAGCCTGGTGAAAGCATGAGGCCAGAGCTGATGACTGAAGATGTCTTTTGCTATTGACACAGAGAGGGGAGAATTACAGCCTTTTAAGTTTGGTAATCACAGCAAGAAATCCCCCGAGGGGTGAAAAGAGTTAACGTGCTCAGCTGTTGACTGAAAGGTTGGAGGTTCGTGTCCACCGAGAGGCACCTCAGAAGAAAGGCCTGGTGATCTACTGATCTGCTTCCAAAAAAATCGGCCATTGGAAACCCCATGGAGCACACTTCTACTCTGACACACGTGGGGTCACCACAAGTCAGAGTTCACTTGACAGTAACTTTTTAAAAAAGTTTTTTTTTTTTAATCACAGCAAAGCATATCTGCTTCAGTGCTTCCCTGAGTAGGCACTGAGGGGTCTCAATGGGGAGCTCCCAAACCCTGCATTACCCTAGATGCATCTGGACTCAGCCTGTCAGTCTCCGAGTAGGACCCCAGGAATCTTGCTTGTGTCCCTGGAGGGATGTGAAGAAACCAAACCAAACGCAGTGCCATCGAGTCAGCTCTGACCCATAGTGACCCTATAGGACAGAGTAGAACTGCCCTACAGAGTTTCTAAGGAGCACCTGGTAGATTCGAACTGCCAGCCGTCTGGTTAGCAACCCTAGCTCTTAACCACTGTGCCACCAAGGTTTCCAGAAGAGAGCGAGAAGCAGGGAATTGCTGGACTGTTCCAAGGGTCTTCCTCCAACTCCAGTGACTCCACTTCCCTCTCTGCCAACCCTCACTGGGACTAATCCAGACAAAGATATCTCCCCTGCCACTAGTCACAGGCTGCTTCTCCCCACTGGACCTCCTGCTCCGGGCAAGTTCCGTGCTGCTCTCAAATCTCAGTTTCTCAGTGACAGTCCTGTTTCTGTCACGTGCCGCTTGCCTTCCTTTGTTAACACTCTTCTCCTTTACACTCGGCAGTAGAGCTCAGATAGGATTTACAAGCGTAACCAGCAAAGACCCATGAAGGAAACTACCAGAAGGGATGCACCAGGAGAGTGAAAATGACAAAGAGGAAGACTCTTGTCAAGAGGACTCCCTTTCTTTTTCTAATCACCTGCTCCTCCATCCCTTTTGCGAAGGCTGATCTTCGAGAACTAATTTCTGCTAGGTATATAGCAACGGGGACATCAATTTCCTGTCAACAGCAGCAGCTTCAATGGTTCCAGTCCTTCATTCAAACATATGAATGCTTTGCCTAAACTGCACAGTTCTCATTGACCGCGCCTGGAAAGCTGTCCTGACAACTGCTCATAACCTCAGAGTCGAGTGTGTGCGTGAGCTGGGACAGCAGCAGGTAGCCCACAGGGCCACATCAAAGTGGCAAAGCAGAGACATTTGGGCACGCTCATATTACTTCAGGCAGAGAGACAAGCTTCAGAAATCAAGCTTCTGAAAATCTAACATGGAGAGGGGCAGGGAGGGATGAATAGGTGGAGCACAGGCCATTTTTCGGGCAATGAAACTATTCTGTATGATCCAGTAATGGCAGACACACGACATTATGCACTTGTCAAACCCAGTAGGACTTGTCTTAGTTTGCTCATGCTGCTGTAACAGAAATCCCACAAGTGAGTGGCTTTAACGAACAGAAATTTATTTTCTCCCAGTTTAGGTGACGAGAAGTCCGATTTCAGAGAGCCAATGTAGGGGAAGTCTCTTTCTGTCCGCTCTGGGGGCAAAGCCTTGTCTCAGCTTCTCTAGTGTCCTTCTCAGCCTTCCTTGGAGATCTCTGAGAGGCATTTTTCTCTCCTCCACTTGTGCTAGCCTGCTTCTGTGCTTAGTCTACTCCTTTTATATCTCAAAAGTGGGTAGTTGAAAACATTCCTTACATAGATATGGCCTCGTTAACATGACAAGGAAAATCCTATACCCAATGAAATTACATCCACAGGTATAGAGTTAAGATTCCAACACGTATTTTGGGGGGACACAATTCAATCCGTAACAGAACTGTACAACACAAATTGTGAACCCCATTAGTAGTTAATAATAATGTATTAATATTCATTCATCAGTTGTAACAAATGTACCACAGGGATGCAAGATGTTAATAACGAGGGAACTGTGAAGGTGGGAGAGAGTGCGAACATGGAAACTCTCCATAGTTCCTGTGCAATTTTTCTGTAAACCTAAAACTTCTCTAAAAGATAGCCTATTTAAAGAAAGAAAGAAAGAAAAAAAAAAGGGCCACAAAACTAATTTTGAAGGAACAAATTTAGAAACTTAGCCAAGTGTATCCTGCACCCCCAGGGCTCTGATCTATCTTAGAAAGCTACTATTTTGTAAGGTGCATAAAAGAGTTTCAGTGGTTTCCTAAAGGAAGGATGAAAGTCTGCCACACGCTGTTACGGGCCGAGACCTTTAGCTCTGGGCTGTTCTGGAGTTTTCAGTGACACCTGTAGGTGCCTCTTTACTGTCCCCAGGGATTCTGAAGGAAGCCTCAGCTAGTCACCTGCCCTCTTGACACGCCAGCTGACTCAATGGGTACAAACATATCAATAGTACTTTCACATATATTCCTACAGGTAATTCTCTCAGCAACCCCTTGCAGTCAGTGGACTCCCTGGTGGTAAAAATGTTAACGTGCCTGGCTGCTAACCAAAAGGTTGGTGGTTTGAGTCTACCCAGAGGTGCCTCTGAATAAAGACCTGGTGACCTTCTTCCAAAATAATCAACCATTGAAAACCCTGTGGAACACAGTTCTGCTCTGACACAGATGGGGTCACCAAGGGGTCGCCATGATTTGGACTCGACCCCACCGCAACTGTTCTACTCTGACACAGGTGGGGTCACCAAGGGGTCGCCATGATTTGGACTCGACCTCACCGCAACTGTTCTACTCTGACACAGATGGGGTCACCAAGGGGTCACCATGAGTTGGACTTGACCTCACCGCAACTGGTTTATGCAGTAGGTATTAAGAGCTCCATTCTTCAGGTGCAGAAACTGAGGTTCAGGGAAGAGAGGAGACTCGCCCAAGGTCACAGAGGTGCTAAGGGGCAGAAGCTGGTCTTCTGCATCGAGTCCGGGACACAGTCCACCTGTCTCCAACAAGGTAGCCCCACTCCCAGTTACCTCATCCTGGAACTCAGCGTTTTCTGAGAGGATTTAAGGTGCAAACACAAGGACTGGAGTTCCCCACTGTCTTTTCCTTTGGCCTTGGCAGCAGGCGCTGTATTCTTAGTCTCTTGGCCGGGGAGAGGAAACAGACAACAAGGAGAGGGCTCGAGACCTCATTAACTAATGTCTTTAACATTCTGGCTGCCCCGGGTGAAAGGTTCTATGTTACAATATTCTCAGAAAATTCTATGGGCAGAGACTTTGGCTTTTCAAGCGCAAAAATCCTTTATTAAGAAGGAGGAGGGGCGCTTCTCATCTGCAGCCTGGCAGGGAGGAAAGATGGGTGTCGGGGAGCGGGAAGCCAGGCCCTGCGCGGAGGGACGCTCGCTGGGACGCTGACAGCGAGCACGCAGCCAGCGCAGCAGCCGGAGTGACTCAGAGCTCCCAGGCGCGCACCGCTCCCGGCGCCCGCCACGTGACCGACGGTGACCTTGGTCAGGACGCCTTGCTTCCTTATTGTGCAACAGCTTCGCGGTGGGGGGAACGCCGCCCGCTGAGATGCGACGTCTCAGCCTCCACAACAAACAAGGCTAAACGAATTAGCAAGGGGAAAAGAATTAATTGAATTTTATAGAGAGACTGTTTTGCTTATCTCGTCCTTGCTAACAAAACCGAGACAATTCTGGAATTGTCGTAGGCTTTTTTCCCTTCGCTTTTACAAATCACCCACAATAAGCGTCGTTAAGAGATGCCCAGGCAAAGCTTGTACTGCAGATCAAGCCTCCGGGCCCTGGTGGCTTCAGGCCTGCTCCGAGACTGCTTTTATTTTTTATATGCCAAAACCAGACCTGTTGCCGTGGAGTCGATTCTGACTCATAGCGATCCTATAGGACAGAGTAGGATTTCCAAGGAGCAGGCAGTGGATGAAAACCCTGCTGGTGTGGTCAAGTGCTGTGGCTGCTGACCAGGAGGCTGCCGGTTTGAATCCACCAGGAGAAAGTTGCAGACATTTTGGTTAGCAGTCTGAGCTCTTAACCACTGCACCACCAGGGCTCTCTCTCTCTGTATGTATGTATATATATATATATTGCAGCTACCACCATTATTTATTTCTAATGCTTTTTCATCACCCCAAACAGAAACTCTGTATCCATTAAGCAATTAACTCCCTATTTCGGCCTCTCCCAGCCCCTGGTAACTTCTATTTTCTGTCTCTATGCTGTTCTAGATATTTCATATAAATGCAGTTATACGATATTTGCCCTTTTGAGTCTGACTTACTTCACTGGGCATGTTTTCAAGGTTCATGCTTGTGGTATGGTAGCATGTATCAGGACTTTATTATTCGTTTTGGCTGAATAATAAATACTCCTTTGATTGTATTCTGTTTATTCATTTATTTGTTGATGGACCAAACCAAAACCAAACCTGTTGCCCTCAAGTGGATTCTGACTCATAGCGACCCTGTAGGACAGAGTATGGAACTGCCCCACAGGTTCCCAGGCAGTGGCTGGTGGATTCGAACTGCCAACCTTTTGGTTGTCAGCCCAGCTTTTAACCACTGTGCCACCAGGGTTCCACACTTGGGCTGTTTCCACCTTTTGGCAGCTGTGAAAACTGCTGCAATGAACATTGGCATGTAAAGGGTTGTTCTTGACCTACGCAGCACAGGTCTACTCTGACACGCCTGGGGTCATGAAAACGCTGCCTATGATCTCAGCCTAGGAAAAGCACTACTTTCAGTGGGGAATTTGGGGCTGTCTATTTTATAAGAGGAACGTAAACTGATGAGGTTGAAAACAGTAAGGTTAACGTTTCATTTATTCAGCCCAACGATCTTTTCTTAGTGCTCAGAGGCCCGGACATGTACCAGAAGGCTGTTGTCATCGACTTCATTGATGATCCTGCCCCAACCATACGGCCACAAGTCACTCTGTGGAGACACTGTCTGGGGGGCCCTCTGTGCAATAGTTGTCATTTCCTCAGCTCGGTTTTCAGGGGCTGACTTAGGGTCCGTCCATTAGGAACGGGCCTTAAGAAGCAAGGGCTTTTCTCATTTGCAAAATGAAAAAGAGAGAGAAGGAAGCCTTGAGCAGTAGAACGGCTTAAAATTCTGCGCTTCTGATTAGGGCCCTGTGTGCCTTCTCTGGAAGGGGTCACACAAGTTGTTAGAGTGGAGACTTGATTAGCGGCTGACTCTTGGAAGAGAAGGAGCCTGGGTAACAGGGCCGAGGCAAAAGCAATGAGAAATGAGGTCTGTCGTTTCCTCTTTAGAAAAATCTAGCTCAGTGGCCAGTTTTGATGGTTTTTATGATTTGGGCAAGTTGGCTAAGACCACCCAATCAGCCTTTCCCAAGGGGCAAATTCAGGTGTTTGAGGTCGCTGGAGGAAGGAATGAGAATACCTGATGTGTCTTACTGTTGGTGCTTTTTGTCTTCTTTATCAAATAGGGTTTAGTGTGTTTGTAGAAGGATTTTTTTTCCCTCTGTCCTCCATTCACCCCACTTCCACCTTGCTCTTTGCAGGAAGTTCTGTGCACTCCATTGTAGGTTTTTGACTGCAGCACATTTTGTCTGTGACAAGTCAAAGCAAGCTTGAGGTCCTGGGAATTCCAGCTTGAAATTCTGAGCTGTAGCTCATCAGGGGTGTCCAGTGCTCAAATGTGAGCACAGTCGTGTGTGTGGGCAGTGCGTTCATAGAGAGAGCCTCTGGCTCCCAGGCAGGGCCCAGGAGGGCTATCTTCGTTAGTTACCTAGCGCTGCTGAAACATAAATACACCACAGTGGGTGGCTTTAAAGAACAGAAATTTGTTTTGTCACTGTTTAGGAGGCTAGAAGTGAATTCAGGGCACAGGCTATAGGGGAAGTTTCTCTCTTTGTCAGCTTTGGGGGAAGATCATTGTCTCGGCTTCTGTAACCCAGGTGTTCTAGGCGGCTCATTATATTACTCAGAAGTGATTAGGCTTAGGACATGCCCTATCCTGATAGGGCCTCATTAACATAACAAAAACCCTATTTCCAAATAGGATTGCATCCACAGGTATAGGGGTTAGGACTCCAGCACATATTTTTAGGGGACACAATTCAGTCCATAACAAGGGCTAATCCCTGACTCTATTTTTGTCACTGAGTCAGCAACACAAGAAGACACTGGGTTCACTCTCTGGGTCTCCATTTTCTCATCCGTCAGAAATGACTGCTAATCTTGGTCTGTCACCCTCATGAAGTCATTTTAGATTGATTTTGTGGAGCTGGCAGGCAGGATTAGGCCATGCCACTCACCAGCGCTGCCAGGAAAAACTTGCTGGAAATGCTGAAGACTTAGGGTTATGGGTCACCTTTGCCCACAGAACACGACATGTTGGCAGAGTTGTGCTCTAGGGTGTCCTGAACTTCTTAACATCCTAGAGGTGAAGGCAGCTCAGCCCATGTCTCGTGGGCTTGGATTGCTATCTTAGTTACCTAGTGCTGCTATAACAGAAATACTACAAGTGGATGGCTTTGACAAACAGAAATTGGGTTTCTCACAGTTTAGGAGGCTAGAAGTTCGAATTCAGGGCACTGGCTCTAGGGAAATGTTCTCTCTGTGTTTGCTCTGGAGGAAGGCATTTGTCCCTTCAGCTTCTGTTTCCTGGTTCATTGGAGAGCTCCACGTGGCTTGGCATCTATCGTCCCCTATTTCTGCTTCCTTCCTTGTTTAATCTCTTTTATATCTCAAAAGAGATTAATTTAAGACACCCTAAACTGATGTTGTCTCATTAACACAACAAAGACAACCCATTCCCAAATGGGATTATAACCACAGGCATAGAGGTTAGCATTTACAACACACGTTTTTGGGAGACACAGTTCAATCCATAACAATTACTAGTCACAGCTTACACTTGCTGAGGGCTTTCTGTGAACTGGACACTGTTTCATTCAATCCTCTTCACAGTCATATGAGGTACAAACTATTATTGTCCCCATTTTGGACATATGGGGCAGGCTGAAGTTAAGGATCGTTCCTGTGACCACATGGCTAAAGACTGGCAGAGGAAGCCTGGTTTCAGAGCCTGAGCATTGTAGGGAAAGCTCTACGGAAGCGTGGGGTGATAGGGAGAATATGGCATGGAAGTCTTGGTTCTGGTGCTGACTACTACCAAATCATTGTGGGACCTTACCATGCCCCTTCACCTCTCTGGGTCACAGCTTCCTCATCTGTAAAATGAGGGGTTCTGCAAAGGTCCATTCTGTTGTTGTTGTTAGGTGCCATTGAGTCGGTTCCAACTCATAGTGACCCTATAGGACAGAGTAGAACACCCCCATGGGGTTTCCAAGGAAAGGCTGGTGGACTTGAACTGCCGACCTTTTAGTTAGCAGCTGAGCTCTTAACCACTATGCCACCAGGGCTCCTAAAGGTCCATTCTAGATCTAGAATAACTATAGAAAGCTATAGGTCAGCATTCTTGGGATTAGGGTCTTAGAACAATTGGACAGTCACTGAAAACTTAGGGCCAGTTATAATATATGGTTATAATATGTATATAGATACATCTAATACATATGTTTAATATATATACACATACATATATTCATACACACACACACACACACACACATATATATACTGATTTGTGTCCACCAGAAAGGTATGTTCAAGTCCTCCAGTCCTAACCCGTGGTACTGAATGGTGAATGTGGAAATAGGGTTGTTGTAGATGTAATTAAGTTATGATGAGGTCATAAGTGTGGACTCTAATCTTTTTATGACTGGTACCCGTATAAGAAGAGGAGACAAGAAAGACACATAGGGAAGAAGGCCATGTGACAAAGGAGGCAGAGAGAGTTGTGCTGCCACAAGCTAAGGAATGCTTGGGGCTGCCAGAAACTCAAAGAGACAAGGAAGGATCTTCCTGGTTAAGAAATTAACGTGTAATGTGCTGCCATCACAATAGCTAACACTTACTAGGCACTAAACGCTCTCTGGACATTGTTTCATTTAATCCTTACAACAAACCTATGAGGTAAGTACTATCACCATTCCTATTTTACAGTTGAAAAGGCCCGGAAAGTTTAATTAACTCACTCAAGGTCACACAGCTCGTAAGCGATGGAGCCTGAAGCATTTCTCCCTGCTGTCTCTGCCCACCAAGCATATTCACTTCCACCCTCACATTTGATGGCACAGCACACTCAAGAGCTCTAGAAAAGGCAATGTTTGGGAGTGGTAACGCAAAAAACAACCTTCGCAAGTATAATTTTAGCCATGAGTTGGCAGGAGGTGTTCAGCCTCTGGAGGCTTCCTTGAAGGCCAGCAGGGAGCTCAAGGTAGGTTCTGAGAATGGCAGGCAACCCTGTGGAGACAATCCCCAAACAGGTCACCTTCAACAGCCAGGCTCCCATCTGACTCCTATCTTCGGTGCCTTGGCAACCAGATCTTGGAAGCTCGTATTGGAGGAATTTGTCCCCCCTTTCTTCCCTCTTTATTACATACTAAGAGAGATGGACTACAAATAGGCCTTGCCTTAATGGTTAACTGCAGTCAACATTAAAAAACCAAAACCGAACCCAGTGCCGTCGAGTTGATTCCGACTCATAGCAACCCTATAGGACAAAGTAGGACTGCCCCATAGAGTTTCCAAGGAGCACCTGGCAGATTCGAACTGCTGACCCTTTAACCACTACACCACCAGGGTTTCCATTACCCAGGCAAAATTCAATTGCAGACTAGATAACTAGTGTAGGTCTCAGGGATCAGGGAGGCGAAGAAGAAAGAACTGATTCCTAAGTGCTGAGCAGGGGTGGGGAAGAGAGCGAGCATAAGACAGCAAAAGTGTGTCCTTCTGGTCATGAGATGCCCCATGTAGCCAAATGGAGAGCTGGGAAGAGGAAGAAGAATGTAACCCGAAGCTCAGTGGTAGCTTAACCCAGTTTCCCCTCTGGGAGTGGGAGTAACAGTGACTACACTTACCTGGCAGTTATTTGGATGATCAAATGCGTTCAAGTATGGTAATGCTTTGAAAAATAGAAACTTTCTGTAATGGCAGGAGGTAATATTAATATTAGATAAACTGAGGGGGTTATTTACACTACAAAGCAGGCATTTGCCTTACAAAGAGATTCTTTAACACTGAATGCTCTTGTAATTCATTTAAGTATTTGATTATAGAAAATTAATTGAGGGATAATGCCAGAGGAATACCCTATTAGTGCACTGTTAAAATATTAGGGCAATAAATCAGAAATCAAGGCTTCTGAAATTATCTCCTAAGCCAATAGATTCATTCAAACATTTCAGTCATGTTTATTCATTGTTGAGAGCAAGGTACAACTCTTAACATGTCCTCTTCACAATTGTTATTAATGAAAATAGAAGTTTCCTAATGATTTTTGCCTATATAGTTGTTTGATTTTTTTCTTTCCCTCAATTTCTCTCTAATGCCTGCTTCTCAAGGACAATTTCTATTCAGAAAATGGCAGATGGCTTTATTCCCCCACACTTGTCTCTGAGTTCACTAAGTCCTGATCCTGATATCTAAATTCTCACCTCATAGAAGCAGGGGTGTGCTGTGCTGAAGTAGCCAAAGAAACAAGCAGAGTCTTAAAAGCCTCCAGTCCTTTACTTTGCTGTCTAATATTGAGGCCAGAGATGTGAAACAGAGGCTAGAATTCTTGGTCTTAGACATGGGTTATAACAGGGTTATAACGTGGGTTGTATCTGTTATAATAGAAAAAGGTGATGTGAGAAACATGGTCACATTGATGTTTCAGACGCATCATTCTGATGGCTTTAAGGTGAGTGTGGTGGATGTGGTGGGTTTGCACCCAACATCTACTCCAACCTCCTTCTTTGGTACTGTGGTGGTGAATCTTATGTGTCAGCATGTCTAGGCTGTGGTTCCCAGTGGCCTGGCCAAACACTAGACTTGTTGCTGTTCCATCATGTAATCTAATGTAATGTAATCACTTTCCATCATGTAATCTAATGTAATCACTTTCCATCATGTAATCTAATGTAATGTAATCACTTTCCATCATGTAATCTAATGTAATATAATCAATCAATCTGCTGAAAGAGAAGTTTCTTAGGGTGTGGCCAGCCTCCAAACTACAAATGGATATTTTGGCAGAACTCACTCTCTCCACTCTGTACTCTTTCTATCACCTGACTTATAGACCTTGGGACACCGGGCCTACAGATTTTGGATTTTCCAGCCTTCACAATTGTGTAAGACAATCCCTTGAAGTAGATCTCCCTTTCTTGGAAACACTGGTGGTGTAGTGGTTAAGTGCTACGGCTGCTAATTAAATGGTTGGCAGTTCAAATCCACCAGGCGCTCCTTGGAAACTCTGTGGGGCAGTTCTACTCTGCCCTATGGGGTTGGTATGAATCAGAATAGACTCGATGGCAATGGGTTTTTTGTGTTTTTCTCATATATATGTCATGGATTGAATTGTGTCCTCCAAAAATGTGCATCCACTTGACTAGGACATGATTCCCAGCATTTTCTGAGCACACCATTTTGTCATCTGATGTGATTTTCCTGTGTTTTGTAAATCCTACCTCTATGATGTTAATGAGGTGGGATGAATGGCAGTTATGCTAATAACGCAGGACTCAATCTACGAGATTAGATTGTGTTTTAAGCCAATTTCTTCTGAGAGATAAAAGAGAGAAGCAAGCAGAGAGACATGGGTACTTCATACTACCAAGAAACAAGAGCAAGGAGAATAGCACATTCTTTGGACCTGGGGTCTCTGCCCTGAGAAGCTGCTCAATTTGGGAAGATTGATGACAAGATCCTTCCTCTGCAACCAGCAGAGAAAGAAAGCCTTCCCCTGGAGCTAACACCCTGAATTTGGACTTGTAGCCTACTAGACTGTGAGAGAATAAATTTCTCTTTGTTAAAGCCATCCACTGTGGTATTTCTGTTACAGCAGCACTAGATGACTAAGATACTATATATATACATGTATAAACATACGCACATATCTCAGTAGTTCTGTTTCCCTAGAGAACCATGACTAAGACAGGTACTGACCTACGCTGCAGTTCTGTGGTGGCTGGGAATCTAAGCACTGCATTTCTAAGATACCATTGCAGCTTGGGTCCTGGGTGTGATTTAGGATCTATCAGAAGTGTTCCCGCAAGATGTGGAAGGCAGATATGAAGCCCTGCTGGCTCTGCTGGCCTGCTCTCCCGTTGATGGAGGTATCGGGTTTTTCTGCAGTGGTTTCCTAACTGTCATGGCTTCCTGCTCACACTGGCACCCTGATTGTGGCAGTGGTGGCATGGCTCCGGAGTGGACAGCTGAAGCATAAGCCTTCCTATTTGGCAAGCAACTTCCTGATTATAAAAGAGGCAGTAGTTTCCTTGGTATCCAGGCTCTGCAATGTGGCTCTTAAAGCCGTTCTCGAGAGCTCAGCCTGTTTCTTTGGTGTTTTCAACAATTCTGTAAGCCTTTAATATCTCTTAACAAATCACCTTCTGCTTAAACTGGATAGAGTAGATTCTGTTCTCTGTAGCCAATCCTGATCAATACAGGTGGCAAGGCTAAAGGCAGCCAGATCTGTTGTAAAGCTGTTACAATTGTCCAGGTGAATGATAAAGAGGGTTGTGAGACAGAGGGGAAAGGACACACTAGAAAAACATTTAACCTCTGTTGCCATCGAGTTGATTCTGACTCATAGAGACCCTACAGGACAGAGTGGAACTGCCCCACAGGGTTTCCAAGGAGCGCCTGGTGTATTTGAGCTGCTGACCTTTTGGTTAGCAGCAGAGCTCTTAACCACTACACTACCAGGACTCCAGAAAAACATTTAGGAGGCACGGTTAGCAGTACTTGGTGATTAACTGTGTGTCAGGGGTGGAAAGCGAGAAAGAATTGCTAAGATGACTCAGTTTTCTGGCTTGAGGAACTGGTTGGAGAGAAGTGCAAGTAACTAAGATGGGTATTCTCAGGGAGAAGCAAGCTGGAAGGTATGAGTCAAAAATGATGAGTTTGGGTGTCTATGGGGTATCCAAGTAATTTTTATCCTTTTTCATAAATAAATCATCTATGAATACACACCTAATTGCATAATTATTTATTAATATTGATTTCTCCCCCAAATCTGTGAACTCCATGGAGTAGGAATGGCAGCCTGTCCTGTTCATACCGAGCACAGTCTCTGGCACAGAGTAGGTCCTCATTAGACATTTGTTGAATGTTGATGAAGCAAGCTGGATAATAAAAACTGTAATGATCGTGCTCAGCACCACCAAGATGAGCAGCCCCGTGCACTCCTGCTCAGAAAAGCCATTAGACACTCAGCAAAAGCATTTGATGATGATGATGATGTGGTTGGCCAGGAACAGCTCTACAGTTGGAAAATCAAGCCAGAGGTGTAGAATTTCATCAGCATTCCTCTAAAACCCAGAAAAATAGGCCAGCGTCTCCTAGTTTTACCAACCTGTACTTCTTTTTCATATTCAGTAAGTGCCAACAGTGTAGTAGGCCTATTAGGAGGTTTTCCCAGGTGCTTTGCAAATGGGAGAGACTTCTGTTGATCTGTCATACACTTAGTGCCATTGCCAGCTCTTGTAAATCAAAGCCAAAGTTGACTCCAGCAACTCAAACTAAAGCAACCCCTCAGCCAGACTGATTTCCTGCTGCTGCTCGCAGGGCACTGCAGCAGCCTGATCATTATCTGCAACATGGCAATTAACCAGGCTGTGACTGGGGGAGGGTTTGCCCCTGCCCGTTTTGCACATTCACTATGGCACCGTGGGTTGGCATACACTGCCTCCTTCTACCCATGTGCTAGAGTAGCGGCTTTCTAACCTAGCAGACCCAATGCCCCTTTTTAAAACAGCTACTTATTATGCTTCCCCTTTTACCATCCTGAAGCAAAATTCATAGATAACATAATATGTATACATAATTATATGCCTACATAATTTCAAATAAATCTATATATTGCCTAACTGTAATATTTAGGAGAAACATAAGGAAGGTAATTTGCAGTGAAATAATGTATCTCGACATGCAAATTACTACACTACTAGACATAAGGAATGGGAGCAATGGCGGTTCAGTGCTAGAGTTCTCATCCTCCACACAGGAGGCCTGGGTCTCATCCCCAGCCAGTTCTCCCCATGCGCAGCCACCATTCATCTGTCGGTGGAGGCCTGGGTGTTGCTATGATGCTAAACAAACTTCAGAAGAGCTTCCAGACTAAGAAAGATTAGGAAGAAAGGCCTGGTGATCTGCTTCCGAAACTCAACTGATGGAAACCCCATGGATCATAACGGTTTCATCTGCAATCAATCATGGGGATGGAGCAGGACTGGGCAGTGTTGCATTACCTTGTGTATGGGGTGGCCATGAGTCAGGAACCAGCTCCATGGCCGCTAAGAACAACAACAAAAGACATGAGGAAGTAGTCAGGTGCTTGTACCCACATGAAATTCCCATGAATGCGACAGCTACAAATGTAGACTGATAAGGGTAGGTTAGATCGATGGCTCAAAAACTATGAGTGGCCATTACTATCAGTGATGTGTTTACCAAAATATCAGACAGTCCTTTGATAAAGCTCAAAACAAAACAAAGAACAGTCTTCCCCAGACTTACACAGTGGCTGCATTCTTTGGAAATCAAGTGCAAATTAAACTGTAACAAAACAAAACAAAATATAAAACAAACAAAAACCCCACAAAACTTTGTGTTTAGGCTCAGGTGATTAAAAACAGGTTTTTTTGTTTGTTTGTTTGTTTTGTTTTGTTTTTTGAATAATATTTATTGTGCTTTAAGTGAAAGTTTACAAATCAAGTCAGTCTCTCACATATAAACTCATATACACCTTACTACATACTCCCATTTACTCTCCCCCTAATGAGTCAGCCCGCTCTCTCCTTCCAGCCTCTCCATTCGTGACCGTTTTGCCAGTTTCTAACCGTCTCCACCCTCCCATCTCCCCTCCAGACAGGAGGTGCCAATACAGTTTCAAGTGTCCACCTGAGACAAGTAGCTCACTCTTCATCAGCATCTCTCGCCAAACCATTGTCCAGTCCCTTCCACGTCTGATGAGTAGTCTTCGGGAATGGTTCCTGTCCTGGGCCAACAGAAGGTTTGGGGACCATGACCACTGGGATTCTTCTAGTCTCAGTCGGACCATTAAGCCTGGTCTTTTTATGAGAATTTGGGGTCTGCATCCCACTGTTCTCCTGCTCCCTCAGGGGTTCTCTGTTGTGCTCCCTGTCAGGGCAGTCATAGGTTGTGGCTGGGCACCATCTGGTTCTTCTGGTCTCAGGATGATGTAAGTCTCTAGTTCATGTGGCCCTTTCTATCTCTCGGGTTCATAGTTATCGTGTGACCTTGGCATTCTTCATTCTCCCTTGATCAATTGGTTGAGACCAACTGATGCATCTTAGATTGCCACTTGTTAGCATTTAAGACCCCAGACACCACAGTTCAAAGTGGGATGCAGAACGAAAAACAGGTTTTTTACCTACATGATTGTCCAGTGGGACAAAGTAGTGTGAGATGCGGACAATTCATTAGTGTGGGACTGTCCTGGGAAGTGACCCCTGTGATGGTTAAGATCATGTGCCAACTTGACTGGGCCATGATTCTCAATGTTTTGGCAGTCGTATAATGTTGCAATCACTTCCCTTTTGAAATTTGGTATGTGATCATCCCCATGATGGAATCTTCTGTGAGTAGCCAATCAGTTGAAAGGGAGTTTCTTTGGGCCTGTGGCCTGCATCCGATATCTAAGTGGACATTCTAGCAAGGCTTGGGGATTTTTTGCTTGTGCTGGAACCGGCAGCTAGCTCCTGTTTGTCTAATCTCTGGGTCTTGGGACTCGAGCTATCAGCTTGCCTGCTAATCTTGGGATTTGTGGATCACAGCCTGTGAACAAAAGCCCTGCTCTCCGACCTGCCAATCTTGGGTTCGCCAGCCCCTGCAGCTATGTGAATCAGGACAAGCCTCTATCCTAACACATGGACTTGGGACATTTCAGCCTCTACAACCTCGTGAGCCATTTCCTTGATATAAACCTCTCTATATACCTGTTTATATGATTTACTAGTTTTGTTTCTCTAGAGAACCCAGCCTAAGACAGCCCTCAAAATGCCAGTAGAGCTGCCCAATTGTTGTAACCACCAAGAAAGCTGCTTTCACAAATTTATAAACACCACAGAGTGAGAAGTGCCAACCGTGCTGAGGACCACGATATTCCTGCAAGAGCTTGTCTGTCAGGCCACCACATCGAGCAACCCACCTGCCGAAAAAAACATATGGAGCCAAGGGGCAGGTGGAAGGTGAAAGACTGGGAGGATGCCAGGAAACTGCAGTGGTCGTGAATCTTGTAGCCCGGCTGAAGACTTTGCATCATGGCAATTTGCTCGGCACACACTTAGCACAGGGTACACCTTTGATTAAACTCACAAACAAATAACAGTGGAAGTTCAACTGCCTTCATCAATTTTCGGTAATCAGAGCTTGTGCCTGAGATCCTGTTGTTGTTGCTGTGTGCCATTGAGTTGGTTCTGACTCATAGCAGCCCTACATGGCAGAGTAGAACAGCCCCATAGAGTTTCCTAGCTGTAATATTTATAGGAGCAGATCACCAGGCCTTTTCTCCCACAGAGTGGCAGATGGGTTCAAACCACTGAGCTTTAAGTCATCAGCCTAGTGCTTAAACGTTGTGCCACCAGCGCTCCTTCTGACAATCACAGTTCAGTCTAATGATACCTGTCTTAGTCATCTAGTGCTGCTATAACAGAAACACGACAAGTGCATGGCTTTAACAAAGAGAAGTTTATTCTCTCACAGTCCAGTAGGCTAGAAGTCTGAATTCAGGACCCCAGCTCCAGGGGAAGGCTTTCTCTCTCTGTCAGCTCTGAGGGAAGGTGCTTGTCATCAGTCTTCCCTTGATCTGGGAGCATCTCAGTGCAGGAACCTCAGAAGCTCTGCTCCTGACACTGCTTTCTCAGTGATATGAGGTTCTCCTCTCTCTCTACTTGTTCTCTCTTTTATATTTCAAATAGATTGGCTTAAGACACTATCTAATCTTGTGTATCTCATTAATATAACTGTTACTAATCCATCTTGTTTCATCATAGTGATAGGATTTACAACACATAGGGAAATCACATAAAAAGGTGGACAATCACACAATACTGAGACTCATGGCTCAGCTTAGTTGACAAATGTTTTGGGGGGACACAGTTCAATCCAATGATAATAACCAAGAAGACCATTAAAAAAAAAAAGCTGCAATCACTTATCAAAATGCTTTGCATCAGGCACTTTACTGGGGATTAGGGAGTAACTGCCTTGGTTTGAATCCCAGCTCTGCCACTCACTAGCTGTGCAACCTTGGACAAGTTATTTAATGCCTCAGTGCTTTAGAGATAGTAATAGTGCTACTTCATAGGACTGCTATGAGAATTCAGTGAGTTAATACTTGTACAATGCTTAGAATGCTGTCTGGCATGTGTAGTAAACACTGTATATGTTAAAATAGTTTATATATAGTTAAATTCAGACATTTTTAGTAAGATAAAAAAATCTCATTCTACAAAAAATCGATCAATGCAACAATGAAAGAGATGTCATGAAGCCATTTGACATTGATTGTCAAATGGGTGTGGTAGCAATTTGGAGAAGTGGGTCCCAGTGAGCTGGGAGAGTCTGGAAAAAGCATGCAGGGGTGGACTGTCTTAAACAGCTCCTGATGGATGATCTAGATTGGGGAAATGGAATGGAGGAATCAGCCCGGACCACCCAAGACTTGGGAAGGCGAGTAGTCAGAAGAGAAGTGGAGACCAGATGGAGGCTGGGCTATGTCAGGTCAGCTTCTGGCCCACAGGGCTGCGAATGTACCCTGTATGCTAGGGCTCGTGGGAGCTCACCATTCTCACATACTCACTAACTGAGCACACACTGTGGGCCAGGCACCGTGAGGGAGATAATGTGTATACACATGTATATACACACATGCACAAACACATATGCACACATACACACACACATGTACACACATACACAAGTCCACATACGCATATATTTATGTCTCCCAGGTACTTACAAGGCATTATGGTGATGAGACACTCTGTGTCAAAAATTATGCTAAGTGACTATATAATTTTGTTGGCAAAGAATACAGAATTGATTTTTTACCATAGCCCATAATTTCTGCCTCCTTGAAAACCAAACTAGCTGCCGCCGAGTTGATTCCAACTCATAGTGACCCTACAGGACAGAGTAGAACTGCCCCATAGGGTTTCCAAAGAATAGCTGCTGAGTTCTTAACCACTCTGCCACCAGGGCTCCATTTCTGCCCCAGAGAAGTTTTAATAAAAGTGGTCTGTACATCTTCCCCTCCGTGGGTGAAACCTTTTGTGTGTGCCTCCCTCAAAAAGTTGGGAATCCTGAGATACTCAGACTTTCAAAAATAAAAAAGGAAAGGAAAAAAAAAATCTCACCTGTAGAGACTCCAGTCTCTGAATGTTGTGTAATATTGTTTTGGGTTAGAGATTGGAAGAACGGTACAAAAACTTAATTGATTTCAATCTCTCACTGTCCTGAAATTTCTCTCTCTTTGCTTATTTTAAAAGAATCAAAATTTGGCCTGGCCCAATGATAAATAAAACTAACGTTTTAAAAAAATGGATGTTCAGCAAATAATGTGTGAGCACTCAGAAAAGAAAGTTGAGGTCACTTTTAGCCCCATTTTATCTCATTCCTGCGCTTTTAAATAGCCTGGCTCAGGCACACCGGGGACAATATAAAACATCGACACAGTAGTAACTCTTGCGGCAAACAGTATTGCTCACCAAATATTCCATGTGCCCTGCACATTTCTCAGCCTCCCTTGTTAAGCTGGGGTCTTGTGATGATTTCTGGGCAATGGGCTGTGAGCAGAAGTAACATATGTTACTTTGGGCTGAGTAATGTCAATGTCAATGCCACCATGCTACTCACCCCCTCCTTCCGTCCACTCTTCCCCTAGCTCCTAAACTATGTGACCTTAAGCTGAGATCACAGAGACAGGAAGCGGAAAAGCCTAGATCCCTGAGTCTCCACTGGGGGCCGGAAGCTGGGCAGTCCCTTGAGCTTGGAGAAGATTTTGCATGAGCAAGAAATAAACTTGTGCCCCAAGCAACTGAGATTTGGGGGGACTATTTGTTATTGCAGCCCATCCTGACTAATGAAAAACCCCAGTTGCTGCCTAGTCCAACTCTTGGTGACCCCATTTGTGTCACCAACTGTGATCCACGAGTTTTCAATGGCTGATTTTTCTGAAGTTAATCACCAGGTCTTCCTTTTGAGACACCTCTAGGTGGACTCAAGCCTTCAACCTGTAGCAGCCAAGCACGTTAATCGTTGGTTCCAGCCAGGGGCCCTGACTCTATTTCCACAATAGCTCCAAACCACCTCCTAGCCAATGGCAGTCTTCTTTATCTTGCTGTTCTTGTTTCCTTGATGGCCTCTCACTTTGGATTCCCATTTTAGTTTCTCTTCCTCTTACAGTCCCAAAGCTTAGACTAACTAGATAATTTGGATTTGCTATTCTGGGTGAACCCCAGAGTCTGGCTGCCACAGTCTACCCTCTGGCTGGTTAACCATGGCTGAGCAAAGAGCTAAGGGAGCTGGAGGCCAGGCAGACTTTTCCTTGATATCTCCTGGGAGGGGGAAGAGGGAGAACAGACAAGAACACACCACAACTGAGAAGCCTCAGGGATGGATTACCCCACCAGCAAGGTACGCACGGGCTTGACTCTGGTTACTTACTAATCCTTAGTGCACAATTTCACCTGGTTTTCAGTGGCAAAACCCATGTGAAATGGTCAACTGAAAAAAAAAAACAAACCTAGCGCCGTTGAGTTGATTCCGATTCATAGCGACCCTATAGGACAACTACAGATTAGTAAATAAACACAATTAAGCCCCTGCATACCTTTGCTTACCATAAGCCTGTGTATACCATGTTTCTGGTTCATTTGCCCCTGAGTAGCCTAATCTCACTTTGGGATACCGTTCTATGAGGCACAGAATACACGAAACAAAGAAGGCAAGACTCCTTGTCTTTGTTGTAGCTCCAGCTCCTAGCATAAAGCAAAGCATTAAAAAAAAAAAACCCAAACCCACTGCCATCCAGTCAATTCTGACTCATAGTGACGCGATAGGACAGGGCAGAACTGCTCCATAGGATTTCCAAGGAATGGCTGGTAGATTCAAACTGCCCACCTTTTGGTTAGCAGCTGTAGCTCTTAACCACTGTGCCACCAGGGCTCCAAAGCATATAAGAGGGGCACAATAAATATGTGGAAAATAAATTGATGCACTGCATTAAGTTCAGACTTAAGTAACACGTTATAAATTTATGCATCGCTCAATTCATCACTTAAGCTACTCGGCAGCACAGAACAGTGGAAAAAACTTTGGGCTGGGAGTCAGTCAACTAGAGTAAAATCTGGCTCTGCTATTAATGATTATGTGACCTTGGACAAGTCACTATACCTTTCTGGGCTTCAGTTTATTCATCTGAAAAATGAGGTAATTGAAGTAGACTCTGGAGTCCTTTCCAATTTAACAGTCCTTGATTCTGTAAGGAGCCCTGGGGGTGCAGTGTTAAGAGCTCAGCTGTTAACCAAAAGGCCAGCAGTTCAAATCCACCAGGCACTCCTTGGAAACCCTATGGGGCAGTTCTACTCTGTTCTATAGGGTTGCTATGAGTCGGAATAGACTCAACAGCAATGGGTTTGGTTTGGTTTTGGTATTGATTCTGTAAGTGTGAAATACTGCCACAATTAAGCCAGCACAATAAGTGTGTTTGTGGGTACATCTGGGAATTCAGGGGGGCTTGCAGCCCTTTAATGCTGGCTAAAAAAAAAAAAAAATTTTTTTTTAATGTGGTAGGAAATTATGATTTTTTTAACCTTCATGCTTGTTAATTTTTTAATTACATTTTATGTTTTTCAAATACATAATTTAGTTGTACAATTCAAAAATAAAACCAAGAAGTCTTACTCCTACCCTTCTTTCTCTTCATTTTGCTACATAATTACTTTTGTTACTGTAACAAAAGGTTTTCTTTATGCCAATACCAATAGATAGCTTTACTTCCCTCATCTTCTTACACAATTCTATACGTACTGTTCTTTGTTTGCTTTTCTCACTTAGAATATCTTGGGACTCTTCCAACATTGGCATACCGAGACCATCTTCATTGTATTTTAGTATGGTTTTTCATTTGTATTTATCTTGTTGTGAGCAAGGTTGAGCACCTTTTCACATATTTAAGAACTATTTGCATTCTGTCTTCAATGTCATGTCCTTAGCTTATTTTTTTCTATTAAATTTTAGGTTTTTTTCTCCTCTATTTTTAGAAGCTCTTTATTCACTAGGGAGGTAAATGAGCTGAAAATATTTTAACACTTTTATTTTGTCTTTTTAAGGTTTTGGAATGATTTAAAAGAACTAATAATTGTTAAAATCATTTCTTTAATAAGTGAATTTATTGGATTCTACTCTATGCCAACTGTTGGTGATAAAAGTGAGTAAGATAAGGCAGCTTCCCTTGGGAAGTGACCAGTCCAGACGAGGAGCTCAAAACTAGTCTGAAGTAAGGTAAAATTATAATAGCTGACATTTGAATAGACAAATCACTTTCACATGTATCATCTTTTTCATTCTTCACACGAAATTTTTACCGTTATATTACTTAGGTTTTGGTTGGGCTGTAGTGAAAGAAAACTGAAAATAGGAATGCCTTAAGCAAAACAAAATTCTCTGTACCATGAAAGTCTAGATGAGTGATCCAGGGCTGATCCTGGGCTCCACAGTGCCAGAAACCCAGGCTTTCTAGATAGCCTCAACCTCATGGTCCAAAATGGGGGCATCCATAATTCAGACAGCAGGATGGTGAAGCACTGCAGAATAGGAGGATAAAGGTACACACTTACTAGCTTTTAAGTTACATTCTGGGAAACTACTACAAGATATTTCCATGTACATTCCAATAGCCAGAACTTAGTCATATCGATTATTCCAGGTTGCCATGTGCCTAGCTAAAAATGCAGGGTTCTGTTACAAGGGAAGGTGAATGAGTAATGTAATTCAACCAGAAGTTTCTGCCAGAAATATTAAGAAGAAAAGTATCATTATCCTCATTATAAAAGGGGAGAAAAAAAGAAGAGATACAAATATTTCCCAGTCCAACTGAGTGCATTTTTTCCCTCCTGAGACCTCACAAAAAGAATAGTAAAGCAAAAAAATCATACATCCATAACAGTGAAAAGCACAGAGAGGGGCACTATCAGTGGATGACTGGGTTTTAGGGAACTTCTGGCAGACAAAAAGTGGGTGCAAAAATTTTTGATAGGGGTTGTAGAAGAGGATGGAGTCAATCTGCCTAGCAGAACCTTGGAAAGGTTCTGGGCCTGGGTTGGCAGCTTAGGTAGAAGGGTAGGTAGAACTAGAACTAGAAAAGGGAGACTGATAAAAGGTCTGTATATAAAACAAATGCCACCCTGAAGCATCTCTCTCCCATTCACAAAAAGCATGACAGCAAAAAATCACCACCATTAAAAGTGAAATGAAAGAAGTTTGCTCCTACATGTACTTTCTGAGGAAATTTCTTGAGTACCTCACCTCTAGCAAAACCCGAGAAAAGAGAAAGTTTTGAATATAAGAAATAATAGAATTCACTAAGGAAAACCCTGGACACTAGTTGTCAGTTGACCTAGCAAGACCTTTAGCCCAAATTAGAACAGAATATCAGTGGACACTAAGAAAAAAGTTTTAAAGAAGAATGAAATGGATATCAAGCAATAAATAGAATAAGTAAAAGCTAAATGTGGGGCGGGGAGGGGGAGGCTTTCTTCTACCAACAAGAAAATAAGGCAATTAGAAACTCCAGGAAAAACAAAAAATTGTATCAATAAATCATAGCCCAAACAGAAAAAAAAAAAAACTAAAACATGGCATTATTTTGAGCAATTGGATGACTGTGAGAAAGACTTTATTTTGTTTTTGATGCTAGAAACATTTGGCTTTGAATGACACAGGGGTCACGACATTGAAACCATAGAGAAGAAATGTAATCATGGCACACTACTTAGCTCTGTAATTAACGATATTTACATAGACATAATGTAAGCACTGTTTTCTGGTTTTCAATTTTTAGGAACAACTTATAAACACAGCAGGGGAAACTTAATTGTGGTTACAGAACAGATAGAATTTGGGAGGCAGAAGGGGTAAGGAGGTAGAGGAAAGAGACATTATACTCCTATCTTCATCTTACAGAATGAGGAATCAAAGGTATCAATTACTGTTGATGGAACAAGAATTCGAGGTTTGTCTACAGTTACTGTACAGAGAAACTAAAACAGCTAAAATTTTCAAAACATGGGAGGGAGTGGGGACCATGAATTAAAATTTATCTACGCCAGAAAGAAGTGGATGGATAATGTTTACCAAGGTTACTAGATCAGGAAATAGCAGTATAAACATACTATTTTGAGACAGAGAAGAAACCACAAGAAGAACTAAAAACAGAAATCAGTTAAAGGCACAGTGGAGGCAGGGGGGGCGGTGGCTGTGGTCAGGAGACAGTTTCTTGACATTAGAAAACCTTTTGGACTAATTAATTTTTAAAAACCATGTACATGAACCACTATGATAAAATTTGAATTTAAATCCTGGAAGCTTGTTTCACTGCCACATTATTAAAAAATACCAAAATTGATTACAAAATAATTGAAGCACACACAATAAAGCGAGAGAAAGCAGAGGCTCAGAGAAGTCAGGTGAGTTATCCCAACTCACAATGATACGTGGCTGATATAAGACAGCACTGGGAGTTTGAACACACTTCTTCCAACTCCAAGTGCAATGCCTCACTCACAGGCTGTGGAGAGGGTCAAGTACAAAGGAGTGTGAAAGTGGTTTGTAAGCTATGGAGCACCTTTCAATATATTTGTTTATATACGAGTTCCTGGGTGGCACGAATGGTTAACCACTCAACTACCTGCTGGAAGGTTGACAGTTCAAACCCACCCAGAGGCACCCCGGAAGACAGGCCTGGCAAAACCAAAGCCAAACTCTTTGCCGTCGAGTTGATTCTGACTTGTAGTGACCCCATAGGACAGGGTAGAACTGCTCCATAGAATTTCCAAGGAGCAGCTGGTGGATTCGAACTGCCGACCTTTTGGGTAGTAGTCATAGCTCTTATCCACTATACCGCCAGGGTTTCCAATCTGCTTGCAAAAGGTCACAGCCTGGAAAACCCTGTGGAGCAGTTCTACTCTGACATCGACTTGAAGGCAATTAACAACAACAAATGCTCACCAGTTATCTGCAAGTTAGCCACTTCAAATTCTATTTTAGACTTTGGTGGGATCTAAATAAAAATTAAAAAAAAAAAAACCCACAGGACAGATAAATGTGCATTTTACATATCCTCTTGTACATAAGGCTGCTATGAGTAGGAACCGACTCGACCGGGCACCTAACAGCACAACAAGGTGTGTAGTCTCTAAAAAATAAATTATAAATCAGTCATATTTCAAATGAAGTGAAGCATTTCCTATCAAAAGGAATGGTAAAGTCAAACCTTTTACCAATAGTCCTTTTGCTGACTGAGCTCTCAGCTCCAGATTATTTAGATTCACGTGACCTTGCACCGTGTTTTCCGAGAGGGCGTCTTGTTCATCCTGCCCCGGACTAGTTAACTGAAGCGGATGCAGACAGCAGCTTGTGAGCAGTGCTGAGCCAAGCCTCGCTCCTGCGTCAGCTTCCTGGGCTTGCCCCCCTTACTAACTTACTTTCAGAATCTGACTCCCAGTATTTTTGAGGCTTATGCCTGGCTTAGTGGCCTTAACTTGACACTTTTCTAAAACAACTCAGCCTTTCAACAAATGGCAATTATATGCCCACTGGACTAGCCACCACTGGGGATATATGACAAAGACACTGTCCTCAAGAGATTTAGGATCTGAGTGAGGTACTACCAGTTCTGCAAACCGAAAACCAAACTCATTGCCATCGAGTCAATTCTGATTCATAGCAGCCCTGTAGAACTGCCCCACAGGGTTCCCAAGACTATAATCTTTACAGAGGCAGACTGCCACATCTTTCTCCCATGGAGCAGCTGGTGGGAGGGCTTAACCACTGTGCCAGCCGAGCTCCTTAACCAGCTCAGCAAGGACCCACCTTTTCTACACATGCAGTCCAGCTAAAACCCCAGCCTCCTCTCCCCTTCCTCCTGCTGGACAGGATGGTGATTCACAAGCAGGACCCGAAGTCCTCGTCCACCGTTAAGTGGTTTTGCCTATTAAAGGAGATCGTTTCCGTCCTCAGCCCAGCTTCTTGTCTGATTTCACTGCTCCCTGGTTAAGCAAGAAGAATTAGAAAATGAAAAACTTCACTTCCAGTGGGGAGTTTAACAGAAAGCCTTAAAGACTATAATCTGGAAACGTAAATCAAATATGTATACCATTTACATAGCTAGGAGGCCATTATGGAAGAAATACGTGCTTTCTTCTGGGATGTAACATACAATCACCTAGTTGAGCACTGAGGAAGAAAATATACACTGACAACGGTTGCATTCAGGGGTGAGGGTTGGATTGAGGAGTCCCTGACTGCCTCCTCTCTCCAGACTGTTCAAACAGTTCGGTGTGGTTTTTGCACGTTGGGTTGGATCTCCATCAGTGGAGCCTGGAGGGAAGGAAACTTTGCCAGGTGCCAGGGAGATGGCCTGCACTTCTGGTCAGGGGATCCATCTGCGATCATTGGCTGATGGCTATCTTGACCTCTGTGGACGAGGGAGCTGACCAGCTTTCATTCAGTGCAGGTATGAACCCTGATTGGGAAACCAACTGTTTTTTCTTTAAGCTCTCTTCTGAGGAGCCCTGAAAGTTGCCATTAGAGTTATAGAGGGAAGGGTGTATTCTGGTGAATATCTTCCTTGATCCTCCAGGTGGCACAGAGTTTGCAGGGTGTCCGTGTCACCACGTGTATATGCTCATTGCCATTAAGTCAATTCCATCTCATGGCAACCCTATAGGACAGAGTAGAACTGCCCCATAGGGTTTCCAAGGCTGTAATCTTTGTGGAAGCAGACCGTTCACATCTTTCTCCAGTGGAGCGGCTGGTGGATTTGAACCACAAACCTTTTGGTTATCAGCCGAGTGCTTAACCACTGCACCACCAGGGCTCCTTCATGGACTCTAGACTGAATAAATAAGCTGTTTCCCACATATACAAACCACCATTTTCCACTGTGTGTAGGTGCTGTTGTGATGCATAAAATATAAATTTAAAAGTATTATTCAATTCATAGTAACTTTTTATAGTTACGTGGTTTCTCAAAGGAGATTAAAAATATAACCATGTGTTGAATTGTTGTATGTTCTGCTGTGTGTATTTTTAACACCAACAATAAAAAATAAAATAAATTATTTTTGAAAATGTATATATATATATATAACCACAGGCCTTCTCCTCCCTTTCCTTCTCCTAAGTGGGTTTCCATGTTACATCTACCCATAGATCTCTGTGATTTCCTTCAGGGCACTTAACACAGTTTGTGATCGCATTTCTATTTACACACCTTTGTGTTTTATGCCTGTCTCTCCCTCTAGACTATAAGCCACATGAGAGCAAACACTGAGTCTTTTTTCTCACTCGTATTCCCAACTCCTAGTGGAGTACCTAGCACATAGTAAGTGCTCAGTAAGTATTTTTAAGCAAATGAATGAGGTGGGGAGAGGCAGGGTTGCCCAATAATTATGCGGATGGTTAAAAAGTTTGAGGATCACTGATCTGCTCATTTTACAAATAAAACTGAGACTTGGAAGAGCCAAGAGACTTAGCAAAGAGACAAATCGGCTCATTACAAATATGGAGGCAACCTCAGAGCTCCCATCTCTCAGCCCAGGTCTTTCCAGCATAATTATCAGCAGTATTCATTTCTGAGCCTAAACACTTGTAGGTGTTTCAGTGGCAGAATTCTTGTCTTCCATGCGGAGACCCCAGTTCAATTCCTCGCCCCTGCATCTCAAGTACAGCCACCACCCGTCTGTCAGTGGAGGCTTGCGTGTTGCTATGATGCTGCACAGGCCTCAGCAGAGCTCCCAGACTAAGATAGATCAAGAAGAAAGGCCTAGAAAGCTACTTCTGAAAATAAGCCAGTGAAAACCCTGTGGATCACAATGGTCCAATATACCCAACCGATCATGGGGATGGCAGCATGGGGATCAGGCAACATTTTGTTCCTTTGTGCATGTGGCTCCCATGAGTCAAGAGCCAACTTGAAGGCAGGTAACAACAGCAATACATATATGAAACATGGTGCTGGGTCTAATACAAAGCAGACCAAATTGAGGCTGAGCCTCTTTGGAGATGATAATCTAAAGTTTTATGTAGCATCTTTTATATTGACACTTTCTCCAAATGATTCACCAGGCTCCACACTAAATTATACACTTAGCCCTTCAGGATGTATAATGGTGTCAATGGCAAACAATAGGTCACTAGGAGGAGGGGAATCCATTTTCCGCAGCCTCACTCTATCTGCCTCTGAGTCCCTCCCTGAAGCTGAAATTAGACTATACTATTTGTGGACTGCTAACCACTAGAGATAACTATTCTAGGTGCTAGAGGGAAACACACAGAACCTAACAGGCATGGTACCTGCTCTTGAGGTGAAAAGAAACACGTCTACGTGTATTTTCTTCTATAACTAGAGTTCTTTTTTCTCCAAAGATCTGGGCTGGGCATTTGACAACTGTAGAGTTGACCTGCAAATAATTTCACAGTTTCTAAAAATGACTGTGACCAGTTCACTCACATGGGTGAGAAGAAAATGTTTTCAGAGAGAGCAGAGGTATGTAAGAAAAAGTCACATAAAATAAGAAGAAAAGGCTTAAGATGATATAAATCTAACACAGATTCTTGGCTATTGGGGAGCTACAGTCACTCTGGTTATGAAGAAAAATCTTGACATGTGCCATACATGTGGCGCTGCCAGCAGTTTGTGGGAGATGCCTCCTCTTCCCCACTCTATGACTACCTGCTGGCTTGCTGGACAAGAAAAAGGGGTGGGAATATTTAACGACTAAGCTCCACTTCCGACGAATTGGGACTTTCAGTGCTAAAGGTTCCAGCTGGGAAATAGGGTGACCAGATTTCAAGAAAAAAAAAAAAAGTAATTTCTGAGATATGATTTTCTTTCACTTTGTCTGCTAACACCATTATCTGGATCCCTCAAATGCCATTTCTGGGATCATTTGGGTTAGCATCCTCAGAGAAAGCCTCAGGAAATCCTGTGAGTAGTGTCAGCGATGGGGCCGTTTGTGAGGGTAAGTGTCCTACAAGACAGTGCATTACAGCCTCACAGCGACCCTTCCTATCCCGGCACCTGAAGCCCTCACAGCTGATACCACGTCATCACTGTTTCTCTCTGAAATGGCACTCAGCCCTACCTCCCTCAACTCTGTGGTTTTCTTTCTTTGTCTCTTAGAACAGGATAGGAGGGAATTCGGTGAGCGCGTCTTCTCTGTTTTGGTCTTCTTGGCTATTTGGAAGAGAAATGAGGCTCACAGAAGGTCTACCATGTGCCAGGAGAGCTCAGCATTTTACATGCTGTGTTCCATTTAGTCCACCTGACCACCCAGTAAGGGACTTACCGTTCCCTTCATCTTGTAGATGAATAAACAGGCTCAGAAACATTCAGTTCTTGCCCACCGTCACACAGCAAACACATAGGAAAGACTGAAGCCATAATGTTTTATTACAAAGCTAGGGTCTATTTACAGGCAGGAGCTGTGTTTCCATCTACAGAGAAGCCCTTCTATGCGCCATGGACAAGATAGAGTTGGAACAGACTTTAGGGGGCAAATGGGTCCCCCAGGACTTGTCTTTGGCCACTTGAGAAGCTCATACTCCCTGGCTGGGGGTGTGGAGTACTCTTCTTGACAGAACTACGCTTTCGTTCCTCTGCGGGAGAAAACAGATCCACGACAGACTCTTAAAGTCCACTCCTCGGACCCTTCTGTGAAACTACAGTATGTTCTATTTCACGTTTCCTAAATTACTCGCAGCAGGCAGCTGTGCGAGGTCAGGATCTCAGAGGTGCTTTTGGGATTCCAGACAGGGTGGGGGCTGCCACCCTGCTCTTTCTGGCTGGGAATCATAAAATTCACAAATGTGGAGCATCTGGGGAATTTCTAGGCTAAAAAGAGAAGCTCCTGGCTGGATGTGGCTAAGATTCCTGGACCTTCATGGTGTGTGAGGGAACAGTATCAGGGATGGTTCACTATTGTTGTTGAGCTAATAAGGTCACTGTGAGTTGGAACCGATTCCACTGCAATGGGCTTTTTTTTTTTTTTTTGGTTGAGCTAATAATAAAGCAGCCATTTATTGACAGTTTTACTGTAGTCCAGGCACTGTGCTAGAGACCTTTTACAGATATTGTATTCTTCCATTTCAAACCGTTCTGACAGCATTTAATCTTGTCAACAACCCTGAGAGGTAGGTATTAGCAGCCATGTACTACAGATGAGTAAAAGGAAGCTGAGATAACAAATAACTTGCCCAAATTTTCACAGCTTCTAAGGCCAAGTCAGGTTTCAAACTCAGGCCGTTTGATCAGAATGTTTATGTTTTTAACACTGACAGTATATTGTCTCTAATGAATTTATTCTGAAGCTAATGAACGCATCAGACAGACTTTTCCCCACCTCATAGCCTACCCACCAAATGTTGAGGCAATTAAAATAGTCGAGTTCACTTACAAGAGGAATGGAAAAACAGCACTTGGGCTTGCCCCAGTTACATGAATTAATCCTGTTTGGGGTTCTGGAGGCAGCATAAAGGAAAGGGCCCAGAAGCCCATGATGAAATTATATCGCTAAAACCCTTGGCAGCTTAGCTATTGTTTTAATGAAAATATATGCATGGCTTCTGAGAATTCCTATCCACCACAGACAGGATGAAAAAATATACGTATTAGTAACGATAGGATTCTACGCTATCACGTCGGTATTTATGCAACATTATTGCTAGGAATGCCGGTTGTTTGGAATCTGGAAGGTAAACAGACTAGGTTTCAAATTCCAACCCTCTATTGTGGAAAGTAATAGCCGTGCCGCATGGTCATGCAAATTAAGGGACTCTGAAACCCCAGACCTCCAAGCACAGCACCGGGCACACCAGCATTCCAAACACGTATCTCTCCCCAAAGAGAGACTGGCTCAGGCCACGGAATTTCTTCAGAGCCAGCATCAAAGGCTGCGTGAGGCTCAGTATTTGGGCCATCTCATTGTAGCCGCAGTCCCAAGGTCATCGAGGGCAAATAACTAAATAGTTTTCTCCAAAACGCCATAGTTGGAATTCCCCCTCTTGGCCTGAGCTCCCTTGCATCCCCTCCCTTTTACGAAGTCCTCTGGGCTCAGTGCCTGGCTGGTTCCCCACCCGCCCACCTGCTGCACGCGGCATTGCCCAGCCCAGGCATAAAAGAACTTTCCTCCCGCGGAGAGGGCAGAGCCAGAGACACGCCCTGGCTATCTATAGAAAAGCCTCTGGGGGTTCTGCTGACCAGTCACTCCAGATTCCCCGTTGGGCTTTATTATGTCACAGGAGCCCCGGCTGGAATGCGGAGGATTGAATTCCAGGCCCTTCCCTGCAGGCTGGGCCCCCAGGGAGGGGAGCCAGGCGCTTTCTCCTCAGCTCCCGGCCATCTCGGGTGCCCCCTACTGAATGTTTTTGTGCCTTGGGCCCTGAACGCGCAGCAGCTTGGCAAGAGTCTGGGGCTATGGAAGCCTTTGGGCTGCAGGCAACTTAGAAGCCAGGACAACTTAGAGCATTTCAGGGACACAAAAGGTAGTGAGCACAAGCATAGGTTTGAACTGCAGGGCAGCCTTAAATCCCAGCTCACCGGTGGATTTGGGCAAGTGGTTAATCCCCCCGGGCCTTGATTTCCTCCCCAAAAGAACACCTGGCACATAAAATCATGAACATCACTGCTGAAGGAGGAAGTGGGGGGCAGGGGGAGCTACAGAGGTAGCGAGATCTCAGCAAGTGCAAAAGCAAGTCTTGAGAACCTGATGGTGGTCACAACCCTACCCTGCTTGAACTATGATCGGAAAGATTCTAGAGTGAGGGGATGCTCCAAGGGTAGGCTAATTCTTTGTTAAAGGCAAGGAAGTTATCAGCTACTTAAACATAACTGGTTTTCAACAACTATTCTCCGTGTTCCTCATCTGTAAAAGGTGCATAATAATAGAACCTACCACACTGGCTTGTTGTGATGAATAAATTAATACACATACAGAACTTCCAACAGTGCCTAATACATTGTATGTTGTTGTTTGGTGCCTTCAAGTCGATTTTAGGTGCATAGCAACCCCACGTGACCAAGTAGAACTGTCCCACAGGGTTTTCTAAGCTGTAATCTTTACGAAAGCAGATTGCCACGTCTTTCTCCCACTGGATGAGTTTGAACCTCCAACTTTTTGGTTTGCAGCCAAGCACTTACCCATTGCACCACCCCAAAAACAAAACCAAATCCATTGCCATGGAGTAGAATCCAATTCATAGAGACCCTATAAGACAGAGTAGAACTGCCCCCGTAGAGTTTCTAAAGAGCACTTGGTGGATTTGAACTGCCGACCTTTTGGCTAGCAGCCATAGCACTTAACCACTATACCACGAGGGTTTCCAACCATTGCACCAGCAGGGCTTATAAAAGCTTATAGCCAGGGAGGCTGTTGTAGCCTGGGGAGGCCACTTGTGCTATGAAAAGTTGAAGCTTCAGAGCTTGTCAGGTCTGGAGCCTTTCAATGTGAGTCACACACACACATGCACACACACACTGGTGTTCTCAGTAGTAACGCATCACCGAGCTCCCACCTTAGCAGAGTAAGTGCAACATGTAAACAAATAATAAATTATGTCTGTGCCAATGGGGTATAGAAGCAGTAACTATGAAATACTGCCCAAGGGAGAGAAAGTTTACTGAGATGGTGATAGAACACCCCATTCTCATTGCCAAGGACATTATTTCACAATCTAAGTAAGCTATCAAGGTTGTTGCTTCTTGAAGGAGGACTTTGTCTTTTGTGTTTTTCTTAACACCCAATGATTTTTCTTCTTTAAACAACGCAAATCTTTCCTTCTCAAGTGATCTTGAAAAGCAGATTCCTTCCATTGTTATAAAAGGGATGCAGGTTGCACAGAAGGAAGGAACTCCAGATGGCGAGGCTGTAAGCACTGCTGATTTGGAGGCAGGCAGTAGCATCTCTTTGTTTAAGCCTTTAGATGGCTCCGGGACCTTGGTTCCTGGGTGAAAGAGGTCCCTCTGACAGTCAGGTCTCCTGACAGCCCCGGTTTGAGACGTGATGTTGCAGAACGCACTAGAACAGTCTTCTCCAAAGTGGGCTATCACACCCACAGGGTGCCCCCCGAAACAATCTATTGAAGTGAAGAAAGTATTTAAACTTTTTATAAGTCTCTCAGTTTGTTGTACTGTGGAGGCTTGTATGTTGCTGTGATGCTTGAAGCTATGCCACTGATATTTTAAATACCAGCAGGGTCACCCATGGTGGACAGGTTTCAGTAGAGATTCCAGACTAGGAAGAAGGACCTGGCAGTCTACTCCTGAAAAAATTGACCAGTGAAAGCCTCATGAATAGCAGCAGAACACTGTCTGGTATAGTGTTGGACAATGGCACCTCAGGCTGAAAGGCACTCACTAAGAGCTGCCTTCTCAACGTAAAGTCAACCTTAAGGAAGTAGATGGAGTAAAGCTTTTGGGACCCTCATTTGCTGATGTAGCAAGATTCCAAATGAAAAGGAACAGTTGCAAACATACATTAATAACTGGAACATGAAATGTATAAAATATGAATCTACGAAAATTAGAAATCATCAAAAATGAAATGGAATGCATAAACATCAATATCCTAGGCATTAGTGAGCTAAAATAGACTGGTATTGGCCATTTTTAATCAGATAGTCATATGATCTACTATTCCAGGAATGAGAAATTGTAGAGGAATGGCATTGTATTCATTGTCAACAAGAACATTTCAAGATGTATCCCGAAGTACAACACTGTTAGTGATAGGATAATATCCATACGCCTACAAGGGAGACCAGTTAATACTATTATTTAAATTTATGCACCAACTACCAAGGCCAAAGTTGAAGAAACTGAAGATTTTTACCAACTTCTGCAGTCTGAAATTGAACATGCAATCAAGATACATTGATAATTACTGGTGATTGGAATGCGAAAGTTGGAAACAAAGAAGGATTGGTAGTTGGAAAATATCATATTAATAGAAATGACGCTGGAGATCTCATGATAGAATTTTGCAAGACTTGTTCATTGCAAATACTTTTTTTCAACGTATGAATGGCGACCATGCACATGGACCTCACCAAATAGAATACACTGGGGTCGAATCAACTACCTCTGTGGAAAGAGACGATGGAAAAGCTCAGTATCATTAGTCAGAGCGAGGCTGGGGGGCCGACTGCAGAACAGTCCATCAATTGCTCATATGCAAGTTCAAGTTGAAACAAGTCCACGAGAGCCAAAGTAAGACCTTGAGTATATCCCACCTGAATTTAGGAACCATCTCAAGAATAGATTTGACACGTTGAACACTAATGACCGAAGACCAGAGGAGTTGTGGGAGGACATCAAGGACATCATACATGAAGACAGCAAGAGGTAAATAAAAAGACAAGAAAGAAAAAAAAGACCAAATTGGAAGTCAGAAAAGACTTTGAAACTTGCTCTTGAACAGAGAGTAGCTAAAGGGAATGGAAGAAATGTTGAAGTAAAAGAGCCAAACAGAAGATTTTAAAGGGTGACTTGAGAAAACAAAGTCAAGTATTACAATGACACATGCAAAGACCTGGAGTCAGAAAACCAAAAGAGGAAAACATGCTCAGCATTTCTCAACCTGAAAGAACTGAAGAAAAAATTCAAGGCTCCAGTTGCATATTGAAGGATTCTCTGAGAAAATATTAAGTGACACAGGAAGCATCAAAAGAAGATGGAAGGAATACACATGCACTGTACCAAGAGGAATTGGTCGACGTTCAACCGTTTCAGGAGGTAGTATATGATCAAGAACCAATGGTACTGAATGAAGACGTCCAATCTGCATTGAAGGCATTGCTGAAAAACAAGGCTCCAGGAATTGACAGAATACCAATTGAGATATTTCAACAAACAGATGCAGCACTGGAAATGCTCACTAGCCTATGCCAAGAGATTTGGAAGACAGCTACCTGGCCAACCGACTGGAAGAGATCCATATTTGTGTCTGTTCCAACAGAACGTGGAAATTATCAAACAGTATCATCTATATCACAAGCAAGTAAAATTTTGATGAAGATAATTCAAAAATGGTTGCAGCAGTACATCAACAAGGAACTGCCAAAAATTCAAGCTGGATTTCGAAGAGGATGTAGAACAAGGGACATCATTGCTGATGTCAGATGGATCCTGGATGAAAGCAGAGAATACCAGAAAGATGTTTACGTTGATTTTATCGATTATGCAAAGGCATTCAACTGTGTGGATCATAACAAATTATGGATAACATTGCAAAGAATGAGAATCCCAGAACACTGAATTGTGCTCATGAAGAACCTGTACATACACCAAGAGGCAGTGGTTGGAAGAGAACAAGGGGGATACTGCATGGTTTAAAATCAGGAAAGGCGTGTGTCAGGGTTGTATCATTTCACCATACCTAGTCAATCTGTAAACTGAGCGAATAATCTGAGAAGCTAGACTATATGAAGAAGAACAGGGCATCAGGATTGGAGGAAGACTCATTAACAACCTGTGTTATGCAGGTAACACAACCTTGCTTGCTGAAAGTGAAGAGGGCTTGAACCACTTACTGATGAAGAGCAAAAACTACGGCCTTCGGTATGGACTGCACCTCAATATAAAGAAAACAAAATCTTCACAACTGGACCAATTTTTTCTGTTGTTTTGAAGAGCTAGGTTGTTTTTCCTGCCTAATTTGCCACTGGCTGGATTTTGCTGAATATGTTCCTGTAATATTATTGATTATGTGCCTATACCCCTATGTTCCTGTAATATTATTTATCATGTGCCTATACCCCCTGTGTCTTAGTCAGGGTTCTCTAGAGAAACAAAATCAGTTATATAGAGATAGAGATTGCGATATATAAAGGATTTTATTTTAAGGAATTGGCTTATGTTATGGTAGGGGAGCCCTGGTAGCACAATGGTTCAGCACTTGGCTGCTAACCGAAAGGTTGGCCATTGGAACCCACCACAGCAACTCTACAGGAGAAAGACCTGGTGATCTGCTTCTGTAAAGATTTCAGCCTAGGAAACCCTATGGGGCAGTTCTATTCTGTCACGTGGTGTCACTATGAGCTGGAATTGACCAGATGGCACCCAACATGTTGGGGCTGACCAGTTCAAAATCTGTAGGTCAGGTGACAGGCTGGAGATTGCTGCAGTCTTGTGTCCCAAAATCCATAGGTCAGGTGACTGGAAGAATGGAGGAGTTCTGGCAAGAAATCTATTTATAGTCTGAAGACAGAATACCCCCTAGGGAAAACTTGCCCTTTGCGCTCTAAAGGCTTTCAACTGGTTGGATAAACCACCATCTAACCCCCCCCCCCAATTATGGAGGGTAATGAGCTTTACTTAAGGCCAGCTGTTATAATCACATGTAAAAATTTCACAACTGCATTTAGACTAGTGTTTTACCAAACAACTGGGCGCCGTAGCCCAAGTTGGCACATAAAATTAACCAACACATTCTGTATTTACTGCAAATGAGAAATTAGGAAGCTAGATAGGGTTCAAGTTAAATATTTTTGGCAAGAACACTTTGTTGATGGTGTTTTGGGAATCTTTTGGGAAGACAGAATATCTGGTTCTCTCTCTTTCTGTGATAGCAGCAATCTTGGATGCCCATTGCCAAATCTTGTCACTCATTAGTGGTTACAAAAGGAGCCCTGGGGGTGCAGGTTAAGCACTCAGCTGCTAACTGAAAGGTTGGTGGTTCAAACCCACCAGCAGCTCCACAGGAGACAAATGTGGCAGTCTGTTGCATAAAGGTTACAGCCTTGGCAACTCTACTCCGTCCTATAGGGTCACTATGAGTCAGCATTGACTCAACAGAAACGGATTTTAACAGGAGTGGTTACAAAGTGTGACGTTCGGATTGTATCTTTGCCTCTTCATTTATTAGCTGGAATACTTCCATAAAAAGAATCTCCTCTCCAGCTAGGTACAGTTTTATAGGCATTGTGCTTCTTTTTCTTTACTAGTTTTCAAAATAATGAGTTGATCATCTAATATCTTCAAAAGTGATTACAAAGGTTTTTTTTTTTTAGTATTATTATAAGCATACGAATTTGAATATATAAATTGTTTCAACCCATTGCAGTTAATATCATGATTAATGCTGAAAATGTCCCATTTTTAGCCAATGAGAGCCAATTCAAGTCGGCTCCTGAGTCCTTTTGAAATGGCTCCAGTAGTAATTGATAGCTTCTTTGCTTTCTGGTATGACGAAGTGTTCCAGGCTCATCTTGTATTTTCTCTACTCCAGACTGAGAACCAGGTACTTCTCTAAGGAGGCTACAATCTGGACGTGTAGTTATGTTATCCTTTAATTTCTACTTTTGTGGTATATGTTTTATAACAAATATAATATATTAATATTGTGGTAGATGTATATAATTTATAAATGACAAACAAGCTAGTAAAAATGTAAATATTTCCTGGTAGGGAAACCCAAAACAGAAGGTTTAGCAACTGCTTATTTGGTGCATAGATAGACCTAAGAACTGTGCTTGAATTATGATCCTGGGTCCTCTTCCTTTCTAGCTGTCTGGCCTTGGCCAAGCTCCTTTTTTCTCTGAGCCTCAATTTCTTCAAGTATAAAATGTACACAGGAATAGCCATTTATAAAGAATGTTGTGATTACAAAATAAGATATAGATAGATAAATGACAGATAGATGATAGATAGCCTGGCCTCGCGCAATAAATGAGAGCTATTTGTAGTATGAAGAGAGGGGTGGTTCAGCGCAGGGACGAATTACCTAATAAGCAAGGTATGCACGTGCTTAGGGCATCAACAAAACAGGGGCATTAGTTGTCCAGAGCAAAGACCCGTAAATGTCAAGTAGACAGGACACAAGGAAAATCGAGTGCTTCACAGGAGGGGACAGGAAACCTGGACAAATGGAAATGGAGAAACCAAGGTCTAGAAGGGGAGAGTGTTGACTTGTCATGGGGTTGGCAACCAATGTCATAAAGCAATGTGTGTATTGATCGTTTAATGAGAAACGAATTTGCTCTGTAAACTTTCATTTAAAGCACAATTAAAAAAAGAAAAGAAAAGGAAGCACCTCAGTGGAAGGGAACTGGCAGGGCACTAAATGAAATCGATACCAGCTCCAGTGCGTGAGAATGTGCCAGCTGAAAATAAGGTTCACCAACAGTCATGAGGATGCCCAAGTGCAAGGTCGCTTAAGCTATGAGGCCCCTACCACTTCAACACCTTCACTGATATCTGTCTCCTACGATCCTCTCACGTGTAATTGAAACTCCTGATCTTGGCAGGTCTCTTGGGAGTATACTATTTCTTTCTAATAAACGAAGTAAGAGGTGGGTGTGGGCTGTCAAGTCTAACTCTTGCTACATTCACGCAATATGGGACTGGATCCAGCATGAGCAGTTACGGGGCAAGGACAAATTATACTAACAGATAACAGGTCTCTGATCCATTCTGAGAGAACCATCTTATACATCCACATCTGCTGACACAGCACCTCCAGCCAGTAGGGCCAGCAGTGCTCTTTGCCATGATACAAACACAAGGGTACACTCTTGCTCATGTCCCGGTAAACAACCAGTGGTAACTCCAGTCCCAGATGATGTGCAAAAGTGAGGGGGCACTAGTAAATTGGCCATTGCAACGAATTCAGTCAAGTTACTTCTAAACTGTATAACATGGATGTATAAAGTTACATCCTGATCCTCAATTTTGTAAACAATAATATTCACAACTTTTAGTTTAAAATATGTTTGGCATACATGTGGATGCAATCTAGCATACATTTAATATAATACTAACATGGATAATAATTTAATATAATACTGCCTGGGTTACCTAGTGCTACTATAACAGAAATACCAGAAGTGGATGGCTTTAGCAAAGAGAAATTTATTCTCTCACAGTCTAGGAGGCTAGAAGTCCGAACTCAGGGTGCCAGCTCCAGGGGAAGACTTTCTCTGTCAGCTCTGGGGGAAGGTCCTTGTCATCAGTCTTCCCCAGTTGAGGAGAGCTTCTCAGCACAGGGACCCTGGGTCCGCGCTATTCTCCTGGCTCTGTTTCTTGGCGGTATGAGGTCTCCCTGTGTCTCTGCTGGCTTCTGTCTTCTGTATCTCAAAAGAGGTTGACTTAAGGCATAACTGAATCTTGTAGATTGAGTCCTGTCTCATTAACATAACTGCCTGTAATCCCACCTCATTGACATCATAGAGGTACAACACACAGGAGAGCCACATCAGATGACAAAATCGTGGACAACCACACAATACTGGGGATCATGGCCTAGCCAAGTTGACAGATATTTGGGGGGCACACAATTTAATCCATGATGAATACTAACAGCAAATGTCAAAAAAAACTGGAAATATTAATATTTATCTAACACAAAAAGTTTTAATTCATGTATCAAGCTAGTTTTGTTTTTTGTCTGTTGCGTGGGACATATAGTGCTTGATATTACTCTATATATGCTAATAAATGAGGTATTAGGCACATTAAAAGGACATAAAATTCAATATTTATCATGCAAAATATGTTTCTGTTTTGCAATGATGGCTGTGTTTCTTTTATGACACCTTTTCATTTGTTCATTTATAATTATAGCATTTATTATGAAACAAGCATCAGAATTGAAGTACGAGCCGTTTGAAGCAAAGTCAGTGAGTCTATTTTTTATCGTGGGCGATCAACAGAATTTTACAATAATTGTTGAAACAACTAAGTTCACTGACTCATTTTCTTTGTTGCAGAATATGTGGAATATTCTTTTTGTAGAAAATGTGGTATATAGTAAAAATCTTAGTACCTCGCAGCCACTAAAAATTTTATAATCCAGTGCTTTTCATTCTGCTAAAATGGCATCTGCCACTTTTACATTCAATCATAGACGTATTTAAAGAGAAGTTACAGCATGAACAGCTAAGATGCACACACACACACACACACATATATATATATAACTCGCACAGCCTGTTTGAATGCATGAGTAAACAGAGCAGGGGGCACCACAGATTGTCAGTGTTTAGAACACTCACATGCTTTGAACCTGCCCTGGTTCTGTGGTAAAATTCTCATCTTCCAAGTGGGAGACCTGTGTTCAGTTCCCAGCCACCTGAAGCACAGTCACTGCCTGTCTGTCAGTAGAGGCTTGAGCATCGTTATGATACCGAACAGGTTTCAGCAGAGCTTCCAGACTAAGATGGACTAGGAAGAAAGGCCTGGCAATCTACTTCTGAAAATCCTATGGATCACAATGGTCTGATTCCATTGTGCACAGGATACCATGAGTCGGGAGCCAACTTGATGGCAGCTTAACAACAAATTCATAGTATATTAATTAAGTGATCAATATGGACAAACCTCTCTCATTTAAAAGGTTCTGTGTCTGCCCTCAAGGAGTTTGCAAACCAGAGGAACAGAGCAAACCTATACACAAAAAATCCCACAGAGCAACCTTTCTTCTGAGGGCTGGATGAGCAGTAAGGGGAAGAAGTCTTTTGGGAATTCAGAGAAGAGAGTTCTCTGGAGCTTGGAGGGGTCAGGGAGTCTTCCTGAGAGAGATGGGACTTTAGCTGGGCCCTGAAGCCTCGCCTGGGTAGGTGGGAGTGGGATGGGATATATGGGGGGCGCGTTTTGGGGGTGGGAGGTGGCCTGGCACAGGGAAGAGGAGACAACAAAGTAGAGGTAGGAGGAGCTACCGGCAGAAACAGTTTCAGAAAGGAAAGTTCGTTCCACAGTGCCCAGCCCTCCACAGAGGTGAGCACAAGGACTTCGCTGGCTTTGAGAGAACCGTGCTTGTCTCTCGGTGGTGGAGGGAAGCCAGGCTGCAGCCAAGAGGGTGGAAGGGCCCTTGGTGTTTGGTTTGTGAAAGAACAAAGCAGCCAAGTAGGTAGAAACCTAGAGTGCAGATGGCAAACACACAGGCTGCCGACACAGGTGGCAGGCATCTCTTCACCAGGAGCGAGATGCTGGAGGGAAATAGAGACATTCAGAACAGCTTCAGTGACCCAAGACCCAGGCGCTGCCAAGACTAGGCAGGCAGCAATGAAGCAAACAACTGAAACAGCGCTTGCCTCCACAAACCCTGGCAAGAGTCTGGCTGCCATTGAGCTGGGCCTATTCAGGAGCTCAGATTATTGAATACCAGGCTCTGGTCAAGCATTTAACATACATTTACCTGTTTAATCCTCGTAGGAAGCTTCCAAGGCACACACATAAATTGCTCCCATTTAACAAATGAGGACACTGAGGGTACAAGAAGTCCAGCAAATTATTGAAGGTTAAGCACAAACTGAAGGTGAGATTCAAATTCATGTCTGACTCTAAAACCAATGATTTTCACTATAACTGATTGTCCCTTAAAGTGACGATCAGATTCATTCATTAAACACACAATATTGCCATGATATCAGCTGCTATTTATTAAGCATTTTGAATGTGCCAGGCACGTTCTGCGGTTTTCACACGAATTAACCGATTTAATCTTCACATACTTTATGGGGGGCTCTCCTATTGTTTCCATTTTAGAAACTGTGAAACAGAGAGGTTAAACAACCTACCTAAAGTCACACAGTAAGGTCAGTGCAAGGATTCAAACCCAGGAAGTCTGGGACCAGAGCCAGCATGCCTAGTCTTGGCTGTCCTCTGCCTCCCAGTGTGTGCCTCTTCTAGACTGAAATGTATCTCCCCAGCAGATATGTTGAAGTCCTAACCCCTGGTATCTGTGAAGGTGACCTTGTTTGGAAATAGGGTCTTTGATGATGTTCTCAGTTAATGTGAGGTCCTACTAGCATACGGTGTGTTGTAATCCAATCTGAGTGGTGTCCTTATAAAAGAGAAGGGCAGACAGACAGAGAAAGGGCGGCCATGTGGAGATGTAGCTACAGGCCAAGGAGCACCTGGTGCTACCAGAAGCTTGGAGAGACAAGACTTCAGAGGTAGCATGGCACAGCCAACAAGTTGATTTGGACTTCCAACCTCCAGTACTGTGAGACAGCACATTTATGTTCTTACAAACCACCCAGTTTGTGGTATTTTGTTACTGCAGCCCTAGGAGACTAAGACAGTGCCCACGAGGCTGGCCCTCTCCTCCAGCCCACGTTTCTTTTCTAATGAGATAGCATGGGCACTGGGGAAGCACTGTGGGTGAGTGGACCAGAGGCTGCTCCTGGGAAACTCCCTGGGAACAGGATGTCAGAGGTGGCGGGTGGGAGGTTTTCCTGGGATGATAATGACAACATCCGTTTCCTTGTAGTGGCCGTTCTGATCCCAACATGAGTTTTTTTCCATTCTTTTTGGCATCTGGTTTTGGGATCTGAGAAGTCTGGGCGTTAGGGGTAACAGTGCATGTCTCAAGGAGGGGGCCCACCCTCCCACTCTGGTGTCAGAAGAATATATTTTTTAATTAACAAATCTTAGGAGGCTACAGGGAGGGCACAGACAGGTGGTGATAAGAGTGGGAAAAAGTCCTTGTCCCCAGGGGACTGCCTAAGAGCAATGCCTATTCTACCGAGATTTGCAGTCCAATTTATCTTCCTTAAATGACCACATAGGAAAATGATCAGAGCAGCAAAGCAACGTTAGAAATGTGAAATGGATAAATAAAACCTGGGGTAAGCGTGCTGGCTGCTGAAAGCATTTGAAAAATGGAGATTTGAGGAGCACACAAACTGAACTACGAGAGGCCTTTGGAAGGAGAGCAACACAGCAAATGTCAAATGTTTATCCGAACGAAAAGAGAAACGGACGTGTGCAAGCCCTCGGGCTTTTACAGGTTTCTTTCTTCACCGTGGTTGCAGCTGCTTTTAAAAATAAGCGAGCATCGTGGGGTGCTGGTGGTGGAGCAGGCCTCTGAGGTCACAGTGACCACCTCGCAGCAAATGAGGAACAAGGTCTAGAAAGAGGAAGTGGCATGGCCTGATACCGTATGTGTATTTTCTGGTAGGGTGTATATAAAAATCAAATCACCTATCACGCTGGAAATGTAGATTAGTGGTGACAGCAGCCACTAGCCTCAGGAGACCTACTGTGTTCCGGACTCTGGCTGAGCCTTCTATATACATGACTCATTTAATCTTCACAGTGACCCAACAAGATAGGAACTAAAACCATCCGTATTTTGTAGATGAGTACATTGAGGCTTGGAAGAACTGAATGCTCACCCAAGGTCGCGCTACTAGGAAATGATGAAGGCACATTTCAACTCATCCCTGACACCAAATCCCACGTTCACTCTGCTCTGCTTCCTCCTCACAAGACAAGGATAGGGCAGTGGGAAAATCAACCAGACTGCACTTCATGGAGGGGGTCTCTGGGGGGAGCAAATGGTTAAGCCCTTGGCTACTAACCAAATGGTCGGTGGTTCAAATCCCCCTAGAGGTGCCTCGGAAGAAAAACCGGTCGATCTGCTTCCGAAAAGTCACAGCCATGAAGATCGTTTGCACACACAAGGTCACCATGAGTTGGTGTCGAATCAATGAGAGCTGGTATACCTCATAGAATAACATTTTACAATTAAAAAAATGTTTATGAACTTTGTATAGTAACATGGTAAGTGCTTGTTGTATATTGTTTAGTGAAAAATGCAGTACTTGGTTTAAAAATATGACTAAAAGAGGAAATAGAACACTTAAACACTGTGATGATTAATGTTATGTGTCAATTTGGCTAGGCCATGATTCCCAGTACTGTGGAATTGTCCTCCATTTTGTGATCTGATGTAATTGTCCTCCATTTTACGTGTTGTAAGTCACAGCCTTATTCAAGTATCTGATGTAAGGGGGGAAACCCTGGTGGCGTAGTGGTTAAATGCTACGGCTGCTAACCAAAGGGTCGGCGGTTTGAATCTGCCAGGTGCTCCTTGGAAACTCTGTGGGGTAGTTCTACTCTGTCTATAGGGTCGCTATGAGTCGGAATCAACTCGACGGCACTGGGTTTGGTTTGGTTTTTTTTGATGTAAGGGGAGTGTCCTTGAGGGTGTGACCTATATCCAATACATATGGACACTCTGGCAAAGTTTGCTCTTGCTCTGGATCCTGTATCTGGCTTGTCATCATCTGGCCTCCTGTTCTTGGGACTTGAGTTGGCAGCCTGCAGTCTGACCCTATGTACAACAGAATGAAACACCGCCTGGTCCTGCGCCATCCTCACGATTGTTGTTATGCTTTAGCCCTTTGTTGCAGCCACTGTGTCAATTCATCTTGTTGAGGGTCTTCCTCTTTTTTGCTGACCTTCTACTTTACCAATCATGACGTCCTTCTCCAGGGACTGATCCCTCCTGATAAATGTCCAAATTATGTGAGACGTAGTCTTGCCATCCTTGCTTCTAAGGAACATTCTGGGTGTATTTCTTCTGAGACAGATTTGTTCATTCTTTTGGCAGTCCATGGTATATTCAATATTCTTTGCCAACACCACAATTCAAAGTCATAAATTCTCCTTCAGTCTTCCTTATTCATTGTCCAGCTTTCGCATGCATGTGAGGAGATTGAAAACACCATGGCGCACCTTAGTTTTCAAGGTGATATCTTTGCTTTTTAACATTTTAAAGAGGTTTTCTGCAGCAGATTTGCCCAATGCAATGTGTCGTTTGATTTCTTGACTGCTGCTTTCATGGATGTTGATTGTGGATCCAAGTAAAATGAAATCCTTGACGACGTCCGTCTTTTCTCCCTTTATCGTGATGTTGCTTATTGGTCCAGTGTATAGATAGATAGATAGACAGACAGATAGAGATAAAGACATACACATATGTTTTTATTATATACCCCAAAACCTCAGTCATTGAGTCACTTCCGACTCATAGCGGCCCTATGGGACAGAGTAGAACTGCGCTGTAGGGTTTTCCAAGGCTGTAAATCTTTATGGAAGTAGACTGCCACATCTTTCTCCCATCATATATATGTATATATATGACCTGGTGGTACAGTGGTTAAGAGCTACGGCTGCTAACAAAAATATCGGCAGTTGGAATCCACCAGCCACTCCTTGGAAACCCTGTGGTGCTGTTCTACACTGTTCTATAGGATCACTATGAGCAGGAATTGACTCAATGGCAACAGGTTTGGTTTTTTGGTTAAATATGTATATTTATATGCATTTCACTGGTTTTGCTTTTCTAGAGAATCCAGCCTAAGACAAACACTAACTGTGGCTGAGTAGTATAGTAAGCTTATTTTTTTCTGTCCCCTCCTCTCCCCATTTTAACGTTCTATAATGTGGTATGGGTCTTTTGTAATGAAAGGATGAGTATAATCATTTTCCTTAAAGAACCAGCACTATACTCTTAGAATCGATAACAAAAAGGCTAAAATATATAGTAATATAGTTTCCTTTCCTTGGCAATAAAAGCTAACAAGTAATTGATTTGCAGCATGAGATGGAAGACCATTATACAAAGTCTATACAAATACAACCCTCTTTTCACATTTCGTCACATGCAACAAAAACTAAAATTCAAAGAATTTAAATTTTGAAGCCGCACTATTTTTATGGCTTGAGTAGCCTACTTCATTAACAAAAGGAGTTAACCTCCTATGCTTATCAGGTGGTCACTAACCATTCCCCTCTCTGTAATTAAATCCAAGCGAGTATTAAGGGTTGTGGGTAGACACGTTGGGTCGGAAGGTTCCTTCGTGTCTACCTGTCTTACGGATGCAGAAGCTACGCATAGATAGGTGAAGTGGCTTGTTCAAGGTCTTGTAAGACTTTCTATTTAACCCCTGAATATAAGGTCTAAGCTACTCAGGGCAATCTCTTGTCTTTTTTGTGCTGATCCCAGCGCCGAGCACAGAATCCTTCCCTTTCTAAAAAAAAAAAACCAGTTTAAATCTCAGTGGGACAACAAGATAAAAAGCCCAGTTCAATAACACTGAGCATCTGTTAATGGTGATGAAAAAATTAGGAAACGGATAGTGGTAATAGTTTTACACAATGATAAATGTAAAATGGTAATTATGTCACTGAATTATGCACGTAAAAACTGTTAAAATGGCAAACGCTCTGTTACACATATTTGTTTTGCTGTTAGCTGCCGTTGAGTCGGGCCCCAACTCGTGGCACCCCCACGCACAGTGAAACAAAGTGCTGCCTGGCCCTGCACCACTCCCATGAGCGGTTGCTGACTGGAGCATTGTGATCCATACAGTTTTCATTGGCAAATTTTTGGGAATAGGTCACCAGGTCTTTCTTCCTTGTCTGTCTTAATCTGGAAGCTCCACTGAAACCCGTTTAGCATCATAGGAACATGCAAACCTCCCCTGACAGACGGGTGGTGGCAGCACATGAGGTACACTGGCCAGGAATTGAACCCAGGTCTCCTGGGTGGGACGTGAGAATTCTACCACTAAACCACCAGTGTCCCCATGTCTTATGGGGGCAATGGGTTAACAGATATAAATATAGATATGCCAAAAAAAAGGGGGGGGCAATAGCAATAGCTCACATATACTGAGCACTTTCTATATGCCAAGCACTATTCTAAATGTTTTCAGGGTTACTGAGACCCTAAAATAATTCTGTGGGGGAAGTAATATTATCAACCTTATTTCTATGACAAAGAAAATGAGACTGAGCAAGGCTGAGCTACTTTTTTTCCCAGTGCTTCATAGCTACCTGGTGGCTAGGCCAGGATTGTAACCTGGACTGCCCAACTTCCAAGCCAGCCTTCTTCTCCACTTAGCTTTGGAAGGGACTTACTGGGCCAACTCACGCTCTTAAGGGAGGCTTTATTCCTGGAGAGCTTAGAAACTTTCCTGAGGTAAGAACTTAGGACAACTAGACCGAGTGCCAAATGTCCATAGTCCTAAAACATCGCCAAGATCACACTGTAGCAACTGAGTAAGCCTTAAAATGACCACGTCAATGGAACAACCAGAATGAAAATAATGAGAATGTTCTCACATGGTAAAGAATGAAACCAATGCCACTGAACAATTTGTAGAAATTGTTGAATGGGAACCTAAACTGCTGTGTAAACCTTCACCAAAAACACAATAAAATATTATCTAAAAACAAAAAAGGACCACCTCATAAAAACAACCAATGGGTCCCTTTTCTCCCCTTCTCCACACCCAAGCTTGTTAGGTGTAAAATAACATATCAGCCTCCTGGTCACCTCACCCTTACTGAGGTAGTATGGGCACCCATTGTTTACATGTTAATTTGCAAACTCATTCAACATTCATTCAACCAACACGTTTCAGTTTCAGGCCTGTGCAGGGCATGAGGTGGGGTTAGGGGTGTAAAGGTCTTTTCCAATGCAGTGTCCAACTTCCAGAATTTTAAAGCCTACCAGGAAGCAATCTTTTGCTTTGAACCAGATGGATTCAAAGGAGTCCGTCTGATGATGCCTTTTGCTATTGCTCTTTAATAGTGAGCATTGTATACGCATATGTTTGTCAGAGCAATTATGCAAATACTTGCAGATCCTATTGTCCATCAGGTGCACTGAAAAGCTCAAATTCTATTTCCTCTGTTAAAATTAAGAGGCCCTGGCTGAATTTAGGGTCTACTGTGTTAACCAGTCAATGAACAGAGCCAGGAAAATGGGTACCAAAGGAAACAAGAAGAAAGGCAAGACAGGATGTAAGATAAAAAAAAAAAAAAGTAACTGAAAAAAAAAAACAAACATACACTTGAGAAGCAACTGGCTCCCGAACCGGCTTTGGATTCAGGAATGGTGATGGTTGAACAATGCGATAAACATATTTAACCTCACTGAACTGCACATGTGAAGATTGTTAAAATGGCAAATGTTTTGTTATCTATATATTTTAAAAATGTATCTATAGACAGTAAAAAACAAATTATAAAGAATTAAAACTAAAAAAAAAAGGAATGGGCTTTTGAGAAGATGGAGCTTTGGTGGCGCAGTGGTTGAGAGCTTGGCTGCTAACCAAAAGGTGGGCAGTTCTAATCCACCAGCCACACCTTGGAAACCCTATGGGGCAGTTCTACTCTGTCTTATAAAGGCTTTATGAGAAGGAATTGACTTGATGGCAACGAGTTTTTGGAAAGAATGGGCTTTGCAGCCAATTGGAGCCAATCGGATCTGAGGTAGAATCTTACCACCATGGTAAGTCCTCTAGCTATTCTCAGGCTCAATTTCGAAATTATGGAATTGATTAATATCTACCTTACAGGGTTATTAGATTAGTGGTAATGTATGAAATGGATCCACAATCAACAGCCATGGAAGCAGCAGTCAAGAAATCAAGAGACCCATTGCATTGGGTAAATCTGTTGCAAAGGACCTCTTTAAAGTGTTGAAGAGCAAAGATGTCACCTTGAAGACTAAGGTGCACCTGACCCAAGCCATGGTATTTTCAATCACATCATATGCACGTGAAAGTTGGCAACGAATAAGGAAGACCGAAGAAGAATGGATGCCTTTGAATTGTGGTGTTGGCAAAGAATATTGAATATACCCTGGACTGCCAAAAGAAAGAACAAATCTGACTTAGAAGAAGTACAACCAGAATGCTCCTTAGAAGCAAGGATAGCGAGACTGCATCTTACATACTTTGGACATGTTGTCAGGAGGGATCAGTCCCTGGAGAGGACGTCATGCTTGGCAAAGAACAGGGTCAGCGGAAAAGAGGAATACTCTCGACGAGGTGGATTGACATAGTGGCTGCAACAATGAGCTCAAGCATAACAATGATTGTAAGGATGGCGTGGGACCGGGCAGTGTTTCTTCCTGTTGTGCATAGGGTCCCTATGAGTTGGAACCGACTCGACGGCACCTAACAACAACAACAACAATGTATGAAAAATGTCTAGCACAGTGCCTGGTATCCTGCAGTGTCCACTGCAGGGTACCTGTCACTATGATTTAAAATCACTGGGGAGCTCCAGTACAGCTTGACTTGTCTCTGTTGTAAATTAAGTTGGGGACCAGGGACCTCCAAATGTGAGGGAAAATAATTTCTTAAGGTGAAATCAAGAATCAGCTCAGCCACATTATTTAGTATCTTCTGGGTAGATATCACTGTTCTGGACATCAGTGGGGAGTGAATAAACTTGCTTATTCAACAATTGTGAGAAAATAAAAACACATATGAAAATGAAAACAGAACTAAGAAGGCTTATATTCAAAATGCTAGGCTAGGCCACTGTGGAGAGAGAAAATGAAATCACCAATGTGTTTCCTTTCTAAAGGCAAAGTATAAATGAGTATAATGTCCATTGGTCACCCAGGGTTGATCACCTAAGTATACACAGAGCAAGGTGTAGTGGTAGTTAAGGTAATAGAAGCTGGAGTAAGAGATAAACTCTGAAAGCTCAGAGGCTTCACAGAATAGATGTTTTTTTCTCATTCATGTGAAGTTCTATCTGCTGGGCGGGGGGTGGGGAGGGTGGGAAGAGAGTCTCTGCTCCACATGGTTATTGAGACCCAGGCTGGCCGAGCATCTGCTGTCTTCAACATGTGGCTTCCAACATTGCCTTGGCAATCAACATCCGCCTGCAGATGGGAAGAGAAAGAGGACCGAATGTGGTCAGTTTTATGGACCAGGCCAGGAAGGGATACATACATATCACTTCTGTTCCACATTCCATTGGCTAAGTTTAGTCACATGATCAGAATTAAAGCAAAGGAAGCTGGGAAAGCAGTCTCTCTGTTTGCTCCAGAAGAAATGGAAATGGATTTTGTGAACAGGAGTCAGTCTCTGTCACACACCACCTCTTGAAACTCCAAAGGGAATTCCCTGCTGTGCCTGGGAAACCTAAGACCTGGTCTTCTTTTCTTTATTCTTGCAACTAAACTTAAATATTTAGTCCCCAGGTTCATGGCACTACAGGCAAAATTTCACATAGCACAGTAATGAAATACACAGGGGAATTAAAGATAAAAGGAAAAAAGACAATAGGACTCTAAGGGGGAAAAGCCAAATAAAATTTACACTAAGAGGGAAAATAGACATTTGGCCTATCTGCTCAGATGGAACTCTGAAGAGGAAGCCTCTGTTTAAGAAATCAAAGCAACCCCCACAGAGTTGCACTGGCAGATTTTGCCATATTTTGCCAGAGCTAAATATTTGTCAGACCTGGCTTCTTTTTCAAAACAAGAGGGTTTGATTGATTGTTTTGGTGTTATGATTCCTGGATGTTGTGGCTTGAGCCTACATCCCAAAATAATACCATTAGGACTGATAATATCTTGTTCTGGGAAAGTTAGTTCTTAGAGCTGCAAGAACTCTGAGACATGACTTCCTTCATCATCTTGTCCATGCCAAGCACCCCCCCATTTGGCTCAGGCTGGCAGAGAGCTCACAGACCATACTCATAATTGTGGGGTTTATTAGGGTAGTACCAGTTACAATTCAGGCTCAGGAACACTCAAGATACAGTTCTTCCATCCGGACAGCCTCCTCCCAGCTGTGCTCACAGGCGGCCTCTCCCTGGCCCTAGCCAGAGGCACTCAGCTTTCTCTCTGCATAGGACGGGAAGCCCACCTTGCTGTCTTCTGCTACTGGGTCTCTCCTGCCACTGCTTCTCACCACCTTCAGGGTTACAGCTTGCTCTCTCTCTATCTCCTGCTTCCAGGAGCTTCTCACCACAGTGATCCTAGGTCCAAAGGATATGCTCTCCACGCCTGGCTATTCTTCCATGGTGGTGGTAGGATTCTTCTCTCTGTTCTGGAATTGGTTCTCTTTTAAGTCAAAACTGACCAATCCCCTTGCTGGGCCACAATGATCCTATCACATAGTCCTGCCCAATCACCTGGGTGGGAATTACAAACCATGGCTAGAAAAGCCACACAGAAGTAATCAACCACACAGCACCAGTCTATCTAAAATAGTACCCCCATCCCTGTCTATTCCCTTAATCTACTTTATTTTTTCCTCTAACACATTCTTACATGAATATGTTTACTGTCTGTTTAACCAGTTACCATCAAGTCATCTCCAACTCATGGCAACCACCCATGAGTTTCAGAGTAGAATTGCCCCATAGGGTTTTCAATGGCTGTGATCTTTCAAAAGTAGTTTGCCAGGCCTTTCTTTCAAGGCGCTTCTGGGTAGACTTGAACCTCCAACATATTGGTTATCAGCCAAGTGCTTAACTGTTTGTGCCACTCAGGGGCAGCCTTATTATCCATTTATCCTCACTCAAATATGTTGAGTTAGCTGAATCCTGAGCACTTAGGACAGTGCTTGAGACAGAGTGGGGCTTGAGAAGTAACTGATGAATGAATGAATGATTTCTCTCTTCCTCCTCTCTTAACTGCTACCCTAAATTGTGCTTTTCCAGGATTCTAGAAAAAACATGCATAGTTTTCCCATTCAGAGCCCAAGCCCGAGGCCTGGCCCTTGGCCTGATCTCCTCCTGCTCTGTAGCACCACACCTAATCTGCCACAGCGTCCAGAGAATCTTCCTAAATCACTCTCCACTTACATTTGATCTCTCCATCCTCACTGCCATGGCCTTGGCTCAGGGTCATGGATCTCTTTACAAATCTGATGGAAGCTACGGGTCATCTTCTCAGAAAAAAATGCACACGGGAGCAGGGCATTTTCCACAAAAGGTTTCCAGATTCTCCAAAACCCAATGAGGAACTGCTCTCCAGGGGCCACTTCCTCCCAGAATACAAATCTGCGGTTCAGAGCTCTTTATGGCTCACCTGGATAACTTGGTGTCGTTTACAGATCTCCTGGTCACCAGTCTTACTCTTGTTTTCCTCTCCTCCCCACAGGAGCTGCCTAAGTAATCTCTTAAAGTGCAGGTTTGCTCCTGGCCTCCTATGTGTCTTCCTTAACACCTTTCAGTGGCTCTCCATAGCCTTAAGAATAAACTCCCACGTCATTGGGGTGGTTGTGTGGAGCTACTTATTCCTGCAGCCTTGGCCCTTCAGTGCCCACATTCACACTCTGCTAGAGTCTTCTGAAAAGCCACCCTCCCAGACCTCCATGCCTTTGAACGTGGTGGCCTTTTGCCCTTTCTGGCCCTGACCGCCCATCAGCTTGACTATCTGCCACTCATTTTTCTTCTAATAGCTCAAGAATCATTACGAAACTACCCCCGGTCTGCGGGGCCTTAGTGCGGGGCATCTGTTCAGATCAGACTGCATTGTGATCGCCATCTTGCCCACCTTCCCCTGCCAGATGGTGCATCACTGAGGACAGAGGCTGTCTTGTTAATCTCTGTGGCACACAGTAGGTGTTCAATAAAGACATGTTGAGTGACTGGATGGATGACAAGGTGAGAAGAGAAAGAGGTGGTAGCAGCACACTTTGGATCCATATAAATGGACAGGTATAGTCCACACAGCTTCCAAAATTGGAAAATCCATATTTACAGAGGAGATAAACTGGACAGTTCTTCCATTTACAAAAAGGATTCACCACAAGGGGCCTCTAAATAGCAGGCGCTTTAACCATGCTATATAAGTGTTTGTTTATAGATCGTTAATCATTTCACAAAGAGGCCAAAACTACAGCACAGCCAATCAGAGCTTCTAGAACAGAATGGCGAGGCTTCTGCAGCTATTCTGCAAGTTGACAGGAAGAAAGGTTCAGTATTGCACTATCCAATTAACACATAGCTTTTCAGGAAGGAATGAGAGAGGGAAAGAAACCACAGTAACGGGAGCAGTCTAGCTACATGAGAAATCTAGCTAGACAACCCAGGACCTGCCTTTAAACAAGGACATGTCTGCTCTGCTGGAGGAACTTCAACATTATTAGACAGCTGCAAGGTGGATTTTCTCATCGTCAGTGGAGACAAAGTTCTTCATTTACGGAGGAAACAACGATACAGGAAGATCTTGTTCTGGACACCATTCTACACCTAACAAGTTGAGTGGATTTGTCCTGGCACCAACTCTAAAGTTCATTCATGTCTTCACCAAATGTCAGTTGAGGACCTGGTATAAGCCAAGCCCTGTGCTAAGCACCAGAGATGAATGCTGAGTGAGGGAGTCCTGGGCAATCCCTTCCTCCCAAAGAGAATGCATTCCAGGGGGAGGAAGCAAACAAGCAATTAATAAACAAGATAATATTCTATAGTGAAAGTGGGAGGAAAGGAGTAAGAGGGAGACATGACAGTGAGGGTAGGGACATCGGGAGCTCCTGTAGGTAGGAAGACCGATGAGGTCTCTCTGAGAGGGTAACATCAGGACTGAGCCTGATGATGAGAAAACCAGTCACTAAAGACCTGGAGGAAGACTTTTCTGGGAAAGGGACCATCAAGTTCCAAGGCACATCATGGAAAAGAGACAAGAATGGCTGGAGTTCAATGGAGAGGCAATGTTAGATGAGTCTGCATGGGCTAGTAGGGACAGACCTTGAAGGGCTTTGTAAAACCAGTAAGGACTGTGGAATTGTCCTAGGTACAGTGGGAGGCCATTGAAGGTACTTAATCAGGAAATGAAAAGACAGACTTCATTACAAACAATTATTCCGGATGCTGTATGGAGAATTTAAAGCACTCAGCTGCTAACCAAAAGGTTGGCAGTTCAAACCCACAAGCCGTTCCTTGAAAGAAAGATGTGGCAATCTGCTTCCATAAAGATTTACAGCCTTGGAAACCCAGTGGGGTCTCTATGAGTTGAAATTGACTCGAAAATAGTGGTTTTGGGTGTACGGAATAAGGCATAGGGGAAGAAGGAAGAAACTAGAGACACCAGTTTGGTGGCTATTGCAGAGTCCAGGCAGGAAACGAGGGTGGCTTGGTCCAGGGTGGTGGCATTGTAAGCAGAGAGGAGTGGACAAAGTCTAGACCCAGCGATGATGTTGGGCACAGGCCTGTTGTGAAGGATGACAGTGAGATCACTCAAAGGTCCTTTCCCATTCAGACTTTCTGTGACTGCTACCTACATGGCATGCCTACCAAGGGGGTGTTCTTTGTTGAGGAGACCTGCTTGGTCCCAAAGCTGGGCAGAGCTACGTTTGGACTCTGCCGTGACCATCACAGTCCTGTCCTGCCTGACCCCCACGGGGCCATGGCACTACTACCTCAAAAGTGACCATCAGTTTGGGGTAAGAATTCTTATAAACTGATCACTTGAGAAACCCAGAAGAAATCCATCCTGTGCATCCTAGAAGTTCCTGGTCTTAGAGCTAGTTCTGCTGCATCCTCCCTCTCTCTTGCCCTTGACCGTGAGGACTCTCTGGAGATCCTCCAATCCAGGCAATGGCGTCATTCACCCATCCAGCTGACCCAGACAGAAAATGACTGATCAACTTTGACAACTGACCAGCATCAGGTTGGATGTTCTCAATGATTATCTGCTTGGTAGCTAATGGTATCTCCCAATTGTTAGAAAAAGGTGAGGGCTACATCTCTCCCCCCACAACCTCACAATCAGAGTGAATCTCAGACTAGATATTTATAACGTCATATACCAACATTTCTTAGCAAGCAAGTGCAAAAATAGACACACAACCAGGTCTGTAAGCTCAATGGAGTCCCAGGTCTCTATCCTCTTAGGCACTCAAAAGCATCTTACTTGAAAGACTGACCTTGAAGGAGATGTGACGATATTCCAGCAGGATTCAGTTAACCTAATCCAGTGATTCTCAACTGGGTCTGATTTTGTCCCCAACGGGATTTTTGACAAGGTCTTAAGATTTCTTTCTTAGACGCCCAGAACTTGAGCCTCATCTCAAATTTTGGCTCATCCTTTGACTCCCCTGGTCAACTTTGAGGCTCCTTATTGCCCTTGCTCTGCCCTGCACAAACCTGCATTAAAGCAGATGTTGCCATTTCTTGCACTGTAGGTATTTGTTTGCATGTCTGCACCCCTCCTGGACTCAAAACTCCTATACGGCAGCATTTGTGACTAGCTCATTGGGTCCGGCATGCTGCCTGCTACATAGCAGGCAACAGCTAAATATTTATTCAATGAGTGATTACTTTCTGGGTTGTCTTTTTTGTTTGGTTGGAGTTTTTGTTTGTTTATTTGTTTTTTAACAGATTTTACATTCTTCTAATCTTCAGGGGATAAAGTCATACAAATAAGGCAGTCATACGGTGGTTTTCAAACCTCAGAGTATCTGAGAATCGCTATGGGGAATTGTTTCACATGCAAATTCCTAGGTTCAAAATGCCCAGGTGATTTTTAAAATTATTATTATTTTTAGATTTAGTTCACATATCATGATTCCACCCTTTCGAAGTGCCCAACGCAGCAGTTTTTACTCCATTCACAAGGCTGTGCAACCATCACCACTATCTAATTCCAGAACGTCAGCAGCAGCCCCAAAGGAAACCCACACTCATTAGCAGTCACTCTCCATTTCGCCCTGCTCCCAGGCCCTGGAAACCACTCACCTAATTTCTGGCCTTAGGATTTGCCCACTCTGGACATTTCATGTAAATGGAAACATGCAACATGTTACGTTTTGTGTCTGACTTCTTTCACTTACTGTAATATTTTCAAGGTTCATTCATGCTCTACCATGAATCAGTACTTTACTCCTTTTTATAGCTGAATAATATTCCACCGTGTAGCTATGCCACGTTTTGTTTATCCATCCATCAGCTGCTGGGCATTTACGCTATCTCTACTTTAACTATTATGAATAACGCCGCTATAAACAATAATGTACAAGCTTTCGTGTGGACATATGTTTTCAGTTTTCTTGGGTATATACTTAGAAGTAGAATTGCTGGGTCATGTGGTAACTCTATGTTCAACTTTTTGAGGAACTGCCAAACTATTTTGCACAGTGGCTGCATCATTTTACATTCTCACCAGCAGTGCATAACGTTCCGATTTCTCCACATCTTCACCAACACTTCTAATTGTCTATCTTTTTGATTGTAGACATCCTAGTGGGTATAAAGTGGCAGTAGATTTACTCTGCATTTCCCTAATAACGAATGATATTTAACATCTTTTCATGTGCTTATTGGCCATTTGTAAATCTTCTTAGAGGTAACCATCAATTTGAATCCTTTACCCATTTTTTAATTTAGTTGTTTGCCTTTTTATTGTTGAGTTTATATATTCTGGATACTAGCCCCTTATCATTATTTGCAAATATATAGTTCGAAGCTGTGTCCTCCCATTCCGTGCGTTGTCTTTTCACTGTCTTAATAGTGTCCTTTGGGGCATGAATGTTTTAATTTTAATGGAGTCAATTTTATCCTTTATTTTGTCGATTTTGCTTTTGGTGTCATATCTAAGAAACCATGTGCCTAATCCAGGGTCACAAAGATGTATACCAAGTTTTCTTCTAACAATTTTGTAGTTTCAGCTCTTAAATTTATTCTTGGATTCATTTTGACTTGATTTTTATGAGTGGTATGGGGTAGAAGTCCAAATTCCTTCTTTTATATGTAGATATTCAGTTTTCCCAGTAGCATTCATTGAAAAGATTATTCTTTACCCATTGTAGTATGATCTTGGGACCCTTGTCAAAAATCAGTTGACCATAAATGTAAGGGTTTATTTCTAGACTCTCAATTTTATTCCATTGACTTGTATGTCTATCCTAATGCCAGCATCACACTGTCTTGATTACTGTAGCTTTGTAGAAAGTTTTGAAATTGGAAAGTATGAGTTCTCTATCTTTGTTCACCTTTTGTTTCCCTATCTTTGTGCAACCTTTTTCAAGGTTGTTTTGGCTACTCTGTCTCTTGAACATCCATAGGAATTTTAGAACAATCTTATCAATTTCATGGGGGAAAAAAAGCCTGCTGGGATTTTGACAGGCATTGTGTTGAATGTGTAGATCACTTTGGATAGTATTGCCATCGTTACAATATTAAGTCTTGCCCAGGTGATTTTGAGGCAGGTGGTTGAGAAACCACACTTGGAAAAACTTTGGTCTAAGTTCTAAACTGTCATAAATTGGAGCTAATTCAGAGCAATGGTTCCCAGCCAGGCTGAACAGCAGAATCATTGCAGGAGTTTAAAAAATACAAATCCTGATCCCCAGGTCTCCCTCTTTCCCACCCCACCCCACTCCCACCTGAGCTTTGATTAGTGGGGCAGTGGTGAGGTTCAGGGGCCTCTGTTTTTAAAAAAGTCACCTGGGCAACCATCTAGATTTGGGAATTGCTGGTCCAGGTGAGCATTTAAAGCCCTCTCCAGCACAAGGGACTTACGTTAGAAAAACAGAACTTATAAAGTGGAAATTCGATCCCAAGATGTCTTAAGTGACAGTCTTGTCTGTATTTGGTTGTCAGAAGACATCTCTCTTGAAAAAATCTGAAGATGGTTCCCTGAACACAACTGAATGCAAAGTACCAGTTGCTCTAAGAGGTTGGGATTGGGAGTTGATGACCACGTTTCAGTGTTTATGCAGATGAGGGGCCCAGCTCAAGGCCGGCACAGTGCCAAATCCCTGGCTGCACCCCACAGCCCCTGTGCTCTGTTGCCGTGTCTGTCTCCCCCATAAGCTCTGAGTCCCCTGAGCAGAAACAGGGGCTTTTCTTCTTCAGCTCCCCAGCACCATCGCTGCATAGGTGTTCAATCAGCTGTCAAGCTCAACAAAGCGAGGCATGTGGGATGCATTTTCTATGTTTAGTCAGAAATGCATAACTAAATTCAAATAGTAGGTATGTTGTGCTTTGGAAACAGAGCCGGAGGGAATTAAGAATGGGATTTAAAGATTATTTAAAAAGCAAATGATTATTTTTGAGCCATGGTTATCATCTCTGTCCCCACACATTTGCCTCCTGGCTGTGTCTGTCAGGGTCTCAGTGGGAAACAGATGGCTCAGTAGAGTTTGATGAAGAGACTGTCCAGAGGATTAGGGGGACAGTGTAGAATGAAGTCCGTAGGACTAGCAGCAGCGAGATGTCCTGGCCAACTTCAGGCCTGTGTGGTGAGGGGGTATCAGGGTGGCCAGAACCTGGTGAGAGCTGGAATCTTTGGAGAGGGGCTGCCCAACAGGACCTGTGACCATCAGCCTAAAATGGACAGAAAAGGGCAGAGAGTGTTTTTGGAAGGACAGTCAAAGAAGAGCCAGTAAACCCACCCATATGGAACAAGAAAATATGGAGAAATCCAACAATAATCCACAGGACAAAAGTAATTTAGGGGAGGGTGGCGGGGCCAAGAAGGCGGAATAGACAGATGTTTCCGGCAAGCCCTCTTACAACAAAGACCCAAAAAAACAAGTGAAATGAGTATATTTATGACAAGGTAGGAGCCCTGAACATCAAAGGCAAAGTTAGAAAATGACCTGAGCAGCAGGGCGAGGAAGGGATGGTTCAGAAGCAGAGAGGAGTTACCGGACCTGAATCGCCAGGAGCCCTCAGGCACCATTCCCAGGAGCAGCTGTGGTGGGCTGATACCAGCATTTGGCCACAGTTTCTGTAAGGAGAAGCAGCCAGCCATACTGCCTACGCACACCTCCGGAACCAGAGAAGAACAACGCTCTTAGCAAAAGCTAAGTACTTACATGTATTTCACCATGCCCCTTGCCCCCAGGCTGGCTTCAGTGGCTATTTATTTCCTTGGACCTGAGGTAGGCCGTCTTGAGCTCCTAGAGCCATCTTCCCGGACTTGGAGAAGGAATAAATTCGCAGTTGGAGGAAAAGATAATTTGCCAGCTCCACTACCCTGGGAAGCTCAGGACAGAAGTGGCTCCTGCCCAGGCATAAATGGTCCATGGACTTTCAGTACCTTTTCCCCCTGAATGGACCTATGTGGGCATATTTCAGGGGAATAGGCCCCTGTTGACAGGCCACAACTGTTCCAGCTGTGCAGTGGAGAGGTGGGTGTTTGATGTTTGACACCACTTTGCCTATTTACCATGTCCTCACCCATGCACATCAGGGGCCTAAGGACTGGTGGCTCCACTCAGGTCACACAGCCACCCACAAAGGGGTCCAAGGATAACTGGTACTTCCCAGTCCTTATGACTAAAAAGTCTGGGTGCCCACGGTCTGTCTGCAGAACCCACCCGCCTGTACGCTGTAGGGAACGGGGATGCGCTTTCCTCAGAGACACTTGGAGAATGACTCTCAGTCCCCTACATTGTTCGGAGTGTGACCCCCTGCTGCAACCAGAAACTGGTACCTGAACCAATCATCCCTGTACCTCTAAGGCTGTAAGACAGAGCCTGTACCACACACTTGATGAGCAGTTACCTGGACACCTGAGCTGAATCCATACAAGAAAAACGAATGGACTCCTAGACTGACATAACTGATAACAGCTCTAGCCATCCGGTGACAGGACATCAGAGCTTCAAAGGTGAAAATAATCAAGCTAGCTCACTCGAGCAACCCATTTGGATATATCAAAACAAAACAAAGCAAGAAGCTAGGATACAGTAAGCAAACATAAAATAAACTAATACAATAACTTATAGATGGCTCGGAGACAACAGTCAATATCAAATCACATAAAGAAACAGACCATGATTGCTTCAACAAACTCTCAAAACAAAGAACCAAGGGATCTTCTAGATAAAAGTGCCTTCCTGGAATTACTGGAGACAAAATACAAAAGATTAATATATAGAACCCTTCAACACATCAGGAAGGAAATGAGGCAATACACAGAACAAGCCAAGGAACGTGTAGTTGAAGAAATTAAAAAGGTTATTCAGGAACATAATGAAAAATTTAATAACCTGGAAAAATCCATAGACAGTAATCAGAAATTCAGATGATTAACAATAAAATTACAGACGTGGACAACTCAATAGAAAGTCAGGGGAGCAGAACTGAGCAAGTAGAAGGCAGAATTTGTGAACTTGAAGATAAAGCACTTGGCACCAATGCATTTGGAGAAAAATCAGATAAAACAATTTTAAAAAACAAAGAAACCTTTAGAATCATGTGGGACTCTATCAAGAGAAATAACCTATGAGTGACTGGAGTACCAGAACAGGGAGGGATAACAGAAAATACAAAGAGAATTGTTGAAGATTTGTTGGCAGAAAACTTCCCTGATATCATGAAAGATGAGAAGATATCTATCCAAGATGCTCATCGAACTCCACATAAGGTAGATTTCAAAAGAAAGTCACCAAGACATATTATAATCAAGCTTGTCAAAACCAAAGATAAAGAGAGTATTTTATTTTTTTAGGGTTAGGGATAAATAAAAAGTTGCCTAAAAAAGAGAGTCAATAAGAATAAACTAGGACTACTCAGCAGAAACCATGCAGGAAAGAAGGCAATGGGATGACTTATATAAAGAACTGAAGGAAAAAAGTTGCCAGCCAAGAATCATATATCCAGCAAAACCGTCTCTCAAATATGAAGGTGAAATTAGGACATTTCCAGTTAAACTTAAGTTTAGGGAATTTGTAAAAACCAAACCAAAACTACGAGAAATACTAAAGGGAGTTCTTTGGTTAGAAAATCAATAATATCAGGTATCAACCCAAGACTAGAACACTAGACAGAGCAATGAGATGTCAACCCAAACAGGGAAATCACAAAAATAAATCAAGTAAAAAAACGCATAAAACAGGGAAACATCAATGTTATGTAAAAGAAGACAACATTAAAACAATACGGAGGGACAAATAAATGTGGTCATAGATCTTTCATATAGAGAGGAAGACAAAGCAATATAAAGAAAGAAAAGTTAGGTCTAAATTTAGAAAAATAGGGGTAAAATATTAAGGTAACCACAAAGGAAACAAACCATCCTACATAGCAAAATAAAATACAAAAAAAAAAAGAGAGAGAGACTAAGCAGAAACAAAATCAACAACGAAGAAGAGGAAAAGACAATATATAAAGATAAACTACTCAACAGAAAAAATTAAGTGGGAAAAAGAAACTGTCAATAACACACACAAAAAGGCATCAAAATGACGTCACTAAATTCATACTTATCCGTAATTACGCTGAATGTAAATGGACTAAATGCACCAATAAAGAGACAGAGAGTGGCAGAATGGATAAAAACACACAATCTATCTATATGCTGCCTACAAGAAACACACCTTAGACTTAGAGACACAAACAAACTAAAACTCAAAGGATGAAAAAAATATATCAAGCAAACAACAATCAAAACAGAGCAGGAGTGGCAATATTAATTTCTGACAAAATAGACTTTAAAGTTAAATCCACCACAAAGGATAAGGAAGGACACTATATAATGATTAAAGGGACAAAATACCAGGAAGATATAACCATATTATATGTTTATGCACCCAATGACAGGGCTGCAAGATACATAAAACAAATTCTACCAGCACTGAAAAGTGAGATAGACAGCTCCACAATTATAGTAGAAGACTTCAACACACCACTTTCAGTGAAGGACAGGACATCCAGAAAGAAGCTCAATAAAGACACAGAAGATCTAAATGCCACAATCAACCCATAACCTTATAGATATATACAGAACACTCTACCCAAAGGCAGCCAAATACACTTTCTTTTCTAGTGTGCATGGAACATTCTCTAGAATAGACCACATATTAGGTCACAAAGCAAGCCTTAGCAGAATCCAAAACATTGAAATATTACAAAGCATCTTCTCAGACCATAAGGCCATAAAAGTAGAAATCAACAGCAGAAAAAGCAGGGAAAAGAAATCAAACACTTGGAAGCTGAACAATACCCTGCTCAAAAAAGACTGGGTTATAGAAGACATGAAGGATGGAATAAAGAAATGCATAGAATCCAACGAGAATGAAAATACTTCCTATCAGAACCTTTGGGACACAGCGAAAGCAGTGCTCAGAGGTCAATTTATATCAATAAATGCACACATACAAAAAGAAGAAAGGGCCAAAATCAAAGAATTATCCCTACAACTGGAACAAATAGACAGCAACAACAACAAAAAAAAAAACCCTCAGGAACCAGAAGAAAGCAAATAATAAAAACTAGGGCAGAATTAAATGAAATAGAAAACAGAAAAACAATTGAAAGAATTAACAAGATCAAAAGCTAGTGTTTTGAAAAAATCAACAAAATTGATAAACCACGTAGATAAGAACTATTTTAGGTGAAGGGGAAGACAACACACAATACAGGAGAGGTCGGGACAACTGGGCTAAACCAAAAGCAAAGAAGATTCCTGAATAACTGAACACCAGTTATTCGAAGGCCAGCATAGCAGGGGCGGTGGGGGTTTGGGGACCATGGTTTCAGGGGACATCTAAATCATTTGGCATAATAAAATCTATTAAGAAAACATCCTGCATCCTACTTCGGAGAGTGGCATCTGGGGTCTTAAACGCCAGCAAGCAGCCATCTAAGATGCATCAAGTGGTCTCAACCCACCTGGACCAAAGGAGAATGAAGAACACCAAAGACACAAGGTAATTATGAGCCCAAGAGACAGAAGAGGCCACATAAATCAGAGACTACATCAGCCTGAGGCCAGAAGAACTAGAAGCTGGCCGGCTACAACTGATGACTACCCTGACAGGGAACACAACAGAGAACCCGTGAGGGAGCAGGAGAGCAGTGGGATGCAGACCCCAAATTCTCATAAAAAGACCAGGCTTAATAGTCTGACTGAGACTAGAAGCACCCCGGTGGTCGTGCTCCCCAGGCCTTATGTTAGCCCAAGACAGGAACCATTCCCTAAGCCAACTCTTCAGATAGGGATGGGACTGGACAATGGGATAGAAAATGATACTGGTGAAGAATGAGATTCTTGGATCAAGTAGACACATGAGATTTTGTTGGCATCTCCTGTTTCTGTGGGGGAGATGAGAGGGCAGAGGGGATCAGAAGCTCATCGAATGGACACTAAAAGAGAGAGTAGAGGTAAGGAATGTGCTGTCTCACTATGGGGAGAGCAATTAGGAGTATATAGCAAAGCGTATATAAATTTTTGTATCAGAGACTGACTTGATTTGTAAACTTTCACTTAAAGCACAATAAAAAAAAAATAATTTAGGGGAGCTGAGTTTCAGCAAATCAGGAAAGCTTCTTGTCTGACTTTTTTGGCATGTTGTGCCTTTCATTTATTCATTCATCGAACACTCACTGAATCCCCTTTCGTTCTAGACACTGTGTTTGGCCCTGGGGAAAGCCAGGATGAATAAGACATTTCCTACCCTTAGGGAGTTCACAGTTGGGAGAAGGGAAGGCTGGAATAGACCAGCAATTATAATACAACATAGTAAGTACAATGGTGGGGATATGCTCAGGTATTACAGAAGCAGATAGAAGATGGTTGCGGAGGAGGAATGAAGAGAGGACAGCATATCTGATCTTAAAGGTTGAGTGAGAATTAGCCAAGTGAAGAGATGAGTGGGAAGAGAGGAGGAGGACAGGTCATTCCAGGCAGAGGGGAAAAAAGAGACAGCACTGGTGATTTGGTGTTACTGGGACAGAAAATGCAAGATACAGAGAAGGGTAGGCAGCTCTGGTCACAGAGGGCCTCGTACTAGCCACAGGGAGCCCCAGACCAGAAGAAAACAACAGAAGGGTTTTAAGCAGGTAATTGAGAAGTCAGTTTTGCCTTCTAGCTCTGGCTGCTAGGTAGAATGTGGTAAGGTTTGCAGATAGGCAACCATCTGGGGAGGCTGTTGGGTTTGGCTACCCAGAGAGTGGCAGTAGGGATAGTGCAGAAAGAAGCCAATAAGTTTGAGAGATACGTGGGAGGACTTGGTGACTGATTTGATGAATTTAGAGAGCGGAAAGGAGATGAGTACGCCTCCCTTCCATTTCTGGCTTGGCGAACAGGAAGGTCATGTTGCCACTCAGCAAGATAGGGAGGGTTGGGAAGGAGTGGCTTAAGGGGGAAATGATGATTTCCACTTTGGACAAGCTGAATTAGTAGTGCCTGTGGGGGGAAAAAAATTGGGAGAAGCTGGAAACGCTGGTGGTGCTAACCAAGAGGTCGGTGGTCCAAATCCACCTTAGAAACCGTATGGGGCAGTTCTACTCTGTCCTATGGGGTCTCTATAAGTTGGAATCGACTCGACGGCAGTGGGTTTTCAGGTGGGAGGAGCTATGGACAAAAGTCTCCGTTAGAAAGGAGGATTTGGGAGTTATGCGCATATCCCACCAGACAGGATGCATTTAACCAGGGAGCACGTGTGGCAGAGCCAGAAGAGAGTGAGTCAGAACCAAACATATTGTGTCATTTGGGAGCACCAACATGCATAAGACAAGAGAAGTAAGAGAAGGCCACAGGAGTACAGAGAAGGACCTTTCAGTGGGATAACGGAGGACGCAGTACAAGGAAGTGAGGGATCAGGAAGCTTCAAAGAAAGGCTACTGATATCTTCAAATGCTGCAGAAAGTTTAGTCAAAAAAGTGAGTTGTCAATTCCCTGTTTAAAAACTTAAAACCTTTCCATCACTTCCTTCTGGTCTAGGACTCCCTGTGGGTGGTGTGAGGCCCTCTGTGACCAGAGCTGCCAGTTACAGGGAGGTCGCTGGTCACCTCAGGGCCAGCGGTTTTACTAGTGTGGTGGATGGCACACAGGCAGATTGCAAGAGCTAGAGAATGAATGGATGTGTAGCAGCAAGAGGTTTGGAAGAGAATGGGAGAAGGCAAGTCGGGCAGTAGTAATTAGAGGGAGGCATGGGACATGAAACCTGAGTGTATTTAGAGGCTGAAGCAGGATGTGCAAGAGGCTTAAAAAATTGAAACAGAGGGGTAACATTCAGAGTCTGTCAATCAGCATTAGGGGACAGACAAGAGCACAAATAGAGGGCCATACCTCTGACACTAAAGGCAAAGATGGGTGTGCATGTGGTATTTGTAGGAAGGGGGTGGGAAGTTGAGAAAAGTTGGGCCTGTTGACCTTGAAGTTGGAGACAAGTTTGTCTGCTGAGCGTGAAGGACTAGGGGTTGAGTAGGGGCCTTGAGGAGAGTGTCAGAGACTTGGAATGGTCACATAAGGGCATAGGAGAGGGAGGTCTCTGAGCACAAACAAAGGCAATGTGGGCATCCCTGAAGGCCATGAACTTGAGGTGGCCCAGTGGTGAAAACTGATACAGTAATGTCAATTTCCCTGTAGTGCTCAGTCTCAAAGGTGTAGCAAAGGCAAAGGTAGTCAGGGCTTTCATGCATCCACGGTGGGGATTCTGCTTAGCGAGTGTTGAGGAGCACTAACGGGTCTGGTAAAACCTGGTGAGTTACTAGGTTCAGGTGGGAGAGTGAAGGAAGAGAGGGCAGGAGCCTGGTGAACCAGGGAAATGAAGGTGTCTCTGGAAGCAAGAACATGAGAGATTGGAAGGATATACACAAGCAATCAGAGAAAGGCTATGCTCGTGCGGCTAAGAGAGACCAAGTGAGCCTCAATATTGAACACTCACCTTCTAGTCAAGGACTCCAAGGGGCTTTTGCAAATTGCTTACAAAAAAGGTTTGAAGCTAGGTTAAAGGAGAAAACGTAGAAGATACATCTCCGCTAACTTGGACAATGCCTTTCATCTGGACTGGGTCCTGCAAGATGTAACTAATAACAATAGCTTTTATTCTTTTTGAGAGAGAAGGAGTTTGAGAGTCATTTAGAAAACATAGGGAGAGCCCATCCAATTCTTATCTTCAGCAGAACCTGGTGTGGTATTTCAGCCTTTTGTGAAGACAGTCCCATGTAACAGCTGCATCTCGCCATGAATCATGAAGTCCCACTTAGCTGGGAGGGCTGTGGATGAAGAGCACCAGGCTTCTAAAGTTAAACCTCTAAAGTTGTTTGCAATTGCATCTCCTGGACTCACAAAGTGGCTGACCAATGGCAAGGGACATCAGTCGTCCAGATGCAGTCATCCCACGCCTGGCGCAGGGAGACCCAAGTTCTGATATGCAAAGAGAGCCTGGGCCTCTTGTCAAATCACCAAACAGGATGCTGGCCATGCAGCAAACAGGCCTGCACGCTGTTGGCAGCCAAGTGTCAGGCTTCCCGAGCCAGGCCCAGCCACGTGACGGGCAGTGTCCCAAAGACTCGGCAGCAATCTGTATTCCAGCGCACGTCCTTGGCCATGCTGCTGACCCTCCAGGCAGGCTTTCTGAGCAAGGTCTGCACTCTGGGCCTAGAGACACTGTTTGTCCCAGCAGACACAGGGCTCTTTGTTTAGAAATACTGCACTCATGAGAGGAAGCAGCTTCCTTTGGTTCTTTCCTCAAGCCCTGGGAAGAAAGACCTGTGGTCCAGCCACCCAGCCAACCAAGGTGGGGGCAGTGGGGTGGGGAAGGGGAGGGACGGCTTCTTGCTGAAAGCTAGCTGGCCGCAGCCAGTCCAAAATAGAGCTTGAGGGGCTCGGCCAGAATTGTGGCAAAGCTTCACTCCCGTGTCATCCAGGCCAGCAGGAGGCTGCCCCGGGCCCTTGGCAGCCCCTGCTTGTGAAATGTATTAAGCAAGTGGATCCCAGAGAAAAGACCTTTGTCAACATGGCCACTCTGATGCAATCTTTTCAAATGACAAGGAGCTTCTTGCTTTGTGTGTGGAAAAAGCTCAAGGCGGGATAGGTTCAATATGAGGCACAGGACCAGTTGAGTAATTAGCATCGTCTTCCTCTGTGGCCACTCCATCTGCCCCCGTCGTGATCTTCTATCAGCTGGAGGACACTCAGTCATGCAGTTCAGGGGCGTTCACTCTCTGCCCTCAACCGCACCACCGGAAAACTGTGGTCCCACCTTAGTAGGAGGCAGCCAGTGGGAAAGATTGATCCTCAGACCATCCTGCTCCACGCCAGGAAAACAGCTAGATCATCACCTCCCAGCCCTCAAGTAACGCTGACGAATGGGCTGCACCAGCCGAAATAGAACTAGTCTCGGTTCACAACGCAGCCAGTGCCTTTAAAAAAGAGTCTTTTTGATCCTAAAGGAATGATTTCCTTATTTGCAGATTCCAGGGAGGATTAATATAGAAGCCTACTTAGTTCAAAAGTTTGCTGCTGTGGCCAGCATCCTGTTTGGCGATTTGCAATTCCCAGTTAGCTGGAGGGTGAAAAGGAGCCCCCTGGATTCCTGTCAGGTCCCTGGGTGGCAAAATAGTTTATGCTCATCTAAAAACCTAAAGGGTGGCAATCTGAACCCACCTGGTGGCACTTTGGAAGCAATGGCTGGTGATCTGCTTCAGTGAAGATTACAGCCAAGAAAGTCCCGTTGGCAAGTTCAATTCTGTCACATGGGGTCACCATTCGTCATAACCGATTCGATGGCAACAGGGTTGGTTTGGTTTTGGGGTTCCTGGCACTGTGGGCCATTGGTCCCTCTCCACTGGCCAGGAGTGAGGCTGGAGCAGTGAAAGAGAGGCGGCAGCAATAGGCTTGCCAGGCACGAGGGCTACACTGTTCTCCCCGGCCAGGACCTGTGTTATTCCTGAAACCAGTTGCCATCAAGTGGACTCTGACTCATGGTAGGCCCCTGTGTGTCAGAGTAGAACTACGCTCTATAGGATTTTCAATGGCTGATTTTTTAGAAGCAGATCGCCAGGCCTTTCTTCTGAGGTATTCACCCTCAACCTTTCGGTTGGCAGCCAAGTGTGTTAACCATTTGAACCACCCAGGACTCTGTTCCATCCCTATTTCCCCCGTAAACTCTGCTCTTAAGAGGCCTGTCATGGATTGAATGGTGTCCCCTAAAAATATGTATACCAATTTGGCTAGGCCATGATTGCCAGTATTGTGTGATTGTCCCCCATTTTGTCATCTGATGTGATTTTCCTGTGTGTTGTAAATCCCATCTGTATGATGTTGATGAGGTGGCATTAGTAGCAGTTATGTTAATGAGGCAGGACTCAATCTACAAGATTGGATTGTGTCTTGAGCCAAGTTCTTTTGAGATATAAAAGAGAGAAGCAAGCAGAAAGACTTGGGGACTTCATACTACTAAGAAAGCAACACCAGGAGCTGGACTTGGAGCTCCTGCACCGAGAAGCTCCTGGACCAAGGAAAGATTGATGTCAAGGGCCTTCCCCCACAGCTGACAGAGAGAGAAAGCTTTCCCCTGCAGCTGGCACCCTGAATTTGGACATCTAGCCTACTAGATTGGGAGAGAATAAACGTTTGTTTGTTGGATGCTTCCACTTGTGGTATTTCTGTTATATAGCACCAGATAACTAAGACAAGGCCCTTAGCACAGGTCTCCCCCAAATGGAGGAGAAGTTGTGCTCCCTCCTCTTGAGATCTGCACAAAGAGTAATTTATTTTACATCACCCCAGCACCTAGACAGCACTCAGCAGGGACTCAGCAGATTTGTGATGGGTGGGTGGATGTTTAGTTTGTTTCAGGCGACTGGGAAGAAACGTTTCTTTGTATTTCAGTTCTGTCAGCTTTGTTTGTGGGTCAGACCCAGGCATGCATCTCTTGAAAGACACCCAAATCTAGGCATTCTTATTTCACCCCTGCTCTCGCTCAGTAGGGTCCCCCAAGGGGAGGCCACCACTGAATGAAAGCATAGACAAAGAGCGCCTCATTCCCTCGCTAAAGCTGGCCCCATTCCAGAAGAGTTCTAGGGGATGGGGGTTGAGCCAAGGGAGGTAGGAGAGTGCACTTCAGTTAAAGTGGTGTCTCCGGTTGTTCTCCTTGACTTCTAAGAAAATGGAAGTTTTTCTAGGGATCTAGCCCTTCTCACCCCTACTGATCTTTTTCTTCAAACCTCCTCCTTGCTTCCCACCTTCCATTCCCTCAACAAACCTTTATTTAAAGGGTATGGAGTACCTGACGATCTGCCGGGTACTGGGGATATAGGACGACAAAGCTGCATCTCTATCCTTTAAAGTCCTTACAGACCACTGGGGTAGTTGTTAGTCGCAGTCGAGTTGGCTCTGACTCATGGCTACCCTATGTGTAACAAAATAAAATGTTGCCTGGTCCTGTGCCAGCTTCACGATAGTTGGTAATCAGACGATGTCCTCTTGTGATCCACGGAGTTTTCATGGGCTAATTATTAGAAGTAGGTCACCAGGCCTTTATTCCTAGTCTGTCTTAGTCTGGAAGCTCCACTGAAACCTGCCCCTCATGGGTTACCCTGTGGCAGGTGGCATAGTTTCTAGCATCGTAGCAACACGCAAGCCACCAGGGTATGACAGACTGACAGACAGGTGGTAGAGAGGGATGCAAATCCTCAGCCTGGGCCTTGAAGCTCTGCTAAGACAGGACCATGTCCACAGGATTATGCAGGTGGCGGCAGCTCACGGGGAGGGTAGTCTGTGCAGGAATGTCAGACCTCGAGTTTGTATTTGGAAAATTTGGCTTGGAGGTCTAATCATACTACCTTTAATTTATATTTGCAGCTTACAAAGCATTTTCTGATACATTATCTCCTTTAATCTTCACAATAATCCTGTGAGATCAGGGATTTGAGCTTCATTTTATAAATAAAGACACTGAGGCAAAAATTAAGTGGCTGTTTGAACTCTCAGGGTTAATACTGGCTTTGAATCTTTCTATAGGGTTACTATGAGTCACAATCAACTCGATGGCAACGGGTTTGGTTTTGGTTTTACTCAACAAAATTGCCTTCCCAATAGGCCAGCAGCCCCCACTCCCCTTCAGATGAGGGGAAAAAACAGTGACGGTCAAGTCGATTCTAACTCCTGCCAACCGCATGTGTGTCAGAGTAGAACTCTGCTTCACAGGGTTTTCAATGGCTGATTTTTTGGAAATAAACTACCAGGCCTTTCTTCTGAGGTACCTCTGGGTGGACTTGTACCTCCAACCTTTCCACTAGCAGCTATGCGTGTCAACTGTTTGCACCACCCAGGGACTCTCCCAGAAGGGAGAACCTGCGGTTAAACCTTTTCAAGAGGGTGAGGCAAAAGCTCTGCTTGTCTCTTTCCTTTTCAGCTCCCAAACTATGAAAAAAAAAAAGTAAAAATAGGGGTGAGAGTGTTGTGTTGCTTTCTTAATGAACCCACCTGCTGGCTCCTGTCTGCAATGCCTTCAAAGAGGCACACATCCCTTCGTTCTCCAGGTATAAATAAAGAGCTTAAGATGTAAATGCCAGGGAGTCTTAACACAGAGATATAAATAAATTCCTCTCAAGTCCAAATGATAATAGAGTATTCTATTCTGCTTGTTCTGAGCTAGGAAGCAGGCATCAGCAGCCACATTATAAAGTCTTTACTGTTCCAAAACAGCTTTGCCAAAACCTCTTCAATTAAATAATATATATATATATATATGTATATATATATATATATATATATATATAGTGCCATCGAGTCAGTTCTGACTCATAGTGACCCTGTGTACAACAGAACAAAACACTGCCCCGTCCCACATGATCCTCACAATCACCGTTATGCTTGAGCCCGTTGTTGCAGCCACTGTGCTAGCCCATCTCATTGAGGGTCTTACTCTTTTCCGATGACCCTCTACTTTACCAAGCTCAGTGTCCTTCTCCAGGGACTGATCCCTCCTGATAACATGTCCAAAGCACATGAGATGAAGACTTGCCGTTCTTGCTTCTAAGGAGCATTCTGGCTATAGTTCTCTGAGACAGACTTGTTCATTCTTCTGGCAGTCCATGGTATATTCAATACTCTTTGCCAACACCATCATTCAAAGGCATCGATTCTTCTTCAGTTCTCTTTATTCATGGTCCAGCTTTCGCATGCGTATAAGACAACTGCAAACACCATGGCTTGGGTCGGGTGCCCCTTAGTCTTCAAGGAGACGTCTTTGCTTTTCAACACTTTAAAGAGGTCTTTTGCAGCAGATTTGCCCAATGTAATGTGTCTTTGGTTTCTTGACTGCTGCTTCTATGGATGTTGAGTGTGGATCCAAGTAAAACGAAATCCTCGACAACTTCAATCTTTTCTCTGTTTATCATGATGTTGTTTATTGGTCCAGTTGTGAGATTTTTGTTTTCTTTATGTTGAGGTGTAATTCATACTGAAATCTGTAGTCTTTGATCTTCATCAGTAAGTGCTTCAAGTCCTTTCTTTTTTTCAGCAAGCAAGGTTGTATCATCTGCATAACACAGGTTGTTACTGAATCTTCCTCCAATTCTGATGTCCCCTTTCTTCTTCATATAGTCCAGCTTCTGGAATTATTTGCTCAGCATACAAATTGAATAAATATGGTGAAAGGATACAACCCTGACGCATACCTTTCCTTGCTTTAAACCATCCAGTATTCCCTTGTTCTGTTAGAACAACTGCCTCTTGGTCTATGTACAGGTTCCTCATGAGCACAATTAAGTGTCCTGAAATTCCCACTCTTTGCAATGTTATCCATAATTTGTTATGATCCACACAGTCGAATGCCTTTGCATAGTCAATAAAACACAGGTAAATATCTTTCTGATATTCTCTGCTTTCAGCCAGGATCCATCTGACATCAGCAATGATATCCGTCATTCCTCGTTCTCTTCTGAATCTGGCTTGAATTTCTGTAGTTCTCTGTCAATGTCCTGCTGCAACCACTTTTGAATTATCTTCAGCAAAATTTTACTTGTGTGTAATATTAATAATATTGTTTGATAATTTCTGCATTCAGTTGGATCACCTTTCTTTGGAATAGCCATAAACATGGATCTCTTTCACTCGGTTGGCTAGGTAGTTGTCTTCCAAGTTTCTTGGCATAAACGAGTGAGTATGTCCAGCACTGCATCTGTTTGTTGAAACACCTCAATTAGTTTTCCACCAATTCCTGGAGCCTTGTTTTTCACCAATGCCTTCAGTGCAGATTGGACTTCTTCCTTCAGTACCATAGGTTCTTGATCATATGCTACATTCTATTATTGAATGTCGACCTATTCTTTTTGGTATAGTAACTGTGTATTCCTTCCACCTTCTTCTGATGCTTCCTGCACCATTCAATTTTTCTCTCTCTCTCTCTCTCTATATACATATACACATACACATATATACATATTTTGAGCACCTACTAGGTGCCAGGCACTGTGTTGAGTGTTAGGATGTATTGGTTTCCCAGGGGTGCCATAACAAAATGTCACAACAGGGGTGGCTTTAAACAACAAAAATATATTGTGTTACAGTTCTGGAGGCTAGTCGTCCCCATTCTTGGAGGGCCATGTTCCCTCCTAAGTCTCTAGATGAAGATACTTTCTTTTCTCTCTCAGCTTCTGGTGGCCTCAGGTGTTCCTCGACTTGCCACTGCAGCTTAACTCCTTAGTCACTTCACCATCTTCCCTCTGTGTGTCTCTCCTCTTTTATAAGACACCACTCAGATTGGTTTTTTTTTTTTACTCAGATTGGATTAGGATACCCTCTACTCTGGTATAACTTCCTATTGACTGAGCCAATAACATCTTCAAAGACCATATTTGCAAACAAAGCCACATTCACGGGTACCAGAGTTCATCACTTCATAAATTTTGAGGGAACACAATTCATTCCATACAAGAGGGAAACTGTGGTAACGAACACAGATACAAGACCTTCCTCTGTGGAGCTGAAAGTCAGGTGAGAAACATACGCATTAAATAAATAAATGACACCAGGCTGCAGGAATGCTAAGGAAGGGAAACAGTGAGAAACGGCCTTCCCAGGCTAAGGGAACAATAAATTGAAAGGCTCTGAGGCATGTGTGTGGCAAGTGAAAGGCCTGAAAAAAAATCCTGGAGCAGAGACAGTAAAGAGAAGAGTGGAGAGAGGTGATGTGTGTGAGCAGGACAGGGACTGTGCTGAGGAAGACATAACAAACCTTGGTTAAAGACTTGGAGACTTGAACCTAAGGGAATGGTAAGATGTCTAAGGGCTTTACAGCAAAGCGGGATAACAATATGATTTGTAATTTTTTTTTTACTTTTTAAAATTTATTGTGCTTTAAGTGAAAGTTTACAAATCAAGTCAGTCTCTCATACAAAAACTTATACACAACCTGCTATATTCTCCTAGCTGCTCTCTCCCTAATAAAACAGCCCACTCTTCCTCTCCCCCTACATTCCTCATGTCCATGCAACCAGTTCCTGTCCCCCTCTGCCTTCTCATCTCACTTCCAGACAGGAGCTGCCCACATAGTCTCATGTGTCTACTTGAGCCAAGAAACTCACTGCTCAGCAGTATCGTTTTTTTTTTTTTTTTTTTTATTGTGCTTTAAGTGAAAGTTTACAAATCAAGTCAGTCTCTCACACAAAAACTTATATACACTTTGCTATATACTCCCAATTGCTCTCCCCCAATGAGACAGCCTGCTCCCTCCCTCCACTCTCTCTTTTCGTGTCCATTCCATCAGCTTCAAACCCCCTCTACGGTCTCATCTCCCCTCAAGGCAGGAGATGCCAACATAGTCTCAAGTGTTCACCTGATCCAAGAAGCTCAGTCCTCGCCAGCATCCCTCTCCATCCCATTGTCCAGTCCAATCCCTGTCTGAATAGTTGGTGTCGGGAATGGTTCCTGTCCTGGGCCAACAGAAGGTCTGGGGGCCATGACCACTGGGGTCCTTCTAGTCTCAGTCAAGCAGTATCATCTTCTGTCTTATAGTCTACTCCAATCCCTGTCTGAAGAGTTGGCTTTGGGAATGGTTCCAGTCTTGGGCTAACAGAGGGTCTCGGAACCATGACCTCCGGGGGCCCTCCAGTCTCATTCAGACCCCTATGTCTGGTCTTTTTACGAGAATTTGAGATCCGCATTCCCACTGTTCTCCTGCTCCATCGGGATTCACTGTCGTGTTCCCTTTCAGAGCAGTCGTCAGTGGAAGCCGGGCACCATCTAGTTCTTCCGGTCTCAGTCTGATGTAGTCTCTGGTTTATGTGGCCCTTTCTGTCTCTTGGGGTCATCTTTATCTTATGTCTTTGGTGTTCTTCATTCTCCTTTGCTCCAGGTGAGCTGAGACCAATTGATGCATCTTAGATGGCTACCTGTTAGCAGTGAAGACCCCAGATGCCACGTGCCAAACTGGGATGCAGAGCGTTTTCTTAATACATTTTCTTATGCCAATTGACGTAGGTGTCCCCTGAAACCATGGTTCCCAGACCCCCATCTGTGCTACTCTTGCCTTTGAAACATTTGGTTGTATTCAGGAAACTTTTTGCTTTTGGTTTAGTCCAGTTCTGCTGACCTCTTCTGTATCACGTGTTGTCTTTCCCTTCACCTAAAATAATTCTTGTCTACTGTCTAATTAGTGAATACCCCCTCCCTCCCCCCCACCATCATAACCATCAAAGAACATTTTCTTCTATGTTTAAACTTTTTCTTGAGTTCTTATAATAGTGGTCTTATACAATATTTGCTCTTTTGCAACTGACTAATTTCACTCAGCATAATGCATTCCAGATTCCCCCATGTTATGAAATGTTTCATAGATTCATCTTTGTTCTTAATCATTGTGCACTATTCCAATATGTGACTATACCATAATTTATTTATACATACATCCATTGATGGACATCTTGGTTGCTTCCATCTTTTTGCTATTGTAAACAGTGCTGCAATGAACATGGGCGTGTATATATCTGTTCGTGTAAAGACTCTTATTTCTCTAGGATATATTCCAAGGAGTGAGATTGCCGAATCATACATATGGTATTTCTATTTCTAGTTTTTTAAGAAGCACCAAATCAACTTCCAAAGTGGTTGTACCGTTTTACATTCCCACCAGTAGTTCCAGTCTTTCCACAACCTCTCCAACTCTTATTATTTTGTGTTTTTTGGATTAATTCCAGTCTTGCTGGGGTCAGATGGCATCTCATTGTAGTTTTGATTTGCATTTCTCTAATGGCTAACGATCATGAGCATTTCCTCATGTATCTGTTAGCTGCCTCAATGTCTTCTTTGGTGAAGTGCCTTTTCATATCCTTTGCTTATTTTTTTAATTGGGTTATTTCTCTTTTTGTTGTTGAGCTTTTGCAGTATCATGTAGGTTTTAGAGATCAGACACTGGTCAGAATTGTTGTAACCAAAAACTTTTTCCCAGTCTGTAGATAATCTTTTTGCTCGTTATTAAAGTCTTTGGATGAGCGTGTTTGATTTTTAGGAGCTCCCAGTTATCTAGTTTCTCTTCTGGTGTTTGCTCATTGTTACTAATGTTTTGTATTCTGTTTATGCCATGTATTAGGGCTCCTAGAGTTGTCCCTATTTTTTCTTCCATGATCTTTATCGTTTTAAATTTTATATTTAGGTCTTTGATCCATTTTGAGTTAGTTTTTGTGCATGGTGTGAGGTATGGGTCTTGTTTCATTTTTTTGCAGATGGATATCCAGTTATGCCAGCACCATTTGTTAAAGAGACTGTCTTTTCCCCATTTAACAGATTTTGGTCCTATGTCAAATATCAGTTGTTCATATCTGGATGGATTTATGGCTGGATTCTCAATCCTGTTCCATTGGTCTATGTGTCTGTTGTTGTACCAGCACCAGGCTGTTTTGACTACTGTGGAGTATAATATGTTCTACAGTCAGGTAGTGTGAGGCCTCTACTTTGTTCTTCTTTTTCAGTAATGCTTTACTTATCTGGGGCCTCTTTCTCTTCCACATGAAGTTGGTGATTTGTTTCTCCAGCTCATTAAAAAATGTCATTGATATTTGGATTGGGATTGCATTGTATCTATAGATTGTTTTGGGTAGAATAGACATTTTTACAATGTTGAGTCTTCCTATCCATGAGCAAGGTATATTTTTCCACTTATGTAGGCCTCTTTTGGTTTCTTTCAGTAGTGTCTTGTAGTTTTCTTCATATAAGTCTTTTACATCTCTGGCTAGATTTATTCCTAAGTATTTTATCTTCTTGGGGACTATTATAAATGTTATTGATTTGGTGATTTCCTCTTTGAAGTTTTCTTTGTTGGTGTAGAGGGATTCAACTGATTTTGTACGTTTATCTTGTATCCTGTTATCCTGCTGAACTCTTCTGTTAGTTTCAGTAGTTTTTTTAAGGATTCTTTAGGGTTTTCTGTGTATAAGATCATGTCATTTGCAAATAGAGATACTTTTACTTCTTCTTTGTCAATTTGGATGCCCTTTATTTCTTTATCTAGCCTAATTGCTCTGGCTAGGACCTAATTGCTCTGGCTAGCACGATGTTGAATAAGAGTGGTGATAAAGGGCATCCTTGTCTGGTTTCCGTTCTTAAGGGGAATGCTCTCAAACTTTCTCCATTTAGGATGATGTTGGCTTTGTATAAATGTCCTTTATTATTTTGAGGAATTTCCCTTCTATTCCTATTTTGATGAGATTTTTTTTTATCATGAATGGGTGTTGGACTTTGTCAAATGCCTTTTCTGCATCAATTGATAAGATCACGTGGTTCCTGTCTTTTGTTTTATTTATGTGATGAATTACATCGATTGTTTTCTAATGTTGAACTAACCCTGCATACCTGATTTGAATCCCATTTCGTCATGGTAAGTTCTTTTTTTGATAAGTTGCTGAACTTGGTTGGTTAGAATTTTGTTGAGGATTTTTGTGTCTAAGTTCATGAGGGATATAGGTCTGTAATTTTCTTTTTTTGTGGTGTATTTACCTGGTTTTGGTATCAGGGAAATACTGGCTTCATAGAATGAGTTTGGGAGTATTCCATCCTTTTCTGTGCTCTGAAATACCTTTAATAATAGTGGTGTTAACTCTTCTCTGAAACTTAGGTAGAACTCTTCAGTAAAGCAGTCAGGGCCAGGGCTTTTTGGGGGGAGGGGAGTTTTTTAAATACCTTTTTCAAACTCTTCTTTTGTTATGGGGTTATTTAGTTGTTCTACCTCTGTTGTGTCAGTTTAGGTAGGTAGTGTATTTCTAGAAATTTATCCATTTCTTCTAGGTTTTCAAATTTGTTAGAGTATAGTTTTTCATAGTAATCTGATATGATTCTTTTAATTTCAGTTGGTTCTGTTGTGATATCACCCACCTCTTTTTTTACTGGGGTTATTCACTTCATCTTCTGTTTTTCTTTTGCCAGTGTGGCTAATGGTTTATCAATTTTGTTAACCTTTTCAAAGAGCTAGCTTTTTGTCCTGTTAACTCTTTCAATTGTTTTTCTGTTCTTCATTTCATTTAATTCTGCTCTAATTTTTATTCTTTGCTTTGTTCTCATGCCTGAGGGTTTCTTTTGTTGCTCTCTTTGTATTTGTTCAAGTTGTAGGGATAATTCCTTCAGTGCTTCGTACATGTCATCCCATTTCCTTCTTGACTGCATGGTTTCTGCCAAGTTAAAAAAAAAGAAAAGGAGCTTATTCTTATTGACTCTCCTTTGTAGGTGACTTTTCGTTTATCCCTAGCTGCTCTGAAAATTCTCTCTTTATCTTTGGTTTTGGCGAGTTTGATTATAATATGCCTTGGTGACTTTCTTTTGGGATCTACCTTGTGTAGGGTTCGATGAGCATCTTGGATAGACATCTTCTCGTCTTTCATGATATCAGGGAAGTTTTCTGCCAACAAATCTTCAACAACTCTTTCTGTATGTTCTGTTTCCCCTCCTTGTTCTGGTATTCCAGTTGCTTATAGGTTATTTCTCTTGATAGAATCCCACATGATTCTTAGAGTTTTTCATTTTTTTAATTCTTTTATCTGATTTTTTCTTCAAATATATTGGTGCCAAGTGTTTTATCTTCTATCTCACTCATTCTGACTTCCATTTCCTTAATTCTGCTCCTCTGACTTTTTATTGAGTTGTTTAATTCTGAAATTTTATTGTTAATCTTCTGAATTTCTGATTGCTGTCTCTCTATGGATTCCTCCAGCCTATTAAATTTTTCATTATGCTCTTGAATAACCTTCTTAATTTCCGCAGCTGCTTTATCTGTGTGTTTGTTGACTTGTTCTGCATATTGCCTGATCTCTTGAAGAGTTCTGTATATTAATCTTTTATATTCTACCTTTGGTAATTTCAGGAATATATCTTCATCAGGAAGATTCCTTGATTCTTTGTTTTGGGAGCTTGTTGAAGCAATCATGGTCTGTTACTTTATGTGATTTGATATTGACTGTTTTCTCCAAGCCATCTATAAGTTACTGTATTAATTTAGTTTATGTTTGCTTACTGTGTCCTAGCTTCTGGTTTTGTTTTGATATACCCAAAGAGGCTGCTTGAGTGAGGTAGCTTGATTATTAGTGCCTTTGAAGCTCTAATGTCCTGTCACCAGGTGACTAGAGCTGTTGCCAATTATATGAGCCTACGAATCCATTTGTTTTTCTTGTATGGATTCAGTTCAGGTGTCCAATCACAAGTGTGTAGTGCAGGTTCTCACCTATGCTCTTAGAGGAGTGGTGGTGACTGGTGTATGCACAAGTATCTGGTTGCAGCAGGGAGTCAAGCTCTGAGCAAGGCAGGGGACTGACAACCAACCCCGAGTGTCTGTGGAGAACACACATCCCTGTTTCCTAGAGCACACAGGTGGGTGGGTTCTGCAGCCGGACCATGGGAACCCAATGCTTTTAGCTGTAAAGACTGGGAGGCACCTCTTATCCTTGGACCCCTGTTGCAGGTGGCTAGGTTGCATGGGTGGAGCCATCAGTCCTTAGGCCTTTGATGTGGGTAGGCGAGGACCCTGCTTAATAGGCACGGCAGTGTCAAACATCAAAAACCCGACTCTCCACTGCACAGCTGAAACAGTTAAAGTCGTACCTGAGGCACGTACACCATTGTACTGTGCCAACAAGGGCCTGACTGCTGAAATGGGCCCATACAGGTCCATGCAGGTGTGAAAGGCTTTCAAAGTCTGTGGACCACTTGTGCCTGGACTGGAGCCACGTGTGCCCTGAGTTCTCAGCTTAGGGGAGCCGGCAGATTATTTTTCCCCCATCTGTTAATTTATTCCTTCTCCAAGGCCGGGAGAATGGCTCAGAATGAGCAGCAGGACCTATCTCAGGCCCAGGGAAATTGACTGTGACTGAAGCTGGTCAGGGGCTGGGGCAGTGGCAGTAGGGGTCAGACAAATCGGAGAGAGTTCTTTTGAAAGGGGTGCTTTTAGATCCACGAGGTAAATTAGATGCAAGCATTAAACCTTTGCTGAGAGCGCTGTTCTTTGCTGATTCCAGAGGCATGAGTAGACTCTGCTGCTTGCTCTCTGCAGCTGAGAAAACTTGCTCTCTGATGCTACCGCCAGCCCTGCCATGGTCATGTCAGGGAATCAGGGCTGAGGGCTGTCAGTTCCCGCTGAGTCATGCCTGAGAACTCCTCACTGCTTCTGAACCATCTCTCCCTCCCCCTTCCACTCAGTCTGATTTCTTAACTTTGCCTTTGCTGTTCAGAGCTCCTAGCTTCTCATATATATAATTGATTCACCTGTTTTTTTCAGGTGCTTGTTGTAAGAAGAACCACCGGAAGCATCTGCCTACTCCACCATTTTCTGATTTGTAATTTTTTTTTTTAATGTATTTTGCTGCAGGTAAGACATGGGTAGGAGGAGAACAAGAGTGAGGCCATGGCAGTCATCCAGGTAAGAGCTGATGACTGTTTGGACTAAGGTGGAAAAGTGGAGATGGGAGGATAGACCATTCCACAGATATAATCTTATGAAATTGATAGGATTCAGTGATGGAATGAAAGGGTAAGGAAGAGGTATACTCAAGGATGAGCAACTGGGTAGATGATGGTATCACAGGTTGAGAGAAGGACCTCAGAGATGCTGGGAAGATGATTAATTCAGTTTGGGACATGTTGGGTTTTAAGTCCTTATTTACGTATGAGTCTGGTGCTTAAGAAATAATTCTAAGCTGGATATGTAGACTTGAGAAAGGCTGTTAAATAGATGGTTATGAAAGGCAAACGGTGGATGAGATTACCCAGAACTGAGCTCTGGGTAACTCACTTAACAGTCTGCTGACCAAACCCAAACCAAACCTGTTGCTGTTGAGTTGGTTCCGACTCATAGAGACCCTATAGGACTGAGTAGAAGGAGTCAAAAAAGAGTAAGAGCAGCTTGGGGAGAACGACCAGGGGAGTGGAGTATAACAAAGGTAAAGGAGGAGAAAGTTTCTAGAAAGAACAGAGCATGGGGGATCTTCCATGAGAGATCACCCAAGTTAAGGCTGAAAATGATCCACTGGACATGGATATTACTTGTGACTTTGACGACAGCAGTCATCAAGAAGACTGAACAGTTAAAGTTAACCTGCAATAGATCCATAAGTCAGTGAATGGCAGGTAAGAAAGGGAGAAAAGCAATGTAAAGAAAAAGTAAAAAAGGGTAAATGGGAAGAGATCACCAGGGGGAGATACCAGATTGGGGAGATTTTTGTATATCAAATTTTAAGGTGGGAGATGTTTAAAAAAAAAAAAAGAAACAATCAAATCTATTGCCATCAAGTTGATTCTGACTCATGGGGACCCCATGTGTTACAGGATAAAATTGCTCCATAGGGTTTTCTTAGCTGTACTCTTTATGGAAGCAGATTGCCAGGCCTTTCTTTCACAGTATACTGGGTGAGTTTGAACTGTCAACGTTTAGTTTAACCATTTGTACCACCTAAAGACCTTTAAAAAAAAAAAAAAATCTGTTGCCGGCTAGTCAATTTCGACTCGTAGAGACTCTGTAGGACAGAGAAGAACTGCCCCATAGGGTTTCCAAGGAACAGCTGGCGGATTCAAACTGCCAACCTTTTTGTTAGAAGCCAAGCTCTTAACCACTGCACCACCACCTTTTAAATCACACTTAAATGCATCTAGAGAATAGGCAGTAGAAAAGGAGGGGCTGACCATGCACAAAAAGGAAAGATTATCTCCATTTCAGAGGTAATGAGAAGTTGGGGGAAGATCTGACTTCTGCAAGGTCACGTATATGGTAAGCATGGTAACTAGGATTTAACCCCAGCTCATGGAGGGTTTGGTGTTCTTCCCACTATACAGCACAAGGCTTCCTATGACTGCTGAAGCATGTGGCCTCTTGGACATCTGCAGGAGCATGGGAGATGGACAGAGAGTATATGGCATGTCTGCCTTTCAGTGGCTGGAATTGCCTTCCCTGGCCATGTGACTGTGCCCCTTCAACATCCAGCTCCTTTCCAGGCAGGTCTCTCCTGCTGTCTCCCCTGAAACCACAGAATATGACACACAGATACAGTGGGATGGACACAAACGTTCGTCATGCAGTCAATGTTCCTCTTTGGTGCGTCTTCATTTCCTGGCAGAAGAGTAGAGGGAGAAGCCAGTTTCTGCAATTTGCACATCAGAGATGCTCTTATTTTCTATGCAGCCGCAGAGCTGAGCCCCGTTTCCCAGCAGCTCGTCACAGGCACAGATGGCTGTGTATGGGATTGGAGCTCCTAGAGGAGACCAGAAAGCACAGCCCAGCTCCATGAACCTTCCACAGCTGCTGGCTCCGCCTGTCAGCCTGGCTAATGGGATGATTGGCTGCTATTGACACCACTCCATCTTTATACAGGCAAATAAAGCGAGCCACTGTGAGAGAAGCTACACAGATTAAAAGTCTATTTCAAGACTTCTTAGACCTCTGCAGTCCATTTTTCAAAAATCCTCTCATTGATTATATTGTCTTTAAAAAGAAAAAGAACAGAAACCAGTCCTGCACAACGGTAGAACTGTCCTGTTTTGATGTCTCCTTTCTGGCCAAATTCTTAGTCAATGGATAGAAAAGAGCCTTTTCCAAGCTCCTCCCAGCCAAGCTTGGAAAAAGACTTGCCAAGTTGTTCATCTTAAATCCCACCCCGCGTAGATTTCTTCATGCCAGGATTGTCTGCAACTAAAACGCTTGGAACTTTGTATACAGAATAGAAGATCTCCCCCTTAAGGTGGTACAAGAGTGCCTATAAAAAAAAAATCTCATAGCCATTGAGTTGATTCTGACTCATAGCGACCCTACAGGACAGAGTAGAACTGCCCCGTAGGTTTCTAAGAAGTCGCTGGTGGATTCAAGCTGCTAACCTTCTGGTTAGTAGCCAAGCGCTTAACCACTGCACCACCAAGGCTCCCAGGAAGGCCCACAGAATGTGCTCTTTGGAACAAGGGACCCTCCATCTCTCCCCCTCCCCTACCCCATACCTTCTCTTTCTCCTTCACACCCTTTCTTTAAGGATTAAAAAAATACAAAAGCTAAAACTAAAGATATCTTAAGACGAAAATACCTCTGAGGAGAAGAAAAAAAGTGTGTCTTGATCTCACAATAAAATAAAAGGGATGTCTTAGCTCTGGTTCTCGAGAGAAGCAGATGCTGCGGGAAAGATTAAAAGTGAGAGATACAAGCCCAGGAGTTCCTGGGTGGTGCAAACAGTTAACATGCTCAGCTGCTAACAGAAAGATTGGTGGTTTGAGCCCACCCAGAGGTACCTTGAAAGAAAGGCCTGAAGACCTATTTCAGAAAAATCAGCCACTGGAAGCCCTGTGGAACACAGTTCTACTCTGACACACATGGGGTTGTGCCATGAGTCGCAGTTGACTCTCTGGCAACTGCTTTGGTTGCAAGCCTGCAGTGGCGAAGATAAAAGGGAGGTGAGGTTAGGTCAAAATGTGAGGTGATACCATAGGATATGCTTCCACTCTGGTCCAGGCTAGCCAAGAAGAGACGCAGTTCAGGACTTAGCGGAGTGTTTACTTGACACAAGGAACTTCTCTGGAAGCCTGCAAGGAGGAACACACCTTATACCCCAGAAGAGCACATATAGGAAGGAGAAGGCGGTTAGATTACGTAATCCAGGAAGCCAGATCCCACACCTTGTACAATGGTGTTGCATTCAAATCCCAAAGTGGAAGGCCTCAAAAGAGCTAAGACCATATGATTCCAACCAGATAACATTCTGGAAAAGGCAAAACTATAGAGAGAGTAAAAAGATCAGTGGTTGCCAGGCTCAGGGAGAAGTATGAATACGTGGAACACAGGCATTTTAAGGGCAGTGAGACTATTCTGTACGAGGCTGTAATGGCGGATACATGACATTAGGTATCTGTCAAAGCCCACAGGACTGTACAACACAGAGTGACCCTAATGTGAACTATGGACTTTAGTTAATGCATCACTACTGGTGCCTCGACTGTAGCAACTGTCCCACAGGAAGGCAAAATGCTAACAGGACAACAACGTGCAGGACAAAGGGGGTAAATGGGAACGCTCTGTGCTTTCTGCACCATTTTTCTGTAAACCCAAAACTGCTCTAAAAAAATAAAGTGTATTTTTAAAAAGTGGAAGGTAACATGGCTTGGGTAGGGGGCTACCACACAAAGTGGGGGCGGGGGATGGAAGTGGGAAGGAGAGGAGACGGAGAAGAAGGAGGAAGTTAAGGGAATCTGAGAAGGAGCATAGGTCTAAGTCCCAGGATGAGGGGTGATCAAATTTTCTTTCTGTAGAATAGATTTTGGTGGAGGAGGAAGACAGAGCAAGCAAAAGAGAGTCTGGGTGAGGGGGTAACAAAGAGTTGTGAAGTGCATCCTGAGTAACGGCGAGGACTGAGGGCTAGAGAGGCTCTGCCCATGAATTTCACCTCTCAGGAACCTAGAGGCAGAGACCAGTGAGGAGCTGAGAGGAGGCTCAGGTGGCCTAACCCCCATTACTGGGAGTTAGGTACTTGGGAGACGCACAGGTGTTTAGACACAGAGAAGAGCACTTACAAGACCAAGCCCCGTGAACGGTGATGGGGAGTGCTGATCTGCACCAAACCTACCTGCCAAGGTGCCAGGAGATCTAGAGAAGAACGAGGCATGCTATTTCTCCAGGGAGACCCAAGGATAGACTTTGCATCCTTGGTGAGGGGCCTGGAAGGTATGAAGCCCAGCACCCCCATTTCTTGGGACAATGGCAAGACCAGCCCCCTCTCCTTGGCAGAAAGTGAACCAAGGTCCCCTTTAAAGCTGTCTATGGTCCACTCTGCCTTGCCTGGCCAGAGGAACAACACTCCACTCTCACAGTTGCTTTCCCTGCCCCATGCCTACGTAGGGCTTGTTGGCAAAACACTCATTTAGGGGCAGGGTTCTCGGCATCCCTCTCTTAAGCGAAAGGTAGCCTCTTGGGAGTGAGTTCACTGGCTTCCCCTGGCAGAGCATCTTGAAAGCTGCTGAGGGCATGAAAGAACTTCTGAAACATGTGTCTGACCTCTGTGAAGTCTGCAACAAGGAAGCCAGAGGACTTAGAGAAGCTCTCGATACCCGTTAAACTGGCCTATGGGATTTTGAGACACCCTGGGTGATGCAAAACATTAAAGTGCTGGGGTGCTTACTGAAAGGTTGGTGGTTAGATTTCAGCCAGACGCACCTTGGAATAAAGGCCTGGTGATCTACTTCCAGAAAATCGGCCGTTGAAAACCTTAGCAGTTCTACTCTGTCAAACATAGGGTCGTCATGAGTCCAGATCGACTCTTTGGCAGTTGATATGGGATTTAGGACCTCTCAAGGCTAAACTAGGATACGATAAACACACATTGTTGCTGTAGCATTCTATGCTATGCTAAGTGCTTTCACCTTCACAATCTCTTTTGTTTTTTAATAACAATAATGTGAAGTTACTGATGAACAATTTAGACTCAAGGGGTTATTAAGAGGAGTTCTCAAGGTCACACAGCTGATAAAGAGTAGAGTCCAGATTTTTTAACCCTAATTTCTCCTCCAACTCTATATTGGAAACCTAAAGAGGAGCCTAAGGGATGAGACACCGCATTCAGTTGATTATTCTAATTTAGAAACACATTTCTAAATTCTTGCATTTAAGGTAGCAACCAAGAGTCTTTTAGGCGTTGGTCTTTAGATGGCAGCTACCCTGCACTATCTTGGGCAACAGCCGTGAAATTCTCTGTATCCTGCTTTTTCATTCCTCAGTATCACCCCTCCCACCTGGTCTATTTTGAGAAGAAAATCAACAAACATTTCCCAGCCTTCTCTCCCCGCCCCCCCACCCCACCCCCCAGCCTCCCCGACAAGTGTGGTGAACAGAGGCTCCCCAGGAATGTTACTAGCATTAATCAGCTTCACAGCTGGGGGCAGAGATGAGGGTGGGGCAGTTCCTCTCTGAAAGCTCTTCCCAGGGGTTGTGGGTATAATTCTCACTTCTTCAGTTTGGGAGCCCTCCACACAAAGACAAAGATGTACAATTATCACCCCCTTTCGTGAGGAGAAGGGAGGAGAAATTAGCTCAGGCTCCTAGCCTGGCTGTCTGTCTCCCAACCACAAGGGTCTCCTCCTCCTTCGCCTTGATGCTCCTCTTCCACAGGACTCCCCCTAGGTGCCCTCCAGGCTTCCTTGCCCCCTCCCTGCCTGGCAGAGCTGCAGGTGAGGACCTGGCCCCTGGGGAACTCTGGGAAATTCCTGGGGAACAAGAAGACCCTGTTTGAGGATCAGGAGGTTTGTACACTTACTACGGTGGGACCCAGGAGCTGTGAAGTGGGCCCACAGCTGCTTCCTGGCCTGCCTGCCCCACTGTCAAAGGCCTTCTAGACCTCATAATCGAAGGTGTTGCCACCTCCCTAAAGAGACTTGTTTTGTCCTCTCTTGTCCTTCCTTTATACTATGACCATTCCTGGACTTTTTTCCTCTATCTCAAATATTTTACATGCATTGAGGAAGAAGACACTAGTTTATTTATCTTTTTATGGCCCGAAGTTCTTAATAGGCTAAGGAGCCCCGTGGCGATGAGGCGATCAGAAGGAACTGAATTGAAATATTAGTTTTTGCTCCTGCTTGGTGTACGTCATAGGGCCCATTACTTAACCCCTTTTTGCCTTTGTTCTCCTTGTATAAAATATGGGCAGTTCTCATTTGGAAGAGTTACTGTGAGGACTCAATTGCCACTGGCCCGTCGAGGACTCAACGAACGTTAGAGCCCTTCCCTAACACAAGGTCTGCCTAGAATAGGTCCATCTGTCAGTTTGTCCTTCCACGATGGCTTAGAAGCTGCCATGAGGCTGGAAGCTGTGCCACAGGTATTTCAAATACCATCAGGGTCACCCATGGTATTTGACAGCAACTGGTCTGTCCAAATGCAGCCCGGGTGGTACTGTGGTTAAGAGCTATCTATGGCTGCAAACCAAAAGGTTTGGCAGTTCAAATCCACCAGCCACTCCCTGGAAACCCTATGGGGCCGTTGTATTCTGTCCCATAGGATCATTATGAGTTGGAATCGATTCAATGGGTTTGCATTTTTTTTTTTTTTGTCTGTCCAAATAGGGTTTAAGGCAACTGAGAATGGACCATTAGATTAAATTAAAGGCAAGGAGGTGAGGACATTGGGGCAGTGAGGAAGATGAGGGCTGGAAAGGAGGCGAGACCAGGAGTGACGTTAGCACACAAAATGCATGTGAACTATGTGAGCAGATCCGAGAAGGCTGCTGCCACTCCCTGCCACAGCTGGCACTTTCAGGACAGGATTTGAAGAGCTCGGGGGAGGAACCCATTGAAAGTGACAACCTTGGCAATGCCCTCTTCATTTCTTCCATGGGAAGAAAAACATGGGCCACTCAAGCGAGAGATGCTGAAGTGTTGCTGTTTTCTGGATAAACTCATGCAGAAGGCGTGTCAAGTGGTTCGCACCCAGGGAGCAGATTCCCCTAGTTTAAATGACCAAATTGAGATAACTTGGAGCTTTGCTTAGAAAATGCAGATCCACAGCAAATTCAAGCAAGCTCTGACTGTATCCCATGGAACTACTGTATGTCTCGTACTAGCTCCATACGTTAAACAACAAACAATTATCTAGTGACACTGGGAGTTCAAAAACCAATGAGATGACTAAACATGAGTAAAATTTATAACCATCACCCATCTGTCAGTTTGTTGTAATGTGGTGGCTTACTTGCTGCTATGCCACTGGAAGCTATGTCACTGATAATTCAAATACCGGTAGGGTCACCCATGGTGGGCAGGTTTCAGCAGAGCTTCCAGGCTAAAACATAGTAGGAAGAAAGGCCTGGCATCTACGTTCAAAAAGTAGCCAATGAAAACCCTGTGGATCATAATACAGTGCTGTCCGACCTAGTGCTGGAAGAGGAGTCCTGTAGGATGGAAGGCTCTAGCAATGGCAGAAACAATGGACTCAAACCTGCCAATGATCAGGAAGATGTCACAGAACCTGGTAACATTTCATCCTGTTGTACGAATTCTGACTCCATGAGTCAGAGTCGAATCCATGTCAACTAACAACAACAACAAAACTTACAGAGTTATCTATACCCCACACACAGACGCAAGCACTGTGTAGATTTAAAGGGAGTCGTCCATGGAATCACTGAGCCGGAGGGAAACTTTGAGAGTACGCGTCCCCCTCATCATTGTATGGATGAGGATCCCAAGGTTATTGACTCAACCCATCATGTGACTGAGTGGCAGCTTGGAGATTGGTACCACATTTCCCGGTACCGTTCCAATGTGTGTGTGTGTCGTCTGCAGTTCTCTACCTTATTTCCTTACTCACCGGCATTTTTCTTGTCGTTTGTTCGGCCCATCCCTCCCCTCAAGCTTCCCACCCTTGCCTATTTTTCTTTCCCCCCCAGCGGTTTGACTCTGCAGGAAAGCTACTACTGGTATTTTGACTGTTCCCTTGTAAGAATGCAGCTCTAGGGGCCCCCAGAAGCCGCAATACCAGGAGTTTTATTTCCCGGGTTTCTAAGGTGATATTGGGGTTATTTGCAATACAGGTGTTTACACCAAACACCCAGGATTCGTGTTGCTTCGTTTCCGTTATTGATTCTCTCTCAGCAGCTGACAGGGATGCTTTGATGTGGGATACTTTGTATTTTCTAAAGGAGGGAGACGTTGCTGGGAGGATTTACAGCTGTTTGAAGAATTCCTCCGCCCTGGCGATCGCTCTGGAGGGCGGAGGCGGTGGTGCGTTTTCCCGGCTAGGGGCCGATTTCCTGAACCCTGTCTCTCTCCGAGAAGGAGCGAGGGGAAACAAGGGCTTCCAAATAAAGATCTGAGTAATGAGATTTGATCTGAAGGGATTTGTCCTTAAACTCCAAGAATTTCCAGATGCAGTCCATAGCACTAGAGGCTTTTGTTCATTCCAAAAAGCCCAAGTTGCTGCTCTACTGGAGGGGGCGAAGGGGGGTTGGGGGGTGTTTATCGTCCCCTTCGCTATCCCATTTCTCCTTTACAATTTTCTGCCATAAACGACTTCCCCTGTTCTGTTGCAGCAACTCTCAGCAAGTGAATAGTGCTTTCTGGGGACCTCGCCTTTGTTAAGTAGATCTGCAGTGGTACAGTCAAGATTTTAATGTGCAGTGCTGTGTTTTAATAGACTATTAAACTACAGCATTACCCATCAGCTGGCTACGGCACAATTGCAGAAATATTGGAGATGCGCTCTCGGGAAAGCACTATTTACTTTAATGGGGAGCTGCTGCACCAGACTGGAAATCTCTGCAAAGCAAGCAAAAGGGAAGGCAGGAGCAGAGGGCAGGCTGCTGCCATCCGGGCTGAAGCAAAACCCTCCACTTATCCCAGGCACCCAGGCTGTGAGAGCAAGGCCTCACCGGCTTGTCACCAGCCCAGGACTGGCTGACGGGTCACTCCCTGTTATACAGAGATTCTTGCCAAGCTGCGGATCTCAAGGCCACCTGGTCCTCCAGGCCCACTCTTACTGGCCTCAAGGTTGGAGCAACTTTGAGGCATGTGGTCATTTGTCTTCGTGTATTGGGGGATGGGGCCTTCATTTTTATGGTTTGCTCTGCTCTCTGTGGCTTGGGTGACAGTCGCACAGGTAGATGATGTCCTTCTTTGGAAAAGTCATTTTTGCTCCAAGATGTTCTCCTTCCCCCACGTGCCCCCACCCCCCAGCATACACCCAAAGTCCTGTGCACACACACATAGTCACACGCACCCATGCACAAATATATGCACACACACGGAATTTTTGCTTTCTGCAATAAATAAGGAACTCTGGAATTCCAAAGCGTCGGCTCCTCTCTCAGGGTTTCAGAGGAGGCTGAGATGAGTCACTCCCCAGGAGAAAAGCAGCAGATTCCTGGTTAGCTGTGATGTCAAAGATCAAACCAGTAGCAAAAGGAAGCCTATCTAGCCTTTATGAAAAGTAAAACTATAAACAGGTAATTTTCCACTCGTATTATTCTGCAGCAGAAAGAGTGGGAACACAGCTATGCAAGTCTTACCCAGATGAGAGCTGTGAACAGCATTTCCAAACCAAAGAAAAAAATCTATCTTGACTCATATGCTTTTGCCTACTGTGCCTTCCTGCTGTACAGCGACATTTAAAAACCAAATTGCAAATTCTAAAAAAGGACCAGTGCCTTCCCCGGATCTGCTCCCCAAACACACTCTTTATGCAAGTCCAGGCCAACAGGAAGCCTGCAGGATGCAGGAAGCAATGGAAAGACAAGGGAAATAACCCCCAAGTCGGAAGTACCACAAGACTTCCCAAGCTATCTAAATAGTATGCTCATTCAGCCTTGGAAGCAATCGCTTTCTTATTTGCCCAGTGACATTTTATTCTACGTGAGCAGACAAGAATGTTAATTTCATCCACACTCAGCCCCATGTATTATTATGAGGAAAGGTGAATGGCTTCTTTAAACTGGAGGCCCCGTGAGCAGGTAGGCAAGGATGGGATTTGAGATTGCATGGGGCAAGGCCTCTGGCCTGCCTCTTAAACCCATACCTGCCATCCCACCTTTATTTCTTCATCCCTTTAGGACTTAAAACCACAAGCATGAGAAGAGAGTTTCACAGGCTGCAATTTCCAAAGTGTTTTTTTTTTTTTTTTAATTATAAAAATAACAGACATATGGTTACACTTTTTTTTTTTCCAACAGCTCAGGAAGGTATAATAAAATACAAAGGAAAACTCTCCTTCTACCTTATCACTGAAGTCCCTGGGTGGTACAAATGGTTAACAAGCTCCCAGCTGACTGAAAGTTTGGAGGTTCCAGTCCACTCAGAGGTGCCTTGGAAGAAAGGCTTGGTGCTCTACTTCTGAAAAATCAGCCACCGAAAACCCTACAGAGCACAATTCCACCCTGACATATGTGGGGTTACCATGAACTGGAACGAACTCAATAGCAGCTGGTACCGGTAACTTAGTAGTCTAACCACTCAAAGACAGCTGCCATTAACAGTGAAAGGTTCGAGTTCTCTTGATAGTTATTACCATTTTAAACGCTATATTTTCTTTATTTCAATCCAAGATGCTATCCAATGATTCCCTGTAATGAAAATAGAAAAAACGTGACTCGCAGTACCTCCCACTTTGTTCATCTCTCCACTTCTCAATTTGGCTCAATATTAAGGTAGCTTCTTAGAGATCCACTGCGATCTTAGCAATAAATAGTTAAGAGTAACCTAAAACACCTAGGATAGGTGCTTGGAGGGGCTAGCAGGGAGAGGCTAGAGAGGAAGCTCCAAAAGGAAGGAACGAGCATTGATAGGGAAGGGGAAGGAGCTGGAGACAAATTTCTTTTACTGCATGGTTTTGTCAGACCATAAAAAAAAAAAACAGTTGCCATCCAGTAGACTCCGACTCATGGCAACTCCGTGTGTGTCAGAGTAGAGCTGTGGTCCACAGAGGTTTCAACGGCTGATTTTTTGGAAGTAGGTTGCTAGGGTGCCTCTGGGCGGACTCAAACCTCCAAACCTTGGGTTAGCAGCCAAGAGCCTCAACCATTTGCACCACCCTGGGGCTCCTTTGTCAGGTCGTTAAAAAAATCCGTTGCCGTCGAGTCAATTCGGACTCATAGCCACCCTATAGGACAGTAGAACTGCCCCATTGCGTTTCCAAGGAGTGCCTGGTAGATTCAAACAGCCAGCCCTTTGGTTGGCAACCAAACTCTTAACCACTGCACTACCAGGGTTTCCTGTCAGGTCACAGTGGCAGCTTTTTCCTGTTAGTTTTGGGCTTACAGGCATTGGAAGAAGGAGAACCCTGATGGTACCAGGGAAGGCTTGTTTTAAGGACCTCATGCATTTCCCATTTGCCTTCATTCATGCATGCATTAAAAAAACAACATGTATACCCATGCCTGCAATATATAGTTAATTGCACTTTGGGGTAGCTTGCATTAACGGCCTAATTCTTCCCCAACCCTATACCCATGTCTTTGGTCATATAGCTTTTCAGTGTCCTGCTGTGTAGTGCAGGCAGGGTGAAATTACTGCCTCTGGGCTTGGTCATGTGTCTTCCTTTGACCATGGGTTATCAGTAGACATGGGGCAAACAGGTTGGTCTTGCTTCCTCTTTTGCTCCTACCATCACCATGAGAAAGATGGGCTCAGATAAGTGCTTCATCCCAGGAGGAGTAGAGAAGCCTGGGAAGAAAAGCTGTCCCAGCTAAGGTGGCCCAGCCCAAGTGCAGATGTCTGAGCAAGCCCAATGGAGGCCTGTCAAAAATAAGTGCTGATGGTGGTAAACCATTAGCATGTTATAGTTTTTGTTATGCCACAATCTTGCAGCAATAGTAGCTGATACACATCTCTTCTATCTTCCAGGCTCTGCTCAGGACACTGAGGAAGGCAGAAGTGAATGAAACAGAGCCACGACTCTCATACTAGTGATCGTGAAGACGGCACAGGACCAGGCGGCATAAGGTCGCCATGACTCAGAGTCAATTCAATAGCAACTACCAACAGCAACAACCCTCATGGAGCTTACATTCCAGTAAGCACTTTATAGTTTACCCACATACATTACTCACTTAATCCTCCTAACCCCATGTGGCAGTCCATTTTTCAAATTGAGGACATAAGGCTCAGGAAGGCTGTGACTTGCTAATTCTAACAGCCTAGTAAGTGCCAGGGCTGAGACTTGAACCCATGTCTTCTCACTCCAAGTACTATGATCTTTCCACTATCCCATAGCAACCGATACCTCCTGCTGGAAGACTGATGGGAACTGTAAGACTGACCCAAACAGAACTGCTCTGTTATCAACAAGGCAAAGAGAAACAACTCTCATTTTTATCCCTTGAATTGTTCCTCCTTGCAATTAAACCAATCTCTGTTTACAAGTATTTAGCATAATTCTAGAAATTGCATTTTGAAATTATGCGAACAGGGAGAGAAGGCAGCCCACACAGTGAATGATTCCTCCGGTGTAATTGACTGCTGGTTCTGGCTCCAATGATGCCTTCTTTTTTAGAGCGTAATTAGTGACTTCAAAGGAGACTGTTGGAAATGGCCTAGGTCGCCACAGAAAGAATTTTCTACCTTCTAACATCGGGTGATCTAGTCAAATGCATGCTGACATATTTTCCTTTTTGTTTTTCTCCTTTTCGTAATGACCTCTCAAGCTGTTTTTCAAAAGTTGGAAAGGTTGTGGGTATACAGAGCTCCTCCAGATAGGGGAGAAATCCCAGATTCCCATCAGAAAACTCAGGATCTCTTTAGAAAAATTGTCTTTCTCCTCTTTCTTTCTGTCCCCCTATCTTTCTGAGAAAGACAAAGCATCTGGTTTTTGGCAAAGTGCATTCATTAGGATTAGATTCAAAAGTTTAAACAAAATTTATGCATACTTCTCTCTCATATAAGAGAGTTTGGCATCAGCCAGCCCTGGATTTCTGTGGTGCCCCCATGGTTAGCTAGAACCAGGCTCCTTCTATCCCTCATCCTCAAAGTCTCCTCATGATCCAAGATATCTGCTGGTGTTCCAGCCATTACATCCACATGCACGCACCAACTACTGAGTCAGCTGAGTCGGCTACTTTCAGAGAGATTTCCCAGAAGTCCCACAAAACAGTTCTACCTACAACTCATTGGCCTGAACTAAAGCATAGGTCATGTCTAGCTGCAAGCATGGCTGAGATCAGGACGTTTAAAAGTCAGGGCTCTGTTACTAAGGAGGAAGAAAAGAATGGATGTTGAGGCAGTAAACTAGTTTCTGAAGGTAACAGTGGAGAAGTGTGGGCACGTGGATACAATTAGGTTGGTTAGAAACTAACGTTAAAACTGTAGTGATTAATTTATGTGTCAACGTGACTGGGCTGTGGTGTGCAGTTGTTTGGCCAAATGCTAATCTAGATATTGCTTTGAAGGTATTCCGATGTATTAACATTTAAAATCAGTTGACTTTAAGTAAAGCATATTATCCTCCATCAGGAGGATGTACCTCATCCAATCAGTTGAAGGCCTTAAAAATAAAAACTGAGGTTTTCCAAGAGAAGAAGAATTCTACCTCAAAAGCGTAATATAGATATCTTGCCAGTCTCTTGTCATCTTGCCTATGGATTTTGAACTTGCCTGCCCTATACAATCACTTGAGTCAATTTCTTAAAACTAATCTCTGTCTCTCTCTCCTGCTCTCTCTCTCTCACCAGTTAACATTAACCAGTTGCCATCAAGTCAGTTTTGACTCATGGTGACCCCATACGTTTCAAAGTAGAACTGCACTCTGTAGCATTTTCATGGCTGTGAACTTTTGAAAGTAGATATCCAGGCCTTTCTCCTGAGTCACCCCTGGATGAGTTCAAATCACCAACTCTTCTCTCTCTCTCTCTATCTATATATGTCAGTTTAACCAGAAAGTGGAATGTATGAATTATGAGTCTAGGAAAATTGGAAGTCATCAAAAATTAAATGGAACACATAAACATTGATATTCTAGGCATTAATGAGCTGAAATGGACTGGTATGGACCATTTTGAATCAGACAATCATATGGTCTGCTATGCCGGCAATGACAAATTGAAGAGGAATGGCGCCACATTCATTGTCAAAAAGAACATTTCAAGATCTATCCTGAAGTACAAACTCTGTCAGTGATAGGAAAATAACCATATACTCTACAAGGAAGGTCGATTAATACGACTATTATTCAAATTTACGCACCAACCACTAATGCCAAAGATGAAGAAATTGAAGATTTTTAAGAACTTCTACAGTCCGAAATTCATCAAACATGCAATCAAGATGTATTGATCATTACTGTGATTGGAATGCAAAAGTTGGAAACAAAGAAGATGGATCTGTAGTTGGAAAACATGGCCTTGGTGATAGAAACAATGCCAGAGATAGCATGATACAATTTTCAAAACCAATGACTTATTCATTGCAAATACGTTTTTTTCAACAACATAAACTATACATCTGGTCCTCACCAGATAGAAAACACAGAAATCAAATCAACTACATCTGAAGAAAGAGTCAATGGAAAAGCTCAATATCATCAGTTAGAACAAGGCCAGGGGCTGACTCATATGCAAGTTCACATGGAAGCTGAAGAAAATTAGAACAAATTCATGAGTACCAAATCACAACCTTGAGTATGTTCTCCCTGAAGTTAGAGACCATTTCAAGAATAGATTTGATGCATTGAACACTAATGACCAAAGACCAGAGGAGCTGTGGGATGACATCAAGGACATCATACATGAAGAAAGCAAAAGGTCATTAAGAAGACAGGAAAGAAAGAAAAGACAAAAATAGATGTCAGAAGAGACTCTGAAACTTGCTTTTGAACGTAGAGTAGCTGAAGCAAGTCAAAGAAATGACAAAGTAAAACAGCTGAACAGAAGATTTCAAAGGGCAGCTTGAGAATACAAAGTAAAGTATAATAGCGAAATGTGCAAAGACCTGGAGTTAGAAAACCAAAAGGAAAGAACATGCTCAGTATTTTTCAAGCTGAAAGAACTGAAGAAACAACTCAAGCCTCGAGTTGCAATGTTGAAGGATTCTATGGGGAAAATATTGAAAGGTGCAGAAACATCAAAAGAAGATGGAGGGAACATACAGAGTCACTGTACCAAAAAGGATTGGTCAATATTCAACCATTTCAGGAGGTAGCTTATGATCAAGAACCAATGGTATTGAAGGGAGAAGTCTAAGCTACACTGAAGGCATTCGTAAAAAAACAAGGCTCCAGGAATTGACAGAATACCAATTGAGATGTTTCAACAAACTGAGGCAACGCTGGTGGTACTCGCTATCATACAAGAAATTTGGAAAACAGCTGCCTGGCCAACCAACGGGAAGAAATCCATATTTGTGCCCATTCCAAAGGAAGGTGATTCAACAGAATGTGGAAATTATCAAACAATATCACTGATATCACATGCAAATAAAATTTTGCTGAAGATTATTCAAAAATAGTTGCAGCAGTACATCAACAGGGAACTAACTGCCAGAAACTCAAACCACATTAAGAAGACGTGGAATGAGGGATATCATTGCTGATGTCAGATGGATCTTTGCTGAAAGCAGAGCATACCAGAAAGATGTTTACCTGTGTTTTTTTGACTATGCAAAGGTATTCAACTGTGTGGCTCATAACAAATTATGGACAACATTGCAAAGAATGGGAATTCCAGGACTCTTAATCGTGCTTATGAGGAAGCTGTACATAAGACCAAGAGGATACTGCACGGCTTAAAATCAGGAAAAGTGTGCATCAAGGGTGTAGGCTTTCACCATATTCACTCAATTTGTATGCTGAGCAAATAATTCCAAGAAACTGGACTATATGAAGAAGAACGTGACATCAGGATTGGAGGAGGCCTCATTTACCTGTGGTATGCAGATGACACAACCATGCTTGCTGAAAGCAAAAAGGACTTGCAGCACTTACTGATGAAGATCAAAGACTACATACATCCTTCAGTATAGATTACGCTGCAACATAAAGAAAACAAAAATCCTCACAACTAGACCAACAAGCAACATCGTGATCAATGGAGAAAACACTGAAGTTGTCAAGGATTTTTTATTTGGATCTGCAATCGACGCCCATGGAAGCAGCAGTCAAGAAATCAAAATACATATTGCATTGGGCAAATCTGCTGCACAAGACCTCTTTAAAGTGTTGAAAAGCACAGATATCACCTCAAAGACTACAGTGCGCTTGACCCAAGCCATGGTATTTTCAATCACCTCATATGCATTTGAAAGCTGGACAATGAATAAGGAATTCCAAGGAAGAACCGATGCCTTCGAATTACGGCATTGGTGAAGAATATTGAATACCATGGACTTCCAGAAGAACAAAGAAGTCTGTCTTGCAAGATATATACCTAGAGTGCTCCTTGGTTGCAAGGATGGCGAGACATCGTCTCATTACTTAGGACATATTATGAGGAGGGACCAGTCACTGGAGAAGGACACTGTGCTTGGTAAAGTAGAGGGTCAGGGGAAGCAAGGAAGACTCTCAACGAGATGGATTGACACAGTGGCTGCAACAATGGGCTCAAGCATAACAACGATTGAGAGGATGGTGCAAGACCGGGCAGTGTTTTGTTCTGTTGCACGTGGGTCACTATGAGGGAGTGGACTTGACGGCAATGGGTTGTTGTTTGTTGATTCTGTTTCTTTGGAGAACATTGACAGGACAAAAGCCAAAAAGATTTGTTTAATTTATCAGCATCATGATGGATTCTTGGAATGTAAAAGGACTTTGTCATTTACACCATTCTGTTCAACAATGTCACCCATGATTCTGGTGAAGGTGTTGATGTTCCATTGTCTATCTCTGCTAATGGTACAAACATGAGAAGGTTAGTTACCGTTCCAGATTAATAGAATCAGGTCCAGAAGTTCTGAACAGGCTGAAAGGCTGTACTGAGAAAATTTAACAGAAAAAATATAAAATTCAATATTTAAGTCTAAAAAATAACTGTAGGAGTACAAAATGAGAGACAGATGGCTTAGCTGCAGCAGACTTATTTCTATGTGTTGAAAGTTGAGATGTGGCTATCAAAAGATCTAATGGGTTCTGGACTTCGACAGAAGTAAGATGGAAGCTAATATTTATACAACACCTACAGCATCCCATGGCCTCAGAAGGGCCCCTACAATGACTCTGGAAGGTTAAGTGTTGCTGTTATGTTCGGTTAAGGTTACTGAATCATGGAGACCAAGTCACGGCTCAGTTTCACACAGCTAGTAAGCTCTGTATTTTTGTTTTGTTTGTGATTGTTTTTTTAATTTATCCCACACTTCCTTCCTCCAAAAATATAGCCACCTCTATAGTATGATTAAAAATCTGGGTGGCACAAGCAGTTAGGCACTCGACTACTAACCAAAAGGTTGGAAGTTCGAACTTACCCAGAGGGACCTCAAAAGAAAGACCTGGCGATTTACTTAAAAAAAAATCAGCCATTGAAAACCACACAGAGCACAGTTCTGCTCTGACACACATGGGGTCGGCCATGAGTTGGAATTACCCAGATGTCAATTGGTTTTATTTTGTTTTGTTCTATGATATGATGGAGGGAGTGAAAAGCCTTATTATGCACTATTTACCCTGCCTGAAATTTCTATTGTAGGTTCCAGCTCCTCAGGGAACTCCTTCTAACTGGCTCAAGGTGGTATTTTCCTTCCCTGGCAACACTTTAGCCAGGTAGTGTTAACAGCAATTAGTTTATCTGATTAAGCAATTAGCAGTTTTTGTCACTTAGCAGAGATCTGGGCCCAGAGGAACTGAAGCAAAACAGATAAGATACGAAGGGAAAAGATGGGAGGGAAACACCACAGGGAGCAACACCAGAGGCTTTCAGAGAGAACCCAACACCAGAGATGAGGAGGAGAGTGGCACAGTGGAGCATCACTGAACATGCCTGTCGCAACACCCTTTAGAATGGATGAGAAAATTGAGGCACAGGGTCCAACAAGAATTATCCACTTGGTTGGTCCCAATTGGACAGTTCAATGGTTCTCAACCCTGGTTGGTATTTTTTAAAAGCTCCCAGGTGGCTCTAATGTGGAACAAGGATTGATTGTCTTGGAGGCCTTTGTGGTCGGTTGCTCAGGCAGGAGGTGCAGCTCCACCTCCATCCAGGGTGGTTGGCCCTCCCCTGGTCAACTTGGGAACTTCATTATTATCAACACATGCCATTCTTCTGCCCAGTTTCCTGTCTTGGACATGAAAAGCACTCCCTTATCAAGGGTTGGGGATCCCATGAGAGTGAAGTAGCACAAATCCTGGAGCAGACTAGCCCAGCTCCTTTGATTCTCTCAGGAAATTGGTTGAATTTCCCCTTATTCCATGCCCACTTCTGAGTCTTCTCCAGCTCCACTTCTGCCTAGAATCCCCCTTCTTCTACGAGCTCTCCTCATTTGGCCTGGGCTAAAATGCCTGTCCTCCAAAAACTGTTCCCCATTCCCCAACTTTAAGAAAGGGAGGCTCTCTCTGTTTCTCTTCCCTTGCATGATTATACAACACACAGTGCACTTAACCTCTTTGCTCTTGTAAACCACCATAGTCTCCCCCTTATTAGAGGGGATACGTTCCAAGACCGCCGTGGATGCCTGAAACCGCAGATTGTACCCAACACTATATACACTATGTTTTGACCTATACATACATACCTGTGACAAAGTGTCGGCAGTTCAAATCCACCAGGCATTCCCTGGAAACCATATAGGGCAGTTCTACTCTGTCCGGTAGGGTTGTTATGAGTCGGAATCAACTAAATGGCAATGGGTTTGGTTTTTTATAAAGTTTAATTTATAAATTAGGCACAGTAAGAGATTAACAACAATTACTAATAATAAAATAGAACAATTGTAACAATATAATACAAGTCATGTGAATGTGGTCCCCAGGCTGGATGGACTGACAAGGCTTGAGATCTCATCACACTGCTCATTTAACATTTTCGGACCTCGGGTAACTGAAACCTCAGAAAGTGAAACCATAGATGGGGGGAGGTGGATTATTGCAGTTTTTGCACCTTGCTGGCTACATAAAGCAAATCACCAAGTTAGCTAGACACAAGGACTCTCAGGGCTTACCTCCAAAAATTCTAACACCAAAGGCCCACAGCAGGGCTCAGGAATCTGGATTACTAAAAATTGTGCCCACTTTAGCCAGATTTGGGCCCCGGCTCACGCAATATGGTATAAAATGTTAAGGAGAAAACTCCTTAAGTTGCTGTGGTTTTTTGTAGTCGTATATGTGGAAATAGACAAAGAACGCCCCAATAAGAACAAAGGCTATTTATTCAGAGTTTGCTATAGCAAGGAAGTCAGCCACCATCACTCGCGTTTAGCAGAGCTCAAAGGCAGGACGGAGAGTGGGAAGGCTTTACAGCGGAAAAAGGGAAGGCGCCAGCTAGGTGCTGATTGGAGGCTGTTGGCATAGGGAAGCCAGAGGCCAACCCACTATTAATAGAAGCAGGGCACCCTATGTGGTTGGGTAGGGGAGCATTTTAGGCTTTCTCTGTTTGGGACTAAATTGGAAGCAAGAATAAAAATTCACAAGCTATCGTTATCTATCAAGTCCTGGCCATTTGGGGCCCCTTGTCACAAGGATTTTTGTGTGGTTTTGTGGTGCAATGGGTTTTCTCTTATGTGATCTTTGTGGCCCTGGCTTTGTAATTTTCCCAAAATGATTGGCCTGGACTGCAATCGTGCAAGGGATTGGTCAGCTTACTATCTGCGTAAGTGGCTTGGGGGGATTAGTCAATTTACTATCCACAGGAGAGGCTCGCAAATCCACCCAATAGGATTGGTTGGTTTAAGAAAGCCACATTCTGAAATTGACAAGGGACGTTGCTACATAAGAGGCCAGCCTCAGTGGTTTTTGAGGCTTCTTGATTGGTAAAAGCTGAGAGAAGAGCACGTTGTTTGAACACGAGGCCCTGCTCTGAGAACCTCCTAGAAGAGCTAGAATACAGGTCAAGGGCTGTAACACAAAGCTGGTAATGCTCACTGAGCTGATGATAACACTGAAGACCCAGGGAGAGGCGGGCAAGCAGAGCAAAGGAGATCCACAGAGAAGCAGCAGCAGTGGCGTCAGCAGTGTGAACCCACCAGACCTGCAGACAGCAGTGGTGGGGACAGTTGGCCTGTGGAGAAGATGGTGGCGGGGGGTTAGTCAGCCCACTGGGCAGAGCTGGGCACCTCCGAGCAGGGGGTCGCCAGTGGAGCAGAGGCTTGGGAATATACCATACAGAGGTTGCCTGTAATTAGGTTTTGCCTCCAGAGCTGTCATAATGCCAGTCTAGCCCTGGCTGGCCCAGGTTGTCTCGAAGCTGTTAGTTGAGAACTAGACCAGTGACAGAGCTAGCCAAGAAAAGCCATGGAGATAGACAAAAAGAGAGAGAATGAACACAGCCACGCCACAGCCGACCTGCCTGACAATGCACCTACTGAGAGAGAGACACACTTGCTGACACCTGGTCCACAGTGTGCCCACCCAGTGACATAGAAATGGACATGATTAACTTGGGAAGGGTGAGTGAGTCCCCTTTTAGACACAAGTGGGTTCCTCCCCTGTGATGCTAAGTGGGGAACTCACAGGAGTGGAGGGGACCAGTTCACCTCAAATCTGTTCCTGTTGTCTACTATTTGCTTTCTGTAAGTAATCTGCCCTTGTTGTTACTGTTTAAATAATACCAACGGCTTTCAGTCGCCAGTACTGAGTACTTGTCTTGGTTGTATGACCCAACTGGATAGGATAGTAGAGTCCTCATCCCAGCAGTCTCACCATTGCTGGAGATTTAGAGGTGGATCCTGTGTGTGTTTGCGCACACAGTTCAGACTTCCTGGGCTGGAGGCTGCAGATAGCAGGTCAGAGTTCTATTTTTATATGTAATCTGGCCATTGTCCATTTGTTTACTCAGCCTCTCTTATGTATGTGTGTGTGTGTGTGTGTGTGTGTGTGTGTGCGCGCCCACGTGCGTGGTGGGAGGTAGGAAGGGGAGGAGAAAAGTAATTCATTTTATACCCCAAGCAGAAAGTGACTTTTTCTACCAGAAGAAATTTAAAGTTCCCCTTCTATCTTCACCTGTGGAAAATGCTGATTGTAGCAGAGAATAAAAAGAGAATACCGATATGGCGCAAAGGAGAGAGAGAGGAAATGGAGAAAGAGAAAGATGGAAGGAGAGAGACAGAGAGCACAGAGTAAGTGAGCTGTGGACAAACAGCATTTTGCTGGGGTTTTAGAAAGACTAATCTTTGAAGAAATTCATTAACAGAGAATGTAAGCTGAAACTAAGAATTTCCTACATCATGTTCTTTTCTGTCCTATAGGGTCGCTATGAGTTGGAATCGACTCGACAGCCATGAGAGGCATATGAAAGGGGAAGAGGACTCCAGAGCAGACAAGAGCAGGGACTATTGTCTTTGGCCCACTGATTACAGGTCCTCGTGTGTTCACTGGTAAAGAGAAACTGGAAATTGGTATCAGATTCCCAAGATATGTTATATATAGACAGGTATTGGAGCTGTGGTGGTGCAGTGGTTAAGAGCTTGGCTGCTAACCAAAAGGTGGGCAGTTTGAATCCACCAGCCCTTTGGAAACCCCATGGGGTAGCTCTACTCTGTCCTATAGGGTCGCTATGGTTAGGAATTGACTCAGCTGCAATGGGTTCTACGAGTATCTATAAATAAATCTGAAATAAATCTAAAAATAAATCTGCCCCAAAGACCTGTTTAAAGCATTGAAAAGCAAAGATGTCACTTAGAGGACTAAGGGGCACCTGATCCAAACCATAGTATTTTCAACTGCCTCATGCATGCGAAAGCTGGACAATGAATAAGGAAGACCAGAGAGTTGATGCCTTCAAATTATGGTGTTGGCGAAGGATACTGAATATACCATGGACTGCCAGAAGAAGTACAGACAAAATGAGCCTTAAAAGAGAGGATGGTGAGACTTTGTCTCGTGTACTTAGGACGTGTCATCAGGAGGGACCAGTCCCTAGAGACGTATATCATGCTTGGTAAAGCAGAGAGTCAGCGAAAAAGAGGAAGACCCTCAATGAGATGGGTTGACATGGTGGTTGCACCAGTGAGCTCAAACATAACATACCTATCACCAGGGACCTGAAGTGTTTTATAAGAAGTGAGGATTAAACAAGTAGCATCCAATTGGGAGAGGTAAAGCCTATGGCTAAAATTGGATTGACCAGCATTCCTTTGGGCTGGGTGTTTTATTTTCCATATTTCCATATTTCTCTAATTTGGTTAGTTGTTTCTCTTGGAGGATTAGGATCAAGATTTGTCATATCTAGAGGCACAAATAGCCAAACGTTTTATTAAAAAAAACATAAATAACCCCCGGGAAATCCCAGGAGAAACAGATCCATAGTGGGGTAGGATTTGAATTCCCGTCGGTGGTGTTATATGATATTCCCAAAGTCAGGTACTGAATTTACATTTATGCTCTGAACTGATCCTTCTGTGATCAAAGCCCCATGGAAAGCGATCAGAACCATTTAACACTGACATCTCTCAAGCTGAGATCAGCCCGTCCGTGCTCCTGTTAGAGTATTGATTAGATTTGCCCAGGAGGTTTTCTATCAGACAGAGATGTAACTGCAGATGGTGTTTGCATTTATTTTGAAGTTTCTGGACGTGCAGGGACCTGAGGTTCCCATAATGGATCCCCTTTCCTCCCCGGCTCTCAGAGAGGCCCAAGACTCTGGAGAAGTCCTCGAATCTTTTCTCTCAATGACAGTCTATTGGTTTTCCCAGAAGAGCCCTTGAACTTCTACCTATTTCCTTCACTTCTCCCTTCCAAAGCCCTTGTAAGGTCTTGCTACCAACTTGATTGTTCTTAATTATGGGCTTTCAGAAGATAGGCAAATTCTAAGCTCCTTGATAACCCTTGGCCTTCCTCCACCTGTCACCTCCCTGGGTCTAAACTCAGGTGCTGGAAAGACAGTAAGCAGAGTGAAGGTGCAGGTGCAGGGGAGGAGGCCACTCTCCTGGGAAGGGTGGGGATACTGGTCGTGAGGCATGTGATGCTCGCCCTTACATTAAGGGCCACGAAGAGGGTCATGAATTTCTAGGGTGGGCAAGGGGGTTGCAGAAAGAGGCTCATGAACTGAGACCTCGGCCTTAGAATACTGGTACTAGGAGAGAGGATAGACTTCTGGTGGTCTGTAAAACATCTGAAATCATAGAATTGGGTGTGGAGTCCATAGTGTTTATCAAACTCTCAAATTAGTGTATGACACTCAAAATATAAAAAACCACTTATCAGTCACTTGCATTGACAGCATGGCTACCAGCCCCTACCAACCACGAGACGCCAGGGAAACCAGAAGTAGCCCCTCATCAGCATACTATCAGGGCTAGTGTTATTGTGGCTGTTGTCCATTAACACGTAGTAGGCTCCTGTTCATGGTGGTCTTATTTATAACAGAACAACATGTTGTCCAGTCCTGTGCCATTTTCACATTGGTGTGTTTGTGTCCATTTTACAGCTATTGTGTCTGTCAGTCCTGCCAAGGCCCCTTAGAAGTTTACCCTCAGTGGGAAGGCCTTCCTGAGAAATAGGAAACTCTGAAAGCATTAAAAAAAAAAAAAAAGACATTTTATTACATAAAACTGAAAAGTTTTTACACAGAAAGGAAAACTGCTATAAATAAAATTAAAAGCAAATTATAGGCTAATAAGAATATAATCTACATAATAAAATAAGTTAACATTATTAATACATTGAAGAGCCTCCATAAATTTTTTTTTAAATGCAAAGAAAAAAATTTTAATTAGAAAAAGACCTGAAGAGTTTGTTTATAGACGGGGATATTCAAACAGCTAATAAACATTTGAGAAGACACACAGACCTCCCTGGTGATCAGATATATACACACTAAAACAAGGAGACTCATTTTCCACCAATTAGATTGGAAAAATGAAAATGATCTATAATTCCAATATCTAGTCATAAATAATTGGTAGGAATATAAACTGGTGTAATCATTTTAGAGAGAAATTTGATAGTTCCTAATTAAATTTAAAATGCACATAATTTTTTATTCTAGAAATCTTGCTTATAGGAATTTATTCCCCATAAAAGTCATAAAAGCGTGTACAATGTTTACTGAATCATTGTAACAGTAAAAAACCGAAGGCAACTTAAATATTAATTAATGGTAGAATGATTAACAATAATACATTATGTTGGACCAACACTGTGGAATACTATGCAGCCACTACAGAAGAATGATGTTGATCTATAAGTATTAATAAATAGATGGCCCATGATGTATTATTGAAATAAAAAATGAATTTACACATAATATGATCCTCTTTTTTAGCTTTATTATAAACTATTACATGTTTATGCATGTGTGAGTATGTGTTATGTTCACAGACACATTTCCTACAGGCTTAGCCAAAGTTCTGGAAAAATTCATATTGATCTATTAATAATAGTTTTCCCAAACAGTTTTTACTGTATTGCTGAATTTTCAGCCCTATGTATTACATTTGTAATTAAAAAGGAACCTCTCTTTAGAAATCCACCCCAACGCAGTAAAGCATGCTTAGCCTCGCTCCCAAGGAATACCCCACGGGTAGATGGTAAGTGCCAGTGGAGCTAACCACAGGACTGCTGCATCGTATCTGCCTTTGTTAGGCTTGTTTCCCTGGCTTCCACACTGCGACCTCTGCACAGTTCCGGGCGCTTCTCCCCCCAGTGCCTGCACCTGATGTACCTTTGGCTCCGTTTCCTGGCTTCTGATTTCACCTCTCCCATCTGGTACCGCATTTCAGTGGTGTGGTCATTGACTAATGACCTGTGGTTTGGCCCAGCTCCCACCATGCATGGCGCAGCTTCATCGACAGTCCTTTAGCAAATGTGACCAGTGAAACACAGGAGCAGAGCAAAGTCTAAGACTAGTAGACCCAGAGTGGGCTGAAGCTGGGGTCAGAAACCAGGCAGACTGTCAGGAGTTTGGAAACAGAAAACCAGAAATCACTGAGCAAGCTCTCCCAAAGCCGGTCCTCTAATCAGAACCGGGAGCACGTGTGGACATTGCAGGCTGAAGCGGGCAGACTGGCTGTGAAGAGATGAATGGACACATCGAAGGGCACAGAACAGTAAAGGCCAAAAGGATGGGTCAGTGTTCAGAAACCAAGACTGCATGCGGGTAATAAGGAGGAATGAGCTTGACGTCAAAAGCCAAGGGTTTAAATCCTGGTTCTGCTGATTGCTAGCTGCACAGGCTTGGGCACTTAAAGTCTCAATTTTTTTTTTTTTAAATTTTATTGTGCTTTAAGTGAAAGTTTACAAATCAAGTAGTCTCTCATACTAAAATTTATATACACCTTACTATATACTCCCGGAAACCCTGGTGGCGTAGTGGTTAAGTGCTACGGCTACTAACCAAGAGGCCGGCAGTTCAAATCCGCCAGGTGGTCCTTGGAAACTCTGTCGGGCAGTTCTACTCTGTTCTATAGGGTCGCTATGAGTCGGAATTGACTCGACGGCAGTGGGTTTGGTTTTTTGGTTTTTTATATACTCCTAGTTGCTTTCCCCCTAATGAGACAGCACACTCCTTCTTTCCACTCTCTATTTTCGTGTCCTTTCTGCCAGCTTCTGGCCGCCCCCTGCCCTCTCAGCTCCCATCCAGACAGGAGCTGCCCACATAGTCTCACGTGTCTACTTCATCCTGAGAAGCTCACTCCTCACCAGTATCATTTTCTATCCTATAGTCCAGTCCTAGCCCTGTCTGGAGTTAGCTTTGGGAATGGTTCCAGTCTTGGGCTAACAGAAGGCCTGGGGACCATGACCTCTGGGGTCCTTCTAGTCTCAGTCAGACCATTAAGTCTGCATCCCACTGCTCTCTTGCTTCCTCAGGGGTTCTCTGTTGTGTTCCCTGTCAGGGCAATCATCGATTGTAGCCAGGCACCATCTAGTTCTTCTGGTCTCAGGCTGATGTAGTCTCTGGTTTATGTGGCCCTTTCTGTCTCTTGGTAAAGCCTCAATTTTAAGCCTCAATTTCTTCTCCTGTAAAAGTGGACACAATAATATCCACCCTGCCCATCTTATGGAGCCCTGGTGGTGCAGTGGTTAAGTGATACAGCTGTTAACCAAAAGGTCAGCAGTTCAAATCCACCAGCTTTGGAAATCCTATGGGGCAGTTCTACTCTGTCCTCTAGGGTCACTATGAGTTGGAATCCAGTCGATGGAAATGACTTTGTGTGTGTGTGTGTGCCCATTTTATAATCTGTCATGAGACTCCATGCCATGTGTGTCTCCCACACACAAATCTGAGATTGGAAGGTAGGAGGGCAGCAGGTAGGAGAACAATTGAGAGCCTCCTCGTGGAAGCCACCTTGATACAGAGGAGGATGCTTCTTACTTATGTCTCTGTTTTGACTCTTCCAAAGCCCTTTGGGCAGAACTCAGGTGGCATTTGGCCAGAGATGGATAGAACCAGGTTGGACCTGGTTTTACTCCTTTCATCTCTCCCCAAGTTGCAATTCTAACCTCCACAGACCCTCAAATTCTACTTGACCCCGCTTAATTTTCCCCTACCCTAAATGTGTACAGATTGCCCTTTCACCCCTGGTTGAGGCTAGTAAGTGAAGAGCATTTATCTGTGTCCAATATTTCGAGCCAAAGCTACCTCCTTGCAACCCCCTCTCGTTCACCAATTCCTCAGAAATCTCAAAGAATTTCCATTATTGGCAGACATGGTGTTTCCTTGTTGCATGCCACTTTCATACAACTGGAATTTGTAGACAAGAAAAATATAGCTGTTAGGCTACACTAACTGGGCTTTTATGTAGCTTTGCAGGTGGGAGACTGGCTGTGGAATGCCACATACCTCCTTATCACGGCTTGCTTGCTGGGACCTCTCTATTCATTTTATGCATTGTATACCTCAGAATTTTCCAGAATGTGATTGAGCGTCATGTTGCTCGCTCTCAGAATTATGCAAAAAGCTATTCTTTTTTCTTGAGCAAGAAATCATAGGCACTCCATAATCCTTTTGACTCAGGCAGAGCTGTGGGGTGGGTTTTCCACAAAAGGCAGAAGGAATGAATTGACATTGACTAGGTTAACTATCCCTCCCAAATGGAATGGGGAGCTCCCCCGCTCCAGCCCAAGTGTGAGAGCCATTCTGAGGCAGCAAGCTTGAAAAACTCACAGTGGACCTCTGCTGCTTTGGCTTTGTGGCTCCTTTATGGATCAGCTAAGGGAGCTACAATCATCAGTTGCTTTTTCAATTAAAATAATGAAGTCAATGTTGTGTGTAGAGGATCATTGAAAAAGTGGAAGACGCTCAAGGAGATGGATTGACACAGTGGCTGCAACGATGCACTCAAACATAACAACGATCGTTGAGGATGGTGTAGTACCGGGCAGCGTTTTGTTCTGTTGCTCATAGGGTCACTATGAGTCGGAACTGACTTGATGGCACCTAACAACAACGACAGCAACAACAGAGGGCTGGAATTGGCAGCATGGGAGAGCAAATGCTCTGTTCACCGGCACTAGGTCCAGGAAGGGCTGAAGCTGTGTAAGCACTTGAAGACTAGCTTTTGTGAACCAAGAGCCAGAGATTTACTTCCCCAGGGGCAGGAGGAGGAGCAAAGACCTTTGTCCTGGAGATAGCCCCTGGGGTTACCCGTGGAGGGACAGATATGTCTTGATTGCCCAGCCATTTGGGGAGACACTTGGAGATTCTTACTGCTCCACGCCACTTTCAGGCCTCAGGTACCTCATCAGTGGATGCCCAGACTGATGCACCTCCTAATTTATCAGGCAGCCACTGTAGCTGCAAGTTCACCCTGTGGGTGTTACTGATTCTGCCCATGTCTTTTCTGGAAGTATTCAGGATATAACAGGAGGGAGGAAGACGAGCACAAAAAGGAGGACTAGGAGGGGAAATGAAGGAGATTGCAGTGCTGGTGTCTCAGAAGAAAGGCCTAGCTTGGAAACCCTCTGGAGGAGCTCTTCTCTGCACACATAGGGTTGCCATGAATTGACTCAATGGCAACTGGAGAGTACTGGAAGCTAAGCCAACGGTATTTCAGATACCAGCAAGGTGATCCGCAGTAGTCAGGCTTCAGCAAACCTTCCAGACTAAAACAGACTAGGAAGAAAGGCCTGGTGATCTTCTTCTGAAAATTAGTCAATGAAAATCCTATGAATCACAACAGAATATTGTTCAGCGTAGTGCTGATTTTACTCCTTTCATCTCTCCCCAGGTTGGGAGGCACTCAAAATACACAGCAGCCACGACGAGCATACCAACAATTGTGAAGATGGTGTCGGACTGGACAGCGTTTCACTCTGTTATATATAAAGTCACCATCTGTAGGAGCCCACTCAACAAAACAACTAACAGAGTACTTGAGGAGAGGAGCATCCAGGATGACGGCAAAGTGTGGCAGCTTCTGAAAGGAAGCCCTCCCCACCTCTGCTTGAGTGACTTCCAGCTTCCACCACTCAGGGGATTAATGAACGTTTCTGTTTCAAAAGTTTGGCTCCGGGAGGTGGTGTTTGCCCTTCGTGTCTCCAGCAATCCCTCCTCTCCCCTCCGCTTCCTCCAGAGCAAAGCCGTGGAACTGCAATATGTGGGGATTTTGTCCTACAAACGATGTTAACAGTACAACACAAGCCCAGCCTGGTGACTTGCCCAGCTTGGCCACATTAGCAGGCTTTCAGTGTCCTTGCTAGGCCCATGTTACCTGTCCTCTCTTGGGTTTGGCTTAATCTAAGTCAAAATTATTTCGGATACTAAGGTTAAAAAAGGACCTTTCTGTCAAGGCCTCAGATCCTCTTCTCATACCTTTTTCTGATACTTGATGGTTTTGTGGAATTTTCTTCACAGAATGTCCCTACACAGGGCTAGCCCCCATGGGTGCCAGCAGGCCAATGGCCAAGGAGGAGTCTCAGGGCTGGACTTGAACGAACAGTCAGGAAGGGCGTCATGTACAGACACTGATGAGCAGACCTGGCCTGATCAGAACCACGTATTTGCACAAAGCTTGAAGGGCCCGTATCTAAAGATTTGCAGACTTTAGAGACAGAAGGGAACTGAGAGGTCAGTGAATCCAACTCTCTTGTGCAAAGAGGAGAACCCTGAAGTGACTAAACAACCAGTACTGTTAACAATGAAAGGTCTCAAATACAGGAAGTTAGGAATGTGGGATTGGCCCAGGAATGGGGTACATATAGACTGAAGAAAAGGGGAAAAAATAAAGGCACACCAATGAAATAAATACATTCCAGGAAAAAGTTTACTCAGGGATGAAATTATTTTAAATAAATCCCATTTTCCTTTTGACTTCCAGCATGAAATTGGAAAGTTATCCTTAACAAAGCAGCGAGAATTAAAATGTCTGTGTGTGTGTGTGTTCTAACTAGGAAAAAAATCCAATAGCTTTTTTAAAATTATTTTTTATTAAACACAATCAACAATACTCATGTTGAAAACAATACATTGTTCTACTCAAAATGAAAGCTGTGATGGGCACATAGTAAGCAATCAATAAGTACTTGCTGATTGATTGAAGATAAATCACAAAATAAAAACACAAATTAGAAGTCCGTGCCTCTGCTGACCAATCTTTCCCCAACTAACGAGTTGTTTATTGCACCGGGGATGGCTTCTCCTTAGGAGTTGTTGGTCTAAAATGGTGCTTGTTGAGGCTGGGCATGTGCTAACTGGTGTTAGAGATTAGTCCGTGTCTCCTTCCGATGGCATTAGCTACAGAGACAAGACAGTTCTTTCCATCTTATAGTGGGCTATGACTTACTGCATTAGTCCCTTAAACAAGGAAGTCTGTGATCAGCATTTCAGTAAGTGAAGATTACTGCACTACACTTAGCACTTAGGCTGCTAAGTTGGGACAAGTCTCGTGTTTGAGTGCACAGGAAGAGGCACTTGCTAGGTAGGAATTTCGAACCAGTCTAGTCTGTAAGCAGGAGCTGCAGATACTTATACAGACTGTAGCTTGCACAGGATAATCACGTTGCCAATAATAACAACTATCGTTGTGGTATTTGTTGCTTTTGCTTCCAAGGACCCATTTCTCTGTCTGATGGCCCATCGCTCTGGAAGGGATGATGCTTTTTTTCCCACCCCCCAGTACTAGTTAAGGTGAAGCCTTAGTAGCCATAACAAACCAACCCTGTTGCCATCGAATCAGATCTGACTCATGGCAAAACCATGTGGGTCAGAGTAGAACAGTGTTCTATAGGGTTTCCAAAGGCTGATTTTTTGGAAGTAGATCTCCAGGCCTTTCTTCCGAGACACCTCTGAGTGGACTTGAACCTCCAACCTCTTTTTTAACATCCAAATGCATTAACCATTGGTACCAAACAGGAACTCCAGCTGTAACAAAGAGACTTCAAAATGTAATGGCTCAAACAAGAGAGAAGTTTATGTCTCTCTTAGAATAATCCAGAGCAGGTAGATCTGCTCTGCTCCACACAGACATCCAGGAACCTGGGTGAATGAGGTAGCTGTACCACCCTCAACACATGACTTCAGGGGTGCCCCACTCTTTGCCATTTCCATCCAGCAGGAAGGAAAGGAAGCATGCAGGAGGCTCACCCTGTGTCTTTAGGCCCAGGCCTATAAGTGGCCACCCATCCCTTTGTCTCATATTCCATTGGTGAGAACTGAGTCTCAGGGCCAAAGCTGACTGCAAGGGAGGCTGGGACATATCGCTTCTAGCCAGGTCTCATGTGTTCTAGCCATAACTCTAGCCAAGAGGCTCGTAATCCAGACATGCTCCCTTGAGAGCTGAATCTTGAGCAGTACAATAAAAAAGGCTGAAGATGGCTGGAGCTGATCTGTCCCAGCAGAGCATCCTGAGTAAATTCTCCACTGATTGCTGCCACCTGGACTCCCGGAGCTGCCCTGATTTCTGTCCCTTTTTTTTACCTTTCCCAGCGGCATTTCTATAAGTGCCTTTTCTACTTAAGCTAAGCAGAGTTCCGTCACCTGTCTGTCAGTTTGTCATACTGTGGTAGCTTATGGGTTGCTGTGATGCTGGAAGCTATGCCACCATTATTTCAAATACCAGCAGGATCACCCATGGTTGACAGGTTTCAGCAGAGTTTCCAGACTAAGAATAGGAAGAAAGGCCTGGCCATCTGCTTCCGAAAATTAGGCAATGAAAACTTATGGATAACGACAGAACATTGTCCCACTCACTTGCTTTGGACCTGTCATCAGAAGGGGCCAACCACTGGATCATGTTTGGTGAGGCAGAGGACCATTGAGAATGTGAGATGGATTGGCACGATAGCGGCAACAATGGACTCAAAAATGCTGGTGATAGTAAGGATAAAGCAGGACCAGGCTACGCTTCCTCTGTTGAATATAAGGTCACCATGAGTTGGAGTCTATCAAGATGAGTTGGAGTCTATCTAGATGGGAGCTAACAAAGACAAGAGCCAGAGTTGGTGTTTGCTGCTTGCAACAAAGATCTGTTTAACTGATAGAACTACCTCTTTGTAACAGTCCATGGTTTAACTGAATAACAATTACTTCTTGTTTTCTATGTGCCAACGTTCTAAGTATTCAGAATGCACGGGTGAACAAAACAGATTGCAGCCCTGCCCTCATTGAGATCTCCTTCCAGCCTCTTCTGATTTCTAGCCAGCAAAATTCCCCCCTCTCAGGGCTCTCTCCTCTCAGTGTCTTTGGTGAGGGCTGAAAGTCAAGGACGGTCCAGCACGGGTCCTACAAGGGCAAGTGCACAGTAAGGAGACTACCAACACTGAGTGAGCTCTCCTCAGGCATGCTTGCCCTGATTCTGCCTCGCTTTTATGTTGCAATATGTAAATGAATTACCAGTGTGCCTTGCAAGCAGGTTATGCCAGGGTGGCTATGTGACTGTTGCGCTGCACCCTCGACAACTCCACCAGCTATAGGCATAATTTTTGTGACAAGTTGGAATTTGCATATTAGCAGGCAGCTTTCTGGTGAACCCAAATGAAAATTCCACCCCACCCCTCACCCCAGGCTATTATTACAGGCATCCACTACCAACAAGCACATTCAAAAACAGATGCCTTCATTTACGTCTCACCTTTACCTCATTGTCATGCAAATCGCCTGAATCAAGGAGTCTAAAAAGTGCTGGAGAGATGACTGGAGAGCATCTTAAATAAGCAACAAGTCACTGTTCAGGGCATTCCTTGATTAATTGGGAGTTACAGCAAAATGCAACAGGCTCCAGCCGGTGGCAACTTGCTGACACCAAATTATCTTTGAATACCCTCCAGTGACGTGAACGACTTCCTCTTGCTGCTTCTGTAAATTCTTTGTGGGTTTTCGTCCGCCCCCGCCCCCCCACTTTTCCTTGAGGAGCGGAGGTGGGAGGGGAGACGGGGTGGGATGGGAAGGAGACGCCAGCTGCAGATATTCAGCCTCATTAGTGGAGCGCTGGGGCCAGGACGGCGGGGTAGGATTCCTGGCTGCCTCGGAACCAGGTGGACTCGCCTACTTAATAATAGCGGCCTCACAGGTTTCCACCTTAAATATATGTGATGGAAGGATGGTATGAATAATTCAGTGAGCATGAGGTCCTGAACCCACGTTGTCGCTCAAGAGGAGGAAAGCCACGTGCCTCAGGTACAAAGTTTTCAAGCCTATCAGGGCTTAATCTCCCTCTTTCAGAGGGTTTTTTTTTTCCAGAGCTTTGCTACTAAGTGCTGTGTAGGTGTGAAAAGCCTTATTACCATGTAATTTTGTTGGAAGCAGACTTCCAAGTACCTGCTTTACTTTATATTCACATACACAAAAAAGATCAAAACCCATTTTATTTCCTAACAATAGCCAATTTCTCTCTAATTATTATAAAATACTGAATTTGGAGGCACGGCGCCCAAGTCGACTCCCCACGTTGCTCTCCCCGCCCCATATATGAATATCTTATTTATTGCCTTTCCCATAATGAACTTTGAGATAAACAACAGAAAAAGTAATTTGTTTTTTGACAATGCTGAACCTTTGAATAGAGAAAATCACACAGTTGAACACAGAGCGCAGTCCTGTGTGGTAAGTGGTATCCATGGCAACCAATAGATTTTTATGCTAAGTCTGGCCTTTAAAAACATTTCACGTTTACCACTGAGAAAAAGATGGCCTTGATTTAAAAATGATACAACAAGTACCTCAGATGGGCATGCTTTCTGCTGTGGGCTGCAAACACAATTAAGAGGCATCTCCTTGGCACCGAATCACCTCAATAGTATCTGTGTCATCCTTGACGTACATCTCGAACCACCTGGAGAAAGAAAAAGGTTGGACATTTTGTATTCTGCTGCAGGGGCTGAAGCAGTTTGTTTTTCACTTGTTCTCTTTGTATTTAATACCGGGAGTACAAAAAAAAAAAGAAAAAAACAGGAGTAAAAATAGCCTGTTGGCCTCTTATCTTAGTCTGTGATCATGGTGACAGTGAAAATATTATGGCCTGCTTATCTTGGGAGCAGATCCAATCGCACCCGCTTATTATAACTTAAAATAATGGATGGAGAAATACCTACCATACCAGCTTCAGACTAAGCACCCGAAATTAGTTTCTGTTCACATTTAGAAAGTTCAGTCCCAAAAATGGAATGCACTTGTAGCAAAGAAAGGACGTCACCTTTCATGGCATACTTGAATAAAGTGAGAAGCCCTCTTCTTTAAAAAGAGAGAGAGAGAAATTTGATCAATGATACATCAAAGGAAGGAAACAAAATTGATGTCTTTGGGAGGAGTTCATTTTGTAAGTTCTCTGAGAGCTTCCTTTCTAAGATGGCATTTCTATTTCAAGCTCTTTCCAAGGGGGCTATTCTTTATTATTCAGTATGGGATTATATTGGCCATACATGCGCTGGTTTGGTGTACCACAGAATCAGACAGGAGGTGTGAGAAGAACTGGACAAGGCCCTTCCAGAGGTCGTCCTCTGTAGATATTTTCAGCTGGTATGCTTTGCCAACTGAGGGGGTGGGGTGGGGGTGGGGTGGGCGTGGGGTGGGGGTGGGGTGGGGTGAGGCGGATAGCTTCTCGGGATGTGTTCTAATATGTACATTGGGGATGGTGGAGACGGGGGCAAGGTTGAGGAAAGCCTTTGGCTGCTGGTGGTGCAAATGGTTAACACATTCGGTTGCTAACCAAAAGGTTAGAGGTTCGAGTTCACCAAGAGCTACCTCGAAAGAAAGGCCTGGCATTCTACTTCTGAAAAATAACAGTAATTAAAAATCCGGCGCAGCACAGTTCTACTCTGACACACAGGGGTTCACCTTGAGTCAGAGTCAACTCAAGGGCAACACGGGTTTAGTTTATCTTTCTGAAGAAGCATTCTTCCCTGGTGTGTTTTCTGTTTCGTTGTTTTGTTTTGGGGGGGGTGCAGGAGGAGTGTCTACCTTGCAAACACCTCCCCTGCCTTCTCTGAGTCACCCCTCCACATGTGTGAGTGGCAAACAGGACAGTTCTGTGGCCCCTCGAAGGTTGGTTTTGATGAATCAAGGGTCATTTCTGATTCACCAGTCTTTTCTAAAGAGAAAAGAGAACATTGCCAAATACCTGAGAAGTGAGGTGGACCCGGGAAGGCGGTGATGCCCAAAAGGAATTGCAAGGGGGTGGGAGGAGCTGGAGGCTGTACTCTGTTCCTTGCATTCAGAACCTTTGCTTGCTGTGTGGGCCTTAGGCCCAGGACCACACATCAGCCACCTGCCCAAAGGCACGAGCCATTCATCTTTCTGAGATAATTTTCTTCCTTCGGCCCACGGAGAGCTCTGGGCTATCTTTGGCTGGGGAAGGCATGTTGACTGTCTCACATCCTAGAACATAAATCACTCTCTCTAGGCCTTGTTAACTTTTACTTATACGCTGTTTTAATGTAGAACTGTCGGGACCCCATGAAAATAATGGGTAGTGACAGGTTTAGGATTAAAATCTTCTCAGGTAGTTAGGATGGTGAGTGAGGTTATAAATTGCTTTTAAAGAGCTGAGGCATGGATTATGAGCTTCATATGCTTACTCCAAATGGACACCAATGAGGCAGCTGGGACAAGTGTATGCTAGTAATTCATCTTAATTATTTGTCAGCAAAGCCATCTCAATAAGAGATGTCTTTCATTTTGATTAAAATGACCCCTGGTAATCTCTAAAGGGTCTCGTCTGAAAGGCACCATTGAAAGGGAGAAGTTGAGTCTTCTGGGCCCTGGGATTTCATGTCTCAAGCAAGGAGCACTGAATCAGAAAAAATATATCAACTAATGTAAAGATATAGCTCAAGTGTCCAATTACAGATACATCCATAATTCTCTCAGATGGCCTTATTTGCTTCATTGTCAGGGCATCAGTAGGCTCATAATACCTCTCAAAATTTATCATATCTCAGGGCTCAATGGACAGGGATGACTGTTTACTCACTGAGACACAGGGCTTTGAGGAGGGCCAGGACCTGTCATGACGTCCCATAGGGCAGGCAGGTGCAACAGGGCCCGGTTTGTGTAACTATGGAAGGCAGTGAGCAGGCAAAGCAAACGGCAGCCACTGCCAACCTCAGGGGAACAAGCAATTTCTTCTGGGACTAAGGAGAGTGGAGGAGGTCTACCAAGTTTGAATGGAATCTGGGCAAGAACCAGGTAGGGTAACTGGGTCGGGAGAGAGGAGCAGACCTGTACTCTTTGGAACTCGGGGGCAGGGGCTCGATGATCCTGTCACTCCTGACGGGAACTACTCAGTGCCTGAGGAACACACAGGAGCACGATGCTCACGCCGAAGGTGCTTTGGTTTGAAGTGTCCCCCCAAAATTCATGCTGTAAATCCTATCCTCTATGCATGTGAGGAGCCTTGGTGGCACAGTGGTTAAGCACGCAACTGCTAACCAAAAGCTCAGTGATTCGAACGCACTAGCTGCTCCATGGGAGAAAGAAGTGGCAGTCTGCTTCTCTAAAGATGACAGCCTTGAAATTCCTACGGGGCAGTCCTGTTCTGTTCTGTAGGGTTGCTGTGCGTCAGAATCCACTCGATGGCAACAGGTATACATGTGGATGTAATCCCATCTGGGAATAGGGTTTTCTGTGTTATGTTAATGAGACTGCATCAGTGTAAGGTATGTTTCAAGTGGATCACTTTTGAGATATAAAAAAGCAGTTTAGGCACAGAGAAGCAAGCACAAGTGGGGAAAGACTGATGCCACGTGGCCTTCACCACGGAGCCGAGGAGGAGACACTGAAGGAGGAGGCAATTTCCCCCAGGGCGGACAGAGAGGGCCTTCCCCTAGAGCCGTGCCCTGAATTCAGGCTTCTTGTCCTAAACTTCCTTAAAGCCACCCACTTGTGGTATTTCTGTTATAACATCACTAGGAAATAAGGCAGAAGGGCCTCCATGAGGTCAGACTATCAAGGTCATTCATCATCAATAAATAGTTACGGTTCATCTACACGCTTTCAGAGCCTGGATACATCAGTAAACAGTACAAACAAAAACCGTTCTCTTCATACAGCTTATTACATTCTAGTGGGGTCAGTTACCCCACATCTAGACTCATTCCTCAAATGGGACCAAGTCTGCTTATATGGATTGTTCCTTGGGATACGAGGTACTTGGGACCAAGAGTGGACCTGCATCCAGCCTCAGGCAGCTGAAAAAATAGTTGCCAGGAGATGAGCCAGAGTGGTGGGCTGCCTCGGAGTCACATGTCCTCTTCTAGCTGATGCTACTGGGTGGAAAAGCCTCTCTGTATCTTGGAGAAGCTCTACAATTCAATTCCAATTCCCTAAAATATTTCTGACTTTTAAAACATGTAACTATAGATACAGACAAACTGCATTGCCGTGCTTCAGAAAACCATCTGCTAGACTTTAATTTGCTCCTTAGGACTGAAATCATGTAATAACACATTCAGGAACATTCTTTCCTCCATATTGGCAGGTTTTAAAAAATCATATGGAGTAGCATAAGCTTACTTTACCATTCTGTTCGTGGTGGATTCATTTTCCAGGACTTCTCATTGATGGACATGAGCAAAATGGAATTTCACTAAGACTGCACAATTTTGCTAATATGATACACTCTATACAAACTTAAAGTCATTTGGAATATTTTTCCATAGGAATTATTAACAGGTTTTTTTCCTTATTAAATGTATGACTACCTCCATGTGTCTACAGAGTAGGCATCTAAGTTACATAGGTGAAATTTGTGCATGAAAGATGAGAGTTCTTGCTCACTATCATGAGAAAGGAGCCCTGGTGGTATAGTGGTTAACTGCTACGGCTACTAACCAAAAGGTCGGCAGTTCAAATCCACCAGCCGCTCCTTGGAAACATGATGATTCAGAATCAACTTGATTGCAGTGGGTTTGTTTTTGTTTGTTTTTTTATCATTAGAAAATGCACTTAAGGTTGTATTTTTAATAATCAAATTCTCTGTTTAACAAACATTTGTTAAGCATCTATAATGTGCCAAGCCTAGTTCCCCTCCAGAGCTCCCAGTTTGGTGAAGGAGAAACATGTAAATACAGAAATTCCATAAAATATGATGTGCTATAAAGAATGCACACATACATCATATTTTATGGAATTTCTGTGTTTACATGTTTCTCCTTCACTAAATTGGGAGCTCTGGGGGGAACCAGGCTTGGCACATTATAGATAAGTATGTTTCACGGTACCGTGGCTGTGCAAGGAGGAAGTCCTTAGCTGCCTGGCACATGATTTCCAGAGGAAGGGATTTTTGCACTTCTTAAGGAATTCCCAGCAACTTCAAACAGCATGAGCAAAAGTAAGAGGGACAAGAAAGAGCATGGAACATTCTGGCAACTGCAAGCATGTTGGCAAGCCTGGAGCTCAGGGTTTGTATGAACAAGCTTTGAAAGATGAGACTGGAAATACTCACCAAGGCCACATTATGGTGTGTCTTGTCAACTAGAAACACACTGGGTCCCTGGGTAGTACAAACAGTTAATATGCTTGGCTGCTAACTGAAAAGTTGGAGATTTGAGCCTACCCAGAGGCATCTTAGAAGAAAGGCGTGGTGATCTACTTCTGAAAAATTAGTCATTGAAAACCCTGTCCAGTACAATTATACTCTGACACGCACAGGGTCACCATGAGTCATAATCGACTTGATGGCAACTGGTTTTTGTTTTGTTTTCAAATGTACTAGGGGATTTGGACTTGATCTGAAGATAACAGGCAGCCTTTTAAGGAAGGTTACTTTCTGTTGATTCATCCACACTTGCTCACTCCATCCTCTTGAAATAACAGGATTCCAAGATGGCACACTCTGTCCATGAAACAGCGGGAAGCCAATGGATCCATCTGAGGATCAGATCAAGTCTTGACCTCAGCTTCATGGATCCATGTCTTTAGCAGCTGCTTTGACTTGGCAAAATAGTGCAACAATCTTGGATAGGAGGAGTCTTATCAGGAATAAGGAGTCTAATGAGAAATTTTCCCTGAATTAGAAGCTTGAAATCTCAAGTCTGGGAAAGTTAGATCGGTGTCTTTCTGACCTCATATCTGACGTTCCTGCATCTGAGGTCTATTGACCCAGACTGTATCTCTTCGGAAAGTCCCTAAACCATACAGCATGAAACTTGAAAGACCAAAGCTAGGGGTGGGTGAGGGGGCTAACATCCAACGAATATGCTCTATTTTTTATTTTGTTTCTGCCCCTCAGCCCTTTAAGAAAAAAGTCACGTAAAGAATAATGCCCAAGAAATACTTTTCTTTATATCTTACCCAAACTACTTTCCGATACGATGAGATGGCATTCTGCCTTATTTAACAAGCCTGGAAATGAGGAGTAAATGAGTCGATATGACTGGAGAATTTTGAAACCTTTTCTTTAAATGGCACTCATTTGTTTTATATTCTGGATGGGATGAAGTTTAGCAAATCAAACTTGCCTTTCAACCGTGAAGAAGATTGGAGTCTGTTGACTGAACATTTCTACTTGGACTCTCTCTCTCGTAATTTTACTTAGAGCATCAATCCGTTGCTCTGGATGCTTTAAGTTTTCCTTTAACTGTCATTTGCTGACTTCCACCTCGGGGGTATTTTAGCCAACTACCGCTTCTCGTGTGGAGAGAAAAAGCTTTGGTGGGTGAAAAAGGACCCTGTCAGTTCTTCCTACTCCATTCTGGGCTCTGTCAGTGTCTTGATTTGTAGGGAGGGACAAAGCACTTAACCTTTGTGTCTCCAAAAGCAAAAGATGAATTCTGTTCTATTTGTGCTGTTCATTAACAGATGGGAGTTGCACAGATTAACTGCTCTTTTCCCCTACTTCTTTGACCTTAAGATGACTGCCTCAAGGGGGTTGCTGTGCAGATGTGTAGCACGCAGGGCCGCAGAAAAGATGATCGGCAAATGCCCCGTGATGATGATGATGATGATGAAACTCACTTGATTCCTCGGGAAATGCCAAACTCCCTGCAGGATAACACACATGGAACTCTCTAGATTGAAATGCTGGAGGAAGCTATGTAAAATGGAAAAGAAAAGTGGGTGTCTACCAAACCTGAACATACCCTACTTTAACATTTTGCCTGGTAAAGCCATTGATAATAACTAAATTGGTTGAAAACCAAATGGCAGGTAGGATCTTTGATGAGTTCCTAGAGATTAAATCAGCTAAGTGCTGTTGATACTTGGTCACTAAACCAATGGGATTCTTTGACCTGGCAAGATACTCAACATCAGTATCTCTGCAGTTGAGGAGAGAAGGAATGAAGTCATGGAGAGTCCAGCCCACTAGTTTCCATTTGTTTTATGACTCTATTTGCCAGGCTGCTCTCAAAGTCTTCCCCTTAGCAGAAAAGAATACTCCTTTATCCCCGGTGACTGATAAGATGAAGTATAATTGTCCCCTGTATTTGCACATATCTTTGAATCCACGTGAAGTTACAAGGAAAGATGCAGGACTTTCTCTAAATCAACATTTCCCAAAATGTGCTTCACATAATACTAGTTCCTCTAGACACTCTTTAAATTAGCATTCCATGATCAAATAAGCTTGGGAAATGCTTTCAAGAATTGTTTACTGAGAATTTATGTTAATAAAAGAGGAACAATGTAGAAAAGAAGGGTGAGAATGGTTGCACAACTTGAAGAACATAATATCACTGAATTGTACATGTAGAAATTGTTCAATTGGTGTATATTTTGCTGTGGTATCTTTTTAACAACAATAAAAAAATATTTACTGAATGCTGGGCGTTCAGTGTCTGAATCCCTCTGGGTCATGGCATGAGATAAGGTCAGAGAACAGGCAGAGAACAGATCAGTTAAGGTCTCGTAGACCATGGTAAGGACTTTGGCTTTTATTTTTTTTTAGAATAGGCAATCACTGGAAGGTTTTAAGTAGAACTTACCCAGTGAGTAGTGGAAGAGTAAAAACTTCAGAAACTCCTGAGAGGAAAAAATATGTGAAACATCGTTTAACCCAATGTTAGCCCAACTTACTGAACTTCTAATTCCTATTGTCTTAGGCTGGGTTCTCTAGAGAAGCAAAACCAATGAAGCGTGTGTGTGTGTGTGTGTGTGTGTGTATACACACACACACACAGAGATAGATTTGTATCAAGGAAATGGCTCATGTGTTGTAGAGGCTGGAAAGTCCCAAGTCTGTGGGTCAGGCTGGAAGCTTCTCCTGACTCATATAGCTACAGAGTCTGAAAAACCCAAGATCAGCAGGTAAGACAGCAGGCAGCTGGCTCACAGGCTGCAGGGGCTAATGAATCCCAAGATCAGCAGCTAAGATGCTAGCTCAAGTCCCAAGAACCAGAAGTTAGGTGCAAGATCGAGAGAGAGCAAAAGCCAGGGAGCTTTGCTAGAAAGTTCACATATATTGGATGCAGGCCACACCCTGAGGAAACTCCCTTTCGTACTGATTGGCTGCTCATAGCAGATCTCATCATGGAGATGATTACAGTATATCAGATCTCATTATGGAGGTGATCTTATCATTACATAGCTGCCAAACTATATCATAACTGTTAAACCACTGATAACTATGGCCCAGCCAAGTTGACACATAACCGTAACCATCACAGTCCATTCCTTTTCAGCTTGGCACACATATACATCTCCTTACCCCATATACAATCTCTAAATAAAGAAAATTATGAAGTTATATTTGCTCCTAACGTGATACAACTAACATACGTACAACCAAAAATGCTCCAGCTCTGTTTAAATCTTTTATAAGTGAAGAAAACAAAAATATTTGATGCACACATACAAGGAAGAAAATAATCATAGCAATTTAGAGTCCTCATTTCTGCAAAGGGTTGTATGGCTGCAGCTACTATTTAGAACTGCCTTCTTCCACAACCCATTCCAAATTCCCTTTACCCTCAGCAAGCACCTCAACTGGTCATGGTTCTCTGCCTGGTGGGGTGACCCAAACCTTCATTCCTGAAGAGTCTTGGCCATTAGTAGACATGTCAGAATTGGGTTGCTGTAGTTTTCCATTGACTTTAATCACAGGATATGGTAGTACTAAGAGATGCCCTAAGGGATTTCCTGCATTCCAGACATACCCTTCTTTACCTCCATTATGTAATATCAATCTCTTTCCTCTTGGTAGTTGAGATCGACCACACCAGACAATACAGTAACTCCCTTCTTTGCCTGTTGATCCAGAGGCATGAGGAGCCCAAAGCAGCCCAGTGGCATTCTTAACTTCCGGTTCAATGGAATGAATCAGTGTTGGATTTCCTGATGGGAGCATTCCTCCCTTTGGAACGAAGACCTCTGGACCTACAGAGCATAGGGCTATGGGGGCAGGAAGCAAAAATTTTGCAAGTGGGTACTGGGGGTAATAATGAGTGATGCCACTCTCATTTCCACCCCTTGATTCCGAGATCCATGAATCCTGGCTATGGGAGAAACAGCATCATATATTGGATGCTGGTTTAGGGCATATACAGCCTCCTGGAGAATACTGTCCCAACCTTGCAAGGTGTTGCCACCTAGCTGGCACCATAATTGTGTCTTTAGAAGACCATTCTGTCGTTCTACTAAGCCAGCTGCTTCAGGATGTTGGAGAACATGGTAAGACCAGTGAATTCCATGAGCATGGGCTCATTGCTTCAATTCATTTATGTGACGTGAGTCCCTTGATCTGAGGCAATGCTGTGTAGGATACTATGATGGTGGATAAGGCATTCTGTAAGTCCATGGATGGTAGCTTTGGCAGAAACATTGTGTGCAGAGAAGGCAAATCCGTATCCAGAGTAAGTGTCTATTCTAGCAAGAACAAAATGCTGCCCTTTCCATGATGGGAACAGTCCAATGTAATCAACATGCCACCTTGTTGCTGGCTGATCACCTCAAGGAATGGTGCCATATTGGAGATTAAGTATTGGTGTCTGCTGCTTGCAGACTGGGCACTTGTCAATGGCTGTAACTAAGTCTGCCTTGGTGAGTGGAAGTCCATGTTGCTGAGCCCATGCATAATCTCCGTGCCTGCCACCAAGGCCACTTTGTTCATGACCCCATTGGGCAATGACAGGAGTGGCTGGAAAAAGAGAATGACTGGTTGCCACAGAACGCATCATCCTGTCCACTTGATTGTTAAAATCCTCCTCTACTGAGGTCACCTATTGGTGAACATTCATATGAGACACAAGTATCTTCATTTCTTTGGTCCATTCAGAGAGGTCTATCCACATACCTCTTCCCCATACCTCCTTATCTCCAGCTTTCCAATCATGTTCCTTCCAAGTCCCTGACCGTCCAGCCAAACCATTTACCACAATCCATGAATCAGTATACATTCGCACATTGGCCGTATCTCCTTCCAAGCAAAGTGAACAACTAGGTGCACTGCTCAAAGTTCTGGCCATTAGAATTTCCCTTCACCACCATCCTTCAGTTAGGTTTCAGAAAGGGGCTGTAGTGTGCTGCTGTCCACTTTCAAGTGGTGCCTTCATATACTGCAGAACCATCTGTAAACCAGGCACAAGTTTTCTCTTCCTCACTCAACTGATCGTAAGGAACTTCCGTGAGGCCATAGATGCAGACTGGGAGAGGGCAGATAATATGACAGGAGTGGAGACCATGGGCATTTAGGCCACTTCCTCATGCAACTTACTTGTACCTTCAGATCCTGCTCAGGCTTGATCTCATATATACTACTTCCATTTAATGATGGAGTGTTGCAGTGCACAACCAACTTTATGGCTCTCTGGGTCAGACAACACCTAGTTCATGATGGGCAGCTCAGGCCACATGGTGACTTGGTGATCCATGGTTAAGTGTTCAGTCTCTATTAAGGCCCAGTAAAAAGTCAAAAGCGGTGTCTCAAAAGGAGAGTAGTTATCTGCAGAGAAGGACAGAGCTTTGCTCCAAAATCATAATGGTCTGTGTTGTGATTCACCAATAGGAGCTTGCCTAAGACTTCAAACAGCATCTCTATCTGTCACTGACACTTCAAGCACCATTGGACCAGCCAGATCATATGGCCCAAGTGGCAGAGTGGCTTACACAGCAGCCTGAACCTGTTGCAGAGCCTTTTCTTGTTCTGGGCCCCACTCAAAACTAGCAGCTTTTCAAGTCACTTTGTAAATAGGCTGAAGTAATACACCTAGATGAGGAACTTGTTGCCTCCAAAATCCGAAGAAGCCCACCAGACATTGTGCTTCCTTTTTAGTTGTGGGAGGGGCCAGGTGCAGTAACTTATCTTTCGCTTTAGAAGGAATATCTTGACATACCTCATACAACTGGCCCCCTAGAAATTTCACTGAGATAGAAGGTGCCCGAATTTTTGTGGAATTAATATCCCACCCTCGAAAAAAAAAAAAAAAAAATTTTTTTTTTTTTAGCAGGCAAATGTTTTACCACTAAGTCCAGAGTCATTGATACTTCTTACTTACTAGGTCCAATCAGCGTAATGCCATCAATGTAATGGACCAGTGTGATGGCTCCTGGAAGGGAAAGATGATCAAAGTCCCTGTGGACTAATTATGACATAGGGCTGGAGAGTTGATATACCCTTGAAGTAGGACACTGTAAGGTGTATTGCTGACCTTGCCAGCTGAAGGCATACTGTTTCTGGTGGTCCTTCGAAACAGGTATGGAGAAAAAGGCATTAACCAGATCGAGTTGCATACCAGGTACCAGTAGATGTATTAATTTGCTCAAGCAATGAAACCACATCTGGAACAGCAGCTGCAATTGGAGTCACCACCTGATTAAGTTTTTGATAATCCACTGTCATTCTCCAAGATCCAGCTGTTTTTTGCACAGGCCAAATTGTCGGGTTGAATGGGGATGTGGTGGGGAATCACCACCCCGGCATCCGTCAAGTCTTTGATGGTGGCAGTAACCTTCACAATTCCTCCAGGAATGTGGTGCTGCTTTTGGTTTACTATTTTCCTAGGTAGGGGCAGTTCTAAAGGCTTCCACTTAGCTTTTCCTACCATAATAGCCATTATTCCACTTGTCAGGGATCCAATGTGGGGGTTCTGCCAATTGCTGAATGTATCTATTCCAAGTATGCATTCTGGAACTGGGGTAATTACTATAGGATGGGTTCAGGGACACACTGGATCCACAGGGAGCTGAACCTGAGCTACAACTCCATTAATAACCTGACCTCCATACGCCCACACTCTGACTGGTGGGCCACAGTGACGTTTTGGGTCTCCTGAAATTAGTGTCTGTTGAAAGCCAGTGTCTAGTAATCTCAAAAAGTCTGGTTATTTCCTTTTCTCCAGTGAACAGCCACTCTGGTAGGTCATAGATCTCTTTGGGGAAGGCTGGGAGAAAGATTAACAGTATACATTTTTGGCAGTGTAGTGGAGTCCTTCCTCAGGGAAACTGGCCTCCCCTTCATTCAAGGAGTTTTGGGTATATAAACTGGCTCAAGTCTATGGACCGAATGAGGGGCTGCGACTTTCTATTCCTGCAATTCGAGTTAGACTGCCATTCACTTGACCTAGAATTCTTCTGCTTGTATAGATCAAGTAAATATTTAGTACATTTTTTATCTACTTCACTGCTAGGAACATATGCCAATGCCATAAGTCCATAAGAGTCAGACTATTCTGATTACTCCTTTGACTCCACTGTCCATTATAGTAACCACATCCAACTTGTCTTTGTCAATTTTGTGCTGCCACTTGGCCCTTACTACCACGGGGTCCAATCAGCCCCCTAATCTTGTAGTTAATTCAGTTAGGGCAGTTCCCACCGTCAAATCTGACTTACATAAAATAGAAATCATGGCAGTCTTCAAGGATGCTGGGGCTCCCTTCACAAATTTGTTCTTCACCATTGTGGTAAAAGGTGTGTCTTCTGGGCACTCCATGTGTGGGTCTGTGGGTCGAACCTGATAAATCCTCTCTAATATGCCAGTTTCCCTAAACGTTTGGATACCTTCGTCTATAGTATACCAAGGCAGGTCTGGTACTTCAACTTGATTTAGTGTAGGCCACTGTATAACCCATGCTTCAGCAACCCAACCAAATAAACTGTTAGATCCTTTCCTAACTTCTTGAGCTGAAACATTGAAGAATCCGTGCTTAGTGGGCCCATATCAATATACTCAGACTGATCCATCTTTATGTTCCTTGCACCATTATCCCATACCCTTAATAGCCATTCCCACACATATTCCCCAGGTTTCTGTTTGTACCTATTAGAAAAGTCAAGCAGTTCTTTTGGAGTGTAGCATACCTCCTCCTGGGTCACACTTTGTACTTCACCTTTTGGGGCTCACTGGGACTTAAGTCTAATTATAGGTTTAGAAGCAAAAATGGGTGGTGGAGATGTGTTCTGAGAACATTCAGCAATGTCTTGTAAGGCATCTGCCTCAGGTTATATCCTAGGCAATGACTCAGATACCTCCCCAGGGGGTGACTCAGACAAAGGCTCTTCAGACACAGCTGGGTTAATCTCATCTGATATGGGTGGAGGGGCTAATGGTTTTACTGGGGAGAATGGTTTAGCAGACAAAAATGGAGTGATCTCTTCAGATGGGAGTGAGAGGGCTGGTTCTGTTGGCAGGAATGATTCAACAGAATTTAGGGGCTCAGTGTCCCCAGCTTCCTGATTATCTGCCCATATGTCTCTATTCCAAGCTTCAGGATCCCATTTCTTCCCAATCAATGCCCTCACTTTAACACACAATTTGAGGTTGGGAATTCAATTGGCATTATAATTCAGCCACTCTTACGATAAGACTCTGGGTTAGGTTTTCAGCAATATCAGCTCTGTTACTATAAGAAATAAGGCTTTCTTTCAAGGCACAAGTGGAAAATTTGAAGTCATTTATGAGGTGCTTGAACTGTGACTCTGAAGTCCTTAGTTCATCTCTTTCTTTCACTATCTTATCTAGCTAAAGTTTGATCAACTGTGTAGCTGCTTTATACTTATCATTTTGACAAAATTGTATAAGGGTATCAAACATGCAATCACCAGAGCCTCACATTTCACCAATAGCTGATCTATTGGTGGTGATATTTTGCATATTTCTATGCCATTGATTAGCAATGTCCTCTTTACTACTGGAAGCAGAGTCATGAACATCTTTAAGACTAACCAGACTTGAGAACCAATTTAGAAAACTCATCCTTACAGTTTTGTTTCTCTAGAACCACTGTCAGTACCAAATGTCTTAGGCTGGGTTCCCTAGAGAAGCAAAACCAATGAGCCATATATGTGTGTAGAGAGAGAGAAAAAAAAAAAATTTTTTTTTTCTTTTTTTAGAGAGATTTATATCAAGGAAAGGGTTCATGGAGTTGTAGAGGCTGGAAGTCCCAGGTCTGTGGTTCAGGCTGGAGGCTTCTCCCAACTCATGTAGCTACAGGGGCTGATGAACCCAAGATCAGCAGGTGAGACTGCAGGACGCTGTCTCACAGGCTTTGGAGGCTGACAAATCCCAATATCGGCAAGTAAGCTGCTAGCTCAAGTCTGAAGAACCAGAGGCCAGATACAGGATCCAGAGTGAGCAAAAGCCAAGGAGCTTTGCCAGAAATTCCACATGTATTGTATGCAAACCACATCCCCAAGGAAACTCCCTTTCAACTGATTGACTGCTCATAGTAGATCTGATCAAGGAGGTGATTACATTATATCAGACTTCTTGATGGAGGCGATTACATCATTACATAGCTGACAAACTACATCATAACTGTCAAACCACTGATAATCTTGGCCCAGCCAAGTTGACACACAACCTTAACCATCACACCTACTAACACATCAGGAAACACAATTTTGAATTTAAAAGAAGCATTCTTTTGCCTCTTTTTTTTTCTTTTTTTACTCATTGAAGCATTTTATTTATATGTATGTATTATATTCCTAGATAAAGAATGTCAGGATTTTCTCTCCTGTGTATTTTTGTTTTGTTTCCTCGCGGTCCGTGATGCCAGCTCAGGTTGTCAATACAATGAAACCAATCAGACAGGACAAGGATGGATTATTCTGCCACTTTTCTACATCTTTGTTTTATCATCAAACCTGGAGTTGCTCACGCCACACTTGTTTAATCTGCCCATGAGGTTCATAACAATTTGCCCAGCTCTGTGATCTTGAATGTTTTCAAATTCGCCAATATAACCTAACCGTGCTCCATCATCACAGCTAGAAACTGGACAATGACTTTGGAGCATGGCTTAATAAGAACCTGGTGTGTGCCTCTCTTCTCGCCATTATTGATGCTCTGAAGAGCACTGGCCAGGATGTTCATGCATACCACTATGGTGGCACCAAACTATGGCAGAAAGAGCTGCCTCCTTTTGATATCCTTGCCCACCATGCTCCTTTAACACTAAGATGCTGTTCATGGAACAGGGCTTTCACTGCAAAATTGTTTCAGTTTTGAACATTAGCCACTTCATGCTTCTCCCCATTCCTTCTCTGTATTCACATTGTTGTGTTATTACTCTTTGAATACATTTATTTATTCCCTTATATTAGTTAGGGTAGATGAACTCCTGTAATTAATAGACATAAAAATGTGTACTGGCTCAAAAATGATGGGCATTTATTTCTTGTTGATGTAATGATGGTACACGGCAGGTGAGAAAGTCAGCAGGTAGCCCTCATTCGCACAGTCATTCAGGTACCCAGGCTGATGGAAGCTTTGCCATTTTCAACAGGTGGTTTCGAAGGCTGCCCTGGGAAGCATCTCCATCTTACCCAGACCGAAGAGGAAGAGAACACAGAGAAGTATGCTTGTGCATGTGGGATGCGGGGAGGGAGTTACGGGCCAGGGCTGGAAGGCATCCATCACTTCCTCTCACAGTTAGAGCCAGAAGTGGTCACATGGCTCTGCCTAGATGCAAGGAGGTTAGGAAACATGGTCCCTCAGGGGCAGCTACCTCTCAATGACATCCTGCACTATGGAAGGGTGGCCTGGATTTCACTGTACCGCTACGCAGTTCTGCTGCACTCCTACAACGCTACCAGCTTTTTGGAGGAAGGACCATAAATTTTAAAGCATTCTATGAGTTGGAATCAACTCGACGGCAATGGGTTTTGGTTTATCTTTATTAGCTTCACAACTTTATTATGGTGCTTACATAAAACAGGTGCTCAATAAATGCTTGTTGAAATAAGCACTAGTACATAAGACTTAAATATCTCAAACAGGAGGATGGGACGAGTTGAGGGACAATCAGAAAACAGAACAAGGCAGCTGTCATGGTATTTCAGTTCCAAAGAGATAAGCGTTTCCAGAGATAATGAACAAATTTGCAGCTTAATTTCCCTCCATGACTTCTCTAAAGCAGGGCCTTAAGCAAAGCAGCAATGATGAGACCTTCAGGGCTTTACCTGGAAAGTGAGGGACGTTCCCTCTGCATTTCCTCATCAAGCCGCCTGAATGCTGTCAGGCATCTTCTGGGTCATAAATCGCACACAGGCATGGTGAGCACTAAATCAATAGAGCTGCTAATTTTTGGAAAAGTGGGAAGGTGCTTATGTAACCCTGCTGAGGAAAGGGAAGGCCGTTGGCAGCTTGCCTTGTTTACCCTGAATCGGATTCACGCTTAGAGGCCTCTCGGTTCCCTGGAAGCCCTCTTGATCAGATGGCACCAGGGAAAATGCTGACATCTGCAGTCCTTGGACACCTGATTTCCCTCTATTATCTTGTTCCAGCCATAGTTCATTTTGCAATTGAAACTGACTGAGGAGAGCCTTTTGCAGTGTTGCGCATTGTACTGCTGCTAATATTTTCTCTTCTGTAGGAGTAAGAAGAGGTAGGCGCTGGAAAGGAAAGAACATCTGTCATCTGGGACACTTTCCCTCCCAAATGTGAGCGTCATACTTCTTCAGAGGAAGAAAGCATTTTTGGTGTCTACTTTGTAGGAGCCAGAGGTTTTCAATTCGTAACCCTTATCACGCCCATGATACGATCTTAAAGCAAAGAATATCTAAATAGTAACAGCCTGCTCTTCAGTCCTCTAAGCTTCTCTGTCTCAGCTGTGTATTATCTACAGCCAAAGCCCACTGAATGCTCTGAGCTTTCTTCATCTGAAAAGTGGGGTGAAAGCTTTTTTTCTTTTTCCTTTTCAACAGATCCAAGAAGGGGAGAGTCGTCACTGGCGGCTTAATACTCTAGATCCATGGTCTGTTGTGTCAGTCTAGCAAATCTCAACAGGGCTAGGTATCAAAACTGCCCTCCATGGAGCAGGGAGAGTTAAGTGGGAGAGAAAGAAAAAGACATGACGTAAATGATCAAAGCAATAAAACTCACTGCTCAGTTAGTCACTGGGAGAGGCAGGAGGTGGATGGAAGTGGTGGTTGAGGAAAAGTGAATATTTGCTCTGCAGGGATCTTATTCGTTTCACAGTGTCACCCTAACCTGCTTGGCTCTGCTGCAGAATTCGGGCTGATTGTTAATTTTATAGGAGGTCCACCTACCTCACCCCCACTCTTTTCCCGATAATTTAAAACATTAGGCAGTTACACGAAGGATATCCATCATCTTATGCAAATCAGCCCTCCCTGTTTTGGCAGCTGCAGGAGCAAATAGCGTTGCACCAACTCCAACTCTTGCTGGTAATCTGAGTTTCTTTCATTTTTTCCAGATACCATTTTAGGCTACACAAAAAGCAAACATCCTTCAAAATCCATTTGGCAACAGCTAGAAACCTATGTCAGCATATGTCTTCGTGGACTTAACGTGCTATAAGCAAGTCTTGATATTAGGCATTTCTGACAGTCGCTTCTGGCCTGACCCTGGAGAATGTTCCAGGAAATTCAAAACTAGGACAAAATTAGATGTGCCCCAGAAAATCTGGTCTGTCATCAAGAAAGAGCAATTTATATCTGGGGGAACTTGTGTATGCTAATAACCACTTTTGAATTTTTTCCAGTCTGGTCTAAATTAGCCCCAGTATTTCTAAGTTCTAGCTAGCTAATGAGAATAATTATTTCTAGATTTCAATTAAATTGAATTTTAAAAGTATTTTATTTGTATTTTCTATTATAAAAATAAAATAACCACATTATAGAAAATATGAAAAATATATGGGAAAAAACTCCCATAATCCCTTGGCCTAACAAGACTGCTGCATTGATCTTGGTGTGACTGAATAATATTGAAGGAGCAGCTACCAGGGGAGAAGCGGCATGGCGAAGCAAATAACCATGGCATTCACAACAGCGTAAAGCAAGTGGTTTGTAGTCTGTGTGGGAGAGCCCTACATGTGCATATAATCAGATAACAGAATGGGACCATGCATGATACAGTCCAAAATGATACAGGCTTTAAAAAAAAAAACCCATTGCCATCCAGTCAATTCTGACTTATAGCGACCCTATAGGACAGAGCAGAACTGCCACATATGGTTTCCAAGGAGCTGCTGGTGGATGAACTGCTGACGTTTTGGTTAGCAGCCGAGGTCTTAATCACTGCACCACCCAGATTTTAGAGGGAAGGAATAAATAAGCCTTAAGAGTCAGGAGAACTCCACAAAAAAAAAAAAAAAAAGTTGTGGGAAATGAGTAATACCTTAAAGAATGGAAAGGATGGGGAGGGCAGGTGGTGGGAACAGAACTAGGAAGTGAATCTAACATGCTTGTAAGGAATAAAGAAGCTATTTTGACAGAAGGATTTAAATGGGGGGAAGTCACATATAAGATTTGATAAGAAGTATAAAACTCTGGGGTCCCTGGTGGTGCAAACAGTTAATGTTCTAGGCTGATTACAAAGTTTGGAGGTTTGAGCCTGCCCAGAGGTGCCTCGGAAGAAAGCCCTCGTCATCTACTTCTGAAAAACCAGCCACTGAAAACCCACCCCGTGGAGCACAGTCCTACTCTGACACACATAGGTCGCCATGAGTAGGAATCGACTCTGTGACAACTGGTTAGTTGGGAATCCTCTTAGTATACCAGAAAAGTACTTGAGGAGGAACTATGTTATCTTATTCACCAACACAGTGTCTGTTGGCACTTAATAAATTGTTGTCTTTCTTTTATTCACTGATATGTGTCTAGTAACTGACACACTGCCTGGAACAAAGGAGATATTCAATAAAGATTTGGGGGCTGAATAAATTAACTAAAGGGTGGGGTCAGATTATAGAAGGTCTTTCAAGTTAGTACGAGGAGTTTCAAATTCAAAAATAATGAAGGACTCCCTATTGCGCTTTTTGATTTGGGGTTCGGGGAGGGACAGAATGACAGTAGTGGTTTAGGAAGCTGAAGGTGCATGGAGGGAGGGAGAGCTGTTGGTATATCATAATTGAGAAAAGGATGTGATGAGAGGCTAGAGGAAAGCAACAGCAGGAGAAACCTAAAGGAATGAAGAGAGGTGAAGGAGGAGAAAGTCTGAAGAATAATTGGTTACTGGGGAGTGGGGTGGGGTGTGGGTAGGTGGGGAGTGGTCTTGGAGAAGGCAGAGTCGAAGCTCTCTTAAAAGCCTTGAATTTGGAAATCTGGAGGTGTCAGTGAGGGAACTGGACAGTCAAAAGGTGGGTTCTCTTGGAGGAAAAAGAATATATTCCATTTTTAATTTAATGAGTTTGGACTGACATTAGGACATTGAGACCAAAATGCTGGGTCATGGGATGGTGGCAACTCAGTTGGTTCTAGTGGTGCTCTTTTTTTTTTTTTTTAATTGTGGCAAATATATATGCAATCCCTGGATACTGAAGCTCTAGTGAGCTTCTTCGTTGGTGAAAGACATTGATTCGCAGGAGGGTAATGTGTCTTTGGGACACAGAAACTCTGCATTGCCCTATGCATTTCTTCTTTATGCTTGTCCTGATTTGTATCCTTCATAATAAAACTGAAGTCATAAGTATAGTGCTTTCCTGAGTTCTGTGAGTCATCCTAGTGAATATTTTTCTTTTTTTAAGGGTTAAGTAGAGGGTGACTCTGGTAGAAATATCCACCATGTGATATCAACCCAACCTCCAGGAAAGGGAAGGGGGCTGAAAATTGAGTTTAACCTTGTGGACAATGATTCTGTCAGTCACTGGGTAATGAAACCCAGTAAAAACTCTGGACACTGAAACTCAGGTGATCTTACTGGTTGTTGAAAGACACTGATGCACAGGAGGGCAATGTGTCTTTGGGACACAGAAACTCCACACTAGAGACCCTCCCAAACCTTGCTCTATGCATTTCTTCTTTATGCTGGTCTTGATTTGTATCCTTCATAATAAAACTGTAATAATAAGCATAGAGCTTTCCTGAGTTCTGTCAGTTGTTCTAGTGAATTATTGAACCTAAGGGGGTACTGAGAACCCCCAAATTTGTAGCTAGGAGGTGAGAACTAAGGATGCCCTGGGAACCCCTGAACTTGTGCCTGATGTCTGAAGTCAGGGCAGACTTCAAGTTTGGAGGACTGTGCCCTTAAATTTGTGAGATCTACCCTGGCTCCAGGTGGTTAGGGTCAGAAGAAAAGGAACTGCGTTTGCAGTTGTTGTCAAAAATACTTAGAGTTGGTGCTGGGGAAAACACAGAAATCTTATCAGGTAAAATGTTGGGTGATGACATCTTCCACAGGAGAAGAGTATTCTCTTGGGTTAAGAAAGGAAGGCAGATATGTTCAAGTCCTGCATCAGGTCAAAGAAATGAGGACTGAGAAAGAGTGACTGGTGACTTCTCAGAGTGTATTTGTAATTGAACAATGGGGATAAAGACCACACTACAGGGATTAAAGAAAGAGTAGCTGATGAAGAAATAGAAAAGCACACACTCATTTGGGAAGTTTCTCACTGAAAGGAAGTTGAAGTCCAGGAGGACCAGGCAAAGTTCCTTGAGTCAGAGGAGATGCATGCATCTTTAGAAGATGTAGCAGAGATAGTGGGTGTTCACCAAACAGCCCTTATGCTCTTCCACATTTTCCAGCCCTCTTTGCAAATAAAAAAAAAAAGATTGGGGCAAATGATTATTTCAGGCTAGTGAACTCTGAGCAGAAATGCCGTGTGTAACTTCCAGAGGAGGCTATTAAGAACCCATGTGCCTCTGCTCCACCACCTTCTTTCTGTGACTTGGTGACCCTGGAAGCCACATGTTCCAGATAGCATAGCTTCAAAATGGAGGAGGACTGCCCAACCCTTATTGGACTTTGTAAAAGTGAGAAACAAGTGTTAGTTGTATTAGACACTGAAACTTTGGGTATTACCTGAAATCTAGGAGAGAACGAGACAAGGTGAGATCAGGAGAGGGAAGTGCTAAGCCTGGGAGGAATGTTTATTAGGATTCAGAGAAGAATGAGAATTAGAAAGGAGAACAATTCTTCACCTGCAAGTGGGAGAAATGCTGAGAGGACAGGGGTAAAGGCTGAGGCAGCTCACATGGGATGGCTCCATCTGCTTAGAAAGAAGGTGAGACGTTAACCCCTGAGCACACTGGGTGGGGAGTGGGGTTGAGGCTGAAGGAGATACTGGAAGGCCTGAAACAATTGCCATTAGGCATGTGCTAACTAGGGAATCAGTGAAGGATTATCAAAGGGCTTGCTTACCTGCGGCCCAGCTGAAGTTGGATTTCTCCTCAAGAAAGCTATAAAGAGTTGGAAAATGTCCAGAGGAGAGGAACTAAAATGATCAAAGAAATGTGATTTTTGTGTGAGGAGAAAGTAAAATGATTGGAATTCTTCAGCCTGGAAGCACAAAGGCAGAGTGAGATGTGATCAAAGGGTTTATGTTACGAAAGGGACATAAGGAGCCAAAGAGTAAGTCCACCTCACCACAGCTTGCAAAATTATACAAAGGAGCATGTCCTGAGACTTGAAAGAGGTAGTTTTAAGAAAAATAACCAAAACACTACTTTCTGTAGTAGGTTCATTATGGGCATAAGGTATGGTGTAAATATAAATCTAGTGGAAAACTGACTTCTGAGATTGGATTCCCCAAAAATTGTACAGATGTTAAGTATAAATAGATTAAACAAGGGGTTTGCATGAGGCAGAGTGGGAAAAAATGTGGTTTAAAGACACAGAGACCTGGTTTTGAACTCCCCATACTAGCTGTGTTCCTCATTCATTCAGCAAGTATTGAGTAAACACCTATTATATGCCAGCCACTGAGCTACATCATGGGGTGCTAGTGGCACTGGCCAAGAATATTGAATACCCTGTGGACTGCTGAATGAATCAACAAGTCAGTCTTAGGAAAAATATAACCAGAAGGCTCCTTAGAAGCGAAGATGGTGAGACTTGGCTCGCTTACTTTGGACATGTCATCAGGAAAGACCAATTTCTAGAAAAGGACATCCTGTTTGGTAAAGTAGAGGGTCAGCAAAAAGCGAAATCCGCAATGACATGGATTGACACAATAGCCAAAACAATGGACTCAAACATACCAATGATTATGAAGCTGGTACAGTATCAGGCAGCTTTTTGTCCCATTATAAATAAGGTCACCATGGGTCCAAGCCAACTTCCCAGCAACTAATGACAACAAGTAACAAACAAGACATGGTCCCTGCTCTCATGGAGTTTACAGTCTAGTGGATATTAAATGCATGATTGCACAAATAACCATGTAAATTACAACTCTGACAAGTGCTACCAAAGGCAAGTGCATGGCGCTGTGAGAGCACCCAGGGAAACTAGCCTGATCTGGGCTGGGCGAAGGAAGGCTTCCTTCAAAGAGTGATGTTTAAACTGAAATTTACAACATCAATGAGACTTGGCAAGTGAAGAAGGAGTGAGGAGGGACCCTAGCAGAGAACAAGGCAGAGGTAAAGGCCCTGAGGCTAACATGTTCCTTACCCTCCCTCAGCTTTAGTTTCCCAACCTAGAGTCAATGTTGGCAAGTCTCAGATTTGTAGGTCAAGTGGCAAGCTGGGGACCTCTGCTGGCTCCTGGGATTGCAGGGCCTGACAAATCCAAAATCTCTGTCAGGTGGCAGGCTGGGGACCTCTGCAGGCTTATGTCCCAGGAACTGGAGATCAGGCAATGAGAGAAATGCAGGGTCTAGAAAGAGAGTGAGCTTTGCCAGGACATTCATTTATATTCTGGATGCAGGCCACACCCCCAAGGAAACGCCCCCTTCAACGATTGGCTGATCACATTAGATCATGTCACGGAAGGTACTTAACGTTATATCACATTACGGAAGATGCAGTCCAGCATCTGCCAAACCACCGAGAATCATAGCCTAGCCAAGTTGACACATAGCATTAACCATCACAGTGCATCCCGTGTCAACTTGGCACCTGTACACATCTCCTTAAACCATACATAATCTCCAGATAAAGACAATTGTAAAGGCATACTTGCAACTAACATGATACAACTAATATGTGTACAACCAAAAATGTACTAATCCCTATACACCTTGTATTTTATAGTAAGTAATGGGACATTTTTTTTTTTAATGGGACAGGGGAGGGGAAAAAATTCAAAGAAATTGCTATATATATGTGTATATGTATACATATAACAATATCTTTGTTTTATATATATGTGTATAACCAGTACCCAGTGCTGTCGAGTCGATTCCGACTCATAGCGACCCTCTAGGACAGAGTAGAACCGCCCCATAGAGTTTCCAAGGAGCGCCTGGCGGATTCGAACTGCCGACCCTTTGGTTCGCAGCTGTAGCACTTAACCACTACACCACCAGGGTTTCCTATATGTGTATACACACACACACAAACGTATAACAAAACGAGGAAGAAATGCAGATCCCCTTTTCCAGGCATCCCCCAGCAGCTGTGAAGGTTGCCTGTTAACAGCTCACAGCTACCCCCTTTTCTGGAGATTTTTTCTCCCACTAACAGTGCCATGTCCCCTGGAAATGACTAGGAGGTTATGGTATCCCCATCTCACTCACACTCCAGGCAGGGTGGGGAGGGGTAGGTACGGCCCACGGCCAAGGACTGACCAGTTAATGCAGAATGTCTCTGTTTCCTTGTCTAGCCGTAACATAAAAGCCACAAGGGGGTGGCTTTAAAAATCAATACTTTATTTTCTTACAGTTTTGGAGGCTACAAATCCAAATCAGGGTGGCGGCCATGTTGATTCCTTCCCTGTTGGTAGCCCTGGGTGTTCCTTGGTTCCTTGGGATGCTCACATGGCATCCCCAGTTTGTGCCTGCATCTGTGTCTGATCTGCTTTTTTATCACTCAGAAGTGATTAGGTTTGGGACACACCCAACCCTGATATGGCCTCATTAAAACAAACAAACAAAAAAAACCCTATTCCCAAATAGGATGACATCCACAGGTATAGGGGTTAGGATTCCAACACATATTTTGGGGGACCTAATTCTTTTTTTTTTTTTATAATTCAATCTAGGGCACAGGGGTACAGAAGATCAGCCCCTTCTGTCGTGCTGTGGTGTCATTCTCACTCCAGAGCACATGTGGGATCAGGCTGAGTCCAGACTTCATCTGACACCACATCTTTGCTTGACTTCTTCTGCTCTATCCTGTGGCTCACTTCCTCACAGGTTTTCCTCCTGCGAGCACTCCCTCGAAAATCACTTGCATAAAATCCCCATCTCAGGCTCTGCTTTTGGGAATGCAGCCTAGGACAGTTACCTTTAATGAGATAATGGGTTTAAAGGACTTGAACCATACACTGATAGCCTTACAGAGGAGAACACTGGACTGGGAGTCTGTTACGGACTGAATTGTGTCCTCAAGGGAGGTATGTTGAAGTCCTGACCCCTGTAGGGTGAATGTAACCTTGTTTGGGGAAATAGGAGTTTTCTTTGCAGATGTTATCAGTTAATAAAGTCGCACTGGAGTACTCAGCTCGAGCTTTGAATAAGAGGGCAGGGTAACCTTGTGAGTAACTGTCTGCTCCTGAAATGCTATAGGAAGAATAAAGGATGCTTCGGCATTTGTGCGATAGCCTCTGGATTTTTCTTTTCTTGCCTCCGAGTGCACAGAAACAGGACCTTCATTTCTTGAGAGTTAATTTCCTTCAGCAGCTTATTCTCCATCTGAAGTCACAATCCTCTTCGGGGAAGCAATCGGTTATTGTGTAAAGGATTTTGAAGTTACGTACTAAGGATTATGACTTTATTTGGTGAGTAAGAAACACCAAAGACCCAGTTTTGATGAAAATGCTTCTAGTGGAGACGAGTAAGAGAAGTAGCAATACAATCTGTGACGTTGTCGGGGTGGAAAAATCGTTAATGAGAATTTTATCGAAATGTGGCCCATCATTTTATCTATTGAGCACCGAAATATGTTTCTGCCCTGTCTACTGGAACACCCTGGTTATAATTGAGCTTTACTGGTTTTATGAAGCTCTTTATTCCCATTATTTTTATCATTTCATCCTTGCCATAAATATAATACCTGCCCTGGAGTTGCAGAAAAGATCAAATGAGGAAATACGCTTTGCCAGAAAACACTACATATCTGCAGGGAGGTCTTAACCAGCAACACTTTCTCATCTCAAAACAGAAAGCCCACAGCTCGAGTTGGCTCCACGTTCCAGCATCTTGACATGGGTCTACGTGAGCGCTCTTTTATTTTCATTAACAGGTACGCAGACCTGACTGAAATAACACTCATGGAATATTCGCTTGCAAAATTTAACCCAGGATGCAAAGAGGTGGGGACTCTGCAGATTTCATAGCGTTGATCATTCTGTGTCTCTAACTACTGTTTCATTTTTGATGTAAGTTGTATATTTGCGTCCAAAACTCGTTGGCCTGAAATTCAGAATATTAACTTCCACCTTGCACAACTTTTCAGAATTTGTACTTGGGCCTTACTAGAGAGGCAGTCTTTATTGGTGGAAGATTGGGACATTCTCCCATTTGGTTCTCTGAGTTCATGCACTCCACCAAGAGGTGCATTATCATTCCAAAGAAAGCCTTCTTCTTATGGCTCACCATGGTTCCCAGCCAAAAGTCATTCTGATGATCCTCCTTATTTTGGTTTGGAAATAAACTACAAGGAAAAGAACTCCCGCTCTGCCCAGGAACTGAGTGGCTCCACCAGACCAGAAAAAACTGTACAAAGAATAACAGGAGATGGGCCCATTAAGGACTGAATTTTGTCACCCAAAAATATGTGTTGTAAATCCTAACCCCTATATCTATGGTTATAATCATGAGATAAGATTACTGTAGGGTGTGTCTTACATCAATCTCTTTCGAGATATAAAAGAGGTTAAACAAAGGAGACAAGCAGAGATGAGGAGAGAGAGATGCCAAGCCACATGAATATCGCCCAGGAGCAGAAGCTCAGAAGAGAGAAGGACCTTCCTCCAGAGCCGACAGAGAGAGAAAGGCTTCCCTTAGAGCTGGCACCCTGATATCAAACTTCTAGCCTTCTAACTGTGAGAAAATTAATTTCTATTTGTTAAAGCCACCCACTTGTGGTATTTCTGTTACAGTAGCACTAGAAAACTAAGACAGACCCTGAAGGACATGCCACTTCCACTGAGGCCTCTGCTGCAGAAAACGTAATCATATTTTCATGAGGTAACAGGTGGACTATTGTTCTAGTAAAAAGGTTTATATTTCATCTGCATTAAAGTGAATTTTCAAGCATTTTGAGCTCTTATTAATTCCCCTGTATCATTTTTCCAAGTCAATAGCACATGGCCATTTATCCAAAATGCCGTGTACAATGCTCTAATGGTTGTATTTTTCCTGCTCAGTGACAAGTGAAGCTCTGAATGGTGACTCCAGGGTACCACAGGATCCTGAAGTGCCTATAGGATCATCAAGGGTTAAGTAATGCTCACTACAGGCTTCGGGTTAAGTCTATGTGATTTTGTTATAATTCATTGCAAAACTGATAACCTTTGTTGATATGTAGGTAACTCCAGGTTAGATAAAATATTAACTAACAATCATATTATCCCAATGTCAAATGAAACAAAAATAACTGGTATTTTTTGGAAATAGAAGCTAGGAGAGCAACTTTTCAAACAAATCACCAAAGAACTCAAAATTGTAATTTTTAGTCAATTTATTCATGATGAAGTTGCAGCCCTACTGGTATTCTTGGAGGCAGCACAGACAGGCTATTCTGAGAACAAAGTGGTCATCAGAGGGCAGTGAAGGCGTCACTTGCCCAAAGGGAGAGAAACAAAAGGGGGCTCAGGTCACAGCTCTGATCAAAAAGCTTCAGGGAGGTTCATTTTCACGGTGTTTTAGTTTCCTAAGGGTTCCATGATAAAAATACTACCAAGTGAGTGGCTTTAAATAACAGAAACTTACTTTTTTGCAGCTCTAGAGGCTAGGAGCCCAAATCAGAGTACTGGCCGAGTCAGTTCCCTTCGAGGGCCCTGAGAGATCAACTCTTCCTTGCCTCCCTCCTAGCTTCTGGTGGCTACCAGTGATCTGTGGCTGCTTGCAGATGGTTCCTCACATGGCATCTTTCCCGTGCATGGCTTTGTTTGCCATGTCTGGTCTCCTTCTTCATAAGACACCACCCGGGAGGAATTAGGACCCACTCTGGTATGACCTCATTAACTTAACTGATGACATCTGCCAAGAAAAAACCTATTCCCCAAACAAGGTCACATTCATAGGTACAGGGGTTAGGACTTCAACATATCTCTTTGGGGACATAAATCAATCCATAGCATGTAGTGTCATACCCAACGCAGGGGAGTAACTCAAGGCCCTCCTATTTACAGAAATTTATATGTTTTCTCTACTGGGCAGTTCTGCAGGCCTGTCCCTGTGGGATCCTAACCACAGTGGTCTTGTGGGGAGATTATAATGCCAATGGGAACCCTTTGGGACTAAGGCCTCTCCCTATGGGATCCTCACCATAGTGGTCTTGTGGAAAGATTCTAATGCCAGCTGAGACCCTTTGGGCCTAAGATAATTTGTCAGTCAGACTGGCATCCTCAAAGTACCTGGCAGTTGAGCAGGTTGACTTAGGTAACAGAGTCTTATTTCTGTTCATTTTCAGTTAGCATGATGTAACATTGGCTAAGTGCATGGACTCTGGTGCCCCCTAGACTGGCTACAAGTTCCCTTTCTGCCAACTGTTAAGTAACTTTCATCAGATTGGTTAACTGTCCTGAACCTTTGTTTTCTCATTGGTAAAACAAGAATAATGAAGTCTACTTACAGAGCTGTCGTAGATTAAATAACATATGTTACACCTTTGGCAACATGCCTAGTGCATAGTAAGTCCTCAATCAAGACAGACTATTATTTTTTATCTGGCCACCTTCCACCATCATACATACATGTGCAGCTTTTTGTTATCGTTAGTAATTTAATAACCTAAAATCATTTTCTCATTCATTACTATAATAGCAATCATTATTGCAATTACTGTTTGTTCACGACACCTCACATTATTATAATTATTATTTTTACCCTGTTCTCGCAAATGTCATTAATAACTACCAACCATTAGCTGTTATTAATAATTATCAACTTCATGACATCTATCCCAATGTTCAGGAAAAATGAGAGTTTATTTTTTCAGTGCCAAAGGCCAGCCACAAGTGAAGAATTTGTCTCCATTAAACAACAAATTCCTCCAGAACGCTCAAGGTGAGTTTGTTTTCTGCTCTGAACCAAACACGATAACAAACTGAATTTAATGTCTGACCTAAAACGTCAGAAAAGACCACGTTCTGAAAGAAAACCCTTCCAGGCTGTGAGGAGTGTGTGAAATCACTGGCACTGGGCAGAATGTGCCTTCCACTGCTCCGTGAGGCAATAATCTATAGGAGAAATGGCTGAGTTTGTTTGTGAAATATCAGCTACATAAAATGTAGGCTTACTTGGTAGACTCTCCAGAGTTCACACGTGGGTATGTGGATATGGAAGTTACATCTCGTTATGAACGTCCAGAATTTTCCCCAATTTTTTCATTTATGGGGATTTTGCTACAATTAAAAGCAGGGAGCTTCAGCCACTAAGGAGATAAACCACAGTGAAAAGTAGTTTCATTGAGCAGTGAAATGATGGCTTTCTAAGACTGACAAATGAGACATGAAGAATGACCAGCCTTTGAATTTGGGTTCTAGACTTTTGGTTTTCTTCCTCCACATGTCACTTTCTACTTTCTTTCTGTGCTGAGGTGAAGAGACTCTGGAAATGAGGAGGCCCTAGAGAGAGCGTGGGGTCGAGAAGCTAGGCTGTGTGGCCCAGCGGCCCTGCTGTTACTCTCCCTGCCTGTGTTCTCAGGGGTGGGCTCGGTCAGTGTGGCCATTCCCACAGGTGCAGGGCAGTTAGACCCGTCCCGAAGTTGTTTTCTGCTCATGCAACTTACAGACTATTTGCAGGTTTCTTTCAGCCAGTGGCTAAGTGGTGCTCATGTTGGTATCTCCAGCCCTCAGCACAGGGCCTGGTGTGCAGAAGGTGCCTGTATTTGTAGTTGTCTCCAGCGCTCAGCACAGGGCCTGGTGTGTAGAAGGTGCCTTGTTTTGTAGGTGTCCCCGGCACTCAGCACAAGGCCTGGTGTGCAGATATTGGTGTCTCCAGCACTCAGCACAAGGCCTAATGTGCAGAAGTTGCCTGTAATTAGTTTCTTAGGGCTTCGGTCACAAAGTACCACAAACTGGGAGGCTTAATACAATGGAGATTTATTTTCTCCCAGTTCTGGAGGCTAGAAGTTCAGAATCTGGGTGTTGCCAGGTCCACGCTCCCTCTGAAGGCTCTTGAAAAGAATCTGTCCCCTGCCTTTCTCTTAGTTTCTGGTGTTGCCAGCAATCCTTGGTGTTCTTTAGCTTGTAGACGCATCACTCCCGTCTCTGCTGTGGTGTTCACTCTGTGTGTCTGTGTCTCTTCTCTTCTTATAAGGATATCCGTCACTGGATTAGGGTCTACCCTAATGACCTCATCTTAACTTGATTGCATCTGCAAAGACCCTTCTTCCAAACAAGTTCACATATTAGGGCTCCAGTGTACCTTCTGAGGGGACACAATTAACCCATAACAGTGTCCTATAAAGATTTCTGCATAAAAAGGGGAATATGAACGTGGGTCGAAGACATAGGCAAAGAAGCAGGGTTGGAGGTGAGAAACAGCAATGATCTGGGACTCTTTCTAGTCCTATAAAACAGATTCAAGTCCTCTTGGATTATCTCTGCCTTTCCACCTTGATTTCTATATGGCAGTGCTGATTTTAGTTGAAACATATGAAATTTCATCTTTGCCAGCAAAAATGTTCAAATATCTGAATTGAAGGTTCAACCTAATAGTAGGCAGAGGGGTTAATCAAAAAACCAAACCCACTGTTGTCATTTTGGAATTCCCATTTTTAATAATGTTATCCATAATTTGTTATGATCCACACAGTCGAATGCCTTTGCATATGCAATAAAACACAGGTAAACATCTTTCTGGTGTTCTCTGCTTTCAGTCAGGATCCATCTGACATCAGTAATGATATCCCTGGTTCCATGTCCTCTTCTGAATCTGGCTTGAATTTCTGGCAGTTCGCTGTCGATGTAGCGCTGCAACTACTTTTGTATGATCTTCAGCAAAAATGTTACTTACGTGTGATATTAATGATATTATTCTATAGTTTCTGCCTTCTCTTGGATCACCCTTCTTTGGAATGAATACAAATTTGGACCTCTTCCAGTTGGTTGGCCAGGTAGCTGTCTTCCAAATTTCTTGCCATAGATGAGTGAGCACTTCTAGTTGCTGCACCTGCTGCAAAAGACCTTTTAAAGTGTTAAAAAGCAAAGGTGTTGCGTTAAGGACTGAGGTGCACCTGACCCAAGCCATAGTGTTTTCAATGGCTTCATATGCATGTGAAAGCTGGACAATGAATAAGGAAGACTGAAGAAGAATTGATGCCTTTGAATTATGGTGTTGGCAAACAATATTGAATATACCATGGACTGCCAGAAGAATGAACAAATCTGTCTTGGAAGGAGTATAGCCAGAATGCTCCTTAGAAGCAAGGATGGCGAGACTTCCTCTTATGTACTTTGGACACGTTATCGGAAGGGACCAATCCCTAGAGAAGGACATCATGCTTGGTAGAGTAGAGGGTCAGTGAAAAAGAGGAGGACTCTCAATGAAATGGATTGACACAGTGGCTGCAACAATGGGTTCAAGCATAAAAATGATTGTGAGGATGGCGCACGACCAGGCAGTATTTTGTTCTGTTGTACATAGGGTCGCTATGAATCGGAACCGACCTGATGGCACCTAATAACAACAGTATTGTCATTGAATTGATTCCCACTCATGGTGACCCATGTGTACAGAGTATAACTGCTCCATGGGTATTCTTGGCTAGACTCTTTATGGCTGCAGATTGCCGTGCCTTTCTTCCATAGTGCCGCTTGGTGGGTTTGAGTTGCCAACCTTTAGGTCAGTAGTCAAGCATAAACCCATTTGGGGCATCCAGGGACCTGAAATAAGGGCACTTATTTTAGAGGCAGAGATGTAAGTTCAAATTCTGACCTCACTGCTTAGAATCTGCATGGCATTGGACAAATTACCTAGTATTTCTAAGCTTCTGTTTGTAGAACTGGTAATGATAACACCCGCATAGCTGTAAAGATTTAAATAAGGCAATGCACACTGAACATGCAGTCAGCTTTCCCAGGTCTGGTGAGTTCAGACCCTGTTCCTCTTTATCTGCCCGTATTATGCGAAAGTAGGCTCTGGCTATCTTTCTTCAGTCACCGCACCCCCCCCCCCCGCAATCTGCAGTGTACTTCTTGCAAGATGCGAATCATTGTACTGTTCGTCCTATTAAAACAAGACTGAAATAGTGGCTTACAAATGAGGCATCCAACTGTTTTGTTTTCCCCCCTATTAAAATCAGACATTTCAAGGCATGAGGAAAGCATTTTTTTTTAATTTAATTATTCAAACTGATGGGTTTTACTATAATGAGATTTTTAAAAACCATTATGATGGGTAAAGGGCTGAGACTTAAAATATTTTCATTTACAGGTATGTTCTGCTTTAATGAAACCCAGTAGGCAAACACCTAAATTTAGGTGAATATAAGCTTTATCTATAATATAAGCTTTATCTATGCTTATATTATTTACATTACAAAAGGGGTATTCTTCTTTACAAAAACATTTTTATTTCAGTCTTCCTTTAAATAGTGGGATCTCTGTGGTGCATTTAAAATACAACTTGACTTATTACAATGTTATTTACACACAGGTGTTTCGTGTAAAGCAAGGTTCACCCAGGGAGAGTGTGGGTTGCAATAGGCAGGGTTCTAAGATGCTTAATCAGTCAGAGAAGAGGAATTGAAAGGAGAGGCTCTGAATGACATCCTCAGTAGAAGGTAAGAAGCGTTCAGCATTAGACTTTTAGCTCCTATCTAATCTTGATTTGAAGATATCTGTCAAATGCGCCATTATATCTCTTTAGCTTGAATGGCATTCAGGGATTAAAGTAATGGAACGTGGATCAAGAGTACTGTTTGCTGGTTCTGTCTCGTCTAGCTTGAGAATACTCTTGATACGTTCACTCTCAGGCCAGTTTCCCACTTATAAAGCAATTATTACTCTCTTAGGAGATGTGGTAAAACCTTGTTAATGTTTTTAATAGCCTTGTGAACTCTTTGAACTCAAGATTTGACCCCGTTGCTTGATCCAAGGCCTTGCTGGCCTTGAACCAAGAGCCAGAAACCCCTCTTCACCCATCACTTCTTTTACCTTTAAAATGAAATAAGTGGTTCTGAATACCAAGTCATCAGTGATGATATTAAAACAGAAAATATATTACCCAAACTGCAAGTACAAACTTTCCTAAACAGCTTTATTAAATAAAATTTTAAGATGTGTTAAGTGGTCAATAGCCTGTTAGTAAAGCTGTTGTACAGGCTACTTAATTCAAAAGAATTTCTGAAATCCATACCAGCAAATCAGTGCCAGTTTGTGTAGTTAGTAAAAAAAAAAAAAAAAGGAAATATCCTCGTTATACAAAAGCGGGGAAAATACTGAATATATGTCATAATGTGAATTGTCAGAGTTTGAAAGAAGAGTTTTGATTATTTTACACCTATGGCCTTTCAAACTAAAAACTGTAGTTCCAGAATTGTGGTAGAATCAGGTTCTTATATATAATCATTTAAAAAGTAAAATTGCTTTACTTCTCTATTACGGAAAAGCAAAACTATCTTTAAGAGAAAACAAAAGGATGTATGTGTGGTAGATGTGTATTCAAAGAAAAAGGAAGAGAACAAACCAACGTGATGAGTTAAAGCATAGGCTGATAGTTGCTAAGACCTGAATATAAAGGTTATTTTTCTTGCTTTTGCTTCCAAAAGTAGAATTCATTCAAGTATTGCTACTTTCTAAATGTACTGAGAAACCAGTCTCCCCAGAGCCTAGAGCAGTGCATAGAACAGAATAACCAAAAACCAGACCGGTTTTGTTTTTCAATGGCTGTGATCTTTCAGAAGTAGATTGTCAGGCCTTTCTTCCAAGGTGCCTCTGGGTGGGTTCCAACCACTAACCACTAACTAGAACAGAGTAGGCATTAAATAAATGAGTCACTTGGCATTTATGGGATATGTGTTTTCCAGTACAAAGGCAGCATTGGAGGGTAAACCAGGCCCTAGTCAGAGATCCAATTGCACTGGTATTTTGCACAGACAGTTGGTTAACACGGTTAGTTATTGGTTGGTTAACAGGAAGCCAGGTCCCAGCCACTGTGCCCCAGCTGGAGGCAAACCGCCCATGGCCTGCCTAGTTCCTAGGAGGAGCGTTGGCTAATGTAGGCTAGAATCTCAAGTCCTAGAGGAAGGTACCGGAGTAAGGAGAGGAGCACAAGGTCACAGCTAGAGTAGAAACCAGTGAGACTTGACACTGAGTCCTTGAAGCCTGACATCAGGATCTGCTGTGAGAACTGACATCAGGTTGAACGTGGAGATGAAAGACTACTATTCCTAGCAGCAGGGTGAGGAGGCATGTTAAGCTGAGAGCCTGGCAAAGCTATAGAATTAGCATGTATACCATTTTCTAGCTGGTGAAAGCAACAAGAAATAGAGGCTTTGTTATCTGTGATCCACTAATATCTTATAAAGTACTAGTGATTCACATATCAGTAAAGGAATAATTATTAAAAAAGATTATTTGAATGCAAATGTCCTCTAAGCATTCTACTAATACCTGATTCCAGAAATAATCTAGAATAGACATCTTGGTTTTCTTCATTTAAAGAAGATGACTTTTCCCTTTCTGTAACAGGAAGGCATGAAAGAGGTGGTATCCTCAAACTAGGTAATTTGAGGAGAGGCTAATAAAGTTGCTGCTTACCAAGGGTGAGCAGGATTTAGGAAACCAGCAGGAATAAGGTGCCCTGACTAGCAGGGGCAGGTGGCGGTCACCACGCTTAGGCGTGAAGGGTAGTATGTGTATGGAGAGGCTTCTCTACTACAGCTGTGATCTTTGTAGAGTGGATGCGGCCGGGAGGGAGATGGGAAAAAAAAACACCCCGGTCAGACTCTCCCTTCACCTCTTCATCTCTTGCCACCATCTGTCACTGACCCCAACAGGAAGCCAGAGTGTGCACAGGTCAACCTCTGGGGCCCCAGTAGACCTGGAGGGCCAAGCAGAAGACAGCCAGGCCCTCCTTACTGGGAAAGTAATTCATATTAAGAAAATGATACCCAAAAATATTGCAGAGCAGTAGATAAATATACTCATTTGGGGGAATGATGAGATCAGTACCATTTAACTTTTCAGTAACTTTAATATTGGCTGGTGCATTTTATAAAAGCAGCCAACAAAATTGGGTACCCAGTGCCAAAATGCGAACTTCTTGAGCACAGGAACTGTGCTTTATTTTTTATCCTTAACGACTAGCACAGTGCCTGGCGCATTAATAGTGTTCAGTAAACATTTGTTCATTTAGTTGGTTGAATACATTAGTAAATTAACAAATGATGTGTATTCTGGTTTATGTAATTTTGTTGTCAAAGGAAGCTTCATCCAAAAAGAAAAACAAACACAGAAAACCTCTTTGATTATCTACCCCATTGTCATGGATCGAATTATGTTCCCCCAAAAATGTATGTATCAACTTGGTTAGGCTATGATTCCCAGTACTGTATGGTTGTCTTCCATTTTGTGATTGTAATTTTATGTTGAGAGGATTAGGGTGGGATTGTAACACCACCCTCACTCAGGTCACCTCCCTGATCTAAGGTAAAGGGAGTTTCCCTGGGGTGTGACCTGCACTGTCTTTTATTTCTCAAGAGATAAAAGGAAAGGGAAGCAAGCAGAGAGTTGGGGACCTCATAACACCAAGACAACAGCACAGGGAGCAGAGAGCGTCCTTTGGACCTGGGGTCCCTGCGCCTGAGAAGCCCTTCAACCAGGGGCAGATTGAGGACAAGGACCTTCCTCCAGAGCTGACAGAGAGAGAAAGCCTTCCCCTGGAGCCAACACCCTGAATTTGGACTTGTAACCTACCAGACTGTGAGAAAATAAATTTCTCTTTGTTAAAGCTATCCACTTGTGGTATTTCTGTTGTGGCAGCACTAGATGACTAAGACACCCATGACTGAAAATTCTTCTTGAAATGTAGCATTGGTTGTTCCCACCATCCTAAGAGGATTATACTGAACGTGAAGGATTATTTCTTTGATGACTAAGAAGAATCTTGTAACACTCAGGGCTGCTCTCTGAACTGTAAGTGTAGGCAACAGGGCTACCTCTTAAGACTCTGAAAGTTTTTAAACACAAATGAATAAAGCATGTGGACATTGCCACAGCAGATCAGACTGGTGGTTCATCCTGCCAAGAATTCTCTGACAGGGCCAAATTGTCTACATTTTTCCTTAAGCATAAACTCTCTGAGTAATTTAGGATTTGGGTTAGTTAAATTCCAGTGAGGAAAGATTGACTTCTCCATTAAAAAACATTTTTCCCCCATGGCTACTCTCATATTTTGACTTCTGATGTTTTTCCAATTTCCCAAAATGATTTAGCTATCTTTATTAAGTCTCTGGACTGTATTTTTTTTTTTTTTCTATTGCCCTCTTCAGAAGATCTTTTTACCCTCTTACAGCAGCCTGGTAGGTGTTAGGTAGTGTAATCTTATTTCTTCTTTCAAATATCATTTCTTTAGGTGAAATAACTGCATTTCTCTCTTAAACTTTCTCCATAATTCAAGTTCTTTAATAACGTTATCAGTTTGATTGCCCTTCTGTGAACTCCTCCAGACCTCTCGTAATCTTGAAAAAAATGAGGAACATTGATCTGCCCCCTTTGGTGTTCTGGGGACAGTCTGATGGGGTTCTGTCACAGGTGCAGGTTGATCAGAGAACACAGACTTCCATAATCTACAAAGAGCATTATAACAGAGTTTCAGTGGATCTTTCCAGGATAATTTTGTTTATGCCCTCAGTAATTTTTTGGCAATGGTTTCTGATCATTTCCTCTGAGCCAGACCACTTGTCCCTTCAGAAATCTGGTTCTTTACGCTGGTTCTGTTCTATTTCCAGTGTAACAAACTATTGCAAACACAGGGAAATCTCCCAGCATTCATAGGACTCTTTTAGTATCCTCTCCCAATGCTGTCTACTTTCCTTATGCCCAACCTTGAAGTCCCTTCTTTTTTTGGTCATTGTAGAAAGACTGGTCCCCATTCTGTGTAAAAGAGTGTTCATAGGACCCAAACTCAACCAAACCTCTTCTAAGCCATCTTGGTGCAACTGAATAACATGAACCTCTTTTACGGTATGAGGTATGGATCCAGCTTCATCCTTTTGCCTGTGGAAATCCAGTTGTCCCAGCACCACTTTTTAAGGAGACTGTTCTTTTTCTATTGAGTGGACTTAGCATCCTTGTTGAAAATCAATTGACCATAAATGTGTAGATTTATGGACTCTCAGTTCTATTCCACTGGTCTATGTGTTTAGCTTTATACCAGTACTAGGTTGTTTTGATTACTGTAGCTTTACAGTATGTTTTGAAATTGGGAAGTGTGAGTCCTCCTACTTTGTTCTTCTTTTTCAAGATTGCTTTGGTGATTCAGGGCCCCTTGCTATTGTTCCATATAAATTTGAGGATTGGCTTTTCCATTTCTGCAAAGAAGGCTGTTGGAATTTTACTGGAGACTGTGTGAAATCTATACATTGCTTTGGATAACATGACCCTTTAAACCTACCTCTTTCATCCATCTCTTCCCTCTCCCCAACCTGGCTTCTCCTATTTCCCATCCCACCCCATCACCCTCAAACCATTTTTATGGTTTACCTTTGTACTACCTACAAGTTTTCTAATTCCCTCCTTAGTTTAATCCTGACAACGAGTTCTCGAAGAAGTGACAAATTATATTTTAATAAGAAGATAAAGTTTTTAAATAAAATTTAAATGTATATTATGTATCTATTTATATATGAGATAATATAGGTAAGCAAAACAAAATTTAAAAATCACAATATAAATAAGTAAAAAATTTTTAAAGATAAAAATCACCTATAATCCTATCGTTCAGAGATAACCATTGCTTACATTTTGATGTATAAACTTCTAGTCTTTTTTAAAAACCGTATATATGCAGTTTTAATAAAATGGGACAACACTATTTGTAACCGTCTTTCTATCTCTGTTAAATAATACATTAGGGAGATTGTTCCATGTCATTAATCTTTTACATCATTTGAAATGACTGCATGGTATTCCATTTTATGAATGTTCATAATGTATTCAACATATGTCTTCTTATTTCCAATTTTCAGCTCAATACTCTTGCTCTGATGGCCATCTTTATGCCTAAATATTTGCACATACCAACGTAAAGAGATAAACCTACATGGAACTATGAGATCGAAAAGCGTGCAAAATATTGAGGATTTTGAAACAAATCAATGATATGGCTGAGATTTGTCTTGACTTTGAGGTAAGAGGAAAGGGAAGGAGAGACTGAGGCTGTTTGGGAAGAATGAGAAGGCCACCATCAGAGAAGGACACCTCAAAACACTCAGGTAAAGGAATAAGAGATTGGAGGCTTAGCTTGCAAACAAAAGCATCTACAGGACTGGAGCCCATATGGTACTTCACAAATCTTGTTAGTTTCCTCCCTGACGTCACCAGGAAACTAACTTCATAGATAGGACACCTCAGCACTTCTTTTTTTTCGGGATGTTTCCTCAGTGAAATATTTCTTAGATCCACATCAAAAATGCAAGACCATGATCTCGATGATTTAAAAAAAAAAAAAAGGAAGTTTGAAAGTCAGCAATTGTTGATCTCACATAGCATTGCCGATCTCCCCAACCTATCGAAGTTGCAGCAGGGTATATGACAGCCCCACCTCTTACGACTTTTGGAATGAGGGCCATGAGAGGGCTGGAGTGACCAGCCTGTTTCCTTTGCGACAAGTCCACTAAGGGTGTTGTCCCGGTTGTCTTCATGTCTGATGGAAATAGAACCTTGGAATAAATATAGCAGGCTGAGATCCTCCTTTCAGAATGGTTCACAAATACAACTGGGCTTAGGGAAGGATTTTGAAAATGTTTCCAAAGATGCCATTTCAACCAGGACTTGAGGAAGTTAAAATTATTACGTGTTGTCTTGGGTAGCTGTGGAGTATGTCCTTAATTCTGGACTTGCATATTGCTGCAAGCCAGGATGCCCTGACCCAGGAGCCCAGAGAAAATATACGTCACACCTAGAAAAGAAAGGAGTGAAGACAAAAAGCAGATTGAGGAGAAGAGAAAAGCAGAAAAGAAAGAGGTTCCGATGGAGAGAAAGTTGAGAAATTGCTCCACTGCATGAGGATAATGATTGGTTAGCCCTCCTCTGGGAGTCCTGGGTAGTGCAAACGGCTAATGTGCTCAGCTGCTAACAAAATGTTGGCGGTTCAAATCCCCCCAGAGGCACCTTAGAAGAAAGGCCTGGTTATCTACCTCTAAAAAAATCAATCTTGAAAACCCTATGGAGCACAATTTTACTCTGACACACCTGGGGTCGCCATGAGTCAGAGTCAACTCGAGCGTAACTGGTGGTTAACTTTGCTCTAAAGACTTCCTGTGCCCGGGGTGTTGACATATTGTATTCTCTTCTCCTCCAAAAGAAAAATATTGTTTATTTACAGTTGGCATATAATTGATCCTACAATGAGGCAGAATCGACTTCATGGCAAGTACTAACAACAACGCCACACACAGTCCTTTATCAGTCTCCCCAGAACACACAGAGTGAGTGTCAGAGTCCTTGGCAGGCTGGTCTGTGATGAGCCATACACATAACTCCTGGCGAGGCACTTCTGGGGCCCAGTCATGGTTGCATTGTGCGGCCTTCGAGGGCTTGGCTCTAACCCAGCCTGAGAGCAGGGTCTTTGGAGTCCATTCTTTTTAAGAGATTTCTGTAGCATCAACCTCTCCAAAACTGTAAGCCCCACTTTTCAACACTGCCGCCTAAGATGGAAAGATGCTACAGCTGACAGCAGTGACGAGCAGGAGCCTGGAAAAGTACAATAATATTCTAAGTTGCCTTTAGTCTTATTTTTATTTAAGCTAATTTGCATGACTGGTTTATGCCAAATGAGGATATTTTCCCTCCTCCTTGGAATAGCTTCATGTTAAAATATCACTCTTTTCAAAGTGCCCAAATATTACTGTGATGAATAATGAGACAGATGGAAAATAGGAAGGGTGGAGCAAGTTCAAAATGCTTTATACTTGGCAGAATAAATCAGCTTTGCAGATTGCCAGACTCCATCTAATTTACCCATCAGAGGGCACCTTCTACTCCGTCCTGTAGAGATGCAAGGACCAGAGAGATTCTTGGTTCTCAGCTGCCACAGGGGCCACATCAAGCTCTACTGGCCTCCTACACGTGGCCGATTCAAAGGGCATGTGGCAGCTGTCTGTCTCAGGCTTAGCATGACGCATTCTAAGAAGTGAGCATGCCCAGGGGAAACTTGCAGCCTGTGGGACTTTCTACTTGCAGAACTCTGCCTGAAGCATCAGCCATTTTCTAGGAACATTACCAGTGCAATGTAGATGTTCAGAAAATGGAAGATTGCAGGGAGTTGTTTATTCGTTTCCCAGCCGACCAAAGCAGGAAGCGACTACCAGCTAAATATTTGACTAAATCAGGTTCACAGCTTTATGTTGCTAGCAACACAGGGTGTGTCTGTTTGATCTCCATCATGGCAGCTGCCATACTGATGAATTCCACTGTTTTCCCCCCAGCTATAGTGTGCTTCTGTCTCTCCTTCCTCAACCCAAACCTAACCCATCCTCCAAGCCCCACGTGAAATACCAGCAGCTCCTCCACGAAGCCATTCCTATATAGATGCCTCCTTTCTGTAGTGTTTATTCTCGCCACAAAACAATATAGAGATTAATAATGTAGCAATAGGAGAGAAATTAAAAAGCCATCTGGTGAGCGTCCCTGACACAGCTTGAAACACCCACAAAAACAAAGAGATGAGAGCGTACAGTGAAAGCAGGGACTAGGGAATTGTAGAGAGCTGAGTTCAGTTCTTAGACCTGCTTCTTACTGTCGTTGTTGAGTGCAGTTGAGTCAATTCCAACTTATAGAGACCCCATGTGACAGAGTAGAACTGTCCCACAGGGTTTACTTGGCTGTAATCTTTACAGAAGCAGATCACCAGGTCTTTCCTCTACAGAGTGGCTAGTGGGACCACCAACCTTTCAGTTAGCAGTCACGCAGTTAATGGTTTATGCCACCAGGGCTCCTTTGCCACTCACTAGCAGTGTAGTTTTCGGGGGTAGTTATTTAACCTCTTATTGCTTTACTTCTGGAAATAATAATAGTACCTAAAAGCTGGTCTGCTAACCAAAATGTTGACAGTTCTAGTCCACCAGCTGCTCCTTGGAAACTCTAGAGAGCAGTTCTGCTCTGTCCTATAAAAAAAAAAAAGGGTCACTATAAGTTGGAGTCAACTCAATGTCAATGGGTTTGGTTTTTTTTTTAAATAGGGTTTTTGAGAGAAGATGATAATTATAAAGAGCGTAATACAAATAGCATACATGTCAGTTACAACTACAACTCCTGCAGCTTGGACAGGTCACCTGTTGCCACGATCCTGCAGCAGGTCCATTAACTTCATGGTTGATGGAACCAGACTGAAAATGCACTGGGTGGTCCACTCATGTCTGGCTATTGCCATCAGGGAAAGCCAGACTCACTGTCATGGACCCTCAGTCTGTTCCTGAGGGCCAAGAGCTCAAGTGCCAGAGTTCATTCATTCATTCACTGATGCATTCACTCAACAAATATTTAGTGAGTGCCTACTATGTGCTGGGCACTAAGCGGAAAATAAAGATTGATGAACAAAACTGAGAAAGATCTCTGCCCTCAAGAATATTATATTTTACTAAAGAAAGCAGATCTGTAAGTAAAATATATAGTATTCTAGAGATTCAAGAGTTGGGGATAATTCTATATCTGAGGGGCTAGAAGGCCCTTCCCTCCCTAAACTCTCCCCACTCCTTTCTCTAACAGAGCTCTGCTCTGTCTACACCAGTAGAAGCAAGTAGAGGTGCCAAGCTGCTTCCCCAGGCCCAGCACACAATAAGGACTGGGGGAGAAGATGCCCAACTCCTGGCAGTCCCAGTGCAAAGAGCAATGGCTCCCCTGGGCCTGATGCAGAGACCCCTGCGGACTCCCTCACGCCCTGCTCCTAGCTGTGGGTCAGCCAAAGATCACGGAGAAGCCCTAGAGCAGCGCCCCAGCAGGGCAGTGTGGATGGTGGCCACCTGGGGCTTCTGCAGGGAAGCTCTAGGGCAGTAAGAGCAGCCCTGCAAGATGGTGCTGACACGAGGAGAGGAAACCTGTCCCTTCGGGGCTCCAGCAAGCATGGAAAGCCTTAGGTGGTGACTGCAAGATCTGAGAGTGCTGAGGACTGCCCTGAGGAGGATTTGGCCTCCTCACCCAGCACCCTGCTGGGAAAGCCAGAGAGCCTAGATGCTGCTAGGACCCCTGCAGCACTGAGGGGTTGGAAAGGCTCCACCAGAGATTCCATGTCTGGTTGCTATGGTTCCTTCCTCCTCTTCACCTTCCTTTCCCCAGTGGTGGCCCAGAAGCATCTGTTAGAAAAAATACCACATGCTATTTCTTTTTATTAGTTTTGTCTTCAAGCTAAGAGGTCTGTAGACATCTTGAAGGCAGATAATTCTCCTACTTGAATTACCTACAATAGTTTCCTTAGGGTTAGGTAATAATAGTAAGAGCTTACCACCTGCCCCTGACCCAAGAGCTTCACGGGTTTTAACTCATTTAATCCTTACATCGCTCTATGAGGTGGTACTTTTATGATCTCCCATGTATAAATAAGAAATGGAGTCACAAAGAGGTTAAATAACTTGCCGGAAGTCACTCAGCTAGTAAGTCACAGAGCTGCAATTTAAATGCAGGCAGTTTGGCTTTAAAGGTACCTAGTGTGTGTGTGTGAGGCATTGTTGTCTAGTGGTAGACTTTTTGCCTTCCATGCAGGAGATCCAGGTTCGATTCCTGGCTGGCTGATAACACCTCATGCACAGCCATCGCCAGTCTGTGGAGGCTTTTGTGTTGCTATGATGCCAAACAGATTTCAGCAGAGTTTCCAGACTGAGACTGACTAGGAAAAAGATCTGACGATCTACTTCCAAAAATCAGCCAACGGAAATCCTATGGATCACAACAGTCTGATCCGTAACTGATCATGGGGGATGATGCGGGACCAGGCAGTGTTTTGTCCCGACTCAACAGCAGAGCGTTTAAGAGTGTTTAAGACAGACCCGGAGACTCCATGCTTCATTTATGAGGCCATACCATCTGGCCCCCGCCATCTCTCCTGTGTTCAGTGAGAGAAAGGAGGCAGCATCTCTGGTCCCCTGGTATCCAGCATCAAGCAGCCTAAGATGCCCATGGTCTCCTCATGCCCTACCAGGTAGAAAACTTCATCCCCATCACACAGAAGCTGTTATCCACTGGCCTACAACTGTCACAATTCACATTGTCATTTATTGATTAATTCAACAAATGGTTATTGATGACTTGCTATAGCTCAGGCAACATCCTGAGTATTGGGAATACAAAGGTCACCAGAAACATGTTACAGTCTTAGGGAAGTAGTCATACCTATGGATGCAAATTTTATTTTAGTCAAGTGTTCATACAAATACACATGAAAGAACCGATGTGCTAAGAATTAAAAAGGAGAGTTGCGTAGCGCATTGGGAATAGGTCACAGGGGACATGGACTTAGCAAGGTAGGCCAGTGAAGGCTTGAGCCAAGATATACAGGGTGTACTGGATTGATCTGAGCAAAGAGGAGAAGGACTAGCATTCCAGGTAGGGGAAACAGGAGGGACAATGACCTAAAGCAATGGACTCAACGCCCATTAGTGCTGCTTCTCAGATGCTTGCAGAATGAAGGAAGGAGGGAAGCAAGAAAGGAAGGACAAGAGAAAAAGGTAGAGGAGAGACGGGGAAGGGGATGCCAACATTCAGTGAAATCTGCTATGTGCCGGGCGATGGGCCCTGCAACTTCACAAAATTCAGCTCCTGGTTTTCAACCATAATAAACACAGCTACCCGGGACCAGGACTAGGGCAAGGCAAGAGGAGCACTCTTGCACGACCCTGAAAGTCAACACCTCCTTATATTTTGCAACTTAGATGCCTCTCTTGCCTCATCCAGGCCCAGGCCCTACAGAGATACTGGTACATATTTTCCGTACCATTGTGGCCAAGGAGTCCCTGAGTGGTGCAAGCAGTTAACACTCTTGGGTGCTAAATGAAAGATTGGTGGTTCAAGTCCATCCAGAGGCACCTTGGAAGAAAGGGCTGGAGAGCTACTTTCAAACAATCAGCATTAACAAGCTTATGGAGCACAGTTCTGCTCTGACACTCATGGGGTCCCCATGAGTCGGAGTCCACTAGATGGCAACTGGTGGCAGGGCCAGCTCCCCGCCACCCACACCCCACCTCCCAGGATTGAGGCAAGCTGTCTCTCTGAAGCGCAGTGCCAGGACAGCCCTCTCTGAAAGCTTAGCAAAACCAGTTAGGCCTCTGGACAGTGGCTGCAGCCAGTCAGGCACGGCCTGTGCGTCCTTCCCCCACACAGCCCCCTGCCTGACTTTGAACAAAGCCCAGGGAGGCTGGTGAGGATAGCAAGAGGTCAGAACTGGTGGAATGGGAGGGGATGTGCTGAAGAGTTCAGATTCTGAAGTCCAAGACAGCAGAAAGAATTTACAGAGCAAAGCTGAGACCTGGCATATAAGCAGAGAGATAAACAGGGTTATTTTAAATAGCTGCCCAAGAAGTATTTTAGTGCTATGTATAGACCAACAGAAAGAGAAAGAAAAGCAAGTGCCTCAGTTCAGATCAAAAACATTTTTTTTTTTTACAGACATTTGCCTGCCACTTAACAAGGCCTAGCAGCACTTGGGTCAAAGAAATTCCTTTTATTTTCTGTAATTCATTATTGTGACTACCCCTATTTCTCTCCTGCCTTCTTTACTTCAGGAACAAAAGTAAAAGTCAAATAAATTTTGGTAATACAATATCTCTGAAAGCTTTATCTGAGAGAGCTTTTTATCTTTTACCTGGATCAGCAGCTGTATTAAAGTCTACAAGAGAACTTGGTTTTCAAGCTCAGTGTTAGGAAACGCTTCATTTCCTTTCTAGCAGCAAGAAAGATGTTGTTACTGGAGTTGTTAGCTGCTGTTGAGTTGGCCCCGAACTCATGGCTACCCCGCGTATGATGGAACGAAAAGCTGCCTGGCCCTGCACCAGTCTTGTGATCGGTTGCAGATCCACATTGGTGAGGCGTAAAGTTTTCCTTGGCTGAATTTTGAAAGCAGATCGCCAGGCCTTTCTTCCTAGTCCACCTTAGATTAGAAGTTCTGCTGAAACCTGTTCAGCATCATAGCAACATGCCAACCTTCACTGGCAAATGGGTGGTTGGCTATGCGTGAGGTGCACTGACCAGCCATCAAACCTCGGTTTCCCACGTGGAAGGTGAGAATTCTACCACTAACCACCAATACTTTCTAGTAAGAACTATAGAACTTACTAAGTTTCTCCTTTTACTCTAGCTAGTAGGAGGCTCAGAGACATGCTAAAGATTCAACTCTTTCAACTAGGTTGGCCCTTACGGTTGGCAATTACCATTCTCTTTTGATGGCCCTCATTTTTTACTTCTTATTTGTACTATGGCTTCCTTGCATATGCTTTTCCAGTAATTTGCTTCTCATTCTTTGGGAAAAGAGAGTATGAACAAAAAGCAAACAAGTTCTATTATCAGCCCTGAATCAAGCTTCTCAATCTAGGAATTCCTAAACAGGCCTTGTCCTTGGTCCTTGCTTTAATAGCCTGGCCAATCTGACATGACAGACTGACATGGCCTTAGTACCTCTGTGCTCCATAAAAAATAATTTTAGTATCAGAGTGTATTATTTATCTATTACTGCGTAACAAATTACTCCAAAACTCAGCAGATTAAAACAACAAATATTTATCTTCTCACACAGTTTTTTGAGTTAGAAATCTGGAACAGACTTAGCTGGGTGATTCTGGCTTATAGTCTCTTATGAGATTATGTAGTCAAGATGCTGTCCAGGGATGTAGTCATTTGAAGGCTTGACTAGGGCCGGATGGTCTGCTTCTAGGGTTCTTTACTCATGTGCCTGCCTGGCAAGTTAATGCTGATGGTTGGCAAAATGCCAACCGTTCCTCACCACGTAGGCCTCTCCATAGGGCTGTCTGAGTCTCACAGCATGGCAGCTGGCTTCCCCCAGAGCAAACGAGTCAAGAGAGGAAGCAAGAACTAAGCTGCAATGACTTTTATGACTTCATCTTGGTAGTCAGACATAAACACTTCTCCTATATACTACTTACTAAAAAAAAGAAAAACCAAACCCGTTGCTGTCAAGTCGATTCATCGCGACTTTATAGGACAGAGTGGAACTGCCCCATAGGGTTTCCAAGGAATGGCTGGTGGATTCGAACTACCGACCTTTTGGTTAACAGCCATAGCTCTTAACCACTGTGCCACCAGGGCTCCATTCTACTCATTAGACAACCAAAAAGAACCAAACCAGTTGCCCTGAGTCAGCTCTGACTCCTGGAGCCCTCATGTGTGTCAGAGTAGAACTGTGCTCCATGGGATTTTCAATGGTTGATTTTTCAGACCTTTCTCCTGAGGTGCCTCTGGGTAGACTCGAACCTCCAATTTTCCGGTTAGCAGCTGAGCGTGTTAATCATTTGCATCACCCGGGGACACACCAAGTGAGTCATTAAGTGCAGAGCACACTCAAGGCGAAGAAAAGCATACCAAGGAGTATGTGGACATGTCTTTAAACTGCCATGCAGTGTGTCAAGCTACTTTTATTTTTTAAAAAGTACATAGAGCTAAGACATAATTTGGTATTCAACTTGCCTTTGCTTAGATACAAACCAGGACAGAAAAGAAATTAAAAAAAAAAAAAGTCTTTTTCCCAATTTGTAAGCATCCCAAAACTGTACAGCTCCATGAAGTTCCAAACACAGGCGTATGTGGGAGAGAGAACCTGACCCCAAATGGCGCTGGGATAAGAGAAAGAAGGACAAAATTTTTTATAGAAAGAAAGGGAACTATGTTCCTAGTAAATCTTAAAGGTCAGCCCCGAGACCAGAATAGACTAAAATCAAGGCGGCAACGACTAATGTGTTTATAAGTGATTCTCTTTTGCCAAACCTTCTAGTTAGACCCCAGGTGAGGAAAAAGGAGTGGTGACTCGAGGTTGGAGGTGAGAGCTGAGTAAGCCTCTGGAGGTGATAATGGGAGCTGGTGAGTGTGTTTGTGTGTGTGTCGGGGCAGGGGTGTCTATTGTATCTGCGCTTGTTGTGGATCAACGTTGTCAGGAGTACAGTAACTCGATTTGACCAGATGCTGTATGTATTCCTGGTGTACCCCCCTGTTATTCTGGACACACATGGCAGGATTATTTAGTTTCTCACTAATCTAGAGATTACCCCCTGATAGTGAAAGTGGTAACCAGAAAATAGGGAAGCCTTCTGATTCATCTTAATATACTGCTACCTTGCTTCCTTCTGAGAGCGAACATCTTAGTGCTAAGGGTGATTCACAAGATGGCTAGGTTTTTCTTCTCCTTAAAGTCAACTTTACTTGTGCAAAATTGCCATAAAATACTCCCATACACACCACCTAAGTAACCAGCTCTGTGAGGTGTGTAACATTCTTGTCATGTGGGAATTAACTAGCCTAAAATATGGGCGAGCCCGGGAGCATATTACGAAATAAAGCACACTGCTTAAATTCTTTTTTTTCTTTATTAAGAAATCCAGGTGCCAAAACACATTAAATTCACTCATTCAAATAACAATTAACCGCACATCATCCCTGCCTGAGGGACCACATTTCCACCACCACCACCACCAAGCAACCTTAGGGCCCAGCAGAGGACACTTCCCTGACTCACTGAGGCCAAGTTCTGAGTCCTCCCCAGCTTCCTGAGGAGCCCTGTGCGTGTGAAATGGCTGCACAGGCCATGTTGTTTTATGTTTATCTGCCTACGGGTCCATTTCTACTTCAGAGAGTGAGCCCTACAGGGATGGATGGGTTTTATTCTTATTTACATTTGTACCGAGAGAAAAAGCAGAGCCTGACACCAGTGCTGGTATGTAGATACTTTGGGAGGGGATTCCAGGAACAACAATAGAGCCTTAAAAAAAAAAAAAAAAAAGCCAGTTGGTGTCGAGTCCAACTCATGGTGACCCCATGTGGGTCAGAGTAGAACTGTGCTCCATGGGGTTTTCAATGGCTGATGTTTCAGAAATAGATAGCCAGGTCTTTTCTTCTGAAGAGCCTCTGGGTGGACTTGAACTTTTAACGTTTCAGTTAGTAGCCAAGAACTTAACTGTTTGCACTACCCAGAGTCTCTGAATGGAGTCTAGGGAGGGCAGAATAGGGAAACCAATACAAAGGTGCGTTCTTGAGTTGGCCGCAGCTTGCTGTATAAGAAGGAAGCATGCATCCATGTGTTGAAGGTTCCCATCCCTCACTGGTCAAGAGTTGCCCCAGAGAGAAATAAATCCCCCACCTTTCCAGGTCCCATGGGCACGGGTGCAGGGCTTCTCAGCTTAGACACCATACACCACTATGTGAGAGAAGCATAGCTGTGTGAGGTGCTCTTGGGAAGCTGATTGCCACCGCAATGGCCCACTTAAAAGCAGAAGCAAGAGAATGTGAGGCAAGGCACAAGAGCGGACCAGCACAGTGACCTAACAAGAGGAAGGGGTCACAATTCAGAGGCCATTGCAGAAATCTGGCAAAAGGTGGTAGGGACCTGAACCTAGCGCAGCTGTGCTAACAGAGGAAAAGGAGCCAATTGGACAGCCATATAGGAGAGAGCGCTGGTAGATCTTCAAGCCAGGATGTTGCTGAGGAAAGATTAAAAAAAAAAAAAAAAACCATCACTGTTGAGTTGATTCTGACTCATAGCGACCCTATAAAGGGAGTAGTTACAAATGCCTCCCTGAGTTCTGGCTGGCTGCCTGGGCAGGTGGTACAACAGGTGACAGAGGAGGGTGGGAATTGATATACCTGTGGGGGGTTGCAATAGTCAGAAAGATCAGAAGTGGTTGGTGACCAATGCTTAGGACAGGGGCTGAACAGCACCAATGAGGGTCCAGCTGTAATTACCCCCTGCCATTGAGTAATTAGAGGCTGTGATTTATAGTGGCCCCAAAACACATGATGGTGAAATTTTCTGCAGACTGGGTTTAGGAACAAATAATGCTGACAGCAGATCTAATCCAAACTTGGTATTTTCTTGAGCGGGTCTGGAAGAACAAGACCCATCCCACTACCATAGAGTCTATTCTGACTCATAGTGACCCTATAGGACAGAATAGAACTGCCCCATACGGTTTCCAAGGAGTGCCTGGTGCATTTGAACTGCCAACCTTTTGGTTAGCAGCTGTAGCTCTTAACCAGTACGCCACCACGGTTTCCAGAAGGACAAGGGAGGAAGGGAATTGAAGACAGAGCTAAGAACACGAAAAACTCTAGACCATATGTTAAACTGTACCATTGGCTCTAGGTGATTTTAGGGATATTTTCATATGTTCCAGTTTCTTAAACTAATACATGTAATATAGTGATTTCTCCTGTCTGTGACCTGAAGAAAATTAATGTATCCAACGTTGGTGTCAGTGAATATTTATTGCCAAAATAAAATGTTTTTAATGGAATTAGCCAGAAGTTCATAGCAGGCTTCAGAGGCAGCTGAAATGGGCTCCCGGGTGATTTCCTCAGAAGGGGCTAAGGCAATGAAAATTTACAAGGCATGTCCCGGTTTGGTTCTCACTGTTTGCACTTAGCTCTCCTGGGAATGATGGATGGACAGATTAAAGCCAAACCGGCTTTAAGCAGCCTCCTCCCCTACTCACGACTCTATTAGCATGTTTGCTCCCCAGCCCTGTTTTATTTTTTTATTTTCTGCATTTCTCCCCTCCCTTTTCCCCCTTCTTCACTATCCCTGCCTTACCCCAGTCCCAGGTGCTGTAAGGTGACAGGAAAATATTGGAGTCTGCCCCAGCATGTCGTTCAGGTCATTTCCTTGAGTACAGGCTGGTTTTTCGAGTGCTCAGATTACCCTGAAAAGCTCTGGACTGGCCCCTGAGGCACTGGGCAGGTGGGACTCCAGGCTGGTCCACCTCTACTGTTACACTGTGGTTTCAGTTTCAGGCTGGAAGTCACTGCTGTCCTTAACTAACCACACAGAGATCATGGTGGGGCGGGGCGGGGGGGGGCGGCGCTTTAACACAACTCTGTTAAAAGCCCTGAGGCTTTTGTTTTCTTTGGGTTTTTTTTTTAAAGGTCCTCTTTATTCATGCAAGATTATTCAATCTTTGAGTATTCAAACCCTTGGCATTTGCCTTAAAGATAAATCTGCTTTAAAAGACCTCCGGCGGCAATTTCAACCATATTCCTATTCGCAGTCAAGGAGTGAGTGGAAACTAAAAATACCAGCATTTTGGATTTTTTTAAAATCTAAAGCTAAGAACAGAAACACACCGAGTCCTCCAAGGGAGCCATGCCTGGCTCACCTGTCCCAACATTGACACACTGCCTCGCTAGCATCCCTCAGTTCTAAGAGGCCCACAGATCTCCCGACAAAGCATCACGGTTCTCCAAGGCCATTTTTCTAAACATGGAAAACGAAGTTCCCTAAATACAGTACAAAATTTAACAGGCGAGACAATCTGGCTACAGAAAAACCCCAGAGCAGTCAGGATGTTCAGGGTATTAAAAGCCAAATTAGCTGACAAGTATCATCTCTACTCCATGTGCAGCCTGACGCCAAGCAGTTCTAAAAGTTATTAGCAGGGTGCTGTGGTCAGAGACGGCTACGTGCTACTTTCAAGTCCACGTTCATTATTCCCTGGCTTGTTCTGCCTGCGTCCTTGCAGGGCATTGGAGTCTCTAGGCATGGACAAGCCAAACAAGTGTGGGGCTGGGAAATAGTTTACTGGAAAGGCAACCCTAACGTCAGCACCGGTTTACCATTGATGGCTTCTGTGTGAGTCAGTCTTTCTAAAAGAGGAAAGGAGCCTTAAAAGAAAAAAAAAAAAAAAACCCTCAGAAATCTGTCAACTCTTTTTTTTTTTTTTTTAACCAGATCTGTCTTTTGGAATTAGATTTAAAATAAGACAGTATGACTCACTCTGCCAATGCCTCATTAAAATAGAGATACTTTATGAAGACCAGAAGTTTGGACTTCACGAAGTTGGATACAAATGGGCCTTCCGATTCCAGAGAGCAGCTCTCGCAAAGATAAAAGCATCTGGTGAAGTCCTGTATTTCTTGCCGGACAGGATAGGGTTCCCCCTTGGCAACCCAGGCGCACTTTCTGATTGACAGGCTGAGTTAACAGTCTGTAACCAAGGTAATAACCATTTGGTGGGACCATATCAAAGCTAATTATTAAAGTTAATTAACAGGAAGCTTAATTAACTTATTAGCCATCCAACAGTGGAGAGACCGCTAAAGGTCACTTAGGGATTCAGTCTTCTGCTGCTTTATTTTAGGTTAAGAGCAGAGCAAGTAGAACAGGACAAAAGGAGAAACTGAAGAAGGTCAGAGGCACCATGGTAACACTTTATTACTGAAGACAGTGATAAGGACTATTTCTGATAATGCTTGCTGCAAAGATACAAGGAACGGAGTCTTTGTTTCCTTACTATGAATATCTATTCCTTTCATTTAAAGTCTGAGAGGTTGAAAACAAGCTGCTTTTTGAATAAATTGCCCAGGATTTTTTGCCAACGCAGAAGATGCGCTGCCTAGTGAAATAAAAGTAGGTGGTGATCATGATAGACGTTCAGGAAGTGTTAATAACTGCTCACCCTTCCTATCAGCCATCTACCTATCTACCCAGGCCTGTCTTTATTCTTAAGTTCATCCTATTTTCTGGTCAGATAAAATTAATACAGTGTAATACGTAGACACTGCCTATAGCTTGCTGCATATTCAACATTGGGTAAATATATCCAAACCCATGGATGCCACAGTGGAAAGAATATGGGTTAGAGGAATAGATTCAAAACCTGGTACTGTCACCTACCAGCTGCATGACTCAGGCAAGGCCCCCGGGTGCTCTGGATCTACCTTACAAGGGTGTTGTTTGGAAGAAAGGTAATAGAATTAAATTGTTTAACAGTGCCTGGCATTGAGCAGGAGCTCCATGAATAATATTGTCTTGACTGGCTTGTCTAAGTGGCAAGAGAAGAAGGTCCATTTATTTATTCCTTCCTTTATTTAATAAATATTTATGGAGCACTTTCTATTTGCCAAGACTGAAGGGGATCCAAGGTTATCTGGGGCTCCAGAAGCGACTGGGGCTCCTCTGCATCATGGGAGGAATTTGGGTCATTCCACTCTGCCTGGAGTCTGGTTCAATCAAAGTTGTTCTCTTATTACCATAGAGTAATGATTCTCAGAGTTAATGGTCTCAGAACGCCTTTAAACTCTTAAAAATTAGTGAAGCCCCCAAAGAGCATTTGTTTATATATGTTATAGCTATCAACGTCTACTGTGTTAGAAATTAAAAGAGAGATTTAAACATTTCTTTCTAATACCCTTAAAATACCTGTAACAAACCCATTACACATGTGTTAGGCTGGGTTCTCTAGAGAACCAAAACCAGTGAAGCATGTATATAGAGAGAGATTTATCTCAAGGAAATGGCTCACGTGATTGTAGAGGTTGTCAGGTCCCAAGCCCATGGATCAGGTGTCAGGCTAGAGGTTTCTCCTGACTCACATAGCTGCAGGGGCTGACAAATCCAAAATCTACAGGTCAGACAGCAGGCTGCTGGCCCAAGTCCCAAAACCTGAAAGACAGATGCTGATAAGCTGAGTACAGAATTCAGAGCAGAGCAAAAGTTTTGCCAGAAAGTCCACTTATATTGTATGCAGGCCACACCCTGAAGGAAATTCCCTTTCAACTGATTGACTACTCACAGAAGATCTCATCACGGAGGTGATCACACTATATCAGATCTCATCATGGAAGTGATTATGTCATTATAAGACTGCCAAGCTACATTATAACTGCCAAACCACCGAGAATCGTGGCCCAGCCAAGTTGACACGCAACCTTAACCATCACAACAGGTTAACATAAATGACGTATTTTTAATTAAAAATAGTTACATTTTCCAAAATAAACAAAAAAATGTAGTGAGTAGAGTGGCATTGTTTCACGTTTTGCAAATCTCTTTACTATTTAGATTAATAGAAGGTAGCTGGAGTCTCTTATCATTTGCAATTTTTTGTTGTTGTTTAGGTATGTGAAGAAAATCCAACCTCACGCAGATATATAGATGGAAAATAGAGGAATACTTAATAGTCCTTTTAGATAATTGTAGATATTCTTCTTTGATACTATACCAAAACTCTACAAGTGGAGATTTCTTAAAGGTTAGGTGCAATGTGGGATCTGAAACCATATCCATTAACTTTTCATACTCTGTTACATTAAAATTTATCAGCCTGCTTTGAACCCACTTGGAATGGATCTTTTATCCTTGAATGATTTTATCACATCACATTATAATATGTGACATCACTGGTCATTTGGAAAATATTGGTTCACTAAATTGCCCAGGTCTTCCAAATATTGACATATTTCATTATACAATACTTAAAAAATTACCTTTGTTGACATCATCACTGGATTTAACAGGAAAATCTTTAAGTACTGGAAAGCTGTCAACAAGTTTTCAAAATTTTAATTCTTGCTTGAAGGCTCAAATTTTATCATTGACAATAAATACTGCTTCTTTGAAATGACAGACTTGGTTCATTTTTGAGAAAATGTCTAACCGTTTCTGGATAACCATATTTAGTCAGCTCTTTTTCCAAGCAGAAATGATGATCCATGAAAAAAAGAGAGACTGGCTCAGCTTATAGCTCAAACGATACCGCAAGTACTATTCCTTGAGACAATTATTGTAATTTAACATGCAACATAAGTGCTTTTTTCCATGCTTCCCATTTTGTCTCACAGAATATTAAAAGATTTGTATTCAACAGGAGAGAATTAATAAAATTAATGATTTTTACTGCTTCACCAAGGATGTTCTTAAGAAAAAATGATTTTTGGATGTGTTTTTTATTTTTATGTATTTTACTGTGAGTTCCTGCCAGCTAAGAATACAGTAACTACTTGGACAGTTTGATGCCACTGTCTTGATTAGTACTCTATTGCCAACAGTTTTACCTGCCATTGTTTTTGCACCATCCAGGCAAATGTCAACGCAATGAAAAAGGTCAGTATCATCCTAGCATTATTAGGGAAATAGCGTTGCCGTCAACAGACTCCCTGAAAGGTCTTAGGGATCCCTAGGGGTTCCCAGACCATACTTCAAGAACCACTGTCATAAAGAAAACCAATACCCCAAGACATACGGCATCAACTAGAAAAGAATGGGGCCATTTTGATTTTTAGAAGTCACACAGACAGCTCCAGGTAGCAAACATATCCCTGGAATGGATAAAATTCTAGTCCAGCTTAAATTTTTTGGAGCCTTAGTTCTCCTATCTGAAGGATAAAAATAATATTTGCACTAATATCTTCTGAAGTTTATTATGGGAATCAAGCTTCAATAACATGTGTGAAAAACAATGCCTTTCTTTTCTTAACAGCTTTATTGAATTATAATTGACACAAAATAAACTACATATATTTAAAGTGTACAATAAGTTTTGACGTATATACACATCTGTGAAACCATCACCACAGTCAAGATAATGAATATAACCTTCACCCCAAAGGTTTCCCCATGCCCCTTTGTAATTCCTCCCTCCTTTTTTTTTTTAGGCTGCCATTAGTATGCTGTCTGCATATATTAGTTTATATTTTCTAGAATTTAATATAAATTAATTCATAGAGTATGTACTCTTTTTTTTTTTTCCTGGCTTCCACTCAACATAATTATTTTGAGATTCATTCTTGTTGTAGCACGCACCAATAGTTCATTCCTTTTTATCTCTGAGGAGAATTCCATTGTGTGGATACACCAATTTGTTTCTCCGTTCACCTATTGATGGACATTTGGGTTATTTCTACTTTGGAGCCATTTCAAATAAAACTGCTATGGACATTTATGTATAAATTTTTCTGTGGACATATGCTTTCATTTAACTTAGGTAAATATCTAAGAGTAGAATGGCTGGATCATATGATACACATATGTCTAACATTTTTAGAAACTGCCAAACTATTTCCCAAAGTGGTTGCACTAGTCTGCATTCCCACCGTCAGTGTTCTAGAATTCCAGTTCCTCCACAACCTCCCCAACACTTGGCATGGTTGGTCTTTTAAACTTTAGTCCTTCTAATAGGCATGCAGTATGTGTTAAAGTGATTCGAATGCTAAAAATTAGTATGCAAATATGAGATGTCTTTACTCTGTAACAATAAGTTTTTACTCTGTATAATCTCAGGCATATGGATTTCACTTGCATGTGGATTTTCCAACCACTGGTCAATTGTTTTGTAAATACTTCCTAAGGTTTCTGGACTATTTTGAATTCTTAATTAAGTCTACAAATTCCTCAACAGCAATGATGGGGATTTTTATTTCTTTGATATTAAAAAAAAAAAACTTGTTGACTGAGCAATGAGAATATTTTCTCTCTAACCTCCTCCCCCAATTTTTCTGCAAACCATTTTGTCTCTATATCTATATCCAGCCAAATAGACAAAGCCTTGAAGGGTTTTACAAATTAAAAGGTCATTCAACTAATATAAAGAACCCTGGTGGCGCAGTGGTTAAGTAGTCAGTTGCTAACTGAAAGGTCGGCAGTTCAAACTTACGAGCTGCTCAGTGGGAGAAAGATATGGCAGCCTGCTTCATTAAAGATTACAGCCTTGGAAACCCTGGGGACAGTTGTACTCTTTCCTACAGGGTCACTGTGATTTGAAATCAACTCAAAGGCAACGGGTTTTTTGTTTTTTCAGCTGACATGTTACAATGATATTGATAGTTTCTGTTGATTTTGTCTTGTCCTTAAGTTCCTATTTTCCCTGCAAAGGCAAATCTGGCAAGATTTGGAACTTGAGTTGACTGGAGGGCAGAAAATATTCAGAATCTTCTTGCTGCTACTTTTTAAATAGGAATAGCTTGCACATGCACAATACAGTCCATCCCTGAGATGTTCTGATTTGCATCCCCAGAATCACATGGAATCTCAGGCCAGAAGGCCTTGATAACTGTGATTGCTAAAGAGGAAAAAAGAGATCATTAAATAGCAGGGGAGACCAGAATGATTTCTAAAAATAAACACTAATGAGATACACTTTTTAAAAACAAATGCTTAGTTATTTGCTTTTTTTTTCCCCTTCAATGTTAATTATGGTGTTACTGCCTATTAATAAATCCATTTTTTTTTTACCAATGTTGATAACTTGGTAATTTATAAAATGCTTTTAGATACATTATTTTGTGTGATTCTAACAATAGCTCTGAAAGGAACACCCATTTTAGAGATTAACAACAACAGAGAAAAACTGGAGGCTCAGAAAAGTTAAGTGACTATCCAAGGACCATGTGTTTGTTTTCTACTACTGTATAACTTTTTTTTTTTGGGTGCTGGGTATAACAAGTTACTACAAATTTAGCAGCTTAAAACAACAAACATTTATGATATCAACGTTTCCATGGGTCAGAAGTCCCAGATGGATTGCCTGGGTCCTCCGCTCAGGGCCTCCCCAGGCTGAAATCAAGGCGTTGGTTGGGGCTGCGATCTCATTTGAGGCTTGGAGTTCTCTTCCAAGCTTAGGAGGTTGTTGGCAGAATTCAGCTCCTTGTAATCATAGGGCTGAAGTTCCTGTTTGTTTCTTGGCTGTAAACGGGGTCGCTTTCAGCTCCTAGAGGCTGCCCTCAGGTCCTAATCGCTTGGTCCTCTAACAACATGGCGGCTTACTTCTTCAAAGTCAGCCAGGGAATCTCTCTCCCCTCTGCGATGATGGAGTCTTATGTAATGCATTGTAATGGGAGTGACTATCCTAGCACCTTTGTTATTTAACACAAGGAAGCAACTACTCCACCATTTTCGCAGGTCCCAGCTACACTCAGGGGAGTAGATTATACAGGATGTGAACACCACAGGGCATGAGCCTTGGGCGCCATTTTAGAATTCTGCCCTCCATATGTCTACAGATAGTAAGTTATAAGGATCAGAATTCAGATCCAATAGTTTTCCATGTGAGCTTAAGAGATGAATGAATCATCAGAGACCTTGAGCACCTACATTCCTGTCTTTTATCCTACCCATTTCTCCTGTATAACTTCTCTTCATAGTCACTGGTCTACTATCCCCCACCCATAGAGGATGTTTGGTGGTGGTGTTAGTCGCCCTCAAGTCACCTGCTACTCATGGTGACCCCATGTACAACAGAGTAAAATGTTGCTCAGTCATGCACCATCGTAACAATTGTTGATATGCTCAAGTCCATTGTTGCAGTCACTGTGTATATTGAGTGCCTTCCAACCCAGGGGACTCTTCTTGCAGCACTATATAAGACAGTATTGTCCTGTGATTCATAGGGTTTTCATTGGCTAATAATCAGAAGTAGATAGCCAAGCCTTTCTTCCTAGTCCGGAAACTCTGCTGAAAACTGTCCACCATGAGTGATCAGGCTGGTATTTGAAATACTAGTATATAGCTTCCAGCATCATAGCAATACACAGGCCATCACAACGTGTCAAACTGACAGACAGGTGGTGGATAAAGGACATAGTTGAAGTATATTCAGAAAGACCTGAACTGAGCAATTTCTCCTTGGTTGGGACCAGTGTGAGGTGGGTCAAGAAGATATCCTGAGTGCCAGAAAACAGCATCACTGATGGTGACACTCCTTGGGCAGCCAACAGCATTTTTTCATCCTGTGTACAGATAAAGACAGGTCTTTTGTTTCTGGCTGCCAGCTCCATTTGTAGACGTTGGCACCCTTTGCTTCGTTACTTCATACTCTTCCCAGCGGTTCTGTTTAGAACGCAGCATCTTCCCATTTACAATCATGGCTTATTCAGAGGTGCTTTTTCTCTGTCCAGCAATTCTCAGTCATCCTATGGCATAGTCTCATCATCCGGAATTGTACTTCTGTGGAAGTCATCACTAGTTATTCAACAACATTTATTCTCGCCTTCTTTAGGCACAAAGCTAAGCTATATTTCCCAGTCTCCCTTGCACTTAGGTGTGGTCACATGACCGAGGGCTCTCCAGCAAAATGTGAACAGAAGCGACATGTGCCATTTCCTGACCTGGAAAAACCTCCATACTTGCTCCTCCATGCCTCTTCTCCTGACTTTGGCTAGTTCTAGCTGATGATGGGGCTTTGGATAATAAAGAAGACACAAGTGGAAGGGACCTGGGAAGGCAGCTAGCTGCTCCCTGAGCTTGAGCACCCTCCCAGGACAGTTACATGATAAAGACACATGCATTGAGCCATTTCCTGTTTGGTCCTATTTGTTATTTCAGCCTAACCTACACTAACACATTCTCTACTGTTTCTCCAATTGCTTGCCACAGTAATAAAGGAATAAGTGAATATTTGTACCTGCACTGAAATCCTACCATCTTCTGCTTATTTTCTTCTTGCAGTGCAGCAGAATTTCATGATAGCAAACAATGAAGGTTATAATTTTTCAAGAGCCTAACAAAAGTCAGATAGATCTATCTACCTACCTGATCTATCTGTCCGTGTGTCTATCTGTTCCTAATCTGAACAAATTTGCAAGATTGATACTACAATCATCATTTCCACTACATAGATAAGGCACTGAGACTCAGAAGTTAAGGAACTTATGCTGAGTCAATATCGGTAAGTAGCAAAGTAGGTTTTAAACCTGTTCGCTCACCTCTCTGCACAACCTTCTTATCTACAGACATTCCACTTCAGAGTTCCCCTTCCAGTGAGCCATCCGCCTTCTTCACCTGGAGGAGTAACAGGGTCGCTGCTACACCTTTGTGAGAATGAGGACAAGGCACCCTCATCAAGATACTTTGCTGCTATCTGCCAGAAATGTGTTGCAATGAATACACAAATCTTCTGTGTCTGTGGTATAAATATGATGCCTTCTAGGAAAGTTCAATGTTCAACTTACACAACTGTGTGGGGCTGCCCTGGGGAGGAACAGCAAATTGTCTCTTAGGCTCTGATCCAAATTTCAATATGATTGGTCCATACTGAGTCTTGGGACCCAGGGTATTCTTGGTTTTTTTTTTTTTTTTGTAGGAGTTTGATGATTCTATGTCTCCCCGTTCTGATCAAAACCTGCTTATTTAACAGTGGTAATAGTTTATGTATTTGAAATACTGGTGGCATAGCTTCCAGCATCATAGCAACATAAAAGCCACCACAGTACGACAAACTATCAGACAAGGATATCGTTGCTGATGTCAGATGGATCCTAGCTGAAAGCAGAGAATGCCAGAATGATGTTTACCTATGTTTTATTGACTATACAAAGATATTCGACTGTATGGATCATAACAAATTATGAATAACATTGCAAAGAAAGGGAATTCCAGAATACTTCATTGTGCTCATGCAGAACCTGTGTATAGACCGAGAGGCAGTCATTCAAACAGAACAAGGGGATACTGCATGGTTTCAAATCAGGAAAGGTTTGTCAGTGGTGTGTCCTTTCACCATATTTATTCCACCTGTATGCTGAGCAAATAATCCGAAAATCTGAGCTATGTGAAGAAGAACGTGGCATCAGGATTGGAGGGAGACTCATTAACGACCTACAATATGCAGATGACCCAACTTTGCTTGCTGAAAGCAAAGAAGACTTGAAGAACTTACTGATGAAGATCAAAGACCACAGCCTTCAGTATGTATTACACCTGAACATAAAGAAAACAAAAATCCTCACAACTGGACCAATAAGCAACATCATGATAAACAGAGAAAAGATTGAAGTTGTCAAGGATTTCATTTTACTTGGATCTATAATCAACACCCATGGAAGCAGTAGTCAAGAAATCAAAAGATGCATTGCATTGGGCAAATCTGCTGCAAAAGACCTCTTTAAAGTGTTGAAAAGCAAAGATGTCACTATGAGGACTAAGGTGCACTTGATCCAAGCCATGGTATTTTCAATCACCACATATACATGTGAAAGCTGGACAATGAATAAGGAAGAACAAAGAAGAATTGATGCCTTTGAATTATAGTGTTGCCAAAGAATATTGAATATACCATGGACTGCCAGAAGAAAGAACAAATATGTCTTGGAAGTAGGACCAGAATGTTCCTTGGATGTGAGGATGGCAAGACATCGTCTCACAAACTTTGGACATGTTGTCAGGAGTGAGCAGTCCCTATCATGCTTAGTGAGGTAGAGGGTCAGTGAAAGGGAGGAAGATCCTTAATGAGATGGATTGACACAGTGGCTGCAACAATGAGCTCAAACATAGCAACGATTGTAAAGATGGCAGAGGACCCTAGCAGTGTTTCGTTCTGTTGTACATAGGGTCACTATGAGTCAGAACTGTCTCCATGGCACCTAACAGCAACAACAACATACTTTATGTGGATAATGTCAGGAGTTCTACCATGCACAAAATAGACATTAAAAACTAAAACTAAAGATTTTGCTATTATTTTCACATCATCTGAGAGTACCTATCCTTACTTCTTAATTCTGGAGGTGCCGGTGTGGGAAGCTTCAGACCAGATTGGTGTGCTTGTTGCTCCTCTGGGAAATGTACCTTGTTGGGGTCTCCACCTTCCCAGCACATACCTTCCAGCTCATACTCCACTGATGACGCCAATCTCAGTTTCCTTAAGGATAGAGCTCTCTCGCTGTGTCTCCTACCTTTGATTTTTTTGACTGTAAACTCTGGGTGCTCAGGAACACTTACCCAAACCACGTAGCTCAGCAACACAGAAACGCAGTGACTCTGAGTTTACAAACCTCAGGAAAGTATACATCTTAGTTTCCTAGGGCTGGCGTAACAAAGAACCACAAACTGGGTGGCTTATGAGAGCAGACTTTTATTGTCTTACAGTCCCTGAGGCCAGATGTCTGAAATCAGGCTGTTGACTGTGTTGACTCCTCTTCAGGGCTCTGAGGGAGAATATGTTCCCTGCCTGTCTCCTAGCTTCTGTTGACTACCAGTGATCCTTGGTGTTCCTTGCCTTGCAGCTCCAATCTCTGCCTGTCATCACATGATGTTCTTCTCTTTATGCATCTGTCTCTGCATCTCTTCTCCTCTTTTCTAAGAACACTGGTCATATTGGATTAGTTCCCACACTACTCCAGTATGACCTCATGTTAACTGATAACATCTTCAAAGATCCTATTTCCAGACAGGGTCATAGTCACAGATACAGGAGTTAGGACTTCAGCATATCCTTTGGGGTGGGGGGCACAATTCAACCTACAACAGTGTAGAAGGAAGCATCCACTGGGGCAGCAGCAAATGCAGCCAAACTGTCTCTTAATTACTCTCAGAATCTGGAGATCACATTGTTGTCGTTGTTGCTATTAGGTGCCCTTGAGTCAGTTCCAACTCCTACTGACCCTACGTACAACAGAATGAAACACTGTCCAGTCCTGTGCCATCCTCACAGTCATTATGTTTGAGCCCATTGTTGTAGCCACTGTGTCAATCCTTCTCATTCAGGGTCTTCTTCTTTTTCACTGGTCCTCTACTTTACCAGGCATGATGTCCTTCTCCAGGAACTGGTCCCCCCCGATAACATGTTCAAAGTATGTGAGACGTAGTCTCACCATCCTTGCTTCTAAGGAGCATTCTGGGTGTACTTCTTCCATCAGACTGTTGGTTCTCCTGGCAGTCCATGGTATATTCAATATTCTTTGCCAACACTATAATTCAAAGGCATCAATTCTTCTCTGGTCTTCCTTATTCATTGTTCAGCTTTCCCATGCATATGAGGAGATTGAAAGCGCCACGGCTTGGGTCAGGCACACCTTAGTCCTCAAAGTGACATCTTTGCTTTTGAACACTTTAAAGAGGTCTTTTGCAGCAGAATTACCCAATGCAATATGTCATGTGATTTTTTGACTGCTGCTCCCATGGACATTGATTGTGGACCTGAGTAAAATGAAGTTCTTGACAACTTCAGTCTTTTCTCTGTTTATCATGATGTTGCTTATTGGTCCAGTTGTGAGGATTTGTTTGAGATTACATTGGTTCTCCTTTATTCCACCAACTGGAAAGAGAAACAGAGAAAATGGGTTCATTGGGGCACCTGTTAGATAAATCAAGCAAGTATTTGTACCCCAAGGCAGTGTATTAGGATAAGCCTGAGAAAAGAGAGTAGAGGTTGTATTAAAAAGAAAAAAAAAGCATAATACCCTTGTTGTTGTTGTTAAGGAGCTCTGGTAGCACAGTGGTTAAAGCGCTCATCTGCTAACCAAAGGTCGGCGATTAGAACCCACCACTGCTCCAAAGGAGAAAGATGTGGCAGTCTACTTCTGTAAAGATTACAGCCTGGAAACCCTATGGGGCAGTTCTACTCTGTCCTATAAGGTCGCTGTGAGTAGGAATTGACTCAGTGGCAGGGGATTTTGGGTTTTGTTGTTGTTAGTTGTCATCAAGTCAATTCTAACTTATGGCAACCCCATGTGTTACAGTGTAGAACTGCCCCACAGGGTTTCCTTGGCTGTCATCTTTACTGAACCAGATCACTAGGCCTTTCTTCTGTTGTACTGCTGGGTTAGTTCAAACTGTCAACCTTTCAGTTAGTAGTCAAGAGCAAAAGGTTTTCACCACCTTGAAAGTTCCAAGACGGTATGAACCCCAGGTGCTGCTGCCTTGATTAGACATTAAGAGCGTTTCTCCGTTTTTCTTTTGTTAGATTCCACCAAAACCAAACCCAGTGCCGTCAAGTCGATTCCGACTCATAGCAAACTTATAGGACAGGGTAGAACTGCCCCATAGAGTTTCCAAGGAGTGCCTGGTGGATTCGAACTGCTGACCCTTTGGTTAGCAGCCGTAGCACTTAACCACTACGGCACCAGGGTTTCCTTTGTTAGATTAGGAAAGGTTAATTATTAGAGTTAATTTTAGGTCATTTGGAAGCAGGCTTTTGGGTTCTGATATCTTGATGACAACCACCGGAGGTTATTTAATCTCTGAACCTCACTTTCCCCATCTGTGCAACGGAAAAAGGAACAACCCAACGTTGCAAGGTTGTTGTAAGAACTAAGTGAGATCATTAATGTAAAGCATTTAGCTCAGTGCCTGGCATTTAGCAAGTGCTTAGAAAAGAGCTATTATTATTATTAATGTAAGAATAATCTGAAACTAATATTATACCTACCCGTCCCAAGGATGACAAGACATTTCTTCCCCAGACTTGCACCCATTAGCAAAGTTTCCACCAAAGTTCAGCACTTAGAACTTCAAAGAAATTATGCAGGGTAACAAACTGCAGTGAGGAATCAGTTCTGTAATGTGTGACATAAATCTGTGTGCAAAAATCACTCTGCCTGCCACCTCTGTGTCCTTCAGCTCTCCCGGGGTAGACTGTGGCAGCAGTTTCAACAGAACCCAGTCTCCCGAGCCTAAGAGATAAAGAAGAAATAACTTCTCCAGTGAAACTACCACGGCAGGGGGAGGATTTGGATAAAGACTCTTATTATTAAATCGTGCGGGTCTCTTTGGATCAGGGATCCAGCTCCTCCCACTCCCCACTCCTACACTTCTGCTGTCAGATCTAGATTTAGACCTGGGCTGTGCACCCATGGGAAAAAGAGAACTGGGGAGTCTGGGTTCACACAGGGAAAGGCAAGACTGAGCTCAGATGTGATCTGTACCCTGCTTCCAATCCTCCTTTGCCTCTTCTTTACTGGGAAACCAGTTCTCAATAGAAATCAGGGATACAGATTGGAATTTTTAAAATTTATACACATGGCTATTTATTCAGGTAAGGAGCCTTGCCTTAGTGGTGCAACAGTTAAGTTCTCAGCTTCTAAGTAAAATATTAGCAGTTTGAACACACCCAGCAGCTCTGTGGGAGGAAGACCTGGAGATCTGCTCCCTTGAAGGTTATAGCCAAGGAAACCCTATGAAGCCATTCTACTCTGTCATATGGAGTCACTAAGAGTCAGAATTGACTGGATGGCACCCAACAACAACAGCCTGAGGTTACACAGGGCTGGAAAACTCAGAGGGACTCTTGGGTTTGAGGCTTGTTCTGCATCTTAGGCAGTCCCAGGGACCATCAGAGTGTTTGGATTCTTTGAGTCCTGTTAGCAGCTTGTCCTCTTGGAGGTTGTTGGTTATGTGCTATAGGAGGCAGAGGTCACTGGCTGTGTGGTTCTTGGCTGTAGTAAATCCCTGGACCCCAACCAGCCCATCTTCTGCATGTCCACCCCTCCTATAGCAGGACCATGGTGGACCTCTGTATCTCCGTGTGTCTAGTAGATGAAATTCAGTCTAAAGTCAGGAGCCAGGAGACGCATGTGTGCTTGTGAAAGTTCAGGGCCGGGGGCTAAGTAAATGTCTTAGCTCAATATTAAAAACGAATGATTCTCACTCGAGTTTTTTTTTTTTTTTTTTTTTTTTTTTGAGAACCTGCCTATCTCTGGAGGGTCAGTAAGCTGGAGATGAATTGCCTGTTGTCTGTTTCAAAACAGCAGGCAAAATGGCGGCAAATGTACAAACCACCACCATGCCACCTGTTGCTGGGTGGCCTTTGAGAGAGAGAGTGGGGGGAGCTTTTCCTTTCTACCAGGTTCTGAAGTGGGGCGACAGAGGCAAAGCATCTTACAGCACCAGCATAAGTGAAAATGCCCCATGTTAATTTCATATATAATATATATATATATATATATATATCGTATCCCACCCCATCTCATCTCTATCACATCATGTGATACACACGATACTGTGATAAGATCTGATTCTTAAAAGAGTTATCTGAGGATTGAACAAACCTCTTACGAAATCCCAGTCAGTAGTATATCTTTTTGCCTCTGGTAGTTTGATCTTGAGGTTAATATTAAGACTGTGTTATGAAGATGTCTACATAGCTGTGAAAGACAAGAAAATGAGAGGGTACATTGTGGGTCAGACTAAGTTTGTTTTGAAAATGGAGCCCATGTGAAGTTTGGTGATGGCATAATGACCCGGAGAGATGCAGTGCCTTAACAACACTGAAGAGAGTTTGGGGGCTTGGCGATGGGATGATAAAAAGAATGGAGTGCCACATAAACGCCAGGAGAGAGGGAAGAAGGGAAGTTATTAGGCAACTTCCCGGGCCAGAAAAGGGAAATCTTGGGGGAGGAGGGGCTTTGGAAAGCACTGCTTTTTGCCGTGGGTGGCTATCTGTGGCCGGAACAAACAGACCCGATGGATTGGTCACACCTAGTTGGCAGCGGCTGTGCCTCCCTCCGGGGCTGCTTCCTGCAATAATAATCAGGCAGGAGGAGTCAAGGGCACAGAGCCCCAGGAGGAGTGTGGCAGTCTGAGTGGCAACTCATGTATGAAATAAAAACAAAAGCTGTTATTTTCCACAATTCAGGCCATGGAAGAGAGGGTGGCATGGCCATTGGAGCCAAGAGTTGTGGCTAAAAAAAGCATTCATTGAATGCAGACTAGGTACCAGGCACAGTGCTGCTCGTGGGAGGAAATAACAGCAAAGGCACCTGATCCTTGCCCATAGGCAGCTCAGCATCTAGCAGGGAAGAAAGGCCTGAAAGTATACCAAACCAAAAACTCAAACCCATCGCCATTGAGTCCATTCTGACTCACAGCAACCCTACAGGACAGAGCAGAACTGCCCTACTGGTTTTCCAAAGAGCTGCTGGTAGGTTCAAACTGCTGACCTTTTTGTTAGCAACTGAGTTCTTAACCACTACACCACCAAAGGCAGACATACTGCTAATTAGCTATAATTATGGAGCATATATATATGCTCCATAATTATATATATATGCTCCATAACCATAAAACAAAGCCTAGTGGTTAAGAGCAGGGATACAGAGGCCAGGTTTCAAATCCCAGTGTGCCTCACACTGTCTGTATGACCTGGGATAACGTGACCTTGGGGAAGTTACTTTAATCTCTCATCCGTAAAACAAGAATGATAATAGTACCTATGTCACAGGGTTACTGTAAGAACTAAATGAGTTAACAATTGCCAAGTGCTGAGAGTAACATCTACCAAAAAGTAAGGCTTGTACACATTTTTTAAATAAATAAGTACTAAAGCAAGACTGAGGCATTGGTGGTTCAGGGGTAGAATTCTCTCCTTCCATGCAGGAGACCTGGGTTCGATTCCTGGCCAATGCACCTCATATGCAACCACCACCTGTCTGTCATTGGAGGCTTGAGTGTTGTTATGCTGAACAGGTTTCAGCAGGGCTTCCAGACTAAGATGGACTAGGAAGAAAGGCCTGGCAATTTACTTCCAAAAATCAGCCAATGAAAATCCAATGGATCACGAAAGTCCAGTCTGCAGGATTGGGCAGCATCTCACTCAATTGGGGTTGCTGTGAGCCAGGGCCCAACGTCGTGGCAGCTAACAATGGACGAAAGGTTAAAGAACTACGGCTATGATTACAGCATTGAACGTGCCATGAGTATCTTTCAACACACACACACACACACTTTTATAAAGGTGACACCCAGTTAGGGTACACCTATGATACTGGGACTCATCTACTTTCCAAATTTCCTACAAAATACTTCTTTGATCATCTTCCCTAATGTTACAACGATTATAAGACCCATTCTCTCTGTGAAGGAAGCAGTGTCTTTCAAACTCAGATACACAGCTGAAGGGAGAACCAAGTCTAAAAAGCTTGGCCATCAGCTAACTCAGTTCTCCATCTCCTTTTCCTTTTCTGTCACCTGGAATGAGGAGGAACACAAGCCTATGAGCGTACATTTCCTGTGCCAGCAGTAGCGTCCCTGCTCCAGCTCACAGGGTCCATTTCCCTTCCTTCTCCATTCACAGACCCTGCAGACTGCCTCTAAGCTTTCCCTAGAAATTCCCTAAAGTGCCCCCAAATGCACATTGGAAGCCGTGTACTTCCCACCTTCCCGGCCAGGTAAGCATGTTGCACACTGAGTAAAATAAATGTAGATCAGCACATGATGTTCTTTCTCATCCTAGCCCTGTTCTCCTGCAAGGGCAGCCATGACGCTGGGCTGGTGGGACCCAGAGTTAGCCAGCTGCACGGAAAGCGGTCAGCGGTACAAAGGACAGGGTATTGATGCCACACATGCTTTGCAGAAGAGAAATGCCATAAAAAAGGAAGCGAGAGTTCTGGAAATATATTTCCTCTGTGGGCCCAGGCTGCCTCACCAGCCCCGTTCTGTCCCCAGAGCCATCAGGGGCCATCACTGAAGTGTCCAGATTGCCTAGGACCTCACAAACCAAGAGCACTCACTCTACCCTCAGGATTTGCCAGGAAGGGGAAAATCGTCAGACGATGGAAAGCCCCAGTTTTCTGCCCCAAAGGAGCTGTTTTGGTCAACTCAGATAAAGGCTGAAACTCAGAGCTCTGTCACTAGATTCTGTGCCTGAGGGCGTTTGGGACGTGCAGAAATCTCTCTTTGAAAGCCTCGCTCCGGTGGTAAACCATAATTTTTGTGTTAAAGTACCAGAGCCTCTTCAGGGAGGCAGTAAAATGCTACAGTCTCTCCCTGTGCACAGCCTCTCTTTAGGCCCTGCATGGTCTGTAGGCCTTCTCCATTCTCACCCATCTGTTCAGCTGGCCTGAGCCCACTTACAAGTTGGTTGGACCCTTGACCTGAGGCACACATCCAAGGCAACATGGGGTGGATGGCTGGTCTGAGAAATGCCGGAGGAGCCATCTGTCCTGCAGGAAGGCCATCTTCTGTGTCAGTCCTGAAGCACTGGCTCCATATTTTCATCACAGCTGGTAACTGTTATTTGCCAAAATGGAAGATACCTGAACAGTAAGGAAAGGAAGGCACGTGACTCAGGGGAAGCTCTAAGGATTACTCACGGTTGGATCTCCTGGAAACATGTGAACCGAAAATAAAATAAAATTAGAAAACTGCTCAAAAGAATAAGGAATTACCCAGACGCTTAGAAAACCCTCCCCATAAAATTCCTATAACTTAGCAAAATGTTTTGTCAAAATCAAAACTACCAAAAAAGTTCTTATCATCTTCCTCATGGATGATTTGTATTTCTGAAGCCAAAATGTCCCACTCTTCTCCATCTCAAAATATACCCAGGTTTCTCCTAAAGAAATCTGAAACTCCAATATTTAAATAATATTTAAATGAGGGGGAAGGGAAGTGACTGTTCTCAGAAATAATACTACTGCTTACCTCATCCCTGGTGAGAAGGTTCAAAGACATTCCTTCGCTCCAAAGCCCTACGGGCAAAATTGGAACCAATTGCTAGAAAAGCCAGGTTCAAGACCATCTCTAAACTTGTATTAATTGAATGAGTTTATTGGACATGACTGACAGCAAGCAGGAAGCAACTTGATTCCTTCCTACAAGTACCCCCTTTCAGCCTCCTGTGACCTTGGTCCTCTCCACCCTGGGTTACATCCCAGCAGATCTTACTGCTCTTCCAGTCTCTCCTAGCTACTGACAGTTCTGGTCCAGACCAATGCAATCTCTTACCCATATTTCTATTTTTTGTTTTGAATTTATTTATTTAAATTTCCTTCCTTCCCCCAACTTGGGTCTGCCTTAGGTTGGGAAATTTATTCAGGGAAAGAAAGCAAGAGCCCTAACTGAGCATCTTAGTCAGAAGGGAGGGAGTCCTCTTTCTCCCTAACTTCCCCTCCAACTCACAGGGTCTAGTTCAAGATCCTCAGGCTTGAGCCCAGGGCAGGGTGTTCTCTGAGATCTCATCCAGGTTGGTGGTTTTAAATGTGACCTGTATGCTGGTGACTCCCAAAGGTACATGTCCAGCCCAGGTCTCTCCCCAATCCAGCTGCCAACTGAACATCCCCAGTGTTCCGTGTCCAAGACTGAGCTCCTGATAGTCTTCCCTGAGCCTGTTCTTCTCACAGTCTTCTTCACTTCAGTGAATGGCAAGTCCATTCTTCCAGTTACTCAGAACAAAAACCTGGAAAATCTCCTTGACTCTTCTTTTTCTCTCATAGCCGATATGTCCAATTCATTAGGAAATCCTGCCGGCTTTCTACCTTCCAAGTATATCCAGATTGCAACCACTTCTCCCCCACTCCACTGCTACGCTTTAGTCCAAGCCACCATCGCCTCCCACCCAGTACTGCAGTGGCTTCCTGACCATCTCCCTGCTTCTACCCTTGCCTCTTCCCAGTCTATTCTCCACAGAGTCACTAGAGAGATCCTTTAGAAATGTTAGTCAGATCATGCCACACCTCTGCCAGCACCTGCCCTCTTCCCCATAATAGTTTCTCATTGCTCTTGGAGTAAAACCAAAAATCCTTCCATGACCCACAGCCCTAAATGACCTGACCGCCTGCTACTCCTCTAACCTCCTCTTTTACAAGTTTCTTCCCCCTCAGACCTCTGCAGTGGCACTGGCCTCTGCAATACACCAGGTACACTCCCACTTGGACATCTTTGAACTTGTTATTTTCTCACCCTGAAATTCTCTTCCCTCAGATAATCACCTGACTTCAGGTCTTTACGTCTTTATGTAGATGCCGTCTTCTTCGTGGGCCTTCCTTGGCCACTCTTTCTGTGTCAGACCCCTTCCATGTGGCATCTAGAACCTCTTGGTTTCACTTGTCTCCAGGGCTCTTGGCCACTTGTTTTGCTCCCGTTACCAGTGCAACCACCAACTCTGTCATCAATCTTCCCCTGATCTAGACGGTTATCAGTGCAGGGACCCCAGGTCCAAAGGACGTGATCCACTCTGGGTGCTTCTTTCTTAGTGTATGAGGTCCCTCCCATCCCTGCTCAATTTTCTCTTTTATATCTCAAAAAATATTAACTCAAAATATAATCAAATCTTGCAGATTGAGTCCTGTCTCATTAACATAACTGCCTCTAAACCTGCTTCATTAACATCATAGAGGTTAGGATTTACAACACACAGAATAATCAGATAAGATTACAAAATGGTGAACAACCACACAATACTGGGAATCATGGCCTAGTCAAACTGATGCACACTTCTGGGGACACAATTTAATCCCTAACACCATCGATGTGTAACCCAGAATTATGGTGACGCTAACACCCAAAAAGAGATACAGGAGCCCAAGGTTAAATTCTTCCCCCTCCTTTCCTTTGGGCAGACTGTCCTGAGACACGACGGTTCTTATGACCTCTCAGAAGTCAGTCCTGTGAGATGCAGCAATCTGTGGCACTTGACACGAAGCAGTGGCCATGACAGAAGGTACCATATATTGGTTCTTCCTCCTTTCCTGCCTCACAACTCTTTCCCTCATTCTTCCTTCCCTAGGATTTTCTCACCAATAAAGTAAGAACACATAAGTTTTGTTTCAATCTCTGCATTCTGGGAAAACTTTCTAAAATTGTAAGGCCCACATCCAACATGGACATAAACACACACACCACAAAACCAGTTTCTCTTAAATCTGTTTCAACTCTTGTCAACCCTGTGTGTGTCAGAGTAGAACTGTGTTCTACAGGATTTTCAACTGCTGATTTTTCAGAAGTAGATCACCAGGCCTTTCTTCCAAAGTGCCTCTGGGTGGACTCAAACCGCCAACCTGTCTGTTGGGAGCTGAGCACATTAACCATTCGCATCACCCAGGGATTCCCCCTCCCCAGAACACATACATCCTATTCCTTCCATTCTTTACTTTCCATCTCAGCACTTATCATCGTATTTTATATATATATGGGTATTTACTGACTTATTACTGCTTGCCTCCTTACTGGAAACCCTGGTGGTGAAGTGGTTAAGTGCTAGGGCTGCTAACCAACAGGTCAGCAGTTCAAATCTGCCAGGAGCTCCTTGGAAACTCTATGGGACAGTTCTACTCTCTCCTAAGGATGGTTTTGAGTCGGAATCGACTCGACGGCTGTGGGTTTCGTTTTTGGTTTTGGTCTCCTTACTAGAATATAATCTCTATGATTTTTTTCTATCTTGTTTACTGTTATATCCCTAAAAAAAAAATCTAAAATATAGGAAGTGCTTAATAAATATTTGTTGAATGAATGTGAAAAGGAAATGAGTTTGATTTGAAAAAAATTATGGAAAACCAAATTTATATGTAGGTCACTGGCTGGGAGGTGATGACTCTTGAAAGGTAGAACAGAACCAGAGAAAGTGCCATCCAGGGGGCCTAATGGCAAGTCTTGGAACTGAATCATGGGTTAGTCATTTTGTGTCCCAGTAGGTGAGACAGGTGTAGGGCGTGCTACAAAAACCAAAAACCCGTTGCCATTGAGTTGATTCCAACTCACAGCAACTCTGTAGGACAGAGTGGAACTGCTCCGTAAGGTTTCTAAGGGTGTAAATCTTTACAGAAGCAGACAGCCACATCTTTCTACCGCAGAGCAGCTGGTGGGTTCGAACTGTCAACTTTCAGTTAGCAGGCGAGTGCTTTAACCACTGTGCCACCACAGCTCTACAACGAAGTGAAAATAGATCCATTTATGGTTTATGGCCTATGAAATTGAGTAAACCAGCCTCAGGCACCTTGAAAGATATGTGTTTTATTGTGGTAGTTGTTGACATTTTCCAAATCTTTAACGTAGATCTAATTTGTATTCATTTATGTTTGGGTGTAAAAATGTACTATGACTTTAGATAGCATCTTTGCTATTATTAAAAAGAAAATTTCCTAGCAGGACTATAGCGTTCTAGTTATGTTTAACCCAGAAAATCACCTTTCTTGAGAAGAAAATGCTAAAATTATATCAAATCTTCCACAGATTCAAGGCTGATATAAACGAATTCCAGACGGGATCATCTTTGTGGGATTAGGAGAGTTACTCTGCGCTCACTTCCCCTGCCAAGGTAAACACAGGTAGCTTTTGGATCAGGTTGAAGATCAGCCACATCAGAGGCTTTTAAAGCAGTCAAGCAGTATTTATTTGAAATAAAGACTGCCTATGAAATATCTAAAATTACTTGTCTACTGGAAGCAAGATCAATATAGAGTAATAGTGCATGGTGAGTGACTCTGAATCTAGAAAATCCTTTATTTTATCCTGGGTACAATACACTGTACCAGAAAAGTTTCTAACGAGAGAAATGGTGCACTTCAGAGGGAAAAAAAAAAAAAAAAAAAGACCCTGTTATGGATAGGATTTCAAATTGCTACATCAGAAGAAGCTACAGCATAGTATATCTAGATTTCAGTAAAGCATTTGACTAAGTCAGTCACTAAATCCCGTTCCAGACCACAGGGAGAAATGAGGACTTTCCTCACAGCGCTACTGTGAGGGCTAGAGGAAAAAAAATGTGTGTGTGTATAACAAGTGTATCACCAAAAGAGCCAACGCCACTGCTGTCAAGTCAATTCTGACTCATAACAACCCTCTAAGTCAGAGCAGAACTGTCCCGTAGGGTTTCCAAGGCTATAATATTTACAGAAGCAGACTGCCACATCTTTCTCCCTCAGAGAGGCCAGTGGGTTTGAATCGCTGACCTCTTGGTCAGAAGTCAACCTCTTAACCACTGTGCCCTCAACTACTAACTTAAAGGTTGGCGGTTAGAATCCACCCACAGTACCACAGAAGAAAGGCCTGGTGCTCTGCTTCCGTAAAGATTACAGCCAAGAAAACCCTATGGAGCAGTTCTACTCTGTAACACATGTGATCACCATAAGTTGGAATCAACTCAATGGCAATGGGTTTGGTTTTATATATACATACATGATATGTGTGTATATATATATATATCACACATAATTTAATTCCTCATGCAGGATAGACATTCTATAAATGGCAGTTATTAGTAGTAACAAAGCAGAAGGGTTAACTGAAGAGTTACCATGTGCAAAGGAATTAAAGACGCTCAGTGTCACCCTGAGGACAGAACTCCCAGCAAAACCCAGTGCCGTCGAGTCAACAGAGGACAGAACTAGGGCTCATTGAATTCTAGCCAAGGAGCTAAACTAGGGAGTAGAACTGAAGGAAAGTCTGAGGCTGGGACCCTTGAATACTGGTAGGTGGAATCAGGACTAGGAGACTGACTGGCCTGGAACAAGACCAGGTGAAACCTCCTGGTCAGAAAACAGTGAGCAGAAGATCAGTGGTTGCCTGGACACGGGAGGTGGGAAGAAGGAATTACAAAGGGGCATGTCTTAGTCATCTAGTGCTGCTGTAACAGAAAGACCTTGAGTGGATGGCTTTAACAAAGTGCTGCTGTAACTGAAAGACTGTAAGTGGATGGCTTTAACAAAGTGCTGTTGTAACAAAAAGATCACAACTGGATGGTTTTAACAGAGAGAAGTTCATTTCCTCACAGTAAAGTAGGCTAGAAGTCCAAATTCAGGGCTTTGGCTCCAGGGGAAGGCTTTCTCTCTCTGTCGGCTTTGGGGGAAGGTCCTTGTCCTCAATATTTCCCTGGCCGAGGAGCTCCTCAAGCACAGAGACCCCAGGCCCAAAGGACATGCTCTGCTCCCCACACTGCTTTCTTGGTGGTATGAGGTCCCTAGTCTCTCTGCTTGCTTCTTTCTTTTATATCTCAAGAGACTGCCTCAAGACACAGTCCAATCTTGTAGATTGAGTCCTGCCTCACTAACACAACTGCTGCCCATCCTCCCTCGTTAGCATCACAGAGGCACGATTTACAACATGTAGAAAGTCACACGATACCAGGAATCATGGCCCAGGCAAATTGATCCACACATTTTTGGAAGGACAGAATTCAATCCATGACAGGGCATGAGGAAACTTTTGGGAGTGATGAATATGTTCATTATGCTGATTCTGATGATGGTTTTATGAGTATATATGTATGTCAAAAGTCATCAGATTATACGTTTTATGTACATCAACTTTAATAAGCTGGAGAAGAGAGGAGAGAAAAGGAAAGGAAGAAAGAAAACTGTTAAGCCAAATCAGAGATGTCAAAGTAGCTCGTACTGAGCCAGGAGCTAGGAAGTTAGGAACCAGTTGGCATCGAGTTGATTCTAACTCCTGGTGACCCCATGTGTGTCAGAGTAGAACTGTGCTCTGTCGGATTTTCAATAGCTGATTTTTCAGAAGTAGATCACCAGGCCTTTCTTTCAAAGCACCTTTGAGCAGACTCAAACCTCCAACTTTTAACCATTTGCAACACCTAGGGACTCCAAGAAGTTAGGAAACCCATTGCAAACCTTTTGTAAACCTGTTGCCGTTGAGTAGATTCCAGCTCATAGCGACCATATAGGACAGAGTGGAACTGCCCCATAGGGTTTCCAAGGCTGTAATCTTTATGGAAGCAGGCCACCACATCTTTCTTCCATGGCTGGAGGATTTGAACCACCAATCTTTCAATAGCAGCCAAGCACTTAGCCAGTGTGCCACCAGGGTTCCATATAGGAAATTAGGAGTCAATTCCAAATGTGAGACTGGGGTTACCAAAGCTGAACGAAGAAGCAAAGGCACAGACATGAATGGAGCAGTTTGATGTGAGGTCTAGAACTGAGAGAGACATTCCAGGGTAACCTGACAGGTGGTAGCGCTCAGTGGTTTTTCTGGCTTGTTACTCTACACCCCCAGACCCTTCAGAGGGATGTCTGTCAGGTCCAAGCGAGGGACCTTAATGGAGGTATATTCAAATACAATGCCAGGAATGGCTGTTTTGGGAGATGGTGCGCTCCCATCACAGGGGGTGTTGACGTAACTGTTGGGTGATCACCTGTTCAGCATACCAAACCTGGCTACAGAATCATCTAGGAGGCTTGTTAACAGTACTCTCCCCCACCCCTGCCCCAGAACTACTGAACCTGAATCTCCAGGGATGGCTACAGGACATCTGTATTTCTTTAAACTCCCCAGATGACACTGAGGCAGCCATGGCTGCAATTAGCTGCTGTAGAGTAGGCCTCAATGATCTCTACATTTCCTTCTAAGTTTCTATGATTCAGTGAATGCCTTGGACATTTGAAATTATCTTTGTGTTTTATACATGGCTTTGGGGCCAGACTTCCTTCTTCCCAGAAGAGAGGCCATGGGAAATTTATTCAAAGTGATTGTTGTTAGCTGCCGTGGAATCCTAGGTCAGACTGTTGTGGCCCATTGTGTTTTTATGGACTGATTTTTGGTAATAAATCACCAGGCCTTTCTTCCTGGTCTGTCTTAGCCCAGAAGCTACACTGAAACTCATTCAGCATCACAGCAACATGCAAGCCTCCACTGACAGGTGGTGGCTGTGCTTGAAGTGCATTGGGCCGGAATTGAACCCAGGTCCCCTGCGTAGAAGGACAGCATTCTACCACTGCCCTCTTATTCAAAGTTATGGAGTCTCAAGTCCTGATTCCAAGGAGCAACAAAGTGTGTAAAAGCTTAGCCTACTCAAACTGTACCTATCCCTGAAGACTGGCCTGTGTCCTCAGTGGTTTTCCCCCACCTCCCCCTCCCCCTCCTCAGGCTACAGCAACCTCTTTTCCCTCCTCTGAATTAAATAGCACCAGCTCTCTGTGTCCTATTTTGATGGGGGGAGGGAAGGGGATGAGAGCACTTCTTGTATGTTGTCTTGCATTGTTCGTTGGGGAGTCAATAGACACGATTCATAACACCCTTCATCCCCAGCAAGTTACAAAGTAATTGAAATAAGAGGAAAGAAAAGGACATAGCACCTTAATTGCAGACAAATCTGCTGTTAGAATAGCAGAGTTCACAGTACCATCACATATCACAGGCAGCACTGGGAAGACCCCTCGCCCCAGGGCACATCCTGCCCTCATCCAATTTATATCACGGAGGAACAGAGCAAAGCAAATGCTTCTTGTGGGCAGCCTGGCCTTCAGAGGAAGGGGAAAGGAAGGAGCTTGGCTCTGGGCGGCTTCAGCACTCTCCAGTTAGAATTTGCGGGGCTTCCGGGCTAGGGCAGAGGGTGGAGAGCAGTCAGCAGTGTTACAGAAGTGAACTTCTTCCTCATTGGAGAGACCACTAGAGTGAGAAGGACATCTTCCTGCCTCCCCCAACACTGCCCTTATTCCTATTTTGTATGCCTTGTCTCTCTGATGGAATTGTAAACCCATCAAACACAGGGATTCTGTGTTATCTTCCTTTTTTTTTTCTTCAAAGCACCTGGCACTGTACTGTACTTATCATGGATAAGTACATGTACAACCCCATCCCCAAAAATGTTCAGGACAGGGAAGACAGGAACAAGGGAATAACAGAGGAGAGAAAGGGGAAAGGTTATAATTTGCAAGCTTATTTTAAAGATGAGTGAAGCATAATGGCTAAGGGTTTGGTCTCTGAAGGCAGGTGGCCTGAGTTCAAATTCTGTTTCAGCCATTTCCTAGCTATATAGGCAAGTTGCCTAAATCTCTCTTATCTGTACCTACTGTTACCAATTGCCAATCTGACACAAAGGGTCCTTGTCTTTTCCCAAGTAAGAATACAAGCAAAAGACAAACTTTTATCTTCAGCAAGCTTTATTTTGCTTGAGTCAAGCAAAAGGAGTCCGAGGGAATCTAAACCTCTCCAAAAGACTGACTCGAAAAGGGAAGCAAGGCTAGGCCTTATATGGGTTAGGTGGAGACGATAGAGTAATGAATATTTAGTGGGCTTCATTCAAGGGGCAGGTACTTCTCAAAATGGCAGTGTGTTCATTAGGTTGCAGGTACAGCTGGAATCTAAGATGGAACCCGCTGATATTCAAGATGGAGTCCTCTTGGCAGCCCTTGGCGTCACTTATTGTGGCATATAGTGCACACGCAATTGATCTTTGCACTACATCGCCATCTTCAGAGGGCTAAGGAAGGTCAAACAGCAGTCACGCTCTGCTCCTCTGCGCATAGGTAACCTGCCAAGGAAGAGGGGACTAGAAAGACACTAAGAAAAAAAAAAAGGAGATAGTAATTCATGGGCTGCCCCAATCCTATCTCATGTTGACAGGGTGGGTTCCTGTTTGCCCAACTTCTAGACGGTAATCTTTTTAAAACCTCTTTTGTTCCGCCAGCCCAGTTAACCCTATCTGTCTCACGATAGGCTGTGGTTCATGTTATCCAACTTCTAGATGATAATCTTCTAAAAGCTCTTTTGTTCAGCCACCCGCACAGTTAACCCTATCTGTCTCACTACCATGGTTCTGAGCATTAAACAGGTTTTGATCTATCAAGGGCTCAGGACAGGGGTTGGCAAGCTATAGCCCACAGATCACTCAGACCTGACTTCTGTTTTTGTAAATAAAGTTTTGTTTGGAATCCAGCCACACCCATTTGCTCACATTTTGTCTTTGCCTACAGCTGCTTTTGCACTATAAGGACAGAGCTGAATAGTTGAAACAAAGATCTTACAGCCTGCAAAGCCTAAAATATTTACAATCTGACCCTTTATTTTAAAAGTTTGCCAACCCCTGGCTTAGAACATAAGAGTTTCTTCATTACCCTTAAAAAGTAAAATATTCAGTACATTTATCATCTTCTCTTTAAAGCAGTCCTCGACTCTAGCAATTAGACTTTGGTACTCCTCCCCTCTGTCATTCCATAGCACTTGGAAGAATGGCAGCTCAGAGGCATCAGACCTCCTCTAACTTCAAGGGAGGGCGGTGGGAATCAAGGTCAACAGCTCAAGGCTGATTCCTATGAGGCGGAAGCCAGACACACCTCCACCCTCCAACTTTTTACCAATTCTGACACCAGCCAGCCCTCCCACAGCACTCTCTATTTCTCCACTGGGCTCAATAATTTGTTGCAATGGCCACACAGAACTCACAAACCATACTCACTGTCTTAGGTTGGGTTTTCTAGAGAAGCAAGACCGGTAAAGTGTATAAATATATATAGAGAGAGAGATTTATATCAAGGAAACAGCTCGTGTGGTTGTAGAGACTAGAACGTCCCAAGTCTGTGGATCAGGATAGAGGCCTCTCCCAAATCACGCAGCACAGAAGCTGGTGGACCCAAGATCAGCCGGTTGGAGAGCAGGACTCCCGCTCACAGGCTGTGAAGGTCAATGAATCCCAAGATTGGCAAGCAAGAGCACAAGTTTGCGGGGCTGGTGAACCCAAGATCAGCAGATCACAGAACAGCACTCTTGCTCAAAGGCTATGAAGATCAGTGAATCCCCAGACTGACAAGTAAGCTGCTAACTCAAGTCCCAAGAACCAGAGGTCAGGTAAGAGACAACTACTGGATCCAAAACAAGCCAAAAGCCTTGGCAAGGTGAGCAGGAAGGAAGTAGGTGTCCAAGAGTGGAGAGATGAAGGCTGAGGCAGTGGTAAGCTATCACAGGCCCCAGCCCCCCAGGTACCACTCAGCAGATTCCATCATGGGGGTGATCACATATCAAAGTTCAACAGGGAAGTGATCACAACACTATACAACTGCCAAAACTGAGACTCATGGCCCAATATTGTGTTGACACACAATCTTAACCATCACTCTCACAATTATGAGGTTTATTAGGGAAGTAACAGGTTACAATTCAGGCTTAGCAACACTCAGGATACAGCTCTTTGATCAGGATAGCCTCTTTTCAGTCATGCCGTGAGCAGGCTTCTCTCTGGTCCTCAGCTCCTTGCCCTGGCCTCTGCCCTGCTTGAACAAATGTCATGAAGCTCTTTCAGCTCTGCTGATAAGTGCCTGGAGGCACCCCACTCCTCCAGTAAGCCTTAGTCGGAAGGTGTTTAGCTCTCTCGCTCCATGAGTCAGTGAGCCTAGCTCTACCGCCAAGTGCCCGGAGGCATCCTACTCTGCTAGAAAGCCTCCTGCCAGAACACCCTCAGCTCTCTTGCTCTGTGGGTTGGCACACCCATTGTGACTACCTTGCTCCCAGGGCCAGGAAGCCCACTGTGCCTTCTCCTGCTGGTCTTGTGGTTCTGGTGCCTCTGCTACTGCCGTTTCTCTACTGCTGCTTCTTGTCGTCTCTCACCATGTCTGGTGTTACTTCTCTCTCTCTCTGTCTCCTATATCTAGGAAGTTGAAAGCGCAGGGATCCCGAGTCTGAAGGATGCGCTCTGTTCCTGTTTCTTCTTTTTGGTGGTAGTCAGGTCCCCACTTTCCACCTCTGGGATGGCTCACTTTAAGCCTAGTAACTAAAAAAAAAAAAAAAAGCCTAGTAGCATGGTAAAACTGACCAATCCCCTCATTAGGGTTCTGTACACTTTATTTGCATGGTTCTACCCCCACAAGAGTGACATGTATCTTATTTGTATTATTAACAAGCTGTCCAATCCCCTTGGTGGGCCACAAGCACCTTATTTGCATAGTCCCACCTACAGTTGAAAAGCAAAGAGGTAACCTTGAAGACCAAGGAGTGCCTGGCCCAAGCCATGATATTTTCAATCACACCATATGCACGTGAAAGCTGGACAGTGAATAAGAAAGAACGAAGAAGAACGGACGCCTTTGAATTGTGGTGTTGGCAGAGAATATTGAATATCCCATGGACTGCCAAAAGAACGAACAAATCTGTCTTGGAAGAAGTACAACCAGAATGCTCCTTAGAACCAAGGGTGGTGAGACTACATGTTACATACTTTGGACATGTTGTCAGGAGGGATCAGTCCCTGGAGAAGGACATCATGCTTGGTAAAGCACAGGGTCAGCAGAAAAGAGGAAGACACCCAATGAGGTGGATTGTCACAGTGGCTGCAACGATAGGCTCAAGCGTGGCGACCATCAATTACGAGCGTGGCACAGGACTGGCCAGTGTTTTGTTCGGTGGCAAACAGGGTCGCTATGAGTCAGAGCCAATTCGAAGGCACCTAACAACAACAACAGTATACTAGTCATTTGGTGGGAGTTACAAGAACTATGGCTAGTAGGGCCATATTAAGTAATTCACTGCACTGCGGCACTGCAAACCTACTCCTAAGGCACTTTTTACAAGGCATTAACGTGTTTGTTTTAGCCTTCTCCATTGAGCACTAAGATTCTCCAAGGTGGTTTGTGTCTTATTCAATGCCCTATTATAGTGCCTTGGGAAAAATTGATGCCCAGGAAACACTTACTCAATTGATGTATTAACCACTAATATGATGTTTGTTTTTTTTTTTTATGATGTTGTTAGCTGCTGCCAAGTTGACCCCTGACTCATGGTGGCCCCATACACACAGGATCAGACCTTTGTGATCCATAGGGTTTTCATTGGCTGATTTTTCAGAAATAAATCACCAGGCCTTTCTTCCTAGTTCGACTTAGTCCAGAAGCACCACCGAAACCTGTTCCGCGTCCTAGCAACATGTAAGCCTCCACTGGCAAATGGGTGGATGAATGTGCATGGGGCACATTGGCCGGGAACCAAACCTGGGTCTCCCCTATGGAAGGCAAGAATTTTACCACTGAACTATCACTGCCCCCAACCACTAATATACACAAGCACTATATAAGCCCTCAGAAATAAAGGACTATAAACCTACAAAGTGGCAAAGGATAGAGTTCTGAGCAAAGCTTCTCTAGACTTTGCCCCCACCTCTGCAGCTGAGGCAGATTTTCATTTCCTTGTGTCTTCCTCTTTATGTCCCTTCTCTAATTTCTCAATTTCTGGCTGGGGTGGCTCTGGAGCGGCAGCAGCTATGCTCTCATTGATCAGCCCGCAATTTAGAACTGGCATTCCTTTTCATTCCTTGTGGGGTCATCAGCCTCCCCTTCAACGCTTGTAAGTCCATGCCGAGACACAGTGGCCAGGAAAGCATGGCTCCCCTGGGCAGATTCTTTGTGTGGGAGCTGAGGAACCTCAGCCCGCCTCTCCACTTCCTTCCCTCGCATTCCACAGCAGGTGTGGGGGGCGCAATCTCGTCATGCTTCTTGTTAAGCTGCATCTGGTTTTCAGAGTTCCTGATCATTTTCACTTCAAAACGTTAGGCTGTATTTATCTGTCATGTCACCCAAGCTGGTCCTTGGAATTTCTGACCAGGAAACATTTGAGATTTGTTGTTAATGAGCCCTGTGACCTTGAACAAGTGGCTAACCTTCCTGACCCTCAGCCTCCTCTGTAAAAGGAGGGGAGATGGTTGCAAGCATCAAGTGCGTCTAGAGGGTCACATGAACCCTCAGTGCTTGAAATCCCTTTAAATTAGATTAGCAGCTGGTTTAGGCACTGGCCTGCTTGGGGCCACCTGCTGGACACCACCACCATGAAGTCCTCTGTCAGATGCTGACCTCCCAGCCTCCCACTGACACTATCTTGCCTAAACCTGCAGTTCTAAGGAAAAATTCCTCAAAAACCTCTGAGTAGCCTAAGCTTTCCCAGGGCTCCTTGGGGGTTCAAAGGTGAAGTCAATGTTTGCCTCCAAGTAAGACTTCATTAGCTGCTATTGCCAATCAGAGCTGTCTTCTCTGAGCAGACACTGACTCCCTGGAACTTTGCAGGTCAGCAGGTCAACAGCTTAACATGAGGAATCTGCAAATGTCAGTGGTCCCGTCCACCAGAACTGGCAGGTGCACGCAAGCTTCTCTGCCAGCTCAGTGCTCTGGTGGCCCATCAGGGACCAGTGAAAAACACCTGCCTCGTCTTGCTGTGAGAGCCAGGCCCCATCAGACATCAGATTGCAAATCCAAGCTGGAGCCGGAAACTGGAATCTCTCTCCTGGGTGTTCCAGCAGGCTCACTATCAAGCAATGACATGGCTTTCAAGAAGAGCTTGTTTTTCTTCTTATGGTATTTTTATTCCCGTGGGAATCAATAAGTAGAAACCTATTTGTAAGGTAATGGGTGAAAATGATTGCTGGGTTTTTAAGACGCTTTTTCTGATGTTCCAATTTTTATTTAACTCAGTGGTGACAGTTACACTGACAGCCACACTTTTTCGTGATCCAGCGACATCTTCTTTGCTTAATACTGCACTAAACACTGTTGGAAAAGTAACATCTCTTGGATGGCTTTTCCCCCACGGTGTTCGTAGCCTTTGTGACGCCACCTCCGGAGGAGTGACAATGTTTCAGCAAAAGTCCACTCTTTTTTTTTTTTGGTAAAAATATATACACAACACCGCATTAGTGAGTTCAACCTTTTTCAGGTGTACAACTTAATGATGTCAATTACGTTAACCATTCCCATCACTGCAAACAGAAACTCACAGCTTCCCAAACAATGGCTCTCCCTTTCTGCTTCCTTCTCGCCCCTGGTAGAAGTCAACTCTTGATGAAGGAATACAATTTGGGGCAGAGAAGCATCTCAGGATGGGCATAGATGTCTGCCTTCCTCAGGTAAACGTAAAGCCAGTTGCCATGTAGTCAATTCCAAGTCACGGTGACCCCATGTGTGTCAGAGTAGAACTGCACTTCACGAGGTGTTCAATGGCTAATTTTTTCAGAAATAGATTTCCAGGCCTTTCTTCCAAGGCACCTCTGGGTAGGTTCGAACCTCCCACCTTTCAGTTAGCAGCTGAATGTGTTAGCCATTTGCACCACCCAGGGACTCCCTTCCTCAGATTAATGGCTTAGCGGAATGTCCTTGGGAATGACGCTGGCCCAGAGTTGACTGCTACCGCACACACCTCTAGAATAGACTTTATTCTGACTAGGAAAAGGCCACCAAGTGAGCATTTTTTAATTAAAACTCCCTGAACCTTACTTATTAAGAATTTTGGCACAGGCTGAGAGTGAAATTTTTCCTGCATGGTCCTTCTGGGAGCTACCTAGATGACTTTGGCAGTGAATGGATATATAAATAACATTTAGGATTATTATTATTGTGCTAGGTTCTCACCCTGTGAAACTCATGGGGAATTCTAATGCCCAGATTTGCTTGTTATGAATACTGTGCTCTTTACCTGCCTCTAAGTGCACTGGGGATGAGGTAGTTGAAGGCTTTGTGGGGGTTAAAAGAGGGCAACATTTGGAGGGCAACATTTGGAAGATCCATTAATAGAAGTCAGTGTAGAAGTCATTCTGCACATGATTAAATAGGTTACAACAAATTATTCCCTTATTTCAGGTAATTCATTCATTCCCCGAGTCCCCAGGGATGTAAACAGCAGGCAGGTTTTCCACCTGTCTCAGGAATGAATGTGGATTGCATTGGCCCAGTGGGTAATGAGGTTATAGAATAAATGACACTGACCTGGCCACAGAGGAAGAAACTGGGACTTGGCACAGTGTCTTAGTCATCTAGTACTACTACAACAGAAACACCACAAGTGGGTGGCTTTAACAAATAGAAATTTATTCTTTCACAGTCTAGGAGGCTAGACGTCCAAATTCAGGCCGTCAGCTTCAGGGGATGGCTTTCGCTCTGTGTCAGTTCTGGGGGAAAGTACCTGTCATCAATCTTCCCCCTGGTCTAGGAGCTTCTCCTCACAGGAACCCCAGGTCCAAAGGATGTGCTCTTGGTGGCATGAGGTTCCCCAGTCTCTTGTTTCTCTCTTCTGTGTCTCAAAAGAGATTGACTTAAGGCAAAACCAAATCTTATATGTTGAGTCCTGCCTCATTAACTTAACTGCCTCTAATCCTGCCCCGTTAACATCATAGAGGTAGGATTTACAACACAAAGGAAAATCACATCAGATCACAAAGTGGTGGACAATCACACAATACTAGGAATCATGGCCTGGCCAAGTTGACACACATTTTGGAGGGACACAATTCAATCCATAGCACACAGGGAGGCCACACCTTTAACCAGATGGGACACTTTTGGGAGGCAGGGGGTGGGGTGGTGGACTGTTCCCAAAATTTTAGAGGAGAGCTTCTATTTAGAAATGCTGGTACCAGATTCTATGCTGCCCGCTTGGTAAATATTTGAGTCTTCACCACGTGCCAGGAACTGTCCTCCGTACTAGTCCAGGGTGGTAAGGAAGTCAGACAAGATCCCTGGTTTCTGGAAGCTCAAATTCTAGGGTGTGGGTGGGAGAAGACAAATGATAAATAAGTAAACAAGCAAACAAAAGATATGATAAACTCAGAAAGTTAACAATGATGCAGGTCAATAAAACAGAGAACCGTGATGGAAAGTGACTGGGAAAGGTAGATTGGACTATTCTGATAGAGTGAGCAGGGACAGTGTCACAGAGCGGGTAACATTTGAAAGATGAGAAGGAGCCGGACCTGTGAAGTGTTTTCTAAGAAGAAGGAATAGAAGTACAAATACCTTAGTGCAAGAACGTGACTGGCATGTTCCAGGAGCAGAAAGGCCCTATGCAGCCTGGAGACCCTGGGTAGTACAGATAGTTAATGCACTCAGAAGCTAACCAAAAGGTTGGAAGTTTAAGTCCACTCAGAGGTGCTTCAGAAGAAAGGTCTAGAGATCTACTTCTGAAAAACCAGCCATAGAAAACCCTAAGGAGCACAGTTCTGTTCTGACACACATGGGGTAGCCATGAGTTGGAATTTACTTGACAGCAACTAGTTTTATTAAAAGTGCCCATTTGTGAGGCAGAGCCAACATGACACTATAGACAGAAGTACCATGCCATCCCTCTGCACCAAAGGCATGAACAAATGGAAAGAGAACAGCAAAAGAAGCCCACAGCCAACAGAAGAAAGGAAATAATAAATATTAGAGGAGAATTAGATGAAATAGAGAACAGAAAAACAGTGGAAAGAATCAACAAACCAAAAGTGGGTTCTTTGAAAGAATCAACAAAATAGACAAACCACTGGCCAAATTGATGAAAGGAAAACAGGAGAGGAAGCAAATAACCGAAATAGGAAATGACATGGGGGACATTACAACAGACCCAACTGAAATAAAAAGATCATAACAAAGTACTATGAAAAACTATACTCTAACAAATTTGAAAACCTAGAGGAAAGGGACAAATTTCTAGAAACACACTACCTACCTAACCCAACCAAACTGAGGTAGAAAGTTAGAACAGACCCATAACAAGAGAAAAGACTGAAAAGGTAATAAAAAATACTCCTGACAAAAAAGCGCTGGCCCGGATGGCTTCACTGGAGAATTCTACCAGACATTCAGAGAACTTACACCAGTACTACTCAAACTATTTCAGAGCATAGAAAAGGAAGGTATATGTCCAAATTCATTCTATGAAGCCAGTATAACCCTGATACCAAAACCAGAAAAAGACCATAAAAAAAAAAAGAATTACAGACCAATACCTCTCATGAATATAGATGTAAAAATTTTCAACAGAGTTCTAGCCAATAGAATTCAGCATCATATTAAAAAAAAATAATACACGACCGAGTGAGATTCATACCAGGTATGCAAGGATGAATCAACATTAGAAAATCAATCAGCATAATCCACCACATGAACAGAACAAAAGAATCACATGATCATCTCAGTGGATGCAGAAAAGACATTTGATAAAGTCCAACATCCATTCCTGATTTAAAAAAACTCTCAATAAATAGGTAGAGAAGGGAAATTCCTTTACATAATAAAGGGCATCAATTCAAAACCAACAGCCAATATCATTCTTAATGGAGAGAGGATGAAAACATTCCCCCTGAGAACAGGAACAAGACAAGGATGCCCTTTATCACCAATTTAACATTCTTCTGGAAGTCACAGCTAGAGCAATAAGGCAAGGAAAAGAAATAAAGGACATCCAAATTTGTAATGAAGAAGTAAAACTGTCCGTATTTGCAGATGATATGATACTGTACACAGAGAACCCAAAGGACTCAACAAGAAAACACCGGAACTAACAGAAAGATTCAGCAGAGTTACAGGATACAAGATAAACATACAAAAATCAGTTGGATTCCTATATACCAATAAAGAAAACGACGAAAAGGAAATCAGGAAAGCAATATCATTTATGTTGTTGTTGTTAGACGCCATCGAGTCGGTTCCGACTCATAGCAACCCTATAGGACAGAGTAGAACTGCCCCATAGGGCGGTTGGTGGATTTGAACTGCCGACCTTTTGGTTAGCAGCCAAGCTGTTAACCACTACGCCAGGGCTCCAATATCATTTATATTACCCCCTAAAAAAAATTAAATACTTGGGAATAAATCTGACCAGGGACATAAAAGGCCTATACAAAGAAAACTACAAAACACTACGGCAAGAAACCAAGCGGGACTGTGGAGAGCAGGGTAGCTGAAAGCAAATTAAGAAGTAAACAGCATGTGAAGAAAGGAGACAAAGAAGATGATGTAACCTAGAGGAGAAAAACAACTTTATCAACAGAAGAACCAACTGAGTCACAAACAAGGACTTATCAATATCAACCAAATGGGCTCAAAGAGCTCCAGCTAAGTTGTAAACAAGTACTTATCGACACCAGCCAAAAGGGCTCAGAGAGCCCCAACGTGTATAAAAGAAGAGACACTAAGACTCAGCTTTGCTCAGAGCATATCAGAGCCACCTTCTTTCGGACAGTGGAGAGGCGGTGTGAGACCCCTCACTTGCCAGAGGACTCCCTGTGTCAGAGATTGATTGACCAAGGTCCCAGAGCAAGCTGAGTTTGGAAGTAACTGCAATTGGCCCCTGAGCCACCCTGTTCTCCACTCAGTCTGAAGGGAAGTCGATTCCTCTGCGACCCTAGCTTGACGAGAGTCTTGCTGAGGTAGAGGCCTGATATCGTGCTCCTGAGCCCAAGGAGACAACGTGGTCAAGAGTGACAGAGGTGTCTGGACTTTGGACTTTGAACCTTAGTCTTTGGACTTTGGAGTTTGTTTGCCATAAGTGTGCTTGCTCTCTTTCTCTCTCTTACCCTTTTGGTGACTGAGGCCTCTGGCGTCCAGGGTAGCCAAGAACCTGTATGCTTAATAATTAATAAAGACATTGTGGAAAGACACAAATCATTTGGAGTAGTTGATAGTGACCCCCTCCTCACGACAAGGACCTACATATATGGAAAAATACATCATGGTCATGGAAAGGTAGACTCAAATTTGTGAAAATGTCAATTCTACCCAAAGAAATCTACAAATACAATGCAATCCCAATCTAAATACCAACAGAATTCTTTAATGAGATGGAAAAATTAATCATTAACTTTGTATGGAAGAGAAAGAGGCCCTGGAGAAGTAAAGTACTATTGAAAAAAAGAATAAAGTAGGAGGCCTCACACTACCTGGCCTCAGAACCTACTGTATAGCTACAGTAGTCAAAACAGCCTGGTACTGACACAATGACAGACACACTGACGAATGGAACAGAATAAAAAACCTAGATGTAAATCTACCCACCTGTGGTCACTTGATCTTCAATAAAGGCCCAAAGTTCATTAAATGGAGAAAAGACAGTCTTTTTAACAAATGGTTCCAGCAAAACTGAATTTCCATCTGTAAAAAAAATGGAACAGGACCTATACCTCATACCATACACAAAAACTAATTCAAAATGGATCAAAGACCTAAATATAAAACCAAAAACTATAAAGATCATGGAAGAAAAAATAAAGTCAACACTAGAGGCCCTAACACAGAGAACAAATAGGATACAAACCATAACTAAGAACACACAAACACCAGAAGATAAGCTAGATAACTGGGATCTTATAAAAATGAAACACTTATGCTCATCAAAAAACTTTGCCAAAAGACTAAAAATAGAACCTACAGACTAGGAAAAAAAATTTTGGCTACGACAAATCCGACAAAGGTCTAATCTCTAAAAATCTATAGGAAAATCCAAGAACTCATGAAAAGGTTTACAAACAGAAAGAAACAATTTTTGATGGTAACGAGGAAGGGGGGGGTGGGGATGGAAAAACACTAAATAGACAATAGATAAGCTGTAACTTTGATGAAGGGTAAGACAGTACACAATACTAGGGAAACCAGCACAACTTCTCCGAGGCAAGGTCATGGAAGCTTCATAGACACATCCAAATCCCTGAGGGGCCAAATTACTGGGCTGAGGGCTGGGGACCACAGTCTCAGGGGACATCTAGCTCAATTGGCATAACATAATTTATAAAGAAAATGTTCTCCATTTTACTTTGGTGAGTAGCCTCTGGGGTGTTAAAGTTTGTGAGCGACCATCTAAAATATTCTACTGGTCTCACCCCATTCAGAGCAAGCAAGGATGAAGAAAACCAAAGACACAAGGGAAAGATTAGTCCAAAGGACTAATGGACCACAACTACCACAACTTCCACCAGACCGAGTCCAGCACAACTAGATGGTGCCCGGCTACCACCACTGGCTGCTCTGACAGGGATCACAATAGAGGGTTCAGGACAAAGCTGGAGAAAAATGTAAACAAAACTCTAACTCACAAAAAAAGACCAGACTTACTGGTCTTACAGAGACTGGAGAAACCCTGAGAGTATGGCCCCCAACACCCTTTTAACCCAGTACTGAAGACGCTCCTGAAGTTCACCCTTCAGCCAAAGATTAGACAGGCACATAAAATAAAACAAGACTAATTGGGCACACCAGCCCAGGGCAAGGACTTGAAGGCAGGAGGGGACAGGAAAGCTGGTAATGGGGAACCCAAGGTTAAGAAGGGGGGATGTTGACATGTTGTGGGGTTGGCAATCAATGTCACAAAACAATATGCATATTAACTGTTCAAAGAGAAACTAATTTGCTCTGTAAACCTTCATATAAAGTACAATAAAAAATTAATTAATTAAAAAAAGACAAATGTATAGAGACCAAAGTTATTTATTTTAATTTTTATTGTGCTTTAAGTGAAAGTTTACAGATCAAGTCAGCCTCTCATACAAAAATTTATATACACCTTTCTATATACTCCTAATTGCTCTCTCCCTAATAAGACAGCACACTCCTTCCCTCCACTTTCTATTTTCATGTCCATTTGGCCAGCTTCTGACCTCCTCTGCTCTCTCATCTTCTCTCAAGACAGGAAATGCCAACTTAGTCTCATATGTCTACTTGATCCAAAAAGCTCATTTTTCACCAGTATCGTTTTCTTTGCCATAGTCCAGTCCAATCCCTGTCTAAAGAGTTGGCTTTGGGAATGGTTCCTGTCTTGGGCTAACAGAAGGTCTGGGGACCATGACCTCCAGAGTCCTTCTAGTCTCAGTCAGACCATTAAGTCTGGTCTTTTTATGAGAATTTGAGGTCTGCATCCCACTGCTCTCCTGTTCCCTCAGTGGCTCTCAGTTGTACTTCCTGTCAGGGCACTCATCACTTGTAGCTGGGCACCATCTAGGTCTTCTGGTCTCAGACCTACGCAGTCTCTGGCTCATGTGGTCCTTTCTGTCTCTTGGGCTCATAATTACCTTGTGTCTTTGATGTTCTTCATTCTCCCTTGCTCCAGGTGGGTTGAGACCCATTGATGCATCTTAGCTGGCTGGTTGCTAGCATTTAAGACCCCAGAAGCCACTCTCCAAAGTGGGATACAGAATGTTTTCTTAATAGATTTTATTATGCCAATTGACTTAGATGTAAAAATATGGAATGCTTCCTAAATTTGCTTGTCATCCTTGCACAGGGGCCATGCTAATCTTCTCTACATCGTTCCAATTTTAGCATACGTGCTGCCAAGGAAGCTAGCAGGAGACCAAAGTTTATTATTGGCTATCGCCGGGAGGAAGGAGCAGAAAGGAGGGGGGATTAATGGTGATGGAAAAATTGTATTGATTATGGGTAAGGTTGCATAGCCAATTATTGTATCTGTCTTTAATAAGGTGTACACCTGTAAAAGTCAAATTGCCAAGAGTTGTGTGATAGATATACAGTCATGCACAGTATAATGTCCAGTGTTGGTGGTCTGGCTCCAGCCCTCCAGGGGATACCCACCTGCCCTTCCTGGTGCTCAACAGCTTCAAATCCCATGGCATGCTGGTGAAGCTCATAACCCTTTATTTTCCAGAACCTGTCCCCCTCCATCAGCGTGCACAAGGTAAACCTGAACAGGGTCAAGCGCTGCCTCCTCTTCATCTGACTCCCAGGAGCTGGATTTCCGCCATTGGAGTATCAAAGTCGTTCCCGTGGGCGCAAGTTGTGGGATGAAGAAACTTCTCCAGGAGAAGTTTCCCAACATGAGCAGTCTGCTGGACATCAGAGAGTGCCTGGCCAAGGGCAAAGGGCTGTCAGAGAGCTAGGCGAGCGCGACATTACAACATTATAGAGCTGCCTCAGGCAATTTACCGCGGGGCCACTTGGAGGCCCAGCAGAGCACCATGGGCTCTCTGAGATGGTCCTAGATGACACCGCAGCTCATCGAGATCCAAGAGGGTGTTGGGGAGGGGAACGTGCTTTCCACAGTTTTGTGCACAAGATGGAGGAGCTGCAGGCCATCCTGGAGCCCAAGAAGGAGACGCTGCGCTAAGGCCTAGAGGGAGGATCAGCAGCCCCACAATGTTTAGCGCAAGGGGAGCAGTGAGAGGCCACAACAAGAGGCCTGCGGGCGTGAAGAGGGCACGGGCAGAGGTCCATGGGGACAGTGATGCCAAGGTCTAGGGACCCTGCTGGCCTGAGGAAGAAGATGAAGCTGAGTATTTCCACCAGGCACGGACAAGGAGCCGGATGAGGAGCCTGACGAGGACAAGTTCCCCAGGCTGACCAAGCAGAGACAGCCTGCCAGGACTCCACACAAGAAGGGTGTGACAAGAAGCCCTCAAAGCCCAAGAGTAGGTCCTGGGAGCCCAGGCCAAGCTGGGGCCCAGCGGGGTGTCTGGAACTTGTACAGGGCCGAGAGAGCCCTGCCCTGGGGCTCCCGTGGGCTGCAGGTACAGCCCACTTCCTCTCATAAAGGAGCCTGTTTCCCTGACTCCGCTTCTAACCCCACAGTAAATGACTGATGTTCCCAAAAAGAGAAAACAAAACCTCTCCCTACTTTTCTCTGGGGATTCCCACATCCCTACGGTGCAGCAAGCCCACCCCGCAGCCCCCACCCTTGGGAACAGGCGCCCCTGCCACTGGGAGCTGTGGGGCTCCACCTGGCCCCTCAGAGCCCAAGGCTGGCCCGCATCTTGTGGTCCCCCCGGGCAGGCCTGGGCCACCGAGACAGGACTCCAGCTGCCCTGCCCATGCTGGGAATCTCCCCTCCTTGACCTTCAAGTGCTGCTGGGCACACCCCAGAGAGCCACACCCAATACTCACCTGAGGCGTCAGCAGAGCCCCTCGCCCGGCAGACCTAGGTGTTTGCACAATGCCCAAATCACATAGGGTCTTATTTCACAGAAGGTATTTTTTTTTTTTTATTATGGTTGTTAAGCAATACATACCTGTATTTACAAGAAAGACCAAAAAAAAAAAAAAAAAAAGTAGCTGCTGAGGCTGCTTATGTACAACCAAACACCTCATGGGATTTGGCTGCTTGGTTTGGAGATTTAGGGTCATGGTTTCGTGGGACACCCCAGTTAATTGGCCTAATAACATGTTTAGTGTTTCTGTTCTACCTCCTAGTTCATTGCCTAGTGTCTGGGGTCTTAAAAGCTTGGAAGCAGCCATCTTAGTCACAACAATTATCTCTGTCTGCCTGGAGCAACAGAGGAAGGAGAGTCAGGAATAGGAGGAGGAAATGGAATGTGTGGCTAATTGCCTCCATGAACAACTGCCTCCTTTGCCATGAGACCAGAATTGGCCTATAAAAGAATCCTGATCAAAAGGGGGAAAATGCAAAACAGAATTTCAAATTTTCATGGACTCCAGACGTTCTGGAGTATGGAGGTAGATGAGCCCCTGAGACTATTGCCCTCAGATAATCTTTAAACCTTAAATTAAAAATACCCCCTGAAGTCTTCCTAAAACCAAACAATAGTTTAACTTAACTAGTAAAAAATGTCTGCTTTGAGCATTAAGTCCTTTGAAGAACCATCTATATGAGATCAAAACGACAACAGCGACTTGAAAGACTAGATGGAAACCTTAGGGGGAGGAACATCTCAGAAAAGGAGGTTAAGAATGGTTTCACAACTCAAAGAATGTAATCAATGTCACTGAATTGTACTTTGAATGGGTGTATGTTTTGCTGTGTATATTCTCAACCACAGCAACAAAATAAATAAAAATTTTAAAACCCTATGGATTACAACGGTCTCATCCACAACGGGTCATAAGGTCGACACAGTACTGGGCAGCATTTCATTCTGTTGAACGTGGGGTCACCATGAATGAGGGGCAAACACAATGGCAGCTAAAACAACAACCTCTAATACAGAGATAAATAGAGACTATCTTGAGCAGATAAAGACTTTTATTATTTTCAAAGATGTAAGACTTCGTAGCTTTCCTTGGGGACCATTGGCGGAGACTCAGTTCTCACAGACACTTCCTTCTTGTTTGTCACCTTTGTGCTTATCACAGCATATGAAAAGCTCTTGTTCTCTCCTCATTAAGAAGGAGACCACCTGGTTAGGGTTCTACCCATCAGAATAACCCTCTAGGAGGTTTCAGCTCCAGCAAAGCTGCAGCAGACACGGAGCACTGTACACGTGACCTGGACGTGACCTAGGCTCAGCGATCTGTCTAAACTAGTCCGGAACAAACTACAGGGCTGTGCAACTTAGGTTTTTTCCCCGAGCATCAACTCTATAATTCAGTGATCCCATCTTACTCTTTCCCTTGCCCAGGCTCAACCATTCATTCTTTATTCCTATCCAGGGCTCCCTTTCCCCCACTTCTCTGAATAAAGTTTAAAATGGAGCTATAAGAATGGATATAGCAGCTCTTTGTCTGTCAGAGAAAGATTAGCTAAGGATAGTTACGGGCCCCAGGCAAAGATGGAGATGCAGCCTGCCTCTTGAAGGCTTGATGGGAGGATTTTATTGTGATTATAAAAATGCACATTCTTTTAAAAGTTTAGAGCTAGGTTACTTCTTTCTTTTAGTCACAGGAAGCCATATACTTATTAAGACACTCTTTCTTTTCTTTAAGCTGAGACTCACAGCATGTTCACTAAGGAATATGGAGGGTGCACAGGGCCTTGGCCGAGAACCTTACCTCTGTCTGCGCAGGCGGACTCCACTTTAGGAGCTTCATGCCACTTGGTAATACACACAAGTCACAACCCTTTGTGCCATGGAGCAAGCCCACAGCAGGAGCTTTGATATACTTTTTCCAACAGGCAAGGCAATGAAAATAATGACCTTTTGATATTCTCTCTATCTCATGGCTCCTTTGACTTCTTTATTAGGTGACTAATGATTATGATCAAATAGATATCATGTATAGAAAGTGCTCTAAAAAATACAATCTTATTATTTTTATAAGGGTTAAATTTTCATTCCAGAGTTTCTACTCATAATGTTCATAACCATTTATCATCATCCCTACTGTCACTTAACCAATGACTATCCTAAGTCCCTGCTTGATAATCAACTCTCAAAATCAGGGCCCAGGCTTTCCTCCCAGCTGACAACCCAGTATCCCAACTTCATACAGAGGCCATCCATTCTCAATTGTGGTCTTGAAGTAAGAAGATCTTAACTAAATAAACCAAACCCATTGCTGTCCGGTCGATTCTAACTCACAGCAACCCTATAGGACAGAGTAGAACTGTCCCATATGGTTTCCAAACCTGTAATCTTTATGGAAGCAGACTGCCACATCTTTCTCCCTCAGAGTAGCTGGTGGGTTCAAACCAACGACTTTTTGGTTAGCAGCTGAGCACCAGGACACCTTAAAAAGACTTTACACTGCACATATATCTCATTTGATCCATAAAAAAATCCTTGCAAGCTAGATATTAACCAGTTGCCATCGAGTCGATTCTAACTCATAGCAACTGCTTGTGTGTCAGGGTAGAACTGCTCCTCATAGGGTTTTTAATGGCTGATTTTTTTAAAGTAGATCGCCAAATCTTTTTCTTCTAAGATGCCTCTGGGTGGACTCAAACCTCCAACTTTTTGGTTAGCAGCCAAGCATCTAAACAGTTTGCACCACCCAGGGACTCCAGCTAGATACTGTTGTTGTTAGGTTCTATCAAGCTGGTTCCAACCCATAGCGACCCTATGTACAACAGAAGGAAACGTTATCTGGTCCTGTGCATTTTCACAATTGTTGCTATATTTGAGCCCATTGTTGCAGCCTCAATACATCTCTTTGAGGGTCTTCCTCTTTTTTGCTGACCATCTACTTAACCAATCATAACGTCCTTCTCCAGGAACTGGTCCTTCCTGATAACATGCCCAAAGTATGTGAGACGCAGTCTCGCCATCCTTGCTTCTAAGGAGCATTCTGGCTGTACTTCTTCCAAGACAGACTTGTTTGTTCTTTTGTCAGTCCATGTTATATTCAGTATTCTTTGCCAACACCATAATTCAAAGGCGTCAATTCTTCTTCAGTCTTCCTTATTCATTGTTCAGCTTTTGCACACATATGAAGTGATTGAAAATATTAAGGCTTGGGTCAGGCGCACCTTAGTCCTCAAAACGACATCTTTCCTTTTCAACATTTTAAAAAGGTCTTTTGCAGCAGATTTGCTCAATGTGACGCATCATTTGATTTCTTTAGTGCTGCTTCCGTGGGTATTGATTGTGGATCCAAACAAAATGAAATCCTTAACAACTTCGATATTTTCTCTTTTTATCATGATGTTGCTTATTGGTCCAGCTGTGAGAATGTTTGTTTTCTTTATGTTGAAGTTGAGGTGTAATCCATACCGAAGGCTGTGGTCTTTGATTTTCATCAGTAAGTGCCTCTAGCTCACTTCGCTTTTAGCAAGCAAGGTTGTGTCATCTACGTATCACAGGTTGTTAACGAGTCTTCCACCAATCCTGATGCCACTTTCTTCTTAAATCTTTGGATTATTTGCTCAGCAGACAGATTGAATAAGTATGGTGAAAGGATATAGCCCTAACACATACTTTTCCTGATTTTAAACCACGAACTGGTTCTGTTTGAATGACTGCCTCTTGGTCTATGTACAGGTTCCTCATGAACACAATTGAGTGTTCTGGAATTCCCATTCTTCACAACGTTATTCATAATTTGTCATGATCCACACAGCCCAAAGCCTTTACAGAGTCAATAATACACAGGTAAACATCTTTCTGGTATTCTCTGCTTTCGGTCAAGATCCATCTGACATCAACAAAGTTGTCCCTCCTTCCACATCCTCTTCAGAATCAGGCTCGAATTTCTGGCAGTTTCTTGTCGATGTACTGCTACAACCATTTTTGAATTATCTTCAGCAAAATTTTACTTTCGTGTGAAATTAATGATATCGTTCGATAATTTCTACATTCTGTTGGATCACCTTTCTTTGGAATGGGCACAAATATGGATCTCTTCCAGTAGGTTGGCCAGGTAGCTGTTTTCCAAATTTCTTGGCATAGATGAATGAGCACCTCCAGGTCTGCATCTGTTTGTTGAAATATCTCAATTGGTATTCTGTCAATTCCTGGAGCCTCGTTTTTCACCAAAGCCTTCAGTGCAGCTTAGACTTCTTCCCTCAATACCGTCAGTTCTTAATCATATGTTACCTCCTGAAATGGTTGGACACTGACCAATTCTTTTTGGTATAGTGACTCTGTGTATTTCTTCCATCTTCTTCTAAAGCTTCTTGCATCACTCAATATTTTCCCACAGAATCCTTCAATATTGCAACTGGACGCTTGAATTTTTTCTTCAGTTCTTTCAGCTTGAGAAATGCTGGGAGTGTTCTTCCTCTTTGATTTTCTAAATGCAGCTTTTTGCATTTCATTATAATACTTTCTCTTCTCAAGGTGCCCTAGAAATCTTCTGTTCAGCTCTTTTACTTCATCATTTCTTCCATTTGCTTTAGCTACTCTACAGTTCAAGAGGAAATTTCAGAGTCTCTTCTGACATCCATTTTGGTCTTTTCTTTCTTTGCTGTCTTTTTAATGACCTTTTGCTTTCTTTGTGTACTATGTCATCCCACAACTTGTCTGGTCTTCAGTCATTAGTGTTCAGTGTGTCAAATCTATTCTTGAGATGGTCTCTAAACTCAGGTGGGATATGCTCAGGGTTGTATTTTGGTTCTCGTGGACTTGTTTTAGTTTTCTTCAGCTTCATCTTGAACTTACCTATGAGCAATTGATGGTCTGTTTCACAGTCAGCCCCTGGCCTTCTTCTGATTCATAATATTGTGCTTTTCCATTGTCTCTTTCTACAGATGTAGTTGATTTGATTCCTGTGTTTTCTATCTGGTTAGGTCTATGTGTATAGTTGCCATTTATGTTGCTTATGGTAGCTAGATATTACTACTCTCATTTTATAGTTGAGGAAAATGAGGCTCACATAGATTAGATGACAATGCTAGTAAGTGACAAAGCCAGGATTCAATTCAGGTTATCTGAATACCAATCCTTGCTCTTAACTATTATACTGTCCCCAACCCCAATGACTATCAAAGTTGTGCATCTGACAACCACTTACCTACACGGAATAGCTATCCTGTAGATTCTTACCAAGGACTAAAATCGTGACATCTAAGTTATCCAGTCTTTACACAAAACCCTAGACAGGAAGTAATATTATTTATGTAGAAGGTACCTGAATTCTACCGATAGGCAGTACGGTATAGTGCTTAAGTGCCCAGGCTCTGGAACCAGACTGCTTGGGTTTAGCAGCTGAATGACCTTACCCAAGGTACTTAACTTCCACAATTCAGTTTCTACTTCTGTACAATGAGGATGATGATGATGATGATGATACCAATGTCACTGAGTCGTTGTGAAGATAAAATAAACCGATGCATATAAAGTACTAAGAATGGTTCATAGTTCTTAGAAATGATTATCATCCATTTCTATAGCCATATGACTCTTACATATTTTTGATCACATATTCCTTGAGATTCTGATGACAGTTATGTATTTATATATCAATTAGTGTACTTTCTGGTTCAAGTAACAAAAAACATGGCTCAACTGGCTTAAAATAGGACAGAACATATGAAAACGTCTGAAATCTAGAGGTAGAGTAGATACCAGGCACAGTGCAATCAGCAGTTAAGGATGTCATCAGCAGCCCACTTCTCTCTGTTACTCTCTTCTGCCATCACAGCATCAGCCACATCCTTTGGTTGGCTCACAGGGACAGTAGCGGCTTCCAGTTACAATGACAGCTTTGGGTTTCCTGCTCAGATCTCGAAAGACAGAAGGAGTAAGTTCCTCCTCCTTATGGTTGGGCCAATTCAGGTCACACACCCACTGGCAGACCACTAAAAGTTGCCAGAGGATGTCTGTCAAGGCCACAATTTGGAGCTGAGGATGAGAGGGGTGCCTATACAATAGCGGGGTTCTTCTAGAAAGATAAGACTAACAGCAACAGCTTCAAAGTTCAACATAAAGCTTGGCAGATAATTTCTGAAGTTTCACAGTCTCCAGACTAAGATCTCTGTGATAGATATTTTAAACGTTACCCATGGATAAAGCCAGACTTCCAGAAAGTTGTATATGTGAAGCATATAGTTTTTACCCTTTTTAGAACCATGGTTACAGAATTGCACATCAGCATTATGCTATGAAGGAGCCCTGATGGTGCAATGGTTAAGCACTCTACTGCTAACCGAAAGGTTTGTGGTTCAAACCCACCAGCCTCTCTGTGAGAGAAAGACCTGGTGATCTGCTCCCATAAGATCACAGCCAAGAAAACCCTATGGGGCAGTTCTACTCTATCACATGAGGTTGCTATGAGTTGAAACAGACTCGACAGCACCTAAGAACAACGTAATATTATGCTATGGGTCTCTTCTTCACCAATAGCAGTATTAGGAAAAATTGTACTTCTCCTGAACAACTCATTTGATCTCAGTTTATGGGCACTGTGAAACACACGTGTAACCATATTTTCCTCTTCCCTGAGGCCTCTAGGAATGTTACATTTATAGCTTACCTCAAGGAAAAGGTAGAATTTATTTATCTGTGCTAATTTTATACCTTGTTTTATTTTTTTCCTATCAATAGTTCCTCTTCCTCCTAACTCAAGTAATTTTTTGTATTGTAAGTAAATTTTTAGCCACACAATTTCTTTATGGAAGAAACAGGTGTTATTTATAGTAACAAGTAAATACTTTAAAATAGTCCCAAATATGACATTCTTCAAGTTGTGCAACAATTCTCAACTTCTCACCCTCCTTTTCTGGATTATCCCTCCACCATTAACATAAACTCACTGCTCCTTAAGCTTTACTATCTAACCTTTCAAGTTACTGTTGTCAATTTGAGCCCATATAGGTAGTTCTTTAAAAGGATATAGTGCTCAAGGCAGATGTCTGTTACTAATTAAGCTAAACTTTTGTTTGGTTTAAAGAGGACTTCAAGGGGTATTTTTGGTTTAAGGTTTAAAGATTATCTCAGGGCAATAGTTTTGAGGGTTCATCCAGCCTCAGTGTCTTGACAAAATCTGAATTCTGTGAAAATTTGAAATTCTGTTCTACATCCATCTCCCTTTTTGATCAGGATTCTTCTATAGAATCTTTGATCAAAACGTTCAGTAATGGTAGCCAGGTGCCATCCAGTTCTTATGGTCTCAGGGCCCAGGCCACTGATTTTCAAAGTGGGCTTTTCTAGGCCCAGAGCTCGGTGGTGGTACCTTGGGCACCAACTGTGAATGTGTGTGTGGCTTCTGCCTCCTCTTCCCCTGTTTAATCAGAAATGTTCATTATTTCTCTGTAATACAATAGACATAGCCTAAAATTTCATTTGAAAAAAAAGAAGTTCGCAAATTTGGAAAAAATGATTTACACCCAACAATGTCAACCACAGTATTATTAATAATTAATGATATTAATTTAAAAAAGCAAAGCAATCTAAATGTACTGTTAAGGGAATAATTTAATAAGATATCTGTTCATAAAATTAAATACATTGAAATTAAAAATTATATTCACAAGGAGTTTGTAATAAAATGGGAAATCTGTTGGCTTATAATATTAGCTAAAAAATACAGCAGGCAAAATCGAGTATGGATCTTCCATTTCTGACAAAACAATAATCACCCCCCCAAAAAAAACAAAACCAGAAATGTTAGATTAGAATTTTTTTTTAAATAAATTTAAATACATACCTGCAAAATTAAAAAAGAAAGGAAGGGAAAAGGGTAGTGAAGGAGGGGAGTGGGGAGAAAGGAGCAAGGGGAGCCCAGGTGACAGAAATAAAACAGGAGTTCAAAATCGGAGGTACAGTTATTTGAACTCATACCATGGAATTCCAGGAGAACATCGGATCCAGATACATACTCTGACAGCTAAGAGATAAACCTTTTGCATCCATGTTGGGACAAAGACAAAATGTTGTGACTAGGCAAGCGGGGGGGGGGGGGGAGTTCGAACTGAAATTTCTGCATAAAACCAGAATCCTGGCCCTTCCTGAATTGGGGAGAATAGAACCTACCAACACAGAGAAGCACCAAGAAAACTTCTCTATTTCCATGGAGGGAATAGGGGAATCTCTAAAAGCCTTTCAAGCCTCTTACAAAGACGTGATGTCCAATATATTTTATTTATGAACTGGTAATCCCAAACTGAGAAACTAATGAAAAAAGTAGTCAGAGGTTGGTGAAACCTTTAGGAACTGGAAAAATCATATGCAAAATCTGCTTTTTAATGATACTTTCACAGACTTTGATTAAAAAACAGTGAAGATGTGTATACAATCTAAGTGATCAAAGCAGATGCAGTCGACAGAAGAATTTGCACTCCAACTTGAAAAAAAAAACAATCTGAAAGAGATTATAAAATAAACATGCTTAAAAGTATCAAAGAGATAAAATAAAAAATAGATGCATAATGAAAGAATGAGATACAATGAATTAAAAATACAATCGTTGAAAGTAAGAAACCAATAAAACAGGAGATTATTGTCAGCTAAAGTTAGAATCAGTAAACTAGAAAACAAATGTAAGAAGTTTCTTAAAACACACCCCAGGAAAAGAAAATATGAACAATGATACAGAAATTTTAAGAATTCGGAGCACAGAATAAGAATGTACAGTATATAAAGAAAAAAGAGAATGAAAGAGAGGCAAATATCCAAAAAGGAAACAACTGAGAATTTTCTCTGAAATGGTAATAAATACAAATCCTCAGATAGGAAAAGTAATGGAAGTCTTGAGTAGAAAAAGTAAACATAAGTCTATATCTAAACAATAAAAAACCAAACTTGTTTCTGTTGAGTCTATGGTTAAACACTCTTCTAGATGTTGTTATGAAGGTATTTAAATGTGATTAACATTTAAATCAGTTGACCTTAAATAAAGCATTTTTACTCTCCATAATGTGGGTAAGACTTATCCAATTAGTTGAAGGCCTTAAGAGCAAAAACTGTGGTTTCTCAAGGGAGAAGAGTTCTCCCTCAAAACTAGAAATAAATATCCTCCTGGAATTTCTAGCTCACCACCTGGCCTATTAATTGGGGACACAAGACTGTTAAAATTTCCAGCCTCTGCAATTTTGTAAGCCAAATCCTTAAAATCTCTCTCTTGATACAAATACAGATACAATTGCTTACTGGTTCTATCTTTTGGAAAATCCTAAGACAGTAATGTTCGTCTTTACCCCTATGAAATTATTTATTTATATTACCTTCAAATGTCTTTCTCTGAGACAAATATAAACTCCAGACTCTTGAGTCAACCACTCTTGACATTTTGGGATGTTTTCCAATGGCCTGTAGAATTTATGTACACATATGTTAATTTTTTCCAGAAAGGCTTTGGTTTGGGGGATGTCTACTTTAATATATGAGTAATATTAAATATTATATCCACTACTTTTTGCATTCTAGGCCTCCTCTAGCAATGCGACATGGATTTATCCTTCTAGAAATGGCCACTATGTTTAATATGTTTCAAAAGTATGATATTCTCAGCAGGTTTTTGGTAGCTGCTCTTCATCAAGTTAAGCAAAGTATTTTCATTGTAGTTTATGGTTTTTATCCTGAATGATTCTTGCATGTTACGCTTTTGGGACATTACAAGGCTTTACAAGATAGGTTTGTTCTTTATGTCAAGATCTATTCAACATTTTTCTACAGGAGTTATCTAACAGAGTAAGAAAAAAATTAAACAAAAAGAAAATCAGAGGTAAAGGGGTTAAAAATAAAGAATAATGTCATTATTCATAAATAACATGATTTTTCTATGCAGAAAAATCCAAGAAAATTTTCAGATAAATGATTAGAATTAGTAAAGATTTCAACAAACATACTAAATACACCCGCCATATAAATGCAAATTAGTGCATTATCAATTATATTGCCCACGTCTAGAGGGATAAATCTAAGTCACATTGTTGGAGCCGGCCTAGAAATCAGATAGTGAATATTTACATGTGAACACGGACGGCCTGTGAAACCAAAGCTTGTCTGTAAAGAAATGAACACACACATCCCTTAGGGAACACTCCAAAATGTCCAGAGTGGCTGACTCTAGGGAGTGGGATTTTTATGAATGGCTTTTATTTTTTATCTCTGTAATTATCTGCATTTTACAAAATTTCTTTAGCCCTCATCTTTTCTCCATTCTGTAGTAGTGTACACCTTCATTTCTCCTGCTCTGTTTTGTATAACTGTACCATCAAATCACGTGATATACTTTTCCCTTAGGTAGCCTGGATTATAACACCTTAACCTATATAGTGCAGTATCTCAAACTTGCACAGCCCTTGGTGGACAACATGGCAGAGAAATACTGAACAGGGCCTGCCTTCAGTACACTGAGGGAGGCGATTGCTGGGGTGAGAAGGTGTCACAGTGTCTAAAATCCCACCATTTAAACTTTCAGGTTAAGCATGGCCCTCTCTGGGTTCCTTTTTAAAGATTCTAATTCTACTGGGAGGGAGTAAGACATTAAACCATTCTCCTGTTTAAATCTCCTTATAAATGCAAGAGAATGGAGGAGATAAACAAAAGGAAAAATACTGTTTCGAAGAATTTGGCCTCAGACTACCTGACAGTGAGTTCCTATCACTTGACGTGGCTAGGAAGTCTCTCAGAAAAATCGGAAAGGAGATTGGCTCATAAAAGCCGAGTTGTTCCATGATATGCTGGTGTTACTTTCTACTAAGACTTCCTCAGGTAATTCTGCCAGAATCTGTTCTATAGAAATTCTTAGGATCCAGTTTTTCAGAATTGGGGAAGTCCTCTCAGTCTTATGTCCAAGTACGTGGCTCATGAAAGTAAGTGAGAAAACCCATCAGGGTGCCTCTTTTGATAAGTGGGAGTTGCTAGGGTAGGGAGGCTTCCCTGCTTAGCCCTCAGCCCAGAGCAAGGGCCCACCCTGAAGGCAGCAGCAGGGCTGTCCAAGTGCCCTCTGCCCAACCAACACCCCTGGGGAAGTCTGGACTATTCACAGGACCTGTTTCCAGCTCTTGCCTCTCACTTAGACCCACTGGGCATGAGTCCAATGTGGTCACTTCCTTAGCCTGCTCAGGTTGGTGTTTGGGTTTAGTAGCTGAGGATTCCTGTAAATAATGGGCATAGAGAAGACTAGAAACCCAGAAACTCTGAGTAAAAACTGGATATCTCTAAGTTATCTCAAATTTTTTTTTTCAAACCACATGGGAGGTTAAAAATAGATAGAAATTTATTCAGTCACAGGTTCGTTCCCCCAGTAAACAACCACGGAGCATCGACCCATGAATAAGGCCCCCTGCTAGGCGCTGAGGGTGTGGATGCAGCACCAACCCTGTTCCAAGACCTCAGCACTAGAAGGGGGAGAGATGACGAAGGCAAACAGCCATGCAACAAAGCAACATAAGGAAAGTATCACTGAGTTCCAAGACAAATTCGTGGATGAGCACTAGGGCTAGGTAGGGTTGCAATCCCGGCTCCAACACTTTCTAGCTGCATGATTCTGGGCAATCATATAATAGCCAATATGTACTGAGCGTGTGCTGTATACCAGGCATTGTACGGAACACTCTAACACGCATTCTCGTTTAATTTTGTTTAATTGAGGTAGATATATATGTAACAAAGCACTTGCCATTTTAACATTCTTCACATGTATAATTCAGTGACGTTGTTGTCGTCAGCTGCTGTTGCATCAGTTCTGACTCACAGCGACCCTATATACAACAGAACAAAACACTGCCAAGTCCTGTGTCATCCTCACAATTGTTATGTTTGAGCCCATTGTTGCAGCCACTGTGTCAATCCATCTAGTTGAGGGTCTTCCTCTTTTTCTCTGACCCTTTACTTTACCAAGCATGATGTCCTTCTCCAGAGACTGGCCCTCCTGATAACATGTCCAAAGTATGTGAGACAAAGCCTCGCCATCCTTGCTTCTAAGGAACATTCTGGCTATACTTTTTCCAAGACAGATTTGTTCATTCTTCTGGCTCAAAAAAAAAAAAAAATTCTGGCAGTCCCTGGTATATTCAATATTCTTCACCAACACCATAATTCAAAGGCATCGATTCTTCTTCAATGTTCCTTATTCATTGTCCAGCTTTCTCATGCGTATGACATGATTGAAAACACAATGGCTTGAGTCAGGAGAACTTAATTGTGCTCATGATGAACCTGTACATAGATTAAGAGGCAGTCTTTCAGACAGAACAAGGGGATACTGAGAGGTTTAAAGTCAGGAAAGGTGTGCATCAGAGTTGTATCCTTTCACCATACTTATTCAATCTGCATGATGAGCGATCTGAGAAGCTGGAGTGTATGGAGAATGGGGCATCAAGATTGGAGGACGACTCATTAATAACCTGCAATATGCAGATGATACACCTTGCTTGCTGAAAGTGAAGAGGACTTGAAGCACTTACTGATGACGATCAAAGACCACAGCCTTCAGTATGGATTACACCTCAGTGACATTAGTTATGTTTATCATGTTGTTCAACCATCACCATTATCCATTTCCACAGTTTAAATCTTATAACAATCATAGAAGGTATTGTTGTTTTTTTATAGACTAGGAAATTGAAGATTAGAAGCACGCACTGAGACGAAGTTCGACTGAGATGAAGATAGATTGAATTGTCACCCCCAAAAATTTATGTTGAAGTTCTAAGTTCTAGTACTTGCAAATGTAACTTTGTTTGGAAATAGGGTCTCTTGAAGATGTTATCAGTTAACATGAGGTCATACTGGAGTAGGGTGGGTCCTAATCCAAGCTGAATGATGTCCTTACCAAAGAGAAGAGACACAGACAGACACACAGGGGAAGATGGTCATGTGAGGAAGCCTCTACTAGCCAAGAAGCACCACAGAGCACCTGGGACTAGAAGAATCTGAAAGAGAAAAGAAAGGATCTTCCCCTGGGGTCTTCAAAGACACGATAGCCCTGCTGACACCCTGAATTCAGACTAATAACTTCAGAACTCTGAGACAAAAAATTGCTGTTTTATACCACCCAGTTTGTGGTATTTGTCACAGTAGTCCTTGGAAACCACTAGAGGCACCAACGCCTGTGAGAGGAAAAGGAGGAAGCAAGATTGGGCAGAAGAAGACGTTGAATGCCTCTGCCCACCTAGTAGGGAGCTCTGGAACTACTTATCACCTGACACAATGTTCTGCTTTGGGCTACCCCAGGAAAGACATGACCCCCAAGAGGGCAGCTCTCTGCAGCTGAGGGAGACCCTTAGTCAGGCCCTATGTTTCTGGATGCTACCTGCTGGCTACACTTTCCGCAGCTGGGCAGGAAGACCTGAGCAGCACCTATCTGTGTTTACCACAAGAACCTCCTGCAAACTATCAGGGTTAGAAACATATATATATATACATATATATATATATATATACAGGAAACCCTGGCGCCGTAGTGGTTAAGTGCTACAGCTGCTAACCAAAGGGCCAGCAGTTCAAATCTGCCAGGCACGCCTTGGAAACTCTATGGGGCAGTTCAACTCTGTCCTATACGGTCGCTATGAGTCAGAATCAACTCGACGGCGCTGGGTTTGGGGTTTTTTGGGTTTATATACATAGTGCTGGAAAGCCGGGTGGCATAGTGGTTAAGTACTATGGCTGCTAACCAAGAGGCTGGCAGTTCGAATCCACCAGATGTTCCTTGGAAACTCTATGGGGCAGTTCTACTCTGTCCTATAGGGTCACTATGAGTCGGAATCGACTCAACAGCAGTGGGTTTGGTTTTTTTGGTATATATAGTGCTGGCACAGAGTAGTTGCTCAATAAACTGTGACTTGTAGCTGCTAACTGAAAGGTCATTGGTTCAAACCTACTGGCTGCTCTGTGGGAGAAAGTTGTGGCAGTCTGCTTCAGTTAAGATTTACAGCATTGGAAACCCTATGGAGCAGTTCTACTCCGTCCTATAGGGTCACTATGAGTTGGAATTGACTCAATGGCAGTGGGTTTGTTCAACCCAGAGTCTGGGTAGGAAAAATATCACAGTAACTCCTGAAAGGTAGAACTCAAGGAAAATATGTTCCACATTGATTGGACCTTAAAGTTCTGTTTCTCCCTTCCCTTCTCAGAGGCAGACTGATGCTGAGGCTCAACCCAGCTACGAAGGGCAGTTCTGTGGCAGAGAGTGTAGTGGACAAAGAAGCTCAGTTACAGGTGCAGGTGGGCTGTGAGCGAAGGGAAGAACTGGTTGGTAGTATGCTTTTCTTTGGGTATTATCAGATGGAATTTGCTAGTTTTGTGAGCATTTAGTAGAAATCTTTTGTAGGGATGGTGTTCCATGAAAAAAATCCTTTGGCTGGGTGGGAGGTCACTTGTTATTCACCAGTAGGATGGTACAGAGTGAGGAGGTGGTTGCAGCAATTTTTGGATGCTCGTCAAAGCTAAGCTTTGTAGGAGCCAAAGTGGAATGTGTGTGGACTTCATGGTCAGGTCAAGAGGAGCAGTGATGGAGCTGTAGTTATTAAGCAAGCCCACGCTCTCTAATTATTCGCAGCCAAATGTGTTCCTAAAATACAAAAATGACGATGGAGATGATGAGAAATTTGCATTAGAACATGTATCCCACATGAGTAGAAGGAAGCCTGGCTGCCTACTGTTAGTGATCCTGTCTGTCTAATGGAAGCTAATTACTAATGTGCATGACATTTGAGGAAACCCTGGTGGAGTAGTGGTTAAGTGCTATGGCTGCCAACCAAGAGGTTGGCAGTTCGAATCCACGAGGCGCTCCTTGGAAACTCTATCGGGCAGTTCTACTCTGTCCTATAGGGTTGCTACGAGTTGGAATCGACTTGACAGCAGTAGGTTTGGTTTTTTGGTTTTTTTATGACATTTGAAAGAAGGCAATGGTGTTCAGTTGTAGAATTCTCACCTTCCATGGTGGGGGGCCTGGGTTCAATTTCCCACCAATGTATCTCATACCCAGCCACCACCTAACTCGGTGGAGGCTTGTGTGTTGCTATGATGCTGAATAGGTTTCAGTGAAGCTCCCAGACTAAGAGAGACTAGGAAGAAAGGTCTGGTGATCTATTTCCAAAAGTCAGCCAGTGAAAACCATATGGATCACAATTGTCTGATCCACTACTGATCATGGGGAAGGCATAGGACCAGGCACTATTTTGTTTTGTTGTGCATACGGTCTCCATGAGTTGGGTAGCTAACAGCGGCTAACAACAGCTAAAAAAACATGACATTTGGAGACCATTGTTAATCTGACTTATATTTTTAACTAGCAAAAGGTAAGTCAAATGCTTTCCTGTTTTTATATTCTTTTGTCCATTTTTGTAAAGTACTTCTTACTTTCCAAAGCATTTTCACATTTATGATTCTGGCCTTTTCAGCTTCTTCCTCCCTATGGACTCCATTATGTATAACCACCTCCCTCTTGTTACTGGATTCTGCTACCCATTACAGCAACTTTTGAACATTTTTCTGCCAAACCCTATGAACAGGTGATCTAAGCTCTCAGCCTCTACTTCTCCTTCCATCCCCTTCTTAACTCTTTGCAGTATGGATCCTGCCACCCCCACTCAACAGAAACCACTCTTAGAGGCACCAACAGGATCCTTCAGGAAAATTCAATAGCCTTCCCTTATTGTTTACAAAATGCCCCTCTGAAACACGTGGCATCTTATGAGCATTGCCATTGTGAAAATCTATAGAATTTTCTTACAACAACAAGGATAGCAAATAATTTTAATGAGTCCCAGCATCTACCAACTGGTCAAAGTTGCCTGGAATGTTGTGTTGAGAAGAAAACTCAAGCTACATCTGGGATGCAGTGATTGATTAACATGCCTGTCACAGGCACAAAATGGACAGGAGGGGTATGTATTCTATGTATTCACCTTCTTATACCATAGTTTCTTGTTTTCCCTTATTTCTCTTTGGTTTCTCCTTTTCTTTCACTGCTTAGGCACTTCTTGACTTAATCCTTTTCTTGACCCATATTTGGGTCTATTGCCTTTGCAGGTTGTGATACGGTTACTGAGAGAATTACATGAGATGATGTATAGAAAAGCCACTTACATATATTGAATTCTGGATAAACAATGACAATTATTATTATATTAAGATTTTTTTTTTTTTATTCTCTCCATAGATTCACTTCATCAGATATCTCATGTATTTTCTTTATGTTACTTGGCTACTACCTTGATTACTCCCAATTCTACCGTTCCAGCCCTGATCTCCTGTCTCCACTCCAAGAAGGAAGAAGACAAGGGAGAGAATGAAAAGCAGAAATCCATGCAAAGGGCAAGCAAACACAGAAAAACTATGGAAGACAAAATTATTTTCTTCCCTAGAAATTTGTTCATTTGTTTGTTTTCAACCAAATAAAAAAAGCCTTGGAGGAAAAATGTTTTTAAACATTATTCTGTACCTTCATACCCTCAAGCAGAGATATGATTCTTCAGTCCAAAGACACTGACCTCTGAGTACTCTGACCTCTGGCTCCACAACAAGACTCCTAATTACCTGCTGCCTGGCTCCCTTTCTTTTCTCCTGCCTTCTTCTCACCTGCTGTGAGCCTCCTCTGAGTGTCTCTTGAAGGGCAGAGAAGCTGCGTTAGGAGGAGAAACAGAAACACAGAAGGTCTAGTAGATCCCAAGAGAGAGAGGAAGGAGAAAATAAGATGAGGGGAAGTAGCAGACAGTGGGGGAGCCCTCCTCTCCCAGAGCCCCAGAACCTCTCCCGTACTCTACAACCCTGAGCTTATTAAGAGGATTACGTGAGATGTAATTGAGATGCCCAGAGCTCCATCCTTGGCCAGCCCCTTGTGGAAAGATATTTTACCCTCTGTTTCTATTTTTCTACCCCAATGATGGACTTTGCTTTTTTACAGGATCTCTGTAGCCCCACTTTTTCTCTTCCCTCTAAGCCAGGGGATCAGGATGTTCCATGGCGGCCATTAGATTTAGCTGCTACCCCAAATGGCCTTCTCCTGGTTTGCCATGGTTCCCAGTGAGAAGTATCTCAGCTTCACAGGTTCCTTACTCTTCCCACCCTGAGAAGAGAGGGTTTCCCCTTCACTGTCCCCTCAGGAATTCTTATTCTAGAAAATCAAAGGTAGCTCCTCCTTACAGAAGGTTAGGCATCCCTACTTTTGTAGTTTCCTCTCCCTCTGTACCATCTGAGCTATGAGGATGTTTCCGTTAAATTCAGTGAATATTTAATGAGTATGTTCTATGTACAATTCAGAAGGAATGAAGGCATAGATTAGACAAATGTAAAAGAACAGATACACAAGGTAGAAAAGGAGTGTCTTTCAAGGTTTCATGAAGTGGCTGGTATTTAAAGACAGGCACTGCTGAAAGGTTAAAAGTTCAAGTCCACCCAGAGGCACCTCGGAAGAAAGGCTTGGCGATCTACTTCTGAAAAACAACCTACTGGAAACCCTATGGAGCACAATTCTACTCTGACACACATGGGGCCACCATGAGTAAGAATCAAGCCCATGGCAACTGGTCAACTGCTTTTTTGAGGAGGGCAATTCAGCCCTTGTTGGTGACTTGCAGGGCTCTGTTCAGCGTGGAAAGGTACAGTGTGGAGATTGGTACACACCCCACTGCTGCCAGCCGCTTGGAAATGGGTCCCATTAGAGGTAGAGCTTGAGGGTAAAGGTCAGTACCTATGTCATACCTAGGTCTGGATGTGGATCTGAAATACTTCAAGTCTAAAGTTATCAGACCCCCATGACCATCAAAGAAAAAACATTTTTTGACCATAAACTGCATTATGAAGAAATTCATCAGCCACCCTGAACGCTGCACTAGAGCTTCCCTTGCAGAGGATATTTTACCTTTTTAATGAATAAGAAGGTATGCCTGTTGCCTAAAATTGAAAAGTGCAGCGGTAATGAATAATTCCTAGGAAGGGTTCTGAAGCTCATGCGTCATGGGGTGGAAGCCTGAAAGCCTGGCTGTGAGGATTCCTGTTTCTGGCTCATAGGCACTCCTCCCTCAAGTGGACTTTCCACCACCTTCCTGGTGTCTTCTTAGCTTCTCCACCTACCTTATATGGCAGTCTACTGAGGAGGGAGCCAGGCCCTATGGAGCAAGTGCTTGGGAAACTTCTGTTGTCCACATCAGGGGAGAAGCTTACACATGGTGTTATGGACTGAATAGTATTCCTCCAAAAGATATGTTGAAGCCCTAACTCCTAGTACCCATGAACATGACCTTGTTTGGAAACAGAGTCTTTGAAGATGTTATTAGTTAAGTTAATATGAGCTTATATGGAGTAGGGTGGGTGCTAATCCAATCTGAGTAGAGTTCTTACATAAGAGGTGAAGAGACACAGGAAGACAGTCAGAGGCAATGAGACACGAGACAATGAAGTTATGCTGTAGCTGCAAGCCGAGGAATGCCTGGAACCACCAGGAACCAGGAGAGACAAGAAAAGATCTTCCCTAAGAGATTTTAGAGAGAACAAGGCTCTGCCGACACCCTGGATTTGGACTTCTAGCTTCCAGAGTTGTGAGACAGTAAATTTCTTACTGTCTTATGAGCCACCCACTTGTGGTACTTTGTTACAGCAGCCATAGGAGGCTAATCCACATGGACGCTTCCTAACCTCTCCCCTGGATGCATGTGGCCTCTTGCCTATCTCCCCCTCCCAAAGCCTCAGTTAAGTAGAAAATGTAATGAGTAGAGGTGAGATGGGCCAGCCCTGAAAGCTAAGACCCAGACTCTTAATTACTAAGTTCAGAAGACACTGTTTCCATCTAAAGGCCATAGCAATTTTCTCTTGGAGGAGCTATTAAACAAGAGCTGGGAAGATGTAGAGGATTTGAGTATGGGGAAAAAGAAAGTACACAAGCAGTGTGACACTTTTGCCCCCACCCTGGCCCCTCACAGTTTGTCCAGAGGTGGAAAAAGTAGGGAAGAGGTTATCAGAATCCTCCGCCCCACCAGCTGGGAGCATCATCAGGACCAGCTACACAAAATGAAAATGTGTGTGCTGAGGTGGGGGTGGGTGTTGTTCAGAAAACAGGAGAAAAGTGCCATTAAGGATACTAAACTATAAAGCTTTTACTTTTCTTCAACAGCCTCTCTCTTACTCTTTTGTGACTTGTCATGGGGATTTTTATTTGCTATTTAATGTTGTTCAATGTAAAGAAAAATTACAGCTTTAAACTATTAGCCTGAATTTTGCCATTCTGCTTTATATTGAGTAATGCCGGTTTTAAATGCAAATTTAAGAGAATTTAACTCATGCAGAATCACTGAGATTACACAATTCCTATTTCGTAGCTTGTACACGCATATGTATTTCTTTCTCACCAGCAGTGGAAATGCTGCACAAAACTAACTTAACTTTTTATTTCATTTCTTGATACAGTGCATTCTACCAACAATCCCTACCTGCTTAATGATGAGTGAGGAAGGACTAAAAGGAAAAGGAAATATGGATTGCTCTATCTTTCCACTTTCTTCTATGTCAACATTTTTAGCTAAGTGGTTGGCTGTTACAATAAGAAAGGCTATGATAGAATTCCTTGGTCATTGGTGTTTCTAGAACACCATTGTCTTCTCTCTGTGTTCAAAGCAAGTTCTGGTTTGAACAGAAAGCATGGCATCTGGGGGATATCCGTGACCCAACTACTCAGTTGTCGACATGACATGTTTGCCTTGTACTCACTTTGCATCGCGTACTTGCTGAGTGCATCGTGGGTTCACTGGAATGCTGTGCTCATGGGGCATTATGAACGCTATAGGTGAATGGGTCAGGAAAAATGGCGGAAACACATTGCTCTTCTCTCCCCTGCTCATGCAGATGCCCCACTGTCTCATCAGACTTCACTTACAAAATGCAAGTTCAAAGATAAGGTTATTAAGAGCTTCAAGGTGGTAACAACAGAGCATTCACCAACTGTGGAGCCTTTCTGAGTACAAGGCCCTGTGTGACTGCACGGATTGCATGCCCATGACATTGGCCCCGAGCATCAGGGAGAAGATGTAGTGATGCACCATTTTCTGGCCACTGCCTGGAGGGCAAAAACTACAGGCCCAGGGGAGCCACTGCTGGCACATTGCACACCAAGTGTGGGGTCAGCCAGAGAGACAGCAGCTGCTATATTAGGACACGACAAGTCCCATTGTAAAAGCAGCATGAAGGGGTAAACTCTTTAGGGTCCAGAAAGAGGTCCAAATATTAGCAGGGAGACTGTGCTGGCACCCCAGTTTCAAAAGACAGTCTGGAGGAGTGAGGGAATGAGCATCAAATGGCTGCCTGTGACCCACCCACGGTCAGGGCAATGACTGCACCTCCATAGCCTTACACCTGCCACAGACAGCGCTTGGAAGGGCAGAAGACTGAAAAAGTTGAACTGAACTTGACCGAGAAGTCACTAGATTGGACTGATTTACATGTACGTATCTGTTTGACATTGTCAGCCTTAACGTTGTTGTTAATATCTGGTCTTAGAGTCAGAACTCAGTAAAATCAGTTCTACAAAGAAAACTCCATTTTTATGCACCTCAAAAAGGATAGTGGTAATTTGTGAAATCCTCATCCTGTTAGACATCAGCAGTTGAGCACTCACCGTGTTGCCAGGTGCTATGTTAAGTACAATATGTGCATTCATTACGACATTTAAGAAGCCTCCTAGCACCGTGGAATTTTGCTTCAAAGCACTTATGACATTTTGTCACTATACATTTATTTGTATAATTCTTTCGATTAATGCCTCTCTTCCCAGCTAGACTGAGCTACCTGAAGGTGGGGACCATATCAGATTTTGCTCATCACTGTGTCTGTATCTGCTTCCACAATGTTTGGCACACCACAGGCCCTGGCAGAGGGGAGAGGATGGATGGGTGTTCATGCTAGGAATCAGTGGATGTGGCTTGGCCTCACTGTACTAGAGGTTCTGTGCCTCCTTTGGATCATGGATCTCTTGGAGCACCTGGTGAAAACAATGAATCCTTTCCTGGTAGGTGGGTGGGGGGTGGGAATGCATATACACCAAAAGTTTTGTAAACAATTTCAGAAGGTTTCAGATCCCTTGAAGCCCATTCATAAGCACCAAGTTTGAGAATCCCCAGATTATACAGTTGCACATACTGTTTTTTCTATTGATACTTTTAGGGGCATTTCTTTTGACATAAAATTTTTCCATAAAATCAGGAAAACAATACCATTTATAATGGCCCCTAAAAAAAAAATAAAATACTTAGAAATAAATCTAATCAGGGATGTAAAAGGCCTATACAAAGAACTACAAAACACTACTGCAAGAAACAAAAAGAGATTTAGATAAATGGAAAAACATAACCTTGCTCATGGATAGGTAGACTCAATATTGTGAAAAAGTCAATTCTACCCAAAGCAATCTACAAATATAATGTAATCCCGATCCAAATACCAAGAGCATTCTTTAAAGAGATGGAAAAACTAGTCATCAATTTTATATGGAAAGGGAAGCGGCCTCAAGTAAAGCACTGTTGATGAAGAATGAAGTAGGAAGACTCGTACTACCTGACCTCAGAAACTACTATACATCTATGCTAGTCAAAACAGCCTGCGACTGGTACTATAACAGATACATTGATCAATGGAACAGAACTGAGAAGCCAGGTGTAAATCCATTCACCCATCATCACCTGATCTTCGACAAGGGCCCAAAGTCCTTCAAATGGGGAAAAAACAGTCTTTTTAACAAATGATGCTGCCAAAACTGGGTGTCCATCTGCGAAAAATGAAACAGGACTTATACCTTACACCATACACAAAGGCTAATTCAAAATGGATCAAGGACCTGAATGTAAAACCAAAAACTATAAAGGTCATAGAAGAAAAAATCAGATCAACGCTACATGTCCTAATACACGGCATTAACAGGAATCAAATCATAACTAACAACACACAAAACTCCAGAAGATAAGCCAGATAACTGGGATTGTCTAAAAATTAAACACTTCTGCTCATCAAAAGACTTCACCAAAAGAGTAAAAAGAGAACCCACAGACTGGGAAGAAATTTCGGCTATTACAAATCAGACAAAGGTCTAATCTCTAAAATCTACAGGAAAATCCAACACCTCTACAACAAAAAGGCAAATAATCCAATTAAAAAATGGGCAAAGGAAATGACCAGACACTTCACCAAAGAAGACATTTGAGTGGCTAAGAGACACATGAGGAAATGCACGCTATCACTAGCCATTAGAGAAATGCAAATCGAACCCACAATGAGATACTGTTTCATCCGGGCATTACTGGCACGAACCAAAAAAACAGAAAATAACAAATTTTGGAGGGGCTGCAGAGAGATTGGAACTCCTATGCACTGCTGGTGGGAATGCAAACTGGTACAACCTTTTTGGAAAATGATATGGCACTTCCTTAGAAAGCTAGAAATAGAAATACCATATGACCCAGCAATCCCACTCCTAGGGATACATCCTAGAGAAATAAGAGTTGTCACATGAATAGTTAAATATATGTACACCCATGTTCATTGCAGCGTTGTTCACAATAGCAAAAAGATGGAAACAGCCTAGATGCCCATCAACAGAGGAATAAGTAAACAAACTACGGTATATACACACAATGGAGTACTACCCAACAATACAGAACAATGATGAATCTGTGAAACATCTCACAACATAGATGAATCTGGAGGGCACTATGCTGAGTAAAATAAGTCAATCACAAAAGGACAACTATTGTATGAGACCACTACTATAAAAACTCATGAAAAGGTTTACACATGAAAAATAATCTTTGATGGTAACGAGGGAGGGGAGGGATGCGAATGGAAAACCACTAAATAGACAACAGAAGTGGTAACTTTGGTGAAGGGTAAGACAGTACACAATACTGGGCAAGTCAGCACCACTAGTCCAAGCAAGGTCATGAAAGCTCCGTAGACACATCCAAACTCACCAAGGGACCAAACTAATGGGCTGAGGGCTATGGAGACCGTGGTATTGGGAAACATCTAGCTCAACTGGCATAACATAATTTATTTAAAAAAAAAGTCCTACATTCAACTTTGGTGAGTAGCATCTGGGGTCTTAAAAGCTTGTGAATGGCCACCTAAGACACTCCACTAGTCTCGACCCCTTGGGAGCAAGAGAGAATGAAGAAAACCAAACACAAAGGAAAGGTTAGTCCAAAGGACTAATGGACCACAAACACCACAGTCTCCACCTGAATGAGTTCAGCACAACTAGATGGTGCCCAGCTACCACCAATGACTACTCTGACAGGGATCACAATAGAGGGTCCCAGACAGAGCTGAAGAAGAATGTAGAACAAAATTCTAACCCACAAAAAAAGAGCAGACTTAGTGGCCTGACAGAGACTGGAGAAACCCCAAGAGTATGGCCCTCAGACACCCTTTTAGCTCAGTAAAGCAGTCACTCCTGAGGTTCACACTTCAGCCAAAGATTAGACAGGCCCATAAAACAAAACAAGACTAAAGGGGCACACCAGCCCAGGGGCAAGGTCTAGAAGGCAGGAGGGGTAATAGGGAACCCAAGGTTGAGAAGGGAGAGTGTTGACGTGTTGTGGGGTTAGTAACGAATGTCACAAAACAATAAGTGCACTAATCGTTTAATGAGACGATAGTTTGTTCTGTAAACTTTCATCTAAAGCCCAATAATAAAAAGAGAAAAAAAAAATTTTTTCCATAAATATCACTTCTAACCAAACCAAACTAAACCCAGTGCCGTCGAGTTGATTCCAACTCATAGCGACCCTATAGGACAGAGTAGAACTGCCCCACAGAGTTTCCAAGGAGCGCCTGGTAAATTCGAACTGCTGATCCTTTGGTTAGCAGCCATAGCACTTAACCACTACACCACCAGGGTTTCCAAATATCACTTCTAGGGGATATGAAATACATAATTATATGAAATTTTCATAATTTTTAAAATCTTTGTCCTACTTGGTTTTTCTTCCCCATATTTCTATCTCTTGTCTATGGAATCCTAGGGATTAAATTATTGGTTCAAAGGTTACAAATATTTTAGAGATTCTTAATACAGGACTCCATATTTCCTTGCAGAAATGTCATACACATTTATACTCTAATAACATGCTTACACTAGCATTAACTCTATGCGTTTTATAAAATTTACTGATTTGATAAATGAAAAGAGGTATTTAGTGAGTGTTTTGGTTATCTAGGCTGCTGTAACAGAAATACCACAAATGATGGCTTTAACAAACAGAAATCTATTCTCTCACAGTCTAGGAGGCTAGAAGTCTGAATTCAGGGTACCGGCTCCAGGGCAAGGCTTTCTGTCTCTCCTGACTCTGGAGGAAGGTCCTCGTCATCAGTCTTCCCCTGGTCTGGGAGCTTCTGAGCACAGGAAGCTTGGGTCCAAAGGCATCACTCTGCTCATGGTACTACTTTCTTGGTGGTGTGAAGTCCTCCTGTATCTCTGCTCACTTCTCTCTTTTATATCTCAAAAGGGATTGACTCAAAACACAACAAAATCTTGTAGCGTGAGTCCTCCCTCATTAACACAACTGCCTCTAATCCTGCCTCATTGACTTCTTAGAGGAAGGATTTACAACACATATGAAAATCACACCTTATAACAAAATGATGGACAATTACGTAATACTGGGAATCATGACCTAACCCAGTTGACACACATTTTTAGGGGACACAATTAAGTCCTAAAAGTTTGTTTCATTTTTATTTAATCGATCTCTAATAAAGCTTAAGCATCTTATTAGCTATTTATACTGATTCTTCTGTAAATAATTCTCACAATTTTTTTCCTATTGTTTTGAGGGTTTTTTTTTCCTAATCAAAGTGTATGAGCTTATTAAGGATATTAATCCTTTGTCATATTTGTGAAAGATTTTTTTTCTCTGAATTGTCTATTTTAAAATTAGCTTATAGTTTCTTACTTATTAAGGTTTTAAACCTTTATGTAGTCAAGCCTACTTATTTTTCCTTGTCATTTTCCATTCTTTATATGCTTAAAAAATTTCCTTTCTGTGGAAATATTTAATCAATTTTTTACTGTCATTTTAAAAAATCAATTAAACCATTTGGAAATTATTTTAGTGTACTGTAAGCTGAGGTTCTAAATGAGTATTTATTACAAATAGCTAGCCAATTTTCCCCAGTATCTTGCTAAATTGTGCATAGAAGGCAGTGCCAGCTTGTATAATTGTCTGGGTCTTGTGTACATAAGATCAACCCATCTAAAGAGGTAGGCTTTGTGACCGAACATCCAGAAAGAAGCTCAATAAAGACACGAAAGATCAAAATGGCAGAATCAACCAACCTGACCTCATAGACACATACAGAACACTTCACCCAACAGCAGCCACATATAATTTCTTTTCCAATGCACAAGGAACATTCTCTAGAATAGACCACACATTTGCTTTGTTCACAAAGCAAGCCATAGCAGAATTCAAAATATTACAAAGCATCTTCTCTGACCATAAAGCCATAAAAGTAGAAATCAATAACAGAAAAAGCAGGGAAAAGAAAGCAAACACTTGAAACTGAACAACACCTTGCTCAAAAATGACTGGGTTATAGAAGAAATTAAGGGCAGAATAAAGAAATTCATAGAATCCAATGAGAAAGAAAACACTTCCTATCAGAACCTTTGGGACACAGCTAAACCAGTGCTTAGAGGTCAGTTTACAGGAATAAATGCACACATCCAAAAAGAAGAAAGGGCCAAAATCAAAGAATTATCCCCACAACTTGAACAAGTAGAAAGAGAGCAACAAAAGAAACCCTCAGGCACCAGAAGAAACCAAATAAGAAAAATTAGAGCAGAACTAAATGAGATAGAAAACAGGAAAACAATTGAAGGAGTTAACAAGACAAAAGTTTTGAAAAAATTAACAAAATCGATAAACCATTGGCCAAACTGACAAAAGAAAAATAGGAGAGGACGCAAATAACTGAAATAAGAAATGAGATGGGCGATATCACAACAGACTCAACTAAAATTAAAAGAATCATATCAGATTACTATGAAAAATTGTACTCTAACAAATTTGAAAAACTATAATGAATGGACTAATTTCTAGAAACACACTACCTACCTAAACTAACACAAACAGAGGTAGAACAACTAAATAAACCCATAACGAACGAAGAGATTGAAAAGATAATTTTTAAAACTCCCAACAAAAAAAAAGCCCTGGTCCTGATGGGTTCACTGGAGAATTCTACAAAACTTTCAAAGAAGAGTTAACACCACTACTACTAAAGGTATTTCAGAGCATTGAAAAAGACGGAATACTCCCAAACTCGTTCTATGAAGCCAGCATATCCCTGATACCAAAACCAGGCAAAGACTCCACAAAAAAGGAAAATTATAGACCTATATCCCTTATCCCTTAAGAACTTAGATGCAAAAATTCTCAACAAAATTCTAGCCAAGAGAATTCAACAACATATCAAAAAATAATTCACCATGACCAAGTGGGATTCATACCAGGTATGCAGGGATGGTTCAACATTAGGAAAACAATGTAATCCATCATATAAATAAAACAAAATACAAGAACCACATGATCTTATCAACAGATGGAGAAGAGACGTTTGACAAAGTCCAACACACATTCATGATAAAAACTCTCAGCAAAATAGGAATAGGACGGAAATTCCTCAACATAATAAAGGGCATTTATTTACACAAAGCTAACAGCCAACATCATCCTAAACGGAGAGAGTCCAAAAGCATTCCCCTTGAGAACAGGAACCAGGCAAGGATGCCCTTTATGAACACTGTTATTCAACATTGTGCTGGAGGTCCTAGCCAGAGCAATTAGGCTAAAGAAATAAAGGGCATCTAGATTGGCAAGGAAGAAGCAAAAGTATCTCTGTTTGCAGATGACATAATCTTATACCCAGAAAACTCTAAAGAATCCTCAAGAAAACTACTGAAACTAATAGCAGACTTCAGCAGAGTATCAGGATATAAGATAAACACAAAAAAATCAGATTCTTCTACACCAACAAAGAAAATGTTGAAGAGGAAATCACCACATCAATACCATTTACAATAGCCCACAATAACATAAAATACTTAGGAATAAATCTAACCGGAGATGTAAAAGACCTATACAAAGAAAACTACAAGACACTACTGAGAGAAATCAAAAAAGACCTACATAAGTGGGAAAACATACCTTGCTCATGGATAAGAAGACTCAACATTGTAAAAATGTCTATTCTACCAAAAGCGATCTATAGGTACAGTGCAATTCTGATCCAAATTCCAATGACATTTTTTAATGAGATGGAGGAACAAATTACCAACTTCATATGGAAGGGAAAGAGGCCCCGGATAAGTAAAGCATTACTGAAAAAGAAGAACAAAGTGGAAGGCCTCACACTACCGGATTTTAGAACCTATTATACCGCCACAGTAGTCAAAACAGCCTCGTACCGGTACAACAACAGATACATAGACCAAGGGAATGGAATTGAGAATCCAGACATAAATCCATCCACAGATGAGCAGCTGATATTTGACAAAGGCCCAAAGTCTGTTAAATGGGGAAAAGACAGTCTCTTTAACAAATGGTGCTGGCATAACTGCATATCCAGCTGCAAAAAAATGAAATAAGACCCATATTCACACCATGCACAAAATCTAATTCAAAAAGGATCAAAGACCTAAATATAAAATCTAAAAGGATAAAGATCATGGAAATAAAAATAGGGACAATGCTAGCCCTAATACATGGCATAAACAGTATACAAAACATTACTAATGAACACCAGAAGAGAAACTAGATAACTGGGAGCTCGTAAAAATCAAACACTTATGCTCATTCAAAGACTTCACCAAAAGAGTAAAAAGATTACCTACAGACTGGGAAAAAGTTTTTGGCTGTGACAATTCCGATCAGCATCTGATCTCTAAAATCCACATGATACTGCAAAAACTCAACTACAAAAAGAGAACTAGCCCAATTAAAAAAAAAGGGCAAAGGATATGAACAACCACTTCACCAAAGAAGACATTCAGGCAACTAACAGATACATGAGGAAATGCTCTCCATCATTAGTCATTAGAGAAATGCAAATCAAAATTACAATGAGATACCATCTCACTCCAACAAGGCTGGCATTAATCCAAAAAACACAAAATAATAAACTGTTGGAGAGGTGGTGGAGAGACTAGAACGTTTATTCACTGCTGGTGGGAATGTAAAATGGTACAACCATTTTGGAAATCGATTTAGTGCTTCCTTAAAAAGCTAGAAATAGAACTACCATATGATCCAGCAATCCCACTTCTTGGAGTATATCCTAGAGAAATAAGAGCCTTCACACGAACAGATATATGCACACCCATGTTCATTGAAGCACTGTTGACAATACCAAAAAGATGGAAGCAGCCAAGGTGTTCATCAACAGATGAATGGATAAGTAGATTTTGGTATATTCATGCAATGGAATAATACCCAATGATAAAGAATGATGAATCCATGAAACTTATCATAACATGGATGAATCTGGAAGGCATTATGCTGAGTGAAATTAGCTGCAAAAGGACAAATATTATATGAGACTACTATTATAAGAACTGAAGAAAGAGTTTAAACACAGAAGAAAATATTCTTTGATGGTTATGAGGGTGGGGAGGGAGGGAGAAAGGTATTCGCTAATTGGATAGTAGATAAGAACTATTTTAGGTGAAGGGAAAGACAACACACAATACAGGAGAGCTCAGCACAACCGTACTAAACCAAAGGCAAAGAAGTTTCCTGAACACAACTGAACGCTTCAAAGGTCAGAGTAGCAGGGGCCGGGGTCTGGGGACCATGGTTTCAGGGTACTTCCAGGTCAATTGGCATAACAAAATGTATTAAGAAAACATTCTGCATCCCCTTTTGGTGGGTGGCATTTGGGGTCTTAAACACTAGCAAGGGCATGTAAGATGCATCAGTTGGTCTCAACCCATCTGGAGCAAAGGAGAATGAAGAACACTGAAGACACAAGGTAATTATGAGCCCAAGAGACAGAAAGAGCCGCATAAATCAAAAACTACATCAGCCTGAGGCCAGAAGAACTAGATGGTGCCCGAACAGCACTGATGACTGCTTTGACAGGGAACACAACAGAGAATCCTTGATGGAGCGGGAGAATAGTGGGATGTAGACCTCAAATTCTCGTAAAAAGACCAGACTTAATGGTCTGACTGAGACTAGAAGGACTCTGGAGGTCATGGTCCCCAGACCTTCTGTTAGCCCAAGACTGGAACCATTCCCAAAGCCAACTCTTCAGACAGGGATTGGACTGGACTATAAGACAGAAAATGATACTGGTGAGAAGTGAGTTTCTTGGCTCAAGTAGACCCATGAGTCTATGTGGGCAGTTCCTGTCTGGAGGGGAGTTGAGAAGGCAGAGGGAGACAGGAGCTGGCTGAATGGACACAGAGAATACATGGTGGAGAGGAGGGGTGTATTGTCTCATTAGGGGGAGAGCAACCAGGAGTACATAGCAAGGTGTATATAAATTTTTGTATGAGAGACTGACTTGATTTGTAAACTTTCATTTAAGGCACAATAAAAAAATGTTTTAAAAAAAAAAAAGAGGTAGCCTTCACATTGAAGATATTGTAAATTTGCATGTTTATTATGACAGTTTTCTGGCAGGTGGCAGTAAAGTGTCTCATTCTGACATAGTCAGTGTACTATGACAATTTTCCAGCAGATGAAAGTATAAATGTCTTGAGGAAGGGGTTCCTTTTTCTAATTCTCACAAAGGCAGCAAATGGATGAGTGATACCACAGCCTGATTGGCTAATTGAAATGATATTTCAAAGCTTCTCACTTCACACTTAAGGAGTAGCTTCAAGACCTGGAGGTTCTGACCTACTAGATGTTGACACTAAAAAAGAAAAAAATTATAAAAAATGCCCTTCCTTCATATATGCAGGCCTTCCTGCATCAGCCATTTTGACTGCCTTCAAATATTGAAAACCTAGAGACTTGTTTGATTTCCTTCATCATGAAATATAACCACAGATCCTCTCTCTCTCGCTCTTTCTCTGTCTCTCTCTCTCTCCTGTTCTCTGTCCTCCAATGGGAGTCCCTGGATGGTGCAAATGATTAATGCACTTGGCTGCTAACTGAAAGGTTGGAGGTTCAAGTCCACCCAGAGGTGCCTTGAAAGAAAGGCCTACTGATCTACTGAAATATCAGCCATTGAAAATCCTATGGAGCAGTTCCACTCTGAGACGCACGGAGTCACCATGAGTTGAAAAATCAAATAAAAGAAAAAAGCCTTCTCTCACCAATTCTAACAAGTGGTTTTACAGATGGGATTCCATGCCCCAAAATGAGCAAATGCCAGTGTGGCAACATGCAGATTAATTAGGCATGAAGTAACTTCCCTGCAGCAACACACTCCGTGTTCCCTAACAAGCCTAGAAATGATTTGTGCTACCTGATTACAGCCCCAAGTGCTTGCCTCCAGTTTTTCAAGCACTCTTTTAAAAACTTTTTTGATTAACTTGGTCTCAGGGTCAACTTTTTTGTTTGTTCGTGTCTTTGGAGTGAATAAATAGAGGCTCCACACCCTTGTGCCTGTAGAACAGTGGCAGTAAATCACCAGGAAGCGGTCAGGCTTAAAAATACCAGGAGTGGGAGCATTACTCTCAAGTTTGACGTTACCTGAGAGACTCAAGATTTGTCTGATTCATAAAAACTCCGCTGCACAGGTGTTTAGAGGGAAACTTTCCCATTTATCTCAGGGACATTTTAGCTGTGAGGAGGTGGGAAGAAGGTGGCTTTGTTTTTAACAAGGCTGCCATACTTTTCACCGTTATGTGCCTAGAGGTGATTGCACGTGTGTATTCAGAGATACATCCCCAGTCTGGACCCAAGTCATAATATATTCATATGCTATTTACATGTGGCTTTAAATCATTTCACTAAGAGAAGCATGCAGCCTAGAAATTTAACTGCTCTTTCTGCTACATAAAGGGCCACTTCTTTGGAAAAGAGAATGACAGCTAGGAGAGGGAAGAAATAACTTCCACTGTAACCAGCAAACTAATACTAATAGCGTGTTCGTGTCTGTTGTTAGGTGCCATCAAGTCAGTTCTGACTCAGCAGCCCTAGATACAACAGAACGAAACACTGCCCAGTCCTGCGCCATCCTCATAATCATTGTTATGCTTGAGCCCATTGTTACAGCCACTATGACAATCCATTTCACTGAGGGTCTTCCTCCCTTTAGCTGACCTTCTACTTACCAAGCATGATGTCCTTCTCCAGAGATTGGTCCCTCCTGATAACATGTCCAAAGCACGTGAGAAGAAGTCTCACCATCTTCTCTCCTAAGGAGCATACTGGCTGTACTTCTTCCAAGATAGGCTCATTCTTTCTTCTGGCAGTCCATGGTATATTTAATATTCTTCGCCAACACTGTAATTCAAATGCATCAATTCTTCTTCGGTCTTCCTTATTCGTTGTCCAGCTTTCACATGCATATGAGGCGACTGAAAATAACATGGCGCACCTTAGTCCTCATCTTTGCTTTTGAACACTTTAAAGAGGTCATTTGCCACAGCTTCGCTCAATGCAACACATTGTTTGATTTCTTGACTGCTGTTCCTATGGGCATTGATTGTGAATCCAAGTAAAATGAAATCCTTAACAACTTCAATATTTTCTCCATGATGATGCTTATTGGTCCAGTTGTTTTCTTTATGTTGAGGTGTAATCCATACTGAAGGTTGTAGTCTTTGATCTTCATCAGTAAGTGCTTTAAGTCCTGTTCACTTTCAGCAAGCAAGGTTGTGTCATCTGCATCTTTAAGGATATTAATGAGCCTTCCTCCAATCCTGATGACATGTTCTTCTTCATAGAGTCCAGCTTCTCAGATTATTTACTCAGCATACAGATTGAATAAGTATGGTGAAAGAGTGCACCCCTGATGCCCACCTTTCCTGATTTTAAACCATGCAGTATCCCCTTGTTCTGTTTGAACAACTGCCTCTTGGTCTATGTACAGGTTTCTCATGAGCACAATTAAGTGTCCTGGAATCCCCATTCTTCTCAATATTATCTGTAATTTGTTATGATTCACACAGTCAAATGCCTTTGCATAGTCAATAAAACACAGGTAAACATGTTTCTGATATTCTCTGCTTTTTGTCAAGATCTATCTGTTCTTGTAAAGTGCCCTCCCAGCTATGATCTCATTTGGTCTTCATAAAATCCCTGTGAGGTAGGAAGGACAAGAATTACTACGCTGAATTCTCTTTTTATAAATGAAGAAACTGATGCTTAACAAAAGAAGTTGACCTCAGGTTCATGCAATTTATAAGTGGTCCCAAAAGACCAGACTCTAGGAATGACGACAGTCCAGAGATCTTTTTTAATATTTCAAGCTGCCTTCTTAAGCCAGTAAGGCTTTAGCATCTGCTACATGGTCATACAGTATTTTGAACTTTTTATTAACTTATTAATTCCCCAAGTCTTGGGCAGTTACTGAAAAGTTATGTTCCATTGTGGATGTGAATCCCTGGTGGAGCACAGTGGTTAAGTGTTTGGCTGCTAATTAAAAGGTCGGCAGTTCAAATCTACCATCCAGCCACTCCTTGGAAACCCTATAGGGCAGTTCTACTCTGTCCTGTAGGGTCGCTGTGAGTCAGAATGGATTCGACCGGAATGTGGTTTTTTTGGTTTGGTACTCAGTACCATCATGCATGGAACTAGAATAGGCAGATGGATCACTGCATTTCTTACTGCAGTCAGCAGACATCACCAATCAATCACTGTACCCTTTTTCATTGGGCCTCAGAATTCTTCTCAAGGCAGAGCTCAAAATACCCCTACCAGTTGATCGTAATCAGCATGTGACAAGAGCCTAGTTGCCAACACAGCTAAGTGTTCCTGAGATGTTGTTGATTGTATTATTGTATATATTGATGATATTGTTTCATTCCTGAGTACTGCCACTACCCCACACCACTAGAACCAAGCATCTAAATCCTCTTAGGGCATAAAACCTATGGCTCTATCCATACCTGCCACACCCTCTGTAGGGCCTCAGAAAGCTATGCTGAGATTCCTGGCCTGTTGATTTGAAATGAATTGAACACAGAACAGCCATCTTCCCTGACTGATCCTCTACAGTTGCAGCTGAAACTTAGAAATGGCAAAGGGAGCATATAGCCCTCACCACCCTGTCACTGTGTATCAAGCTACACTCTTCATTTCCTCATAGCACTTTGATTTGCTTAAGTATTTATTGTCTGTCTTCTACAAGTAAAATGTAAGCTTCTTGAACATGGGAAGAACTTTGTCCTATTTTCTGCACATGAACAGCTCCAGGCATGTGGTAGATCCTCAGTAAATATTTGTTGACAAACTGACAAGAGCAGAAATAAGAGGCAAAAATGCCTGTTTTTCCCAAGCATGTTGGGAATCAGATCCATTTCTAAGCATGAGACTTTACAGGAAGCCCTAAATCTGTGACATTTAAAATGATATTACACATGTCTGGGCTTTCAGAAATATTCTGCCTATTTACCTACTTTTTCATTTATTCAGTTAGAAAGTGTTGTTGAAACCAGCCTGGGCTTCTCAGAAGACCTCAGGCCCATCCTACAGAGCTAGAAATCTTTAGGGCAATGAGAGAACGGACCCAGCCTGCTTAAATTGATGTCTCGGATCAGCAGAGGTGGGGAGGGAGTGGCAGAGGGGACACTTGTCCCCACACGCAAGTCCAAGGGGGCTCCAGACAAGGCACAGAATGACATTCCGAGGTACCATAGATATGAAAGGCGCCTGAGAGAGGCAGGCTGAAAAGAGGGGGCAAGTTGTTTCTGCTGAGATGATGCTGATATCAACATCTATTCATCATGAAATCGGAGGCAGGCATAACTTAGAGATTGCCTCTGGGTGCTCAAATTGAGGGGAGCAGTTTGGAGATTGCCCCTCGGCACTCATCGCCCTCCCTATGCCCCTGTGGATCAGTAGTTAAAAAAAAAAAAAAAAAAGACTGAGCTAAGTCCTGTTGTTCTTATAAACCACAAACATGGATTGGCCTCAAAACATACTATCTTTTTGGGTGGATTCCTAGGGTGTCAAAAGAAAAGTCTCTCATTTTGCTTCTACCTCTTTCTGAAATAGCTCTCTTCTAATGGTTATAGTTTAAGTACAGGAATGGGAGGCAACTTTAATTTCCTCTCTTCTTTCCCACCTTGACGCCTTGCACAACTGGTAAACTTCTATGGCTCTAAGTTCCACGGGGGTCTCTATATCATCACCATCCCCCAAACAAGGAACCATTGCTGTGAGGGGGACCCAGCACTACCCTGCCTAACTGCCTTTTCTCACCTATATCCTAACTTAAAAGGCGCCCTGCTGGCACAACACTTAAGCACTTGGCTGCTAACTGAAAGGGTGGCAGTTTGAGCCCACACAGCGGCTCTGTGGGAGAAAGACCTGGCAATCTGCTTCCATAAAGACTACAGCCAAGAAAGCCCTATGGGGCAGTTCTATTCTGTCACACAGAGTCACTATGAATTGGAATGGACTTGTCTGCACCCAACAAGAGTAACACCCTAATCTAAAAGAGACAGTTCTTTGATCCCAACGAAACATTCAGGAATGAGGTAAGGTTTTACATAAGGATACCCAGTGTACCATCCATTTGCAATAGTAAAACCCAGAAACAACATAAATATTCATCAAGAGGAGAATGGTTAATTAATTATGGAGCTTCCATAACAGGGAACACCGAATAGCTTTAATTATCATGTTTCCATGGAGTATTCAGTGGTGCAGAGAAATTCTCCTGATACAAAGTGTGTGAAAAAAAGCAGATAAGAAATTACGAACCAGTTCTATAAATGTATGCATATATGTGTATGTTTTATGTGTATGTATAGAGAAATGACTAGAAGGAAATAAACCAAAAGGTTAACTATAGTTAACTCTCAGAAGTGGTATTTTGTGGGTGTTTTGTGTTGTCATTGCTATTCATATTTTTTGTACCTTTCCAAACTTACTACAATAAATATATTATTTCATAATCATGAAAAGGCAATACATATTGAGAAGGTGTGTGTGTATCAGTGGTGGTTTATGATTGAAAAATAAACATCCCGATAAGTCGGTGGTTCTCAGATTCTAGTGTGCATCAGACTCACCTGGAAGGCTTGTAAAAACACAGTATACTGGATCCCACCTCCAGAGTTTTTTATTTAGAAGGCCAGGCTCAGGAATTTTCATTTCTAACAAGTTCTCAGGTGATGATGGTGGTGGTGATGGTGATGGTGATGGTGACGGCGACGGTGATGGTGATGGTGACAGCGCGCTGCCGGTAAGGACCACTCTTTGAGAATGTTGGTTCTAGGTATTTCAAGCAATAAGAGGTTTCAATTAAACGCGAAGCTATTTCAAGCAGGAAGAGAATTGTGAACAAAATTGTTGGAGTGTTGAAAGAAGGTACTTTGGAGGATCTGCCCCTAGCTTTCAGATTACCCTGCTATGGCCTTGGTCCAGAGACCACACAGTTGCTCCTAATATCCCAGGATCAAGGAACTACTGCTAACCTCATAGCTGTCCCGTGAGCTTCAGACATGATTGACAGTAGAACATGGAGTCTGCTGCAAACACTCACTTCTGCTGTAGCCCAGATATCTGCCATACTGCTCCCAGAGAGAGGATAGCCCCCCACCCTTTTTTATTACCTTCCAAATCTTGCTAGAACGCATCTCACCTGGGAGCAGAGAAATCTGAGAAATACAGTTTCCAGACTTCCAGTCCCTGAGATACAAGGGAGAGTACAGATGTGATTGGGGATGAATGCTGATTGACACCAAACAGTACCTCAGGGAGGTAGGGAGGGAAAAGCAGAGAAAGTGAGCTAGTAAGTGAGCAGGAAAGGGGATGTGAGGGGAAGGAGAAGCAGTGGGTATCACATTTGGGTGCAGAATTAAGTGAAATCAACTTAACTTCTGATTATACTGAATTCCCAGCTACGGAATGGGAAACTGCAGTGACGTAACTGGGAGAGGATGCTGTGGTGAACAAGTGAGATGGTCGCTTCAGACTAACAGGCAGAAGGAATTCGGTTGTATAGGCAAAAAGGTTCCCTGGAATCAGATCCAAAATATATTAACAGAACATGGAGAGACCACTGTTAGCTGGGACCAGGACAAGACAGAAATTCTGACATGATGTTGGTTACTGGGGTCAGAGTTGTTTGTCGTTAGTTGCTGAGTTGATTCTGACTCATGGTGCCCATGCACGTCAGATTAGAATTGTGTTTCATAGGGTTTTCAAGGCTGTGACATTTAGGAAGCAGATCCCCAGGCCTTTCTTCCGCCCCTGAGTGGGTTTGAACTGCCAGCCTATTGGGCTAGTAGTCGAGTGCTTAACTGATTGCACCACCCAGGGACCTGGATGTTAGTGGCAGGTGTAACAAAGTGTTTTAACTCCTTCTGCCTAATTTCCATCCTATGCCTTAGGTGCACTCCGTTTAGGTGAGTAGATAAATGTGCTTTTAAAACTGTAAAACACTGTATACACATAATCATCATCTTTATTCTTTTTTTTCCTTAAGTTGGTTATCTAAAAATAACTACTTCATTATCTGAAAAACAGAGACATGCCTTCTTCCCGAAAGCCTGTGTGCACTGAGAGAGATAAACAGATGAAGGAAGGAAGGAGGGAGGGAGGGAGGGAGGGAGGGAGGGAGGGAGGGAGGGAGGAAGGAAGGAAGGAAGGAAGGAAGGAAGGAAGGAAGGAAGGAAGGAAGGAAGGAAGGGAGGGAGGGAGGGAGGGAGGGAGGGAGGGAGGGAGGGAGGGAGGGAGGGAGGAAGGAAGGAAGGAAAGGAGGGACGGAGGAAGGAATTAATTCACTTGCCCCCATTTGCAATTCTCTTGTTCCTTCCTAGCCTAGTCTTGCTTTGCTATGCAACCAAGCTTGAGAACCGCTGTGCTACCTGCCAGGTCAAGTGGAATTGCTTTGCAGCTGTACATTTTTGGGCAGTAAAAGCTATAGCCTTCTCTTCTTTTTGCAGAATGAAAAATTGAAATGATAAGTCTTCAAAAAAACACCAAAGCGCCTTTCTCGGGGCAAGATGGCACCTCCTACTGCCAGGGACTCCTCAGAAATGGTGCCTTTTCCCTTTCACACTCTGCTTTGCTGTGGCTGTTGTTTGTTTGCTGTGCTCTGTGTTGTCTTATTTACAGAATGACCCTTGCTCTCCTCTAGCAGCAGAGCAAGACACGTCTCCACCCTTCTCTCTACTCTTTTCCCTCAAATGCAAACAAAGGACCATGCCGCCATTCTACCCTCTGCCCAAGGTCAAGGATGCTGCCCTCTCCTTTGATAGCTGTCTTGCTCTCCCCATTGGGTGGGATGAGACAGGCCTAGAGCTGCTGAGGAGACCCAGGAGTCTGCCGGCTTGAGGCCACCATAGAGACCATGTTTACTCTAGTTACTGAGTACATTCTCTTTCTTCTCTGACTCTTGTCAATGGCTTGTGCCCTTCAGATTGAGCTCTCCTCACAACAAAAACCAAAATCAAACCCATTGCCGTCTAGTCAATTCCGGCTCATAGCAACCCTAGAGGACAGAGTAGAACCAGAACCACCCGACAGGGTTTCCAAGGAGCACCTGGTGGATTTGATCTGCCAGCCTTTTGAACAGCCACAGCTCTTAACTACTATGCCATTCCTCACAACAGAGTGGTAAAAAGCGCAACTCACATATGGACTTTGAGAGGGAAAAAACAAAAGCAAAATTTTAGAGCAGTTTTGGTCTGACCATCACATTCCTCATGATTATTCTCTTCTGGAGTTTGACTGAAGCCCCAAAGAATAATAGACTGACCTCTTGCTCCACTCTGTCCTATGGGGTTGTTGCAAGTGCCTGTGGCAGAAGAGAAGAGGCCCAGAGCTGAGGACTTGTCTTCAGGCCATCTGGTTCTATATAAAAGTGTCTATTTCAGCTGAAGGAGTTCCTGGGGGGATCAAACTGCTAACTGAAAGGTTGGAGCTTCGAGTCCACCCAGAGGAGCCTTGTAAGAGAGCCCCGGCAATCTACTTCCAAAAAACCAGCCACTGAAAACCCCATGGAGCACAGGTCTACAATGACACACAAGGAGTCATCATGAATCGGAATCAACTCGATGGCAACTGGTTTTTTGACTGAGTGTGCAATCCCGACCGCTCATCCCATGACAGTGAGTGACTTTCAGTGTTGTTCTGAAGAAACTTGAGCCTTTCTTTGCCTGCACTTGGGACAATAAGCTTCCTATCTTGTGTTCTATTTTAGGGCCAAACTGCATAATATATCACACATGATCAATCGGATGGCAATTTTGAGCAAAACATCCTGCTTGCTCTTCCCTGTTCTGTGACTCTTGAGGAAACAGGTATTTCCTGAAGGCAGTGAGGACCTTTTCCTACCTGAGATGCTGGGGCTGCTGCCTTTCTTCCCCAGGTGTATCTGAGGGTTTTCCAGAGTGCTTTTTTTTTATTTGTTTTTTTTAGGTAACAGCATTCATGGCATGTCTCACAGATTTTGAAAAGGCTACAGGGTAATATACCATCCATCTAGACATTTAAAAGACATTTTTAAAATGCCAAATATCTGTTCTTTGTCTGATCTGGTGAGCTCCTGTGCTTCATTTCCACTTTAACTCCACGAGGGAAGGCTCCTGGGGAAACCACCAGCACACACACACACACACACAAAAAAAACATTGCCATCGACTCCCTTCTGATTCATAGCAACCCTGTAGGCCACATAGGGTTTCCAAGGCTGTAATCTTTTCAGAACCAGGCTGCCACATATTTCTCCCACAGCACAGGTGGTGGGTTTGAACCTCTGACCTTTCAGTTAGCAGCTGAGCCCTTAACCAGTCCACCACCAGAGCTCCTTACCGGCACACACAGAGAATGGAATATGCAGTTATCATGTGTACTTTTACAGCAAGGAGGTCTGAGCTGATATGGCTGGCCAATTTACAACCTGTCTCTCATTCATCTGCAACTATGAAAGTGATCATGGGCAGCTAAGCTGATTGTGACTGCAACATGGCATGGTCTGAGGAAAAACTGTGACGATGATGAAGGGTGGGAGGGTGACCCAAGCAGCTAGCGCCTCCAGAGGGAAGCTCGGGAATAGGGAAGAGAGAAGAGAAGAGGCTCAGAGCTGAGGACTTGTCTTCAGGCCATCTGGTTCTATATAAAAAAGTGTCTACTTCAGCTGAAGGAGTTCCTGGGTGGGGCAAACGATTAACTGAAAGGTTCGAGTTTTGAGTCCACCCAGAGGAGCCTTGTAAGAGCGCCCTGGCAATCTACTTCCAAAAAACCAGCCACTGAAAACCCCACAGAGCACAGGTCTACAATGACACACAAGGAGTCATCATGAATCGGAGTCAACTCGATGGCAACTGGTTTTTTGACTGAGTGTGCAATCCCGACCACTCATCCCATGGCAGTGAGTGACTTTCAGTGTTGTTCTGAAGAAACTTGAGCCTTTCTTTGCCTGCACTTGGGGCAATAAACCCCTTTGCAGGGGCTTAAATGGTCTCCAGACTGCCATTTTCCACGTCTGATCATATGTGTGTGTTGTTCTATTAACCCAACGTTCAGCAAATGCTTTCCAAGTCGAAACATTTGGTATTATTTTATGCTAGGTGAACATGGAGCTGTAAGCAGGCTCAGGCTTGATTCGTAAAGCTGGTTACGAGTATGCTGTCATGTGGTCATGGACACTTTTAGTCAGCAATCAGCCTGTCCTAGGAATGCCTAACTCATGAAGAGGAGAGCTGCCGTGCCTGTGACTTAGCAGCCCACAGTCTAGAGGGAAGTGTAGGTCAAGGTAAAGGCACTTGTTATTCTTGTCCAAGACCTGGGTTTTCAGAGAATCTCCTCGCTAGGTTTCTCCCTGTTGCCCTAATTTTGACCTGATAACTTCAGTCATATAATCAACAATTAGATTGTTATTTACTGATATCCAGTGATGCAAATTACTCATAGATACATGTAGTTGTTGTGTGCCTTGAGTCGATTTTCAATTCATGGTAACCCCATGTAACAGAGTAGAACTGCCCCATAAGACTTTCTACCAAGCCATGGTATTTTCAATCTCATCATATGCATGTGAAAGCTGGACAGTGAATAAGGAAGACCAAAGAAGTGTTGACACCTTTGAATTGTGGTGTTGAAGAATACTGACTATACTGTGGACTGCCAAAGGAACGAACAAATCTGTAGTACAACCAGAATGCTCCTTAGAAGCAAGGATGGCGAGACTGCATCTTACATACTTTGGACATGTTGTCAGGCAGGATCAGTCCCTGGAGAAGGACATCATGCTTGGTAAAGTGCAGGGTCAGAGGAAAAGAGGAAGACCCTCAGTGAGATGAATGGACACAGTGGCTGCAACAATGGGCTCAAGCATGACAACGATTGAAGAATGGCTCAGGACTGGGCAGTGTTTCGTTCTGTTGTGCACAGGGTTGCTATGAGTCAGAGCCAACTTGATGGCAGCTAACAACAACAACAGCATGGAACCAGACTGCCAGGTCTTTCTCCTGTGGAGCCACTAAGTGGGTTCAAACTGCCAACCTTTTCAGTTAGCAGTTGAGCACTTATCCATTGTGCCACTGGGCTCCTTATAGATACATAACTATGGGAAATATTTATATATAATAGAGTAGCTAGAGAAATGAAGTATATAAATAAGAAGTCATGAATAATCAACAAATATTGATTGATCAACTATTCATTCAAAAATATTAATTAGGTGTCTCCACGAGCTAGGCACAATGCCAGGTGCTGAAAATATTTTAGTGAATGAGATACTGACCTTACCTTCAAGGAGCACGGTAGAGTTGGATAATCTGAGAAGTAAACCAATGACTACGGCACTCAAAGATAAGTGTCCTGGTGAGAAACCGAGAGAGCTGTGGGATCATGAAGAAGGGACACCAGCTCAGCTTGGGTAAGGAGAGGAAGAGTGGAGTCAGAGGAAACCTTCTGGGGCAGGTAACAGCTACCAAATTCTGAGGGTAGAAGATAATCAGGTGATGGGTGAGGAAATGACATCTATTAGGTTTCTAACCCACTCTGATGCAAAGAACTAAGAGGAAGCAGAAGATGAGTGTCAGATAAATAGTTTAATGTTACCAGAACTCAGAATTCAGCAGGAGTCATCAGAAGGGCTTTCTAGAGAATATAATGTGGTGCTTAGAGTATTGAAAGGGTATATCCAGGTAGAAACAGGAAATCACAAGGTTGCTTAGGGGCTCAAAAGTGGAACATTCATTCAATAAATGATTATTGACAGGTATACAGATTTATAAGGGAAAAAAAAGGTAGTCGAAGATATACTTCTATCCTCTAGAGCTGGGGTCAGCAAACTTTTTCTGTAAATGCACAGATGGCAAATATTTTGGGCTTTGTGGGCCATGAAGAATTGGACCACAGGGTCTAGTTTGCTAACCTCTGCTCTGGAGACTTACACTCTTACTGGGAACACAAAATTATAATTCAAAATGACTTTACCTGGAGACTTGGAAGAGAAGTTCAGTAATGGGGACTGGTGTCAGGTCTGGGGAGGCTTTGAAAGACAGGCTCAGTGGCTGCATGCAATCTCTTAAGAGGTGAGGCACCATTGATGGCTTTGAGCAAGGGATTGTCTTTTGGAAGATGAATTTTACAACAATGCCCAGAATGGATTAAAGTGTAGAGAGCCTGGAGTCAGAGAAACTTGTATGAACTCTATCATGGTACTCAAAGCATAAAGTGAGAAAAACAGAGTCAGCAGTTGGTGGGGAAAATGGAATGGGAAAGAAAAGGGTGAGATAAACTATACATCATTTGATAACTGACATGAGGGCTGAAGGGAAGAAAGGAGTCAAAGATAACTCCAGAGACAAACTGAGGTGGCTATATCTGGTGCTGAATGAGTAGGTATGACAAGTTGGGTAAGGAAAGTGGTTTGAAGGGACAAATTTGTTTAACTTCATGCATGTTGAGTTTGAGTTGACAATGGGACATCACATGAAATGCTGGTTTTAAAGGTCAGAAGGAGAGCTCATAAATGTGGCCAGGGCTCCAAAAATCGATTTCTTCTTGGGTCATTCATGAAGAAGCAATAGCATAAAGGTTAGAAGGATAAAAGCAGTGAGCACTAATGGAGAACAACTACTATTTCAGGCATTGCCTTAGACATTTTACATGTGTTATCTCTTTTAAGCACCCTTACAACCCTATGAGATGGGTACTGTTATCCTATTTTACAGATGAGGAAACTGAGCCTCAGAGAGATTAAGTGACTTTCCTGAAGTCACCCAGTTAGGAAGGTGTTAAACCATAATTAGAGGTCATTTCTGTCTGCCTCATAAGGCTGTGCTTGTAGCATCAAATGCACTGCCCCTTGGTTAGAAAAGTCACTCCCAGGGCGCAGAAGACTTCCTTACTAGGCTGTCAAACACAGAGCCTGTATTCCCAGCGTATGTGGAATAACTGCCCTCTTTCTTCTCTAAATTGACTTGAATCCCATATGGGCACTGCTGACACACTTATCTATCCACTGCAGGCCTGGCTTCTCTCTTGGAGATTCTCTCACCCTCTTATGTCAGGAAAGGGACCAAGGACAACGAGAGTGACATGACCTCTAGCTGAGGTCACTGGATTCCTCTGACTGGTCCCTCTCTGATGGGTTTAGCACCAGACTTTGAGGCAATGATCCCTTCCCACTTCACCTGTGCTGGCAGTGGGTGCTACTACACACCTTACACATGTTCCTTAATCTTAGTTCCCGGTGGTAAATGGCCACAATTCTTCCCCTTCCTCTATCCCTGCCCCTGCAATGTGACCTTGAGGCTTCTTCCATCAAGTGGTAGAGTCTGTTTCCCCAGCTCCTTGAATCTGGGATGGTTTTATGGCTACTTTGGCCACTAGAACATAGTGGAAGTGACATTGTGTCAGCTCCATGCCTAGGCCTCAAGAGGTCTTGCACACGTCCACCCTCTCTTTTGAGTTTCCTGTCTCAACCATGTAAACAAGCACAAGCTAACCTGCTGGAGGATCAGAAACCATGCAGAGCAGAGATGAGTAGCCCCATTGTCCCAGCCAAAGTCTGAGACTTGTGAGAGAGCCCAGCCAACATCAGCAAAGCCACTTATTGGACACACAACTGACTGTGGATGCATGAGGGAGCCCAGATGAGGCCAGACTAAAACGGTGACTTGCAGAATCTTGAGCTAAATAAATGGTTGTTTTTCTTTTTTAAACAACTGAGTTTTGGGGTTACGTAGCAGTAGCTATCTTGTGTGCTGCCTTTGTCTCATTAAGACCTCAACAATATCTGCATTTGAACAGCCATCAGCTAGCCACCTTCTACTCTAGAACTTCCTTTATTTCACATATGTGGCGCCTCAGAGATTCACTGGCTCCCTTGTGGTTGCTAAAGTTAGCTCCAGAACTGAGAACAGAAGGCAGAACTAGGCTAGCCATACCTCTAACAACAAGTACACTTTCCCTCTCAGATGAAAGGGCTCTAATTAAAAGGCAGGAAAGATCAGATAGTTCTGAGTTCACTGCTAAAAGTGTCTGAATACCTGGCCCTCAAAGCCACTTTGCTTCTGACTCTTCATACTTTGGAAGACTAATTAACCATGACAAGCTGACCACTGGAAACCATTTTCATAAGAATGACAAGATGATGGATGGGTCCATGCTGTTACAACGGCATTGCTAAAAAAGATGTGACAAGTCCAAGTTCCAATTAGTTAGATGTGCATACAATGCAGAGGTCTCTTTCAAGCCACAGAACCGATTGCAACAGGCTAACATATGTCACCTTTTCTTTATTTAAGGACCACATTCATGGGCCGGTGACGTACTGAGTTATGCATGCTGGGCCTTCTTCTCTGTGTCTGGCAGCTGGAACTAGACCCAACTGTATCTTGTTTCAGGCATTTGGATACCAAATGAAGAGTTTGTGCATAGAAAAATTCAACACAAGGCAATGTTTTCCCATTTTCAACATGGGAAATGTGTGTGTGTGTGTGTGTGTGTGTGTGTGTGTGATGCCTATCCCTGCCCCACTAATAGAAAATGTCATGACCTGCCTTGTTTCATCATTAAATAGCCTTTGTGTATTTTTGGGAAACGTGTTTGGTATAAGGCAGACTCAGTTTGGGCTACACATTTTAGAACAGAATTTGGAAAATGAGTCTTAAAAGGACTTACTTAAATCTTTTTTTTTAAATCTGGAGTTGGGAAACATTTTCTTAAAGGGCCAGTTAGTAAATGTTTTAGACATTGTAAGCAAAGAGGAAAAAGTGAAGATATTATATAGGTATTTATATAACCAGTGTCCCTGGGTTGTGCAAATAACTTGTCTGCTGACTGAAAGGCTGGGGGCTGGAGTCCACCCAGAAGCACCTCAGAAGACAAACCTGGTGATCTGCTTCCAAACAATCAGCCATCGAAAACCCTACGGGGCCCAGTTCTATTCTGACACATATGGGCGGGCTCTCCATGAATCAGGGTCAATTCAACTGCAACTGGGTTTTTAGCCATATAACCGTTTAAAAAAGGTAAAACCATTCTTAGCTGATAGGATATTAAAAAAAAAAAAAAAACTTTAAAAAAACAAAAAAGAGCAACTGGCTGATTTTGCCCATGGGCCATAGTTTGCCAACCCTTGACTTAAACGAACAGAATTGTTGCGTTTCTCAGGAATATTATGTTTCTGTAGGAAAAGTTCTCTTACTTAAAAGCACAGAAAATCTGCTCTGTCAGAAGTTTGAAAAATAAGTTAATATAAAATTATATACAGTAGTATGTTGATTAATTAATCCTTTGTATTAACATCACATATTAGATTTTTTTTTTTCTCCAAAAAAGCTAAAACTCCCTTACTTGGTTCCTGGTATTGCCAGTAACTCACAGCTCACCTAAGCTTCCCAATCTTGTAAAACAAGGGTATGGTGTGGGAGTGAGGAGTTACTTCTCTAAAAGAAAAATGCAGTGAACACTTTGATTTCATTACCTGACGTGTATGGAGGGAAGAGTTTTGGAGCTTCCTATTTGAGTCATCTGCTGACCTTCTAAATGTCCTTTCTATAAGAAAGTCAAATACTTTGTTGCACTAATATTCTTTTTTTTTTCAATTGTGCTTTAAGTGAAAGTTTATAATTCAAGTCAGTTTTTCATACAAAAACTTACACACACATTGTTATGTGACCCTAGTTGCTCTCCCTACAATGTGACAGCACGTTCCTTCTCTCCACCCTGTGTTTCCTGTGTCCATTCAACCAGCTCCTGTCTCCCTCTGCCTTCTCATTTCGCTTCTGGACAGGAGCTGCCCACTTAGTCTCATGTGTATACTTGAGCTAAGAAGCGCACTCCTCACCAGTATCATTTTATGTCTTATAGTCCAGTCTAATCTTTGTCTTAAGAGTTGGCTTTGAGAATGGTTTTAGTTTTGGTCTAACAGAGAGTCCAGGGCCCATGTCTTCTGGGGTCCCTCCAGTCTCAGTCAGACCATTAAGTCTGGTGTTTTTACTAGAATTTGAGGTCTGCATCCCACTTTTCTCCTGCTCCATCAGGGATTCTCTCGTGTTCCCTGTCAGAGAGTCATTGGTGGTAGCCAGTCACCATCTAATTCTTCTGGTCTCAGGCTGATGGAGTCTCTGGCTTATGTGGCCCTTTCTGTCTCTTGGGCTCATATTTTCCTTGTGTCTTTGGTGTTCTGCATTCTCATTTGCTCCAGGTAGGTTGGGACTAATTGATGCATCTTAGATGGCCGCTTGCTAGCTTTTAAGACCCCAGACACCACTCACCAAAGTGGGATGCAGAATATTTTCTTAATAAACTTTGTTGTGCCAATTGGAACCATGGTCCCCAGAACCCCCAACCCCTCCTATTCTGTCCCTCAAGGTGTTTGCATGTATTCAGGAAACTTCTTAGCTTTTGGTTTAGTCCAGTTGTACTCACTTCCCCTGTATCATGAATTCTCCTTCCCTTCACCTAAAATAATTCTTATCTATAATTTAGTAAGTGAATACCCTTCTCGCTCCCTCCCCACCCTTGTAACCATCAGAGAATGTTTTTCTTCTGTGTAAACCTTTCCTTGAGTTCTTATAGTAATGGATTGACACAATATTTGTCCGTTTGTGATTGACTAATTTCATGCAGCATAATGCCTTCCAGATTCATCCACGTTATGAGACTTTTCAGGGATTCATCATTGTTCTTTATTGTTGGGTAGTGCTCCACTGTGTGAATATACCATAGTTTGTTTGTCCATTCATCCATTGTGGGCACCTAGGTTGTTTCCATCTTTTTTCTATTGTAAACAGTGCTGCGATGAACATTGGTGTGCATGTATCTATTCATGTGAGGGCTCTTATTTCTCTAAGATGTTTTCCAAGGAGTGGGATTGCTGGATCATATGGTAGTTCTATTTCTAGCTTTTTAAGGAAGTTCCAAATCGATTTCCAAAGTGGTTGTACCATTTTACATTCCCACCAGCAGTGTATAAGTGTTCCAGTCTCTCCACAACCTCTCCAGCAGTTATTATTTCGTGTTTTTTGGCTTAATGCTAGCCTTGTTGGGGTAAGATGATATCTCATTGTAGTTTTGATTTGCATTATGAGCATTTTCTCATGTATCTGTTAGCCACCTGAATGTCTTCTTTGGGGAAGTGCCTGTTCATATCCTTTGCCCATTTTTTAATTAGATTATTTGCCTTCTTGTTGTTGAGTTTTTGTAGTATCATGTAGCTTTTAGAAATTAGATGCTGATCGGAATTGACACAGTCAAAAACTTTTTCCCAGTCTGGTAGGTGATCTTTTTACTCTTTTGGTGAAGTCTTTGGATGAGCATCACTGTTTGGTTTTTAGGATTTCCCAGTTATCTAGTCTCTCTTCTGGTGTTTGTGCATTCTTAGTAATGTTTTCCCCCACGTGTCTGTCAGTTTGTCGTACTGTGGGGGCTTGTGTGTTGCTCCGATGCTGGAAGCTATTCCACTGGTATTTAGATACCAGCAGGGTCACCCATGGAGGATAGGTTTCAGCTGAGCTTCCAGACTAAGACAGACTAGGAAGAAGGGCCTGGCAGTCTACTTCTGAAAAGCATTAGCCAGTGAAAACCTTATGAATAGCAGTGGAACATTGTCTGATACAGTGCTGGAAAATGAGCCCCCCAGGTTGGAAGGCACTCAAAAGATGACTGGGGAAGAGCTGCCTCTTCAGAGTAGAGTCAACCTTAATGATGTGGGCGGAGTAAAGCTTTCGGGACCTTCATTTGCTGATGTGGCAAGACTCAAAATGAGAAGAAATAGCTGTAAACATCCATTAATAGTCGGAACCTGGAATGTACAAAATATGAATCTAGGAAAACTGGAAATCATCAAAAATGAAATGGAATGCATAAACATCGATATCCTAGGCATTAGTGAGCTGAAATGGACTGGTATTGGCCATTTAGAATCAGATAATCATATAGTCCGTTATGCTGGGAATGACAACTCAAAGAGGAATGGTGTTGCGTTCCTTGTCAAAAAGAATGTTTCAAGATCTATCCTGAAGTACAACGCTGTCAGTGATAGGATAATATCCATACGCCTACAAGTAAGACCAGTTAATATGACTACTATTCAAATTTACACATCAACCACTAGGGCCAAAGATGAAGAAATAGAAGATTTTTACCAGCTGCTACAGTCTGAAATTGAATGAACATGCAATCAAGATGCATTGATAATTACTGGTGATTAGAATGTGAAAGTTGGAAACAAAGAAGAAGGATCAGTAGTTGGAAAATATGGCCTTGGTAATAAAAACAATGGCTGAGATCGAATGATAGAATTTTGCAAGACCAATGACTTCTTCATTGCAAATACCTTCTTTCACCAACATAAACGGCGACTATACACATTTTTTTTTTTTTTATATACACACGGACCTTGCCAGATGGAACACACAGAAATCAAATTGACTACATCTGTGGAAAGAGACGATGGAAAACTCAATACCATCAGTCAGAACAAGGCTAGGGGCCCACTGTGGAACAGACCATCAATTGCTCATATGCAAGTTCAGGCTGAAACTGAAGAAAATCAGAGCAAGTCTACAATAGCCAAAATATGACCTTGAGTATATCCCACCTGAATTTAGAGACCATCTGAAGAATAGATTTGATGCATTGAACACTAGCGACCGAAGACCAGACACGTTGTGGGATGACATCAAAGACAGCATCCATGAAGAAAGCAAGAGGTCACTGAAAAGACAGGAAAGAAAGAAAATACCAAGATGGATGTCAGAGGAGACTCTGAAACTTGCTCTTGAGTGTCGAGCAGCTAAAGCAAAAGGAAGAATTGATGAAGTAAAAAAAACTGAACAGAAGATTTCAAAGGGCATCTTGAGAAGTCAAAGTAAAGTATTATAATGACATGTGCAAAGAGCCGGAGATGGAAAACCAAAAGTGAAGAACACGCTCGGCGTTTCTCAAGCTGAAAGAACTGAAAAAAAAATTCAAGCCTCGAGGTGCAATAGTGAAGGATTCCATGGGAGAAAATATTAAACAATGCAGGAAGCATCAAAAGAAGATGGAAGGAATGCACACAGTCATTATATCAAAAAGAATTAGTCAATGTTCAACCATTTCAAGAGGTGCCATATGATCAGGAACCGATGGCACTGAAGGAAGAAGTTCAAGCTGCTCTGAAGGCATCGGTGAAAAACAAAGCTCCAGGAATTGACGGAGTATCAACTGAGATGTTTCAACAAACGGATGCGTCGCTGAAGGTGCTCACCCATCTATGCCAAAAAATATGGAAGACAGCTTCCTGGCCAACTTACTGGAAGAGGTCCATATTTGTGCCTATTCCCAAGAAAGATGATCCAACCGAATGTGGAAATTATAGAACAATATCATTAATACCACACGCAAGCAAAATTTTGCTGAAGATCATTCAAAAATGGCTGCAGCAGTATATCGACAGGGACTGCCAGAAATTCAGGCCAGTTTCAGAAGAGGACGTGGAACCAGGGATATCATTGCTGATGTCAAATGGATCCTGGCTGAAAGCAGAGAATACCAGAAGGATGTTTACCTGTGTTTTATTGATTATGCAAAGGCATTCGACTGTGTGGATCATAACAAAGTATAGGTAATATTGCAAAGAATGGGAGTTCCAGAACACTTAATTGTGCTTATGAGAAACCTTTACACTGATCAAGAGGACTTGAAGCACTTACTAATGAAGATCAAAGACCACAGCCTTCAGTATGGATTGCACCTCAACATAAAGAAACAAAAATCCTCACAACTGGACCAAATGAGTAACATGATGATAAACAGAGAAAAGATTGAAGCTGTCAACAATTTCATTTTACTTGGATCCACAACCAACAGCCATGGAAGCAGCAGTCAAGAAATCAAAAGACGCATTGCATTGGGTAAATCTGCTGCAAAGGACCTCTTCAAAGTGTTGAAGAGCAAAGATGTCACCCTAAAGACTAAGGTGCCCCTGACCCAAGATATGGTATGTTCAATCACGTCATATGCATGTGAAAGCTGGACAATGAATAAGGAAGACCGAAGAAGAGTTGACGCCTTTGAATTGTGGTGCTGGCGAAGAATATTGAATATACCATGGACTGCCAAAAGAACGAACAAATCTGCCTTGGAAGAAGTGTAGCCAGAATGCTCCTTAGAGGCAAAGATGGCGAGACTGAGTCTTACATACTTTGGACATGTTGTCAGGAGGGATCAATCCTTGGAGAAGGACATCATGCTTGGCAGAGTACAGAGTCGGCAGAAAAGAGCAAGACCCTCAATGAAGTGGAGTGACACAGTGGCTGCAACAATGAGCTCAAGAATAACAATGATTGTAAGGATGGCTCAGGACTGGGCAGTGTTTCGTTCTGTTGTGCATAGGGTCACTGTGAGTCAGAACCGACTCACAACAACAGTAACGTTTCGTATACTGTTTATGCCATCTATTAGGGCTCCTAGCATTGTCTCTATTTTTTCTTCCATGATCTTCATCGTTTTAGATTTTATATTTAGGTCTTTGATCTATTTTGAGTTAGTTTTTGTGCATGGTGTGAGGTATGGGTCTTACTTCATTATTTTGCAGATGGATATCCAGTTATGCCAGCACCATTTGTTAAAGAAACTGTCTTTTCCCCAGTTAACAGACTTTGGACCTTTGTCAAATACCAGCTGCTCATAAGTGGATGAGTTTATGTCTGGATTCTCAATTCTGTTCCACTGGTCTATGTTTCTTTTTGTTGTACCGGTACCAGGCTGTTTTGACCACCATGGCGGTGTAAGAGTTTCTAAAAGTGGTGTGTTGAAGTCTCCTGCTATTATTGTGGAGCTGTCTATCTCACTTTTCAATGCTGTTAGAGTTTGTTTTATGTATTTTGGAGCCCTGTCATTGGGTACATAAATATTTAATATGCTTATGTCCTCCTGGTGTATTGACACTTCAATCATTCTATAGTGTCCTTCCTTATCCTTTGTGGTGGATTTTACTTTAAAGCCTATTTTGTCAGAAATTAATATTGCCACTCCTGCTCTTTTTTGATTGTTTGCTTGATATATCTTTTTCTATCCTTTGAGTTTTACTTTGTTTGTGTCTCTAAGTCTAAGGTGTGTCTGTTATAGGCAGCGTATAGACAGATCACGATTTTTTAATCCATTCTGCCACTGTCTCTTTATTGGTGCATTTAGTCCATTTACACTCATTGTAATTATTGATAGGTATGAATTTAGTGCTGTCATTTTGATGTCTTTTATTTCGTGCTGTTAAGAGTTTCTTTGTTCCACTGAATTTTCTGTGCTGAGTCATTTATCTTTGTGTATTTTCATTGTTGTTGATTTTGTATTTGCTGAGTCTTTATGTTTTTCTAGTTTTTTATTTTGATGTGTAGGATTGTTAGTTTTCTTTGTGGTTACCTTAATATTTACCCCTGTTTTTCTAAGTTTAAACCAATCTTTTATTTCTTTATGTCACTTTGACTTCCTCTCCATAGGAAAGATCTATGACTACATTTTTTAGTGACTTTTTAAAAAAATGTTTTCATCTTTTACGTAATGACATCTTTGTTTCCCTATTTTCAGTGTTTTAGCCTCAATTTATTTTTGTGATTTCCCTATCTGAGTTGATATCTGGTTGTTCTGTCTTGTGTTCTAATCATGGGTTGTTATCTGATGTTACTGATTTTCTAACCAGAAGACTCCCTTTAGTATTTCTTGTAATTTTGGTTTGGTTTTTGCAAATTCCCTAAAATTCTCTTTATCTGGGAGTGTCCTAATTTTGCCATCATACTTTTTTTTTTTTTTTTTTTTTTTGAGAGACAGTTTTGCTGTGTATAAAATTCTTGGCTGGCCATTTATTTCCTTCAACGCTTTACATATGTCATCCCATTGCCTTCTTGCCTGCATGGTTTCTACTGAGTAGTCATAGTTTAGTCTTATTGAGTCTCCTTTGTAGGTGACTTTTCATTTATGCCTAAAAAACCCAAAAAAACCCACTGCCATCGTAGCTGCTCTTAAAACTCTATCTTTGGTTTTAGCAAGTTGGATTATAATATGTCTTGATGACTTTCTTTTGGGATCTACCTCGTATGGGGTTTGATGAGCATCTTGGATAGACAACTTCTCATCTTTCATGATATCAGGGAAGTTTTCTGCCAACAAAACTTCAACAATTCTCTCTGTATTTTCTGTTGTTGCCCACCTGTTCTGGTATTCCAGTCACTTGTACATTTTTCCTATTGATAGAATTCCACATAATTCTTAGGGTTTTTTCTTTTTTTTTCATTCTTTTATCTGATTTTTTCCTCAAATAAGTTGGTGTCAAGTGCTTTATCTTCAATCTCAGTAATTCTGACTTCCATTGCCTCACTTCTGCTCTTATGACTTTATTACCCAATTGTCTAATTCTAAAATTTTATTGTTAACCTTCTGAATTTCTGTTTGCTATCTCTCTATAGATTCTTGCAGCCTATTAGTCATTGTGCTGTTCTCTAATCTTCTTAAGTTCCTCTATTGCTTTGTCTGTGTGCTCCTTGGCTTGTTCTGCATTTGCCTGGTCGCCTTCCTGGTCTCTCAAAGAGTCCTGTATATTAATCTTTTGTATTCTACCTCTGGTAATTCCAGGAAGTTCTCTTCATCTGGAAGATTTCTTGATTTTTTGTTTTGGGAGCTTGTTGAAGCCATCGTGGTCTGCCTCTTTACATGATTTGATATTGACTGTTGTACCCGAGCCATCAATAAGTTATTGCATTTATTTATTTTATGTTTTCTTACTGTGTTTTAGCTTCTTGCTTTTTGTTTTGATATGCCCAAATAGGCTGCTCGTGTGAGCTAGTTTGATTATTGGTGCCTTTGAAGCTCTAACATCCTGTCAGCAGGTGGTTAGAGCTGTTAGTAGGTATGTGAGCCCAGGAATCCGTTTACTTTTCTTGTATGGATTCACCTCAGGCGTGCAGGTAGTCAGTCACCAAGTGTGTGGTGCAGGCTCCCCCCTACTGTCCTAGAGGGGCGGGGGTGATTGGTGTAGTTATAGGTATCTGGATGCTGTAGGTGGTCATGCTCTGAGCAAGGCAGGGGGCTGACAGGCACCCCGAGTGCCTGTGAGGAAAGTGTGTCCCTGTTTCCTAAAGCGTGTAGGTGGGTGGTTTTTGCAGCTAAACTATGGGCACCCAATGCTGTTGGCTGTAAGGACTGGGAGGCACCACTTATTCTTGGACTCCTGTCACAGGTGGTTAGGTGGCATAGGTGGAGCCACCAGTCCCCAGGCCCCTGATGTGGGTAGGTGAGGACCCTGCTTAATATGCAGAGCGGTGTCAAATGTCACAAAACTGTCTCTCCACCATGTAGCTGAAACAGTTGAAGTTAGATGTCAAGAATATACCCTGTTATACTGTGCTAATGAGGGCCTATGCTGCTGAAATGGGCCCACATAGGTCTATGAGGGGGTGAAAGGCATTCAAAGTCTGTGGACCCCTTATGCCTGTGCCTAGGCAAAGGAGATGTTTCTGCTCTGAGTTCCCCACTTAGGGGAACTGGCAGATTATTTTTTCACTGTTTGTTAATTTGTTCACTCTCCAAGGCTGGGAGAAAGGCACCAAGCAAATGATGGATCCTACTTCTGGCCCAGGGGACGTCGTGACAGTCTCTGAAGCTGGCTCGGACCCAGTGCAGAGCAGGAAGGGGGCAGGTAAGTGGGAGAGAGGTTTTTCTCAAAGGAATGTTTTTTGATCAGCATGGTAGGTTAGATGCATGTACTTATCCTTTGCTGTTTGAGTGCCAGTTTTCACTGATTCTGGAGGCACGAGTAGACTCTCCACCACTCGGTCTCTCCTGATGTGGTAAATGCGTCCCAAACACCACCGCTTGCCTCACCACTGGCACCAGCAGATCCTAGCCTGCAAGGTCCCAGTTCCCACCGGGTCAGGCCTGGCAACCCCTTGCTGCTTCTGAACCGTGTCTCCCTCCCTGTGCTGCTCAGTCCAATTCCTCAACTTTGCCTTTGATGATCAGGGCTCCTAGATTATCATATATAGTCAGTTCACTTTTGGGGGGAGTCTTTGTTGTAAGAGGGACCACGGGAAGTGTCTGACTATTCTGCCATCTTGATCCCACCTCCTGCACTAATATTCTTAATTTAAATTTTTTTAACAGAAAATACATTCACATGATTCAAGAATTAAACCAACATAAAGAGATATATATGCTAAGAAACATTGCTCCCACTGTTTCCATCCACCCTATCGATAATTCTATGTATGCTTCCAGTGTTTCTTTAGGCAAACACAAATATATATTACTTGCCCCATTTTATTATGCAAAAGTTAGCATATTATACACACATTTTAGAGTAGAATTTGGAAAACGGATCTCACTATATAATTTGCAAGGAGCCCTGGTGGTACAACAGTTAAATGTTCGACTGCTCACCAAACGGTTGGCGGTTCCAACCTACCCAGTGGCTCTGTGGGAGAAAGACCTAGTGATCTGCTCTTATAAAGATTACAGCCTAGGAAACCCTGTGGGGAAGTTCTACTTTACTGCATGGGGTGACTATAAGTCGAAATCGACTCGAAAGCACCTAAAAATAACAACAACATGTAACTTGCTTTTTGTTTGTTTGTTTGTCTAATGTATCCTAGAAGTTTTCCCGTGTTAGTACCTAGAGATGTGGCATGGCTTTAAGGGGATTGAAATTCAGCAGATTGATTTCGTAAACAGTTTATTGAAATGTTTTCACTCTGTGGGGGTACAGAAATGAAATTGTCTTAATTTTTCCCCAAACTATTGGTAACTCCGCCACATCAAACCCTTCTTTCTCACTGGAGAGCTGCCCCCTTAGCAACATCCCAGTCAGGCTCCAGAACTTCACAATTACTTCCGGTCGCTAAAACAGGCACTTTCAGTTTCTTCAGAATTGGTGAAAAGCTCACTGCACACACTGTCACACCGGCTGGAGGCTTCGAGTGAGCAGTCATCTCGTGGCAGCAGTGGGGTGTCTGAGCTCACACTCTTCCCCTTTCTCTGTGGACCTGGAACAGCCCAGGCACAGGGAAGCAGCAATTTCTCCTTATGATGCTGCCATGGAGAGCTGTAGCCCTCCTCTGGACTCAGTCATTAGCTGCTTCTCTAGCTCATTGCCCATAGGCTCTATGTAGACAGGTGGTGGGCAGCTTTCTTAGGCAGTGGTGGTGGTAGTTGTTATTGTTGTTAGCTGCCATGAAATTAGCCTCAAACTCATGCTGTCTCCACCCACAACATAATGAACACTGCCTGGCTATGTGCCATCCCCATGATTGGTTCCGGATCGTACTGTAGTGATTCATAGGGTTTTCACTGGCTAATTTTCATAAGTAGATCACCGGGCCTTTCTTTCTAGTCCATCTTCGTCTCTGGAAGCTCCACTGAAACATGTTCAGCATCATAGCAATTACATGAAATGCCATTACGGGTAGCAGAAAACCCAAGTAACAATGATTAAGTAAGAAAGAGGTAATGAGAAGCCTGAAAGTAGACCAGTTGGGGCTAGTGCAATGCTCCTCAGCTTTTTCTATCTTGTTGCTCCACTATCCTTTGGGTATGACCTGGATCCTCATTCTAACAAAACAACTGCTGGAGATCCAGCCATCTTATCCAAATTCCAAGAAATAAGAAAGGAGCAAAAGGAGAAAGAGATAGTGCATATAACTGGAAAGCAAAACTTTCCCAGAAATCCCCAGAAGACTTCCACTCACTGGCCAGACCTGTTTTACTTGAACAATTCGAACTGCAAGGGGAGCTAGGCAATGTAGTTGCTTTGTTTTTAAAACAACTTCTCCATGTATACTTTAGTGACATTGATTCATTCTTCGTGTTGTACAACCATTCTCACTATCCTTTTCTAAATTATTCTGCCACCATTAACATATACACTCAGTGCTCCCTAAGGGAAAACTCCCCTTTCCCCCTCCCTCCTATCCCTGGTAATTACTAACAATCTTTGCTCTCTATATATTTCCTTATTTCATATAAGTGAGATCATACAGTATTGGTCCTTTTGCGACTTACATCACTCCGCATTGTGTTTTCAAGGTTCGCCCTTGTTGCGGCACGCATCAGGATTTCATTCCTCTTTCTGTCTGAGTACTATTCCATTTTGCTCCTCTATTCATCCGCTGATGGATATTTCAGTTGTTTCCACCTTTTGGCTATTTGGAAAAGTGCTGCATTGAACTTTGGTGTACAGGTTTCTGTTTGCGTTCACTTCTTCTAGTTACGGAATTGCTGGATCACATGGTAGTTCTATGTCCAAGCTTTTGAGGAACTGCCAAGCTGTTTTCCACAGTGGCTATACCTTTTTATAGTCCCAACAGCAATGGATAAAGGTTCCAGCTCCTCCACAACCTTACCAGCACCTGTCGTTTTCCATTTTTTATCTTTGCTATTCTAATGAAGGTGAGGCGGTATCTCATTGTGGTTTTGATTTGCATCTCCCAGCAGTTGAAATCCACCAGCCACTCCTTGGAAACTCTATGGGGTAATTCTACCCCGTCCTATAGGGTCACTGTCAGTTGGAATCAACTCGCCAGTCAAGGGTTTGATTTTTTGGTTTTAATGGCTAATGACTTTGAGCATCTTTTCATGTGCTTGTGGCAATGTAGTTTTTAGCCAGGCATATTGTTTCCTCTAACAGAATTGAGGCTGTCTTAGTAAGGAAGACAGTAAGTGTGTCTGTTAAGTAGGCAACCAACAATCTCCGCCACATGGTTCCTTGCAGACTTCACCACATTTCCCCAGTGAGCCACAGCTTAGGGCCTTGCGGCATTCTGCTCTCCGTACCTCTTGCAAATTTACACATGACTCAGACTCAGGCTCAACCACCTGTGCAGCCCCCACCTCCAAGATCTACTGACAGGTGCAGCGTCTACCTTCAGAATGCCTCAGAGACCAGGAACCATACATAGAGGCCTTGCTTCTCTCTCTGCCTGGCCATCCTGCTAGTCTAGACATCTCTCTCCTACCTCATTCCCCAAACCCCAGCACTTTGGGTGCTCTGCCCTTCTGGAGGCTCAGTTATTTTCAAACACCTTAAAGAAGGGAGATTGGCAAGCCCAGTCTTTATGAGGGATCCATTAGGGAGTCACTCCTCTTTTCTCATGAACACTATACCTTCTCCATAAAGGACCCTCCCTCCCTCCTGAATCTCTCCGTATGTTGCCTGGGGATGGTGTATTACATTCCTAGCACTGCAGTAACAAAATACCACATATAGGGTGGCTTGTAAGAACAGAAAAAGTACCCTGGCGGAACAATGGTTGAGCACTTGGCTGCTAACCCAAAGGTCGGTGGTTCGAACCCAGCCACTTCAGGGGAGAAAGATGTGGCAGCCTGCTTCCATACAGATTGCAGTCTTGGAAACCATATAGGGCAATTCTACTCTTGCTATAGGATTGCTATGAGTAGGAATTGACTCAATGGCAACAGGATAAGAATAGAAATTTGTTGTCTGACAGTTCTGGAGGTTAGTAGTCCAAATTCAAGAAGTCAGCAGGACCATGTTCTCTCTGAAAGTTCTTTCTGAGGGTTCTAGGGGAAGGTCTTTCCTTGTCTCTCTCAGCTTCTGGTAGCCCAGGTGTTCCTTGTCTTGCAGCTGCAACATAACCCCTGCTGTCACAGGACTGTCGTTCCTTTCTATCTGTATCCTTCTGTCTCTTTTCTTCTTTTATAGGACACTACCCAGATTGAATGAGACCCACCCTACTCAGGCATGACCTCATGTTAACTGATTACATCTTTAAAGACCTCATTTCCAAAAAAGATCACATTCACCGGTACAGGGGCTAGGACATTGTCTTAGTCACCTAGTGCTGCTTTAACAGAAATACCACAAGTGGATGGCTTTAACAAAGAGAAATTTATTCTCTCACAGTCTAGTAGGTTACAAGTCCAAATCTAGTGTGTCAGCTCCAGGGGATGGCTTTCTCTCTCTGTCTGCTCTGGAGGAAGGTCCTTGTGATGCATTAGTCTTCCCTTGGTCTGGGGGCAACTCAGCACAGGAACCTCAGGCCCAAAGGACACACTCTGCTCCCAGCACTGCTTTCTTGGTGGTATGAGGTCCCCAACTCTCTGCTTGCTTCCCTTTCCTTTTATCTCTTGAGAGATAAAAGGTGGTGCAGGCCACACCCCAGGGAAACTCCCTTTACCTTGGATTAGGGAGATGAACTGAGTAAGGGTGGTGTTACAATCCCATCCTAATCCTCTCAACATAAAATCACAATCACAAAATGGAGGACAACCACACAATACTGGGAATCATGGCCTAACCAAGTTGATACACACATTTTGAGGGGGGACATAATTCAATCCATGACAGCTTCGACATATCTTTTGGGGGGACATAATTTTATCCATACTTGGTGGATAGTAGTGCTGGTAGCTGTGGCCGCTCACAGTCCCTAGGGTTTTCTAAACTTGATTGTTGGCAACTTAGAACTTTTAGCCCCAGTCTTAGACCTTAGATGAAATTCTAGAATAACTGGAACATCCCACTGGGCTCCCATCGTACCCCATTGTACTTTGTGCAGACTTTTTGCTATCCTGGTCTCCTCCCCATTCCCCACAACAGATGCCCCTCACTCTCACCACTGGTGCAGGTCTGATGTAAACATTCTCTTCCAACCTCCAAGCCCCATGTTTTTCGCAAGCGCTCAAAACGACAGATGCATCAGACAGAAATGCACATGCGAACAGCCTCAAATCAGAAGGCATCTGCGTGGCTAAAATCAAGTCCAGTTAATGAGTTTGAAACAGTTGTTGGGCTTTGGGCCTCATTGCTTCCATCCTTTTCACAGCTTTAGGGTAATAAGTCATTATCCAGGAAGGTAATATAATCTGTGTCAGAGATAAAATGCCTGGTTTATTTTCTCCTGAATCGTGAACTGTGTTTAATGCGCATGGGATGTGGAAGCTCTGAGAGGAAGCTGGGGTATGTGCGTAAAGCTCTGGGGAGCGAAGAAAGGAGATACTTGAGGAGTCATTTTATGTTTTAAAAGCCTGTATCTCTAGGCTCTCTCTCTCATCCTGTTCTTTTGCTTCCTTCCCCCAACTTCCTTCCTCCAGGGACAGATCATCCCTCTACCCGAGACTTTTTCCTTCACCTACCATAGGAATTTGGGTTGTCTTTACCCTGAGTTCCATGAGTGAATAATATTTGCAGCCATGTGGAATGGAGGCCTGCATCTAACTGGGAGGGACTGTGGCCTCATCTAGTTCTGAGTGGCCTGTGGGGGCCTGGGTGGGCACTAAAGCACTCCTGGCCAGAGGACATCATGGGCACAAAGTCCATTTAGCGACCCCACGAGGAGCTGGGCAGCGCAGGCCTGGCTGAGCCATCACTGTTCCCTGGCCCTGGTCCAGCACAGCCCTTAGGAGGCTGGTCTGGAGAGAGATCCTGGTCTCCTGTCTGATCCTCAGCAACCTCGGGAGCTCCAGTCTAGGATCAAAACTTGTTTAGTGTTTGTAACTCTTACTAGAATGTATGCTACTCGCGGGCAGGGACTTTTGTTTGTTTTATAGCCCGTTGGAGTCAGCATCAACTCAAGGGCAAGTGGGTTGGAGTCCCTGGGTGGTGAAAACTGTTAACACACTCACTGCTAACTGAAAGTTGGTGGTTTGAGACCACCTGGAAGCTCCTCGAAAGAAAGGCCTAGTAATCTACTTCCAAAAAATCATCTCCTGAGAACCAAATGGAGCACAGTACTACCCTGACACACATGGAGTCTCCATGAGTCAGAAGCGACTCAACGGCAACTGGGCTGATAGTGCCAATGCCTAGAAAATGCTGGCGCACAGATACTCCATAAACATTTGCTGAACGAGTAAACAGCAACCCTAGTCTAGAGCAATCCTGGGGCCAGGGCAGTTTTGCACCTGACTCAGGGCTTGGCCTGAATCCAGGCCACACAGAGATCAACTGGAGCAAGTTCAGATATGAGGGGACCTACTGAGCCCTGGTGACTCAGTGGTTAAGATCTGTGGCTGCTAACCAAAAGGCCAGCAGTTAGAATCCATTAGCCACTCCTTGGAAACACTATGAGGCAGTTCTACTCTGTCCTGTAGGGTCACTATGAGTCGGAATTGGCTTGACGGCAACAGGCTTGGTTTGGATTTACTGGGCATGTGTACCAGGGCAGGCCCAGAAGCTGGGACCTAGAGCTGGGACCACGGGACTGTGCCCACTACTGTGCAATCTATGCATGATCGGCCCTGGGACAGGTGCAATTCTGCACCTCTGGAATTGCAGCCTTCACCCCCTGCCGGGCCGGTCGCTGTATCACTGTCTCTTACATGTCACACCCAGTCATCACAATGTGTTAGTGTCTTGTTCTGGACAAATAGTTTGTCTTCCTTTTTAAAAAGCAAAGATAATTCAGTTCACTGATTGGGCTTCCAGATGAATCCGTTGGGCACTGAGGATGGTTTCATTATTGCATTGAAAAAAAAAACAAGGTGAGGGGGAAAAAAAGACAAGACTGAAAAGAAAGGCTTATGTGGTTTTACAGTTTGGAGCATTCTTTTCTGAACCTTTAGAAATTTTCCCTGTGAGGCTTAATACAGCAAAGGCAAAAGTGCAAACGTGCTGATCTGCGATCTACGATGCCTAGCAGCCTAATAAATCCTGGCCTCGGTTCAGATTAACATTGTCTGAAGGCGCAGCCTCTCCGTGTAATCTATACTCAAAGGGATAACCAAACATCTTTTCATGAGGGCGGCTGCTGACTTTTTAAAAATCACAGAGGTATGACCAAAGGAAAACTTTCTAGCTGATGTCAAATTTTATAATCTGAAAATCACCTTTCTCGGCTGAATGGAAAAACAAAGACTTGTACGAACTGTCAAAGCAGCACCCAGAGGGGCCCCAAGTTTTCTTAAGCAAGACTCATTCTGATGCCCCAAAGTGCTTCTGTGGGAAGAGTCCAAGATGGAATTTGGTATAACTGAGGCAGGAAATTGTTGACTTAGAAGAAAGTAAAAACCTTTGGGATTGATTTTCCTGACGTTCAAACCCTACAGTAGTAGCTCCTGTTTCATACCCGCCCCCCCGGCACCCCATATCAGAAGCCGCCATCCTCCTATAGCATTGGAATCACCCTCTCCCTTCATCTCCGCTCATTTCTCTGTTCTAGCTCACTGGCTGCCTAGCACACACCAGGCCCACTCTAACCGCAGGGCCTTTGCAATGGCTGCTCCCTTGCCTGGAATGCTCTCTTCCAGGTACCCACATGGCCTGGCTCACTCCGTACTGTTGCTCAGATCTTTATGCAAATGTCACCTTCCCAGTGAGGCCTCCCCTCACTCTGTCTAAAATCATAACTCTCCCTGCTACCTGTCCTCTTTCCTGCTTTATTTCTTTCCATTGCATTTATATATTTTTTTTTCTCACTTTATGTCGTTTTGTCTGTCTTTTCAACTAGATCACAATCTTCATAAGGGCAACAATTTTGTGTCACTGCTATGTCTCTAGCACCTAGAACAGTGCTTGGCACATAATTTTTGTTGTGTGCCTTTGAATTGGTTCCAACCCATTACGATCTTATAGACACAGTAGAACTGTCCCACAGGGTTTCCTAAGCCGTAATCTTTACAGGGGAAGATCACCGGGTCAGGACATTGGTGGTTCAGAAAGAGAATTCTCTCCTTCCATGCAGAAGACCCAGGCTCAATTCCAGGCCAGTGCACCTCGTGCTCAGCCACCGCCTGTCTGTCCTTAGAGGCTTGCGTGTTGCTGTGATGCCGAATGGGTTTCAGCGGAGCTTACAGACTAAGATGGACTAGGAAGAAAGGCTTAGCAATATACTTCTGAAAATCAGCCAGTGAAAACACTATGAATCAAAATGGTCCAATCTGCTGCCAATCATGGGAATGGCCCAGGGCGGGGCAGTGCTTCATTCAGTTGTGCACGGGGTTGCCATGAATTAAGGGCCAACTCCGCAGCAGCTCACAACAGATTTCCTCTCCTGGGGAGAGGAAACCAACCAGCACAGTGGAAGATATCAAGGTCTTCGGTAAGCAGTCCTAGAGGGGTAGGGACAGGGAGGAAATCAAAAGGCCACACAGTGGTCCCTCCCAACACCTACTGGGCATGTCAGTGGGGGGGCAAGAGAAGGACTGGGTCTGCACTGGGGGAGCTTGCTTCTGGCTGTAGTGAGGGAGCCTGGGAGGGACAGGAGCAGCAGTTGCAACGGGTCCCACGGCCCCAGTGGCTGCAGAGTGGGAAGTCACAATCTTCTCACTCAGGAAGTAAAATAGGTCTGCACCCAGGGGTGTAGACACCCCATGATTTAGCTGTGAGGAGTTGGGGAAGGTAAAGGAAGGGCATGCACCAGGGTTGTTGATACCTCTATGGTTTATTTAAGTATTATTATTGCTTTCCTCCTAAGGGAGGCTTAGGAGTCCTTGGATGGTGCAAACAGTTAAGCACTCGACTAATAACGAAAAGGTAGGCGGTTCGAACACACCAAAAGACATCTGGGAAGACAGACCTGACAATCTGCTCCCAAAAGGTCTGTGTTGAAAATCCTATGGAGTTCTACTCTACACATATGGGGTCATCATGAGTAGTAATCAACTCAATGGCTAGGTTTAGGGGCTTTTTGGTTCAAGGGAGGCTTGCTGTTGTTGGGTGCTGTCCATTGGATTTTCGACTCATAGCGACTCTATGTGATAGAATAGAACTGCCCCATAGGGTTTTCTAGGCTGTAATCTTTACAGAAGCAGATCACCAGGCTTTTCTCCTGTGGAGCCATGGTGTGGGTTTGAACAACCAACCTTTTGGTTAGCCCCTGAGCGTTTAACCATTGCACCATCAGGGTTCCTTAAGGGAGGTTTGAGGAACTGCATTTCTTCTCTCAAGAGTTGTTCCTTACAGTGATGAATCTGTGAAGCGTCTCATAACATGGATGAATCTGAAGGGCACTATGTTGAATGAAATAAGTCAATCACAAAAGGACAAATATTGTATGAGACCACTGTTATAAAAAGTCATGAAAAGGTTTACACACACACACACACACACACACACACAAACAATCTTTGATGGTTACAAGGGAGGGGAGGGGTGGGATGGAAAAACACTAAATAGTAGATAACTGGTAACTTTGGTGAAGGGTAAGACAGTACACAATACTGGGAAAGGCAGCACACTTTGTAAAAGGGAAGGTCATGGAAGCTCCATAGACACACCCAAACTCCCTGAGGGACAGAACTGCTGGGCTGAGGGATGTGGGGACTATGGTCTCAGAGAACATTTAGCTCATTTGGCGTAACATAGTTTATAAAGAAAATGTTCTACATTCTACTTTGGTGAGTAGCCTCTGGGGTCTTAAAAGCCTGTGAACAGCCATCTAGGATACTCAACTGGTCTCACCCCTTTGGGAGCAAGGAAGAATACAAGGGAAAAATTAGTCCAAAGGACCAATGGACCACATCTACCATGGCCTCTACCAGCCTCAGTCCAGTACAACTAGAAGGTACCCAGCTACCACCACTGACTGCTCTGGCAGGGATCACAGTAGAGGGTCCCGGACAGAGCTGGAGAAAAATGTAGAACAAAATTCTAACTCAAAGAGAATGACCAGACTTGCTAGCTTGACAGAGACTGGAGAAACCCTCAGAGTATGGCCCCTGGACACCCTTTCAGCTCAGCAATAGTCACTCCTGAGGTTCACCCTTCAGCCAAAGATTGAACAGGCCCATAAAACAAAACAGGACTAAGGGGGCACACCAGCCCGGGGCAAGGGCTAGAAGGCAGGAGGGGACAGGAAAGCTGCTAACAGGAAACCCAAGGTTGAGAAGGGAGGGTGTTGACATGCTGTGGGGTTGTTAACCAACGTCATAAAACAATATGTGTGCTACGTTTTTAATGAGAAACTAATTTGTTCTGTAGACTTTCATCTAAAGTACAATAAAAAAAGAAAAAAAGAATTGTTCCCTAACAGCACACTCCTCATTTAGCTTTCTTTTCTATTTCTGGTGCCTTGTTCTGTCTGGTGGATGAATTTAAATTTACTACTTAAATGCCTTTGCTTTAATGCAAGCTTATCCCGAGTCCAGAGAACTTACGCATCCCCCAGAGTCAGAACTCACATTCCATTCAGAGTTCAACCCGGCGCTGGATTAATTAATTCTACCTTTAGAAAAAAGAAAGCAGAAAGAAAGAAAAACTATCGTCTTTCTTTTAGAACCACGATAAACTACTTCTTTATTTTTTGTAGGTTTATCAACTCTTTTTTTTTTTTTTTTAAGAGCCGGGCTCAGCTTTATTATTATTTTCTGTGCCCTTTAGAGTAAAAAGAACTTTTATTAACACTGCTTTCTGCCTGCAAGAGCCCAGGCTTCTGAATAGGATCTTCCTGGAAAGCCCGGAGTGACAGTTCCCCGGTGCCCTCCTAGCTTCACTCTTGGCTGTGCTCCCAGAAGGGACAGGCCCCGGAGATTTCCATACTGATAAAGGTACAGATCTTTGGAAAGTGCGTGACAAAGGACAGAAAGGAAAACATTCCCCAGAGCTCTGCTTCTTTAATGTAATTGCACTTCTCAGTCTAGATCTGCTTCTTAATTTAAGGCTTGTTATGGATTGAATGGAAACCCTGGTGGCGTAGTGGTTAGGACTGCATACCTAAAGCGTACAGCTGGCTGCTAACCTAAAGGTGAGCAGTTCAAATCTGCCAGGTGCTCCTTGGAAACTCTATGGGGCAGTTCTACTCTGTCCTATAGCATCGCTATTAGACGGAATCGACTCGACGGCAGCGGGTTTTTGATGGATTGACTGGAAGCCCCGGTGGGGTGGTGGTTAAGTGCTATGGCTGCTAACCAAAAGGCTGGCAGGTTGAATCCACCAGGCACTCCTTGGAAACTCTACGGGGCAGTTCTACTCTGTTCTATAGGGTAGCTATGAGTTGGAATTGACTCGACAGCAGTGGGTTGGGTATAGATTGAATTGTGTCCCCACAAAATCCGTGTTGGAATCCTAACCCCTATACCTGTGGATGTGATCCTGTTTGGAGATAGGTTTTCCTCGTTATATTGATGAGGCCCTATCAGTGTGGGGCAAGTCCTAAACCTAATCACTTCTGAGCTATAAAAAGAGCAGATGAAACAGATAGCAGACACAGGGGAATACAGATGGTACCTGAAGATGGAAGAGCCAGGTGAATCGACAAGCTCAGGAACCCCAAGGATTGCTGGCTACTAGAAGCTTTCTTACAGGTCTTCGTTGTGTCTATAGAAGGAGCCCTGGTGACGCAATGGTTAAGCGCCCAGCCACTAACCAAAAGGTCGGTGGTTTGAACCTGCCCAGCAGCTCCACAGGAAAAAAGACCTAGAGATCTGCTCCTGTAAAGATGAAAGATTACAACCAAGGAAACCCTATAGGGTAGTTCTATTCTCTCCTGCGGGATTGCTATGAGTCGGAATCAACTCACTGGCACACAACAACAGCAGCAGTCTCAGGAACTGTGAGCCCACCAGGCCTGTCTTCTAAGGTGCCTCTGGGTGGGTCTAAACCACTACCTTTCCGTAAGTAGTCAAGGCTTCACTATTTGCCCCACTTAGTACCTCTGGGGTACCTTTGGCTGCAGATTTCCAAGCAGCTCACAAATGTCCAGTCACTCAAATAATACACTTCCCCCCTGCCTATCTCCTCCCCCAAACCAAACCAGCTGACTTGGAGTCCATCCCAACTCAGGGCGACCCCATGTTTGTCAGAGTAGAACTTTGCTCCATAGGGTTTCAGTGGCTGACTTTTTGGAACTAGATCACCAGGCCTTTCTTCCAAGGTGCCTCTGGATGGACTTGAACTGCCAACCTTTCAGTTAGCAGCCGGGCATGTTAACCACCGTTTGTGCCACCCAGGGTCTCCTCTTCTCCTCCCAAGGAGCTCTGTGTTGTTAACCTTGTTTTCCAGGGAGGAAGACCAAAGACCGAAACCGCTCATTGCTTTTCTTAAGTCACCAGAATTTAAATGGGGCCTGGACCTTGGCTGTGTTCAGCCTTAGGTCCTGGGGAGCCAGTTATGACCGCTGCTCCTGCTCCCCCAGGTCCCTTCGCTGCTGTCAGAGCCAAACTCCCCCAGCACAGGACTCCATTCCTCTGGGCCCTCAGAGTGACATGTGCCCTAGGTCCTGAGATGGACCACGCTGTCTCTTGATTTCATCTCTGTCTGTACGCTTGAAGGACTGACTGCATGCCTAAAGCCTTGATACCTTCTGTTCTTCTGGTCAATTTCCTCTCCTAGGGACTCACCCCAGGCACCATGCTTCTGGCTTCCCTGAAGCAATCAGGCTCATCAAAGGCCTTGACTTGGATGATCCGGAGCAGCCAGGCTTAGGGCGGTTCCCAGGCTGCATTTCTGCATCAGAACCCCTCCCCCTGGCTGCCACAAGGAAGCACGAGCAGCTAGTCTGTTGCTCTGCGTCTTCTCATACTTTCCTAGCCACTGGGTCTCCTGGAGTGGTGCCTGCTGGGAAAGCTTCTGCCTTCCCGAAGAGGTGTTTCTGCTGCTCAGCCCCCAAGGATGGAATCCTCCTCTTTATTTTTTCTGAGCAAGCCGGAGCTAATTCCCAACCACTGTATCTTTGTTGCAGCTTTGCACTGCTTTTGGAGGTGGATTTTATGGTTATTCGCAGCAGAGAGTGCCCCGAGCTCTGTTTTCCTTCCCATCCCCTCAAGAGCCGAGCTTGATGAAGTAATTCTGAACAACTCCAGCACAGGCTCCTACCAGCAGGAAGAACATCAGCAGTTCAGATGTAATACAGTAAAAACCACCAGCTTGTTTTCTCACCGGTGGCCTTGTAGCTAAGTGCTAATGGTGTCTTCTGTTGAGTTGACCAGGTCTATTGCCATCCTTCAATTATGGAACACCCAGTGCTTTTCTGTCTTTTTGCCTACTTATTCCATAACTCCTTAAGGCAGGATAAGACATTTTCACCCACTCCTCTATTTGGAGATGAAGAAACTAAAGCGTTTCACATAAAAAGCCCATGGCAGAATTGAGCTGACGAGTTCTGGGGGCCACCAGAGTGCTCTATGGACAGTCCCCTCCTTACATTCGTCCAACTTATATACAACCCATAATTATGAACCAACCCCCCCCCCCCCCCCGCCGAAAAGCCTATTGTATTAAAAATTCGAGGCACATACAATGGTTCGTAATAACAAACGGGTGCTACTTTGCGATGTGCATCAAAACATCATTATTATTATTATTACTGTATTATTATGTTAAAGATGTGTTAGTGTATCTGGAAGTGTTTCTTTAATGTTTTTTATGCATAGAAAAGTATACTATATTCTATATACGAAGACAAATATTTGACTGCCTGATGTTAGATACAGCACGTACTTAACTGTTCCTATTTATGTATAAATTCTCCTTAAAGACGGATTTAGGAACTCATTTGTAATCTGGGAACTGCCTGTACTGACAATCCGCTGCCACTTTGGCCAATTACACCATTGTTGTTGTTGTTAGGCGCTGTAGACTCAGCTCCAACTCATGGTGACTCCATGCACGATGGAATGAAACAGTGCCCAGGCCACTGAACCCTGTTCCCATAATGGCAATACACAAGCCACCACTGACAGACAGGTGGTGGCCATGCTTGAGGTGCATCAGCTGGGAATCAATCCTGACCTCCTGCATGGAAGGTGAGAATTCTACCACTGAACCACCATCCAAAAAACCAAACCCATTGCTGCAGAGTTGATTCCAACTCATAGGGACCCTATAGGACAGAGTAGAACTGCCGCAGAGGGTTTCCAAGGAGCGGCTTATGGATTCGATTTGCTGACTTTTTGGTTAGCAGCCAAGCTCTTGATCACTGCACCAGCAGGGCTCCTGAGCCACCACACTGGCCAGTTATCCTGCCCCCTTCTGCAACTCCTCAGAGCTCTATGTGATCCCTCCATAATGCAGCTGGGTGGACAAAGTCCCTGCTTTCACGGTTAGTCAGTGGCCTATGAGGTGACCTAAAGTGAAAAAATGTGTCAAATAAGGCCAACCCCAGCACTTCTTCTCTCAGAGAGTTTGAACTCAGAATATACAGAAGAAAGGTCGATGTCTTAGTAGCCAAGGGATGCTGTTAAAAATACTGCCACAGTGGGTGACTTTAAAGAATAGAAATTTGGTGTCTCAGTTGTGGAGATTAGAAGTCCAAATCAGAACATCAGCTTTGGGGAGGGTCCTTCCGTGTCAGGAGCCCCGGGAGTTCCTTAGCATTCCTTGGCATCCCTCTTGCTCTTTGTGTTTATTTCTGTATCTATTTTGCTCTTTCTTTTTTTAATCTGCTCTTTACATAAGAAGTGATTAGGGTTAGGCCCACCCTACTCTGGTATGACTTTATTAACATAACAAAAGAAAAACCTATTTCCAAACATGATTGCCTTCACAGGTACGGGGTAAGGACTTCCACATATATTTTGTTGTGGGGGGACACATGCAATCCATAAGTCGGTTTTCTACAGTACCTGCAGGAGCTATAGCAGCAGGGACAGAGGAACTGAGTCATCATAAAGGTGGATAGCTAGAGCAGGGAGCCAGGACTTCTGCTGATGAGGCAGTTATGTGATGAAGCTGCAGCCCCAGGGGTAATGTTCCTGAAGGTGCTTACGGTTGTCAGGCTCTTCCTAATTGTCCTTGGGGATGTTTGAAGTTTCCGTATGTCTGTCTTATTTTCTCATGAATCCTTACTATCAGCCCTCATTACTAAAGATAAACCAGTCACTGTAATCTGAAAGAACCCAGCAAATAAAACCATGCTGGAAAAAAAAAAGTTTTAAATATGTCTGTGTTTTGTTTTGGAAACCCTGGTGGCGTAGTGGTTAAGTGCTATGGCTGCTAAACAAGGGGTCAGCAGTTCGAATCTGCCAAGCGCTCCTTGGAAGCTCTATCGGGCAGTTCTACTCTGTCCTATAGGGTCACATGTCGGAATTGACTGGATGGCAGTGGGCTTGGTTTTTTTGTTTGGTGTTTTGTTTGCTAATATGCATTTTATTAGAATCCAGGAAGCTGTTTTAGAGTTTTATCATGGTTCTTGTTTGTTTTTTAAGGGCAAGAACAGATCCCACTAGCCTTCCTGAACTGAATCGTAATAGACTCGGTGACAAGAGATAATATATGTGGAAGCCCCTCATACTATGGCTGGAAGGAAATGGGAGTCTAACAACTATAAAACTTGAATTTGTATGTTGAAACTTATGATTGACACATGACAGGAGAAACTTGGGTCAGAGTTCCTGGAGGACGGATGGTAGAAGGTCTCCAGGAGGGCGGGGCCTGAGGGTGCAGGCCTGAGGGGACGGGCACTACTCCAAGATGCTTTTTGGCACAGGACAAGGTCCACTGTACCATGACATTCAGAAAGGCTGAGAAGCCAGGTTCCAGATCTTCAGGCAAGAAGCCTCTGGCCCCTGCTGGCACCCCTACAGCAGGATTGAAACATTAGCAGAGGAGATGAAGGAGACAGAAACAGGAACATTTAAGAAGCCTGGAGCCCAGGGCAGGTCATAGCAAACAAAACAAAAACCCAGGAGCTAGAAGGGACTGGGAAGAAGGAATTAATGAGACTGGCAGGAGTTAGGCAAGATCTGAAGACTGGGGGGAAATGACAAGTTCGGATAGCTTTGTTTTATTTTATTTTATTGTAGTGAAAATGTGTATGTGTGTGTGTTAGGTGCTGTCAAGTCGGCTCTGATTCATAGCGACCCTATGCACAACAGAACGAAACACTGCCCGGTCCCGCGCCATCCTCACAATCGTTGTTATGCTTGAGCTCATTGTTGCATCCACTGTGTCAATCCACCTCGTTGAGGGTCTTCCTGTTTTCCACTGACCCTGTACTCTGCCAAGCATGATGTCCTTCTCCAGGGACTGATCCCTCCTGACAACATGTCCTAAGTATGTAAGATGCAGTCTCAACATCCTTGCTTCCAAGGAGCATTTGGGATGTACTTTTTCTAAGACAGATTTGTTCATTCTTTTGGCAGTCCATGGTATATTCAATATTCTTCGCCAACACCACAATTCAAAGGCATCAATTCTTCTTCGGTCTTCCTTATTCATTGTCCAGCTTTCACAGGCATATGATGTGATTGAAAATACCATGACTTGGGTCAGGCGCACCTTAGTCTTCAATGTGACATCTTTGCTTTTCAACACTTTAAAGAAGCCCTTTGCAGCAGATTTACCCAAGGCAATGCGTCGTTTGATTTCTTGCGTGCTGCTTCCATGGCTGTTGATTGTGGATCCAAGTAAAATGAAATCCTTGACAACTTCAATCTTTTCTCCGTTTATCATGATGTTGCTCATTGGTCCAGTTGTGAGGATTTTTGTTTTCTTTTTGTTAAAGTGCAATCCGTGTGGTGAAAATATACATAAGAAAACATATGCCATCTCAACCATAGCTACATTTACAAGTTAGTGACACTGATTACATTCTTCAAGTTGTGCGGCCATTCTTGCTGTCCTTTTTCCAACTCATTCCACCACCATTAACATAAGCTCAGTATCTCCTATTCAAAAACTCCCCCTTTCCCCTCCCTTCCATCCCTGGTAACCATGAAGAATTTTTGGTGTCTATGTATTTGTCTTTTTCATGTAAGTGAGGTCATACAGCATTTATCCTTTTGCAACTGACTTACTTCTCTCAGTGTGGTGTTTCAAGGTTCACCCATGTTGTGCCGTGCGTCAAGACTTCATTTCTCTTTATGGCCAAATAGTATTCCCAGGCTAGATTTTAAAGTTGCTTTTACTTCTGTTAATTCTGAACCAACAGTCAGTGAGCGCAAAGCCTACCCCAGAGTCTTGAATCCACGTGATGGGGCAGAGTCCTGCCGTTTCCTTGATTCCTCAGAGTTCAGTTTTCTTACAGGGATAGAGAAGCTCACTGCACAAGCTCCCTGTCTTCTAAATCATTAGACTGCAGGTAAGGCCACATCAGACCTTAAGGTCTACCTGTGCCTGTGTAAACAAATTCCTGCTCTGCGTAGTTATGTACCTCTGTCTTGCTTATTTTTTATTGGTCATCAGACCTACAGTGGTTCTGGCCATGGTCCACCCAACAGAAGGCCAGAAGGAAGCTTGGCCACTAGCCACAGCCCTCTGTCCCTCACCCACTGTCCCTTCAACTTGGAGAGTGAGGGGAGAGAGCTCCTGGAGATAAAGTTCTCTGAAATTGAGGTTGCACCACAAGCAGACTCCCTGGCCTTCTCTTCATCCTCCCACCTACTCGGGGTGAGGGCTATTTATTTGGCCCTTGAGGGAAGGGGAGAAGACAGTCACCAGTTCTAGAGCTGAGTGCCGGGTAGTTCACACGTGTTATATATCTTGCTGAACTGTTACCAATTGCCAACTGACAAAAAGTGTCCTTGTCTTTTCCCGAGTAAGAATACATGCGAAACACAAACTTTATCTTCAGCAAGCTTTATTTTGCTTGAGTCAAGCAAAAGGAGTCAGCTGGGAACTAAGCCTCTCCAAAAGGCTGACTCAAAAAGGGAAGCAAGGCTAGGGCTTATATGGGTTTGGTGGAGACAACAGAGTAATTAATATTTAGTGGGCTTCTTTTAAGGGGTGGGTACTTCTCAGAATGGCCATGCATGTTAATTAGGTTGCACGTGCATCTGGAATCCAAGATGGAGCCCGCTGATATTCAAGATGGAGTCTTCTCGGCAGCCCTTGGCATCACTTATTATGGGATATAGCGCAAGCACACTGATCTTTGACATTACGTTGCCATCTTTGGAGGGCTAAGGAAGGTTAAACAGCAGTTACACTTTGTTCTTCTGCGCATGCGGGAGCCTGTAAAGGGGGAAGGGACTAGAAAAATACTAAGAAGGAGATAGTAATTCACAGGTTGTTTCAACCTTATCTCATGTTTACAGGGTGTGGCTCTTGTTTACCCAACTTCTAGATGGTAGTCTTTTAACAGCTCTTTTGTTCTGCCAGCACAGTTAACCCTATCTGTCTCAGAACCATCACAAATCCTGAAGATTAAATATTACTATACCATAAACCCAGATTGCAGATAGAGATAATGAGATTCTTGGAAATTAAACCCTTCCTCAAAACCACAGAGTAAGTGCATATATTTAAAAACCCAAGATCATCTGACACTCAAAGTCCAGGCTCTTCCCCCAGCACCAAGATCCCACTGCAAAACTTCCCAGAACAGCCCAAGTTTGTAACCACGGTGCTCCCTCTGACTTCCTGTCTTAGCATTCTCACATGTGGCTCAATATTAGGTTATGAGAATATTTGGTTATTCTAGTTTTTCTTTTTCAATCATTTATCTTCATTTTCTCTTTCTTTCATACCACACATACAATTCACCAGGACATCCTGTTGGAGCAGCCTCAACAACTTAATCTAGACTCTCCTCTCTCCACTACTACCATCTTGGTCCAAGCCACCAACTTCACTCCCCTGGACTCCTGCCTTAAGTCTCCTTGCCCAGCTACAGCCAGAGTGATCAATTTAAGATATAAGTCAGATATGTCACACTCTGCTCCAAAAACTGTAATAGCTCCCACATTTCACACAGAGTAAAAGCAAAGTCTCTAACATAGTCTACAAGGTCTTAGGTGAACCGGCTTCATTTACCACTCTGATGTGTCCTCCTCCACCTTCCCCTTGCCTTCTCTGCTTCTACCACACTGACTTCCTTATGCCCCTCAGCATACTCCTTCTTTCATCCCTTTGCCTAGAAAGCTTTTCTCCCAGATAACCACTTGGCTAGCCTCTTCACTTCCTTTGAGTCTTTGCTCAAACATCACCTTCTTCCTGAGGCTGTAACAGTTTCCTCCAGCTGCCTTGACAAGGTACCGCAAACCGAATGACTTCCAAGAACAGATATTTATTGCCTCACAGTTCTGGAAGCTAGGAGTCTGGTATCAGGGCATTGGCAAGGCCATGCTCCCTCTTTTTGCTCTACAGGGACACCCTTCCTTGTCTTTTCCAGCTTCTGGTAGCCCCAGACATTCTTTGGCATTCCTTGACTTGTAGATGCATTTTTGTATTATAGTCATCCCTCCATGTGTATCTGTGTCTGTGTCTCTTCTCTTTTACAAGGACACCACTCAGATGGGATTAGGACCCACCCTACTCCAGTATGAACTCATGTTAACTTAAATAACATCTTTATAGGCCCTATTTCCAAACGATGTCACTGTCACAGCCAGCAGAGTTTAGGACTTCAACATATCTTTTTGGGGAACGCAATTCAATCCATAACATCTGCCTACGCCTCCCCCCTTTTTCTTGTAATGAGACCTTGGGTAGTGTAAACAGTTAAGATACTTGGTTGCTAAGCAAGAGGTTGGAGGTTTGAGTCCCCCAGAGGCACCTCAGAAGAAAGACCTGGTGATTTAATTCTGAAAAATCAGCCATTTAAAACCTTAGGGAGCACTGTTCTACCTTGACACACATGGGGTCACCATGAGTTGGAATCTACCCTTTTTAATAACACAATCTGTCCCCAGCCTACATTTCCAGTACCACTTACTCTGCTTACTTTTTCTTCTTTTCTTCTTCTTCTTTGCACATAGAACCTCCTACATACCTTATAATTTACCTATTTATTGTGTTGGAGATTTATTGTCTATCTCCCTCCACTAGAATGAAAGTTCCATAAGATCAGGAATTTTGTTTTGGACACTGATATCTCCCAAGTGCCAGAACAGTTCCTGGAGATGTTCACTGAATATTGGTGGAATGAAAGGAATGAATGACCAGATATAGAGCTGACAGGGCATGGAAGTCTTTATGCTTATCCATCCCTGGGTCTATCTGGGCACAGCTGCAATCCATCATCTCCAAAACCCACTTCTAGGGCAGTATGCTAATACAAATTCGACTATTATGTTTCTCTTCCTAAATTCCTCCCACTGGGAGGAAGCTTCTGTGTTCTGCATGTGTCTCATTGAACTAGCCAAATCCTCCAATTCTATTACAGATGCAAAACGTTTCACCCTCATATAAGGCCAGCTCTTGGTTCTCTCCATTCCACACAGAATGAAGACTTGAGGCATCTGAAACTCCCATCAAGTGTTGACAATATAACGCAAATCCCAGTGTGCACTAATGAACAGAATCCTCCCTGCAATTCTTTTTACTGTAGTTGGAAATGGCAAATGGTGAACCTAATTAGGATAGCATAGGTTTAAAACTGAATGTGGGTTAATGTTCATAACAAGAGAGAATAATTAGTTTCTTCACAGACTGTTTACACTTAATTTCTAAGGCTTATTATTTGTTATATTTTGTCTTGTTTGGGGCCCTTGATAAATTGTTTGCATTTAACAAGTTGTTTGACTCTCCTAAGTCTTGTTATTTCATACCCGAGAAGTCAAAGCAACACCTCTGATCAAAGTGGAACACTTTAATTAAATAACCATAAAATTCCCCTCAAGGAAACAAGTACATCTGAAAGCATAGTTCACAGATTTTCTCACTGTTCTTCTCAATTATTGACATTGGCCCAGTTTGGTCTATGCTGTTGTGGTTAGGTGCCATTGAGTCCATTTCTATTCATAGTGACTCATGTGACAGAGAAGAACTGCCCCACAGGGCTTTGTAGGCTGTAACTTTTATGGAAGCAGATCACCACTTCTTTCTCCTGTGCAGCCGCTGGGCACATTCAAACTACCAACTTTTCATTAGTAGCGAACACTTAGCCATTGCACCACTGCTGCTCCTTTAGTTTAGTCTTTGTTCTACCGTATTTCATATATCCTAGGGTTTTTTTGTTTTTTTTTTTTAAGGTTTAGTGTTGTCCTCTTCAGGCTGGTATAGATAGATAGACAGACAGACAGATAGACAGGTAGATAGATGATAGATAGATAGACAGACAGACAGACAGATAGATGATAAATAGATAGATAGACAGACAGACAGACAGATAGATAGATGATAGACAGACAGAAAGACAGACAGATAGGTAGGTAGATAGTGTTATAGATTGAATTGTGTTCCCCAAAAATGTATGTCAACATGGCTAGGCCATGATTCTCAGTATTGTGTGCCTATCCTCCATTTTATGATCTTACATAATTTTCTTGTGTTACAAATCCTAACTTCTGTGATGTTAATGAGGTAGGATTACAGGCAATTATGTTAATGAGGCAGGATACAATCTACAGGATTAGGTTGTATCTTGAGTCAATCTCTTTTGAGATATAAAAGAGAGAAGCAAACAGAGAGGAGAGGGACATAATACCACCAAGAAAGAAGAGCCATGAGAAGAGTGTTTCCTTTGGACCCAGGGTCCGTGCACTGAGCAACTTCTAACCCAAGGGAAGATTGATGACAAGGACCTGCCCCCAGAGCCAACAGAGAAAGAAAGCCTTCCCCTAGAGCTAGCACCCTGAATTTGGACTTCTAGCCTCCTAGACTTCAGGGATCTACAGTCTTAAATTGATCAAACATGCAATCAAGATGCATTGAAAATTATTGGTGATTAGAATGCAATAGTTGGAAAAAAAAAAAAAAAAGAAGGATCAGCAGTTGGAAAATATGGCCTCGATGATAAAAACATCGCCAGAGATTGCATGATAGAACTTATCAAGACCAACGACTTCTTCATTGCAAACATATTTTTCCAACAACATAAACGGTGACTATACATGTGGACCTCACCAGATGGAATACACAGGAATCAAATAGACTACACCTGTGGAAATAGACAGTGGAGAAGTTCAATATCAATGGTCAGACCAAGGCCAGAGGCTGACTATGGAAAAAACTATCAATTGCTAACATGTAAGTCCAAGTTGAAGCTAAAGAAGGTTCGACCAAGTCCACAAGAGCCAAAATATGACCTTGAGTATATCCCACCTGAATTTAGAGACCATCTCAAGAATAGATTTCACGCATTGAATACTAATGACCGAAGACCAGACAAGCTGTGGAAGGACATCATACATGAAGAAAGCAAAAAACCAACCAAACCATACCCACTGCCTTCGAGTTGATTCCGACTCATAGTGACCCAAAAGGCCATTTAAAAAGATGGGAAAGACTTTGGTGAGTGGCATCTGGGGCCTTAAAAGCTAGCAAGTGGCCATCTAACATGCATCAATTGGTCTCAGCTCACCTGGAGCAAAACAGAATGAAGAACACCAAAGACACAAAGAAAATATGAGCCCAAGAGACAGAAAGGGCCACATAAACCAGAGACTTCAGTAGCCTGAGTCCAGAACTAGATGGTGCTTGGCTAACACCAATGACTGCCCTGACAGGGAACACAACAGGGAATCCCTGATGGAGCAGAAGAAAAGTGGGATGCAGACCTCAAATTCTAGTAAAAAGACCAGACTTAATGGTGTGACTGAGACTGAAAGGACCTCAGAGGTCATGGCCCCCAGACTCTCTGTTAGCTCAAAACTAAAACCGTTCTTGAACCCAACTCTTCAGACAAACATTAGACTAGACTACAAGACATAAAATGTTACTGTGATTCTTAGCTCAAGTAGACACATGAGACTATATGCCTCCTGTCTGGAGGCAAGATGAGAAGGTAGAGGAGGAAAGAAGTTGGTTGAATGGACATGGGGAATACAGGGTGGAGAGAAGGAGTGTGCTATCACATTATAGGGAGAGCAACTAGGTCACATAACAATGTATGTGTAAGTTTTTGTATGAGTAACTGACTTGAATTGTAAACTTTCACTCAAAGCACAATAAAAAATAAATAAATAAAAAGATGGGAAAGAAAAGACCAAAATGGATGTCAAAAGAAACTCCAAAACTTGTTCTTGAACCTCGAGTAGCTAAAACAAAGAAATAACGAAGTAAAAGAGCTGAATGAAAGATTTCAAAGTTTGACTCAAGAAGACAAAGTGAAGTACTACAATGAAATGTGCAAATACTAAAAGGGAAGAACACGCTCAGAATTTCTCAAGCTGAAAGAACTGGAAAAAAATTCAAGCCTCCAGTTGCAATATTGAAGGATTCTACAGGGAAAATATTGAACAATGCAGGAAGCATCAAAAACAGATGGAAGGAATACACAATCACTGTACCAAAAAGAACTGGTCAACATTCAACAATTTCAGGACGTAGCAAATGATCAAGAACCAATGATACTGAAGGAAGAAGTCCAAGCTGCACTGAAGACACTGGCAAAAAACAAGCCTCCAGGAATTGACAGAATGCCAACTGAGATGTGTCTTAGTCATCTAGTGCTGCCATAACAGCTATACCACAAGCGGATGGCTTTAAGAGAGAGAAATTTATTTTCTCACAGTCTAGTATTTGCAAGTCCAAATTCAGGGTGTCTGCGCCAGAGGAAAGCTTTCTCTCTCTGTTTGCTCTGGAGGAAGGTCCTTGTCCTCAATCTTCCCTTGGCTGAGGAGCTTCTCAGGTGCAGCGACCCCAGGCCCAAAGGATGTGATCTGCTCCTGGTGCTGCCTTCTTGGTGGTATGAGGTCCCAACCCTCTCCTTGCTTTCTTTTCCTTTTATCTGTTGAGAGAAAAGGTGGTGCAGGCCACGCTGCAGGGAAACTCCCTTTACCTTGGATCAGGGAGGTGACCTGAGTGAGGGTGGTGTTACAATCCCACCCTTATCCTCTCAACATAAAATTACAATCACAAAATGGAAGACAACCATACAATACTGGGAATCATGGCCTAACCAAGTCGATATACACATTTTTGGGGGGGACACAATTCAATCCATTACAAGATGTTTCAACAAACTAATGCAGCACTGGAACACACATCTATATCAAGAAATTTGGGAGACAGCTTCCTGGCCAATCAACTGGAAGAGATCCTTATTTGTGCTCATTCCAAAGAAAGCTGATCCACCAGAATGCAGAAATTATCAAATAATATCATTAATATCACACACAAATATAATTTTCCTGAAGCTAATTCAAAATCAGTTGCAGCAGCACAGCAACAGGAAACTGCCAGAAGTTCAAGTCAGATTCAGAAGAGGACATGGGACAAGGGATATCATTGCTGATGTCAGATGGATCTTGGCTGAAAGCAGAGAATAACAGAAAGATGTTTACCTGTATTTTATGGACTATGTAAAGGCATTCAGCTGTGTGGATCATAACAAATTATGGATAACATTGCAAAGAATGGGAATTCTGGAACACTTAATTGTGCTCATGAGGAACCTGTACATAAACCAAGAAGCAGTTGTTCAGACAGAAAAAGGGGATACTGCATGGTTTAAAATCAGGAAAGGTGTGCATTGGGGTTGTATCCTTTCACCATACTTATTTAATCTGTATGCTGAGCAAATAATCTGAGAAGTTGGACTATATGAAGAAGAACGAGGCATCAGGATTGGAGGAAAACTCATCAACAACCTGCAATACGCAGATAACACAATCTTGTTTGCAGAAATTTAAAAGGACTTGAAGCACTTATTGATGAGGAGCAAAGACTACAGCCTTCAGTATAGATTGCACCTCAACATAAAGAAAACAAAAATTCTCACAACTGGACCAATAAAAGACTGAAGTTGTAAAGAACTTCATTTTACTCAGATCAATAATCAATGCCCATGGAAGCAGCAGATAGAAAAGCAAACGACATTTTGCATTGTGCAAATCTCCTGCAAAAGACCTCTTTAAAGTGTTCAAAAACAAAAATGTCACTTGGAGGACTAAGGTGTGCCTGACCCAAACCATGGTATTATCAATTGCCTCATATGGATGTGAAAGCTGGACAATGCATAAGGGAGGCCAAAGAAGAATTGATGTGTTTGAATTATGGTGTTGGCAAAGACCATTGAATATACCACGGACTTCCAGAGGAACAAATGAATCTCTCTTGGAAGAAGTACAGCCAGCATGCTCCTTAGAAGCAAGTATGGCAAAACTTCATCTCACGTACTTTGGACACGTTATCAGGAAGGACCAGTCCCTGGAGAAGGACATCACGCTTGGTAAAGTAGAGGGTCAGCAGAAAAAGAGGAAGACCTTCAACAAGGTGGATTGACACAGTGGCTGCAACAATGAATTCAAGCATGGCAACCATTATGAGAATGGTGCAGGACCAGGCAGTACTTCATTCTGTTGTACTTAGGGTGGCTATGAGTCAGCACCTAACAACAACAACAGACTTTAAGAGAATTTATTTCTCTTTGTTAAAGCCATCCACTTGTGGTATTTCTGTTACAGCAGCACTAGATAACTAAGAAAGAAATTTGGTACCAGGAGAGTGGGGTGCTGCTCTAATAGATACCTACAGTGTGGAAGCAGTTTTGGAACTGAGTAACAGGTAGAGGCTGAAAGAGTTTTAAAGTGCCTAATAGTCAAAGCCTAGATTGCCTTGAAGAGACTGTTGGTGGAATTATGGACATCAAAGACAATTCTGGTGAGGACTCAGAAGCGAGTGAGGAGAGCTGTGACACCAGAGACAGGGCAGATTGCAAGAAGCAGCAGCAGAGAAATAGCAGCAGCAGAACTAGGAGACCAGCGCAAAACAGCACAGAAGCCAACCCACAGAGCAGGAGAGTTGACTGCCTTTGTGCAGGAAGCTTCCTGATGGAGTGGGGTGCCTCTGGGCACTTAGTGGAGCTAGGCTTGCTGACCCATGGACTAAGACAGCTGAGTGCCTTCCAGCTGAAGTTTACTGGTGGGGCAGGGCCCTCCAGGCACTTATCAGTAGAGCTAAAGAGCTTTGGAACACTTGCCAGGTAGAGCAGAGGCCCTGCTGGCCCAAGAGGCCTGAGGGGCCGAGAGACCAAGGAACCAGAAAGCAGAAGCTGAAGAGGTAAGGAGCACAGGAAGCAGAGCTGCCTCAATTTCACAAGGCATGCCCACAACCTCTGGGGTCTCAAAGAATGGAACCACAGCCTGCTGGGCCTCAAAGGATGGGGCTGTGGCCTCCTAGGTTTCAAAGAGTCAGGCCTTCACCAATTTGGTTCTGGAGTGTGGGGCTGCCATTCACGAGTGCCAGGCAGGTGGCACTGGATCTGCTGCCCAAAGCTGAGGGGGCAGGGCTTCCATGCCCAAGGGGCAGAAGAATGGGGCCTAGGTGCTTCTAGTGGAAACCAGATGTGAGAACTAGTACATTAGTGACTTGCTCCAGATGAGGCCTAGCAAGGCACTGTGCTCCACAAATACGCACTGACTTGGATGGGAAGAAGTGATGGTAGTTACTGAGCATTTGGTATGGAAACACCAGGGGTGCAGATCCTTGTTCGTCATGGTCTCAATTTTATCTCCAGTACTTAGCATGGTACCAGGAACACAGTTGTTGTTAGGTGCCATCGAGTCGACTCATAGTGACCCTGTGTACAACAGAACAAAACACTGCCTAGTCTTATGTCATCCGTACATACAATCATTGTTATGTTTGAGCCCCTTGTTGCAGCCACTATGTCAATCCATCTAGTTGAGGGTCTTCCTCTTTTTCACTGACCCTCTACTTTACCAAGCATGATGTCCTTCTCCACAGACTGATCCCTCCTGATAATATGCCCAAAGTATGTGAGATGTAGTCTCACCATCTTTGCTTCTAAGGAGCATTCTGGTTGTACTTCTTCCAAGACAGTTTTGTTTGTTCTTTTGGCAGTCCATGGTATATTCAATATTCTTTGCCAACACCATAATTTAAAAGTGTCAATTCTTCTTTGGTCTTCCTTATTCACTGTCCAGCTTTCACATGTATTGAGGTGATTGAAAGCACTGTGCTTGAGTCAGGCACACCTTAGTCTTCAAGGTGACCTTTTCAAGGAACATAGTAGGTGCTAATAAAAAAAATCAGTAAAATAAATGAACCTACAGCATGTGATTACTGTACATACAGCATTTATTTAACTTACTCTTTACTTTTTTTTTTTTTTTACAGAAACTATGTGTAATAGAAACTGTGTTAGTCATCTAGTGCTGCCATAACAGAAATACCACAAGTGAATGGTTTTAACAAGAGAAATTTATTTTCTCACGGTCTAGTAGGTTACAAGTCCAAATTCAGAGCATCAACTCCAGGGGAAGGCTTTCTCTCTCTGTCGGCTCTGGAGGAATGTCCTTGTCCTCAATCTTCCCATGGTCGAGGAGCTTCCCAGGCACAGGGACCCCATGTCCAAAGGACACACTCTGCTCCTGGTGCTGCTTTCTTGGTGGTTTGAGGTCCCCCACTCTCTGCTTGCTTCCTTTTCCTTTTATCTGTTGAGAGATAAAAGGTGGTGCAGGCCATACCTCAGGGAAACTCCCTTTATGTTGGATCAGGGAGGTGACCTGAGTAAGGGTGGTGTTACAATCCCCCCCTAATCCTCTTAACATAAAAATTATAATCACAAAATAGAGGACAACGCAGAATACTGGGAATCAAGACCTAACCAAGTTAATACACATACTTTTGGGGGGACGTAATTCAATCCATGACAGAAACTATGGGCCCTATTTTATAGACAGGCAGATGGAAATTCAGAGAAGTTAAGCAAGTTGCTCAATTAGTCAGGAAGTGCCTTAGAAAAGAATGGAACACAGGTTTGTTTAACTCCAAAGCACTCACCTATTGCACACCCCACCATGGCTGTGGGCAGGTGACTGTGGATTCAGACTATGCTAGTCACTGCCTTTCCCAGCCCTATCCTGCTGCAGTTACTGAAAACCTTTATACTGCAGGCTCAACCCTCCTGCCTCCTCCAAGGCCCATCCTGACCCCACCTCCATTAGAAGGTAGGTTCTGGAAACCATGACACTGTCCTGAGTCAGGATTCTATTATACCTAAGATAGCCCCACTCATCCACATATTCACAGAGCTTTTTCTTAATTCTATTGTGCTTCAGGTGAAAGTTTACAGCTCAATTTAGTTTCTCATTCAAAAATTTATACACAAATTGTTTTGTGACATTGGTTCCAATCCCCACAATGTGTCAGCACTTGCCACATCTCTCTTTACACCCTGGGTTCCCTGTGTACATTCATCCCGTTTTCCTGACCCTTCCTGCCTTCTCATCTTTGCTTTTGGGCAGATGTTGCCCATTCAGTCTCGTATACTTGATTGAAACAAGAAGCACTTTCCTTATGTGTGTTATTTTTTGTTTTATACACCTGTGTAATCTTTGGCTGAAAGGTAGGCTTTGGAAGTAGCTTCGGTTCTGAGTTAATAGGGTGTCTGGGGGCCATAGTCCTGGAGGTTTCTCAAGTCTCTGTCAGACTAGTAAGTCTGGCCTTTTTTTGTGAATTTGAATTTTTTTCTACATTTTTCTCCCACTCTTTCCCAAACCCTCTGTTAATCGTGGCCTTTGTATCTTCTTTATCTTTGTCTTGTTTCTTTCTAGATGTCCTGTTCTTTACCAAAACTGGCGCATTGAAGTCTACTACTATTATCGTGGAACTATCTTTTCAGTGCTGTTAGTTTGTTTTATCTATTATGTAGCCCTGTTGTTGGGTGTGTAGATATTTATTAAGCTTATGTCTTCTTGGTGGATCGTCCCTTTAATTGCTAGTAATGTCGTTCCTTGTCTTTTATGGATGATTTTGCTATAAAGTCTATTTTATCTGAAATTAGTATTGCCACTCTTACTCTTTTTGGTTACTGTTTGCTTGATTTTTTTTTTTCCATCCTTTGATTTTTTTTATTTTTTTTTATTTTTAGTATATTTATGTCTTTGTGTCTAAGGTGAGTCTCTTGTAGACAGTATATTGATGGGCCATGTTCTTTATCCATTCTGCTACTCTGTCTCTTTATGGTTGCATTTAAGCCATTTACATTCAGTGTGATTATTGATAGATATGAATTTATTGCTATCATATTGTGATTTTCTTGGGGGGGGTACAGACATTTTTTTTTTGTTCCTCTTTCTTTCCTGTGGCGAGTTCCTTTTTTTTTTTTCTTTCCTGTGGCGAGTTCCCTTTGTTTGTGGATTTTCATTTCTTTCATTATTATAGATCTTTTGTTTACTGAGTCTTAATGTTTTTTTCTTTTGATGAGTAGGTTTGTTTACTTCTTTTGTGCTTACCTGGAAATTTACCCTTATCTTCCTGAGTTCGAACCAGTCTTTTATTACTTGATATCGCTTTGACTTCCTCTCCATTTGAAAGTTCTAGACCTACACCATTTATTTCCCCTTTTATTTTTTTGATGTTGTTGTCATTTACAGATTGACATCTCTGTTTCTCTGTTTTAAGTCTTTTAGCTTTATTTTATTCTTGAGAGTCCTTTATCTAGGTTGGTGTCTGACTGGTGCTGTCCTGGTTCCAAGACTCCAGTTGTTGTCTGAGGTTGCTGATTCTCTATCCAAAAGACTGTCTTTAATATTTCTTGTAAATTTGGTTTGGTTTTTACAAATTCTCTTAATTTCTGTTCATCTAGAAATGTCCTAATTTTGCCATCGTATTTAAGAGAGAGCTTTGCAGGATATGTTATTCTTGGCTGGAGGTTTTTTTTCATTCAAGGTTTTATATATGTCATCGTACTGTCTTTTTGCCTGCATAGTTTCTGCTGAGGAGTCAGAGTTTAGTCTTATTGCTTCCCCTTTTTAAGTGACTTTTCTTTTTTCTCAAGCTGCTCTCAAGATTCTTTCTTTGCCTTTGGTTTTGGCAAGAGTGATTATAATATGTCATGGTGACTTTCTTTTGGGGTCTATCCTATATGAATTTTGTTGAGCATCTTGAATGGCCAGCTTTTGTCTTTCATGGTATTTGGGAAGTTTTCTGCCAGCAAATCTTCAACAGTAGTCTCTGTTTTCCATTTTTCCCCTTTTTTAGAACTTTGATCATGCACAAATTTTTGCTCTTAATTGTATCCCATGTAATTCTTAGTTTTTCTTCATTCTTTTCATTGATTTTTCGTCAAAGTGGCGTTCATAGATCTGTCTTCAATCTCACTGATTCTGTCTTTCATTGTTTCAAATTTGCTCCTAAAATCTTCTATTGAGTTGTCCATTTCTGACATTCTGCTGTTTATTTTGTGGATTTCTATTTGCTGTTTTTGTATGATTTCTAATTGTTTATTTTGATACTTTGCTCTTGTATTATTTTCTCGAATTCTTCTATTGCTTTGTCTGTGTTTTCCTTGATTAAGGCTATGTTTTTGTTAGTTTTGTCTGTCTTTTCCTTGATCTCTTTCCTAATCTCTTTGAGAGCCCTAAATTTTAGTCTTTCAAATTCCATATCTGGTAGTTCCACTGCCTTTACTTCTCTCAGAAGGTTATCTGATTCTTTATTTTGGTCACTTGGTGGGGTCATCCTGTCCTGCTATTTTATATGTTTTGATATTGTCTTTTGTCTCCAAGATATTAAGGTATTATTTTCTTTGTTGATTGTATGTTCATTTATTACACCCTGCTTTTTTGTTTTATTTTGCTATGTCAGGGCACGTGGGCTGGGCATGATTTGCTGCTTGCTCATGTGTAGGCATGATAGCTCTCACCACCTTGTCCAGGTGGCAGGACAGCTGCAGGCAGGGTGAGCCCACTTTTCTGTACACTAGTTTGGCAAAGCGGCTGAGGCCTGACTGCACAGGTGCTTTCTGCCTCCTGATGTTGCTCCTGTAGTGCGGAAGCATTCACAATCCCTTGCTAGATGGGCAGGGGTGTTGGACAGGTAGTGGTACTGGCTCACTTCCCACCATTCAGCAGCTGGTCAAGTGTAGGAGGGAAGAGCAGTGCATGCCCAGTGTGGTGGTAGGCCTAAGTATCAGGGATGCTCAAGCAGCAGGAGAGGGGTGGCAGGAGAGGGGGAAGTGGTGTATGGGCTAGGTGGGAGGGAGAAAGAAAACAAAAAAGGGGATAACTGGCGAATAGGGGTGGGGTGGACCTGGGGGCCAGTGGGAAGGGCGGAAGGTGGTATTTGGGACAGAAGGGTGAGGGGTAGGAAAGTATGTTTCTCTAGTTACTAGGTGCACTGTCTCCTGCTGGGAGCTCTGTGAAGTTGCTTTCCTGTACTCCCCACCTGGGGTCATTGCTGGCTATGCTTCAAGATGACGATGCTATGTCATGTTAGTTGGCAGGAGACCTTTACTCCATCTCTCTCCTTGTTCTCTGTTTCCCATCAGTTTCTTCTTCCATCCAGTATTTGATCTAGGGTTCCCTTCATTTGGTGCTTAGGGTTCCAGGATTGACATTTGTGTGTGTTTTACTTAGTTTTTCGAGCCTTTGCTGCAGAAGAGCAGCATGGTGCACCTGTTTAGGGTGTCATGTTAGGTTCACCTCCCCACGGAGCTGGACTTTTCCCGTTTTGTCTGCTTTTCCCCAAATTTCTGCTAAGGGACCTGTCTGTAAGTTGTAACTTCTCCTGGATTCATCCCTGGAACTCTTGTTTCCTTTAGGTAGGGAACTTGACGACATGCCTGTTGTTATTGCTAGCTGCTATTGAGTCAACCCCTGCTCATGGTGGCCTTATGTGCAGCAGAATGAAATGTTACGTAGTCCTGCATCATCTTCACAATCACCAGTACATTCAAGTCCATCTTTGCAGCTATTGTGCCAATCCATCTCACTGAGCATCTCTCCCTCACCCTCCCTGGCCCTCTACTTCACTAAACATGATGTCCTCCTGCAGATTGATCCCTCCTGATGACATGTCCAAAGCAATCAAATCAGACAATGTTCTGTGGTTATCCATAAGGTTTTTATTGGCTAATTTTCAGAAGTAGGTCCACTAGGCCTTTCTTCCTAGTCTGTCTTAGTTTGGAAGCTCCCCCTGGAACCTGTCCACTATGGGTGACCTTACTGGTACTTAAAATATCAGTGACGTAGCTCCAGACTTGAGGCCATAGAACCTTGTTGGCAGCTTCACAGGGACTTGGTCCCACCCACCACCAACATCATAACAATATGCAGGCCACTACAGTACAACAAATTGACAGATGGTTGGTGGTGACAACCTGTCTAGCCTTTTCGCAGGCTCTCTAGCCCGTGTCCCTGCACATCTCTCCCCACATCCTCCCTATCAGATTCCATGGGTGTTTGCGACCCCATTGGGTTTCCCTTGGCATATTGTCATAGATTCCTAACTGGCCTCCTGGCTACAAAAATTATCCCATCCTCTAGACATCTCTTAATGTGGTCCATTAAAGGATACATTAAGCCATGTCACTGCCTTGTTTAAATCCTTTGAAGGAACTCCCATCACTTACAGGTTGTAGGCCCAGTTTCTGAGCAGGTCACAGTCAACCTTCCGTAATCTGACCCCTGCCTACTTCTCTAGATTCATTTCTTGCAACTTGAGTCCAGAGCTTCAAACCAGTTCAAATGGGTTCAGTAATGGCCAATGATGCAAAACCAGAACAGACTTGAATTTTTACAATTTGGGTGATCAAGAACAATAACAGGAATGGGAGAAATTATGGGTTGAAGCCCTGGAATGGTAGACTCAGAAAAGGTGTAGTGAGCCCTTTCGACAGCTTGATGTGTGAGATTGGATTTTTGGCAGAACTATGGAAAGCAACATACATTCAAAGCCATGCAGTTGGCCCCATCTTTGAGCAGGGCACCACTATTTCCAACTCTGCTCAACATCCAACTGGCAAGAGATTTGGTTGCTATGCAACATCTATGCTGCCCTTGTTTTCTAAGATGGAGATTAGGTTTCTAGCAAGGCTTCGATCCGTAATATTTTCCATTCCAGTCATTGATCCAGTTCATCCAAATTTTAGAAATTTTGATCTACTCTGGTTTTGATTCCTCGTCCATGACTGAACTGGAAAGAACTGGTTCAAAGGCCTGCTCTAGTCACATGGAACAAGCTATGCAGTTTCCACATGGCTTTTAAGTTCTTGCTCTTTCCTCTGCCTAGAATTTCCTCCTCACCTTTTTAAAAACACATCTCTGTTTGACTTATCCTCCAAACTTCAGCTCAGGTGTCACCTCCTCCAGAAAGCCTTTCCTCAGTTCCCAGTCTGGGTTGAATACCACTCTTCCATGCATTTGTAACAACCTCAGCAGATTATGTTGCAGTCATCTTGTAAGTTCCTCAAGGGCAGGGTCAAGTTTCCTTCCTTGCTGAGTCTAACACTGTGCCTGGCACATAGTTGCCGTTCAAAAAATGTGCATGGGCCTAATCGCATTGAAGTCTGGTAGGAACCCCAACACTACTAGGGAACCCAGTACTCCTTTCTACCTTCCTGGCCATCGGGATGCTAACTTTCAACAGTTTCCTAGCTCCTACCCATTAGGTCAGTATATGAGGGTGTTAAAGCAAACCTGGGCTTAGTGTACCCCATGCACATGGAGACTGACATAGACCATAGACTTGAGACTGTAGACCCTCATCAGCAGCTTCATAGGGAGTGGATCCCACTCACCACCAGCCTTTCCTCCGTGTCAACTCCTGCAAAGCCCAGCAGGACTCTGAGCCTCATTCCTGGTGCAGACCAAGGCAGATGGTACCTCTAGCTCAGGTCACATACCTAGCAAATAAGTGTCACTGCTCACAAAGGACCAGGGGGGCAGTGCTGGCAGATCAACATGCTCCCTACATGAGCAACAAGTTTAAAAATAGATTCCCTCCTGAGAGGGGGTCAGGAGCTTCATTTTCATACATGAATAAAAGCATATTAATATGGTGCCTTGCTGAGTAAATATGTTCCAACTTTCTTGCTTCACACTAGCAAAAACCCCAAAGGCACCCCCAAAGCTATAAGCCCCTCACAGTCCTGTCACTTCTGTGCCCTGATCCTGTCAATGAAGGATGATAGTGACGGAGAGTGTCTTGGTGCTGCAGCAACACCCCTTTTCTCCAACACTAACACCTTAGAGCCATAAAAGCACATTGTATTTTCAAGGCTTGTCCAATCCTATTTCTTTGCAAATTGGATTAAGTTCTTTACTGTGTATTACTGATATTAAAAAAGAATAAATTCACATCTTGCAAACACAGCAAAAAAAACAATCACTACCATGGCAAGGCAGTCACTGGCCGGCATCCACAAGAACCCAATTTTAACTTTCAAGTCAGTCAGCAAGCAAGCCTGCTGACAGTGGGGTCAGCCCTGGGCGACGAGGTGAGGTGTTAGCATCCCAGGGCTCCCTATTTGCTTCTCTTTCCTTCCCACACTCTTTCTGTACTTCCTCAACCTTCCATTTTCCATCCTTCTCACACTTCCCAGCATCTCCTGTCTCCTAGAGGAAAAAAAAAAAAAAACAATTAACAGCCCATAAATGTGTTCACATTAAGGTTAGGTACAGAAGTGGCATGCCCAGGTGAAATGATTGATAAACATAAAGTGCTAGATAGTAGTAATAATAATAATTATACCTTCCATGCAAATTGTCTCCACACTTTGCAAAGCCCTCTTCTTGTCTTAAAGGCAGAGGAACTATTATTAAGGTTTTATTTCTCCTCCCAGCTTGAGGATCCAGATAGTAGCAAACGAAAAAACAAAGGAATGAAGAAATGCAGGGTAAACTTCCCAGGCTTCAGGGGAACGTTTTTTGGGGAAGGGCCTAGAGAAGAGTTGGGGGAGGTATTTTGTGGCCCTCAAATTACCAGAAGGCATGGAGCCTCAAATCTGTATTTTTGCCTTAATCAATGGGTTAATTTGAATATTTTGAATGATTAGTATCAATAAAGAAGAGAAAGGAACATGGACTAATTTGCTCCTTTGTAATTTGTTACAAGACATTCTCATAATCTAAATGTCCATATATGGGAGAATGATTAAATAGTAAGCATCAACTAAAAGAATAGGGTAAATCTGTATGTACTGATTTTGAAAATTCTCCACTGAAAAAAGCAAGTCATTGAATAAAGGATATAGAGGGATTTTATATACATATACATATGCATACATGCATATATATACTTACATACACATACTTTATCTATATAGACATTCACATTTATATGTAAAATATGTATGTGATAATATATGAAAAAGGCCTGGAAGTTTTTGCCTCAAAGTGCCAACAGTGGTCACCAATGGCAAGGGGTATAAAATTATGGGAAGAGGGGACTAAGGGGGTTTTTCATTGTCTATTTTACATACCTCTATTTTTTGAATTTGAGCTTACAAAAAATATGCATTTATTTCTGTAGTTTTTAAGAAATTTTTTTTTGTAATAAAACAAAAAATGTACACTCACATAAAGAGAAATTAATAACTGTCCCCCAAGGGGCCAGGCATTTACAAAAGGCAATTTGAGACTGTGGCCTGGTGGCCAATGCCCCAGGCTGGTGTCACCACAAGAAGAGCCATAGGGGTGGCTCCATTATTCACGTAAGCTGGGCACTTTGTCTGTGACCTACACATCACCATCATGCCCAGAAGAAAACCTCCTAGCTCTGAATCTGGATAGAAAATTCCAGCTAATCACCAAGACCTTGACTGTGTTGCATCTGACTACGATAAAACAATAGCAGACTCCAAATTCTTCACCTAAAGGACTCACCTTGAGGCTCAGGAAAAGGAAATATTTTGCACATCTTCTTGTGGCATCTGGATAAACACACGCATACGCATAGTTACCTGACTAATGATCTTGCTTTAAGATTGTTTTTTCAAGGAGCATGGAAGAAAGGTTATCACAGAAATTGTACCTTCAGTTATGAAAATGCTCTTGGTTTCTAAGCAAACATGAGCAGAAAATGACAATTTTAGAGTGTATGTGTCTATTTCTGAATGCAGCTGGAAATTCTGGTTGACGGCCTTCAAGTATGTGCCTGTCAATCTTGCCACCTACACCACATCTCCAGTTTCAGCTTTCCCTGAAATGGTGGCTCCAGGCTAAGTCTGAAGGCTTCTGGTTCTCTGTGAAAGGTATTTGGCCTGAGCTATGGCAGAGGCAGAATCCCCTTACCTCTGTTCCCAGGGTCTTCTGAAAAAACGAGATGGCTCCCCAGGGCCTAGCAGGGGTCAGGCTACTCATCCTCAACTGAAATAATTTCTCAAAAAGTCCATACTTCCCTTTTGACAACCTACTAGAGGCTACCTGTTATGGATTGAATTGTGTCACAAATATATGTTGAGGTCCCAGCCCCTGTATCTGTGAATGTGACCCTGTTAGGAGTAGGGTTTTTCTTATATTATACTATATCATGTCATGTCATGTATTTATGTTGTTTTGATGAAGGTGGGTCCTAATCCTAGTGGTCCCCACATGAAGAGCTGTAGAGGTTCCATGATTCACATAAGCTGGGCACTTAGTCTGTGACCTACACACCACCATCATGCCCAGAAGAAAACCTCCTAGCTCTGAATCTGGATAGAAAATTCCAGTGGTTTAGGACCCACCTTCATCAAAACAACATAAATACATGACATGACGTGATATAACATAACATAAACCTAGTGGTTTAGGACTTCTGAGTGGTGTCTTATAAAGGGCGCAGAATAGACAAAAAGACACACATGCAGAGTGATGACAGAGGTGGATGCATCTATAAGCAGGAAAGGAACTCCAAGGAATGCCTGCAGCCACCAGAAACTAGGAAAGAGTCTCACAGAAGGAATCAACACAGCCAAGACCCTGATTTGGACTTTTAGCCTCCAGAACTATGAGAAAATAAATTTCTGCTCTTTAAAGCCACTCATTTGTGCTATTTTTTGTTACAGCTGCAGTAAGTAACTAAGACACAACCTACTGTTCCTCCTCATGGCACTGGGTAGCCACTGGCTGGAAGCATGCTGTCACGGATTGAATTATGTCCCCCAAAAAATGTGTGTATCAGGTTGGTTAGGCCATGATTCCCAGTATTGTGTGGTTGTCCTTCATTTTGTGATTGTAATTTTGTGTTGAGAGGATTAGGGCGGGATTGTAACACCACCCTTACTGAAGTCAACTCCCTGATCCAAGGTAAAGGGAGTTTCCCTGGGGTGTGGCCTGCACCACCTTTTATCTCTCAAGAGATAAAAAGAAAGGGAAGCAAGCAGAGATTTGGGGACCTCATAACACCAAGACAGCAGCACAGGGAGCAGAGTGCGTCCTTTGGACCCAGGGTCCCTGTGCCTGAGAAGCAACTCCACCAGGGGAAGATTGAGGACAAGAAATCTTCCTCCAGAGCTGACAGAGAAAGAAAGCCTTCCCCTGGAGCTGACACCTTGAATTTGGACTTTTAGCCTACTTCACTGTGAGGAAATAAATTCCTCTTTGTTAAAACCATCCACTTGTGGTATTTCTGTTATGGCAGCATTAGATGACTAACACACATGCCTACCCTGTTGTTAGAGCCTGGCACTGGGCAGTCAGAAGCCCAATGGTAATGTTCATTGCAATCAGGGTACCCAGGATCCTGGTGTACGAAGGGAGGTGGAGAGAGAGGTCTGCCCTGGCAGTAGGCAATGAGGGTGGTGAATTAGCTATACCCAAACCTACTGCCTTCAAGTCAATTCTGACTCATAGCAACTCTATAGGACAGAGTAGAACTGCCCCATAGTGTTTCCAAGGCTTTAATCTTTAAGGAAGCAGACTGCCACATCTTTCTCCTGAAGAGTGGCTGATGGGTTTGAACTGCAGATGTTTGGATTAGCAGCCAAGCACTTAACCACTGTACCACCAGGCCTCTTTGAATTGTCTATAGATATTTTAAAAACAAGGAAAGGAGCCAGCCAAAAGTTGATCTGTTTTGTACTATTATCATGCAGCTGACAATCCCTGGTCCTCTCTGCCAAGGTGGGCCATTCTCACACCCCACACCTTGCCTATACAACACTGCCAGAGCCTCATAGCACACAGGAAAAATAAAGCCTTGTGATCAAGAATGTGAGCTTTGAGGTTAGATACCTGGTTAGAATCCTAAGCCTACCGCTTACTAGCTGTGCTAGCTCGGCAAGTAATTTACCATCTTGGAGCCTTAGTTTCCTCTATCACAACATGTTGAAATAATATTTCACAGGGTAGTTGTTAAGCTATAATGTGAAAACTTTTGGTTAATTGTAACATGACTTTAAATGTCTTATTATTTGTAGTTAAAATTGTACTTGAGCCCCCCTAATATGTTAGGTGTTTTTACTCTTCCGTACTTCTACATTTGTTGTACTCTCTTTGCTGAACACCTGCCCTCTTTTGTACCTGCCAATTTCTTACTCCTCTATATTCCTACAATTTGTACCTTCCAGACCTCTCCTGCCTATTATTTCAAAATAAGGCCACGCTTTCTTTTTAAGTCCAAATTAAGTTGGCCAAAACCCCTACGTAATGAGCTACAGTATGAAATCTATCGTTTCCTGGATTTTCCCTCCCAAAGAAGCCGAGAATAACCTTTACTTGCTCATGAATCAGATCCCCTTGTTGCTTACCTGCTGCCACCTACCAGGAGCTCTGACACTCACTCAAGGCTGGACTCCACCACCATGGGCCACATAGCCTTGGGTCCTGCTGCCAGGTGAAGCCTTGGTGCTGCTGAGAGTCTTGATAGAGTGCTTCAATCACACACTGATGCCCCTTCTCTCAGTGTTCAAGCAGTGAAGAGGCAGTGCTCACAGCAAACTGCATGGCTTCAAGGGCTCGGCTCTTAGCATTGCTTCTTTCAGTTGACATTCACTGTCCTTCCCTGAAGCCAAGCCCATGGTGCTGGGTGTCTGAGTCAGGAGGGGCTCAAGCATTGTTCCTTTCCCACCATCTACACCATGGCATTTAGTCCACATCTCCAGTCCAAATTGCTACCCTTATGTTGAGTGTGTTACTCAGAACAATCAGTGGCTCTGTGCAAAATTAGGAAATTAATCTGTGCTTTTGACTATTCCCCTAATGCACACCTCTGTTAATTTACCTGAATGAATGAAAACCTGATCTACTCTCAACATGACTAGAGTGTATCACTCAGTCCAGGTTTGATCAGGTTGTTCCCATGATGCTAAGCCACAGGGCAACTCATATGCTAGGCTTGCCAACACACCCTGGGACACCTCTGGGTGGTTTGGTTGGGAATCTGGCAAAGACTTAGGGTATTAGCCAGCCTCTCCCTCCCCCCACGCACCCTCTTGCAAAGTTGTATGGACATTCACTGGCCAAATTGAATCTGACTCTGGCTCTACTTACAATCAATTATTGTAGGCTAAGGAGTCAGAACTTGTCCTTCAGGACTATATTGAGCTGTCTTATTTGCTTCTCCAAATGGGTGTTCCTCATGGCCAGACTTAGGAAAGAAAACCTTTCCTGGCTACTCGGCACTGAAAACAAGAGGTCTATGAGTCAGGTGGGAACTTTTGACCCGAAGCTCTTTTCTGGAACTACTCCTCCCCCATGGTTGACCCACAGGGTTAGCCAGGGTTAACCCAGGCCTAGCTCTGCATTTGATTCCACCAAACACTGGTGGTCTTTGTTTCTCATTCTTTGCGGTAGGCCTTCCCTGCAGCCACAAGGAATATGAAGCAAGACCCAGGTACAGCAGATGGGAGGGTGGGAAGGTGATTTATTAGCAAAGCAGGGAAAGTGGTCAGAATCTTGATTTTATGTTAATGTTTAAGCTTTGTCAAGGTCCAGTCCCTATACATGAGCTGCTTAGGCAGGAACCACCCAAGAACTGAGCTTGGAAACAAATGGACCAATGAACAGAGAACAGCGGTCCAGAGACCTGGGGCTGTGTGCCGCTGGGCTCTGTTTCCAAAATTGGAACAAGAAAATAGCCAGTTCTCCTTGAGTCAGAGAGAGAGAACCTCTTCCAAGAATTTCTGCTGAGAGTGGACAGCCATCTGCAGCTTGCCTTTTCTAACTGTCCAGACAAGTATTTTGCAACTGGCTCAATACTGACACAGGTAACTGACCCCAAAGAAACAAGAATGATTGGGTTTGTTGCTTTTCCAATGCTTTTTTCTTAAAAGAAACATTATAAAACAGAATGTCTGAGATGATTTTGGACTCACACCCACTGGCTGTGGAACAGCTTGACGCTGACTAGATTAGCTCATTGAGACACTCTGGGATCCGAGCAGACACTGCCCACACGGAAGAGCCTGGCACCAGCCAAGCTCAGAGAGATCTGGTTTTTGCAAACAGCTCTTTCGTTTTCCCTCCCCATGTCAGTTTGGGCTGCTCATTACTTTCTTTATCCCAGATTTTAAGGAAGCCTTCATCCGTTCTTGACCAGCCCCTTACTCTCAGCTCTCAGGATAGGACAAAGTTGACCACCCTGCGTCTTTGAGCAAGTTCTTGGATACACACTCCTATTCTGCCTCCTCCCTTTGATTAAACATTGCTTGTATTTTTGCATACTGGAACAGGCTGCCACACAAGCTTCCTTCTCACCAACTCGCTAGTTCTTCTTCGCCCTCTTCTCTCACTGACAACCAACTTGCTGTGACAGAATGGGCCTTATGTAACATGCCTCCCCCTTGATCACAGCAAGGGTGGCTTCCAAGGCCTGACTGTATGTCCCACTTGCAGAAGCAAACAACATGATGGGCTCCTGGCTCCTCTCCAGGACTGTAGAGCAGGAGAGGCTCAAACTGATATAAATGCTCTCTTGCCTTGCACCCTGACAGCCCCTACCTCCGCTTCCTGGTCAGTCATTACATGAGCAATTGTCACGTAATTGTCGTTTAATCTCTTCCCAGAGATTTCAGCTGGCTCTAAATTGTTTTGGCTAATAAAAACTAAGGAAATTTGCAAGAAACTCCAGATGCACTGGAAGACTTTGGGGGATTACGCAGCCTGAAGGCAGATGAAACTTAGATAAACATAAGGTAATGCTCGTTGGCAGTGGTAATCTAAGCTGAGAGTGTACATCTGTGGGCTCCCAATTTGCAGGCGCCCCTGAGGAAGGAGACCTGGGGGTAGCTCATAATGGATGAAGCAGACAGAGCAGCCAAATAATGTCCCAGAGTAACTGTCCCTTGACAAGGAAAACCAGATCTCATTTTGCACAGACTCCATCAGTGTCCTGCACTGGAACACACGGCTTGGTGCTGCCACAGATTCCATAGCCTGACTCCCAAATGTCAGGTGCTGGAAGACGGTACAGAATGAGCTGGGAGGGCATGGAGGTGCTCCTGGTGGGCTGTGTAGAAGTGCGTGCCTGTGTTTGTCCCCTTTTTTACCATTGACTACAAAGCCCTGGAAGATGCCAGGTTATCTGCGTTTGCTATTTAACCCTCAGGACCACACTTAGATGGAAAGCTGGCTTTCAAATTACAGCAGCCCTTTCATCTCAGTCACCTCCCTACTTTCTTATGTAAGGAGTACTGAAAATGTGTGTGTGTGTGTGTGTGTGCCTCAGACCCCACCCCCACCCTGGGAACTAAATCAGCTTTACAGTACGTGCATATAAAACATTGGAGTTCCTGGGTGACACAAACAGTTAAGGACTGGGCTAACAACTGAAAGGTTGGAGGTTCAAACCCACCCAGAGGCACCTTGGAAGAAAGGCCCAGCAATCTGCTTCCAAAGGGTCACAGCCTTGAAAACCCTACGGAGCAGTTCTACTCTGCACACACAGGGTCACCATGAGTCGGAATTGATTTGATGGCAACTGGTTTTATACAAGACATTAAAACACAAGCTTTTCAGTAAACTTTACATGAGAAAGTAAGGAAGTGACTGAGATCAGGAGGCTGCTGTAATTTGGAAGCTGGTTCTCCATTTAAACATGGCCCAGACACAGATAACCTGGCATCTTCCTGGGCTTGGCATAGATGAACAGACAGATAGATGATAGGTAGATAGACAGACAGACAGATAGATAAGTAGGTAGGTAGATAGGTGAGTGTGTGTATATAAGCCAAACCCATTTCTATCAAGTTGATTTCGATTCATAGAGACCCTATGGGACAGAGTAGAACTGCCCCATAGGATTTCCAAGAAGGGGCTGGTGAATTCAAACTACCAACATTTTGGTTAGCAGCTGAACGCTTAACCGCTGCGCCACTAGGTCTCCATGTATAGGTATATAAAACCTGTTGCCATCGAGTCGATTCCAACTCATAGTGACCCTGTATGCATGTATATAATTGTGATTCCTGCAGGTATGTCTCTGTCTGGCCCAAGAAACCCAGTAGACAGGTAAGCCATGGGATTGCACTTTAGAGGCACCAACCTTTACAGGACAGGAGGAGGCTGGCACAGGCAGGTCAATCACACTTTTGTTGTGCCCACCCGTCCCTCCCTCCTCCAGACCTCCGAGGGGCTGGGGCAGAAGCCTTCTCAGAGAGGTGCTGCTACCTGGAAATAGGAGAGAGAAAAACAACCTGTTACCTCCATCTTGCCTCACAGTAACATGAGCTCAGTAGGCCCTCGGCCTGCTCAGCTCCCACTCTCTGACATCGGCCATGCACAGGAAAGGAGGAATGACTTGAATGTGGTTTGGGAGGGGAGTGTGGGCCTGGTACATTCTCCATCCTAGAAAGTGGTGATAGAAGGAGGAAGCTCCAGCACCCATCAGTCCAAAGGCCCCTCATGTCATGGAGGAGAAAGGCAGACATGGCCTCAGATCTATCTTCAGGGATGGGGTGGGTCCATTTGGCCTCTCCACGTGCCATGGCTCAAAATCATCGTCTTTCTGCTGACAATACAGGAGTTCAAACTGGGCATCTGAGGGGCAGTTCACAGGGGCCAATGTATAACATGCAGAGGTTCTGGTGGTCTGAAAGCCAGTCCCTGAAAACCGTGGACTTCTTCGCAAGGACCAAAGCCATCTCTGCTCTCCACTATCAGCTTCCATTTTAGGCTTTTAAGGATCTTCTTTCTAGTAACACAGGCAGCAGGTTCATTCATTTATGCATCAAATACTTATTTCTTACCAGCTCCATACAAAACATGACACTAGGCAGTGTGGAAAATAAAGATTTAGCAGTCAACTTGAAAAGAGAAATTGCACACAATACACAGAGTCCACAAGAGCAAAAAGGCAAATAAGGTGCTCAGAAGAACAATTTGTCTTTCAACCAATCCTATACAGGAATTTTCCTGAGATCTCCTGACAAAGAGACTACTGAAGGATGTAATAAACAAGGAATTGGCCAGTGCTTGAAGCCCTATGGGGCAGTTCTCCTCTGCCCTATAGGGTCTCCATGAGTCGGGAGCAACTCGAAGCCCATGGGTTTGGTTTTGGTCTCAGCCTTCTTCTCCAGTCAGACTGGAAGATCTGTCTGATTCAAGAGGCCTGGTGTGGGGCCTGAGCTCTACGTGTGTAACACCCCCCCAGGCGATGCTCAGACCACAAGGCTTTTGCTGTTAGCTGCCATCCAACTCATGGCAACCGTATATGCGACAGAACAAAACGTCACCTGCTCCTGCACCATCTTCATGATCATTGGTATGTTTGAATCCTTTGTTGTGGCTTTTGTGTCAATCCACCTCGTTGAGTTTCCCTCATCTTCACTGATGGCTCTAGACCTTATCATATTCACTAGGCTCTTTCTTATATGAACTCTTAGTACAGGCCGGTGGTATCACAGTAAAGGGCAGTTAAACTCTAGCAATGTGTTGGGAGGCTAATATGATATCCATATAGCCAACTCCCTACCAACCTGACTTCACCCAGGAATAGTTTTCAGAACACCTGGAAGAGCTGGCACATTGACTATGATTTGAAAATTCTTCCTAACGATTTAAAAATATCATTTTACTCAGTCTAACATACTAGGTGGCTATAAACTCAAGATGGTCCTCACTGACAAATACCTGGAAGGCAGCTTGGTTGACAATCGAATTTAGAGAGAGCCATCTGCCCGAGCAGACATCCACCTCCTCCTACCAAGCTGAGGAGCCTGGCAGGGATGTTGCCTCAGTTAAGAAGGGTAATGATGAGAGTAGGGCCAGGAGAGAAAAAGGACTTTCCAGATGAAGAGAAGAGCTTGTATAAAGTCATAGAACCAAGAGGAAATGTGCAGAGTACTTAGAAGACGTGTTTTGCTGGAACCCCACCCCCCTCCCCGAGATGTGCATATCTTGCTCCCTCCCTGGTTTAATCCTCTGCTCAGATGTCATCTCCTGAGCCCACCCCATCTGAGATAGCCTCCTCCTGCACTCACCTCCCTTCCCCTGCTTCATCACCCTTACCACTACCACCTAGCCAATCAGATATTTGAGGAAAATGCATTATAAAAAGAAGATACAGCAGTTGGAACATAGTGAATAAAGGTGGGAATGCTAGAAAACATTAGAGAGGAAGCCGAAGACCATGAGGTAGGCCCTAGTTAGAACCTAGCCCTTGCTGTGCTCAGCCCGTGCTGTCTAGCAACTACAGATGCTTACTGTCATAAGCAGTAAGCATCTATTTCTCATTCTACATCTCTGAGTCGGTTGGGGCAGCATCTTTCATGTATCTCATTCTGGGGCCCAGCCTGGAGCAATAATAGCTCCTGGGGTACGTTCTTCTCCTGGCGATGGCAGAAGAGGAGGAAAGCAAATCCAACGACACAAGCCCATTTCAAGCATCTGCTAGAATGAAGCCCACTTACCCATTGGCTAGTGCCAGGCCCACTGCCAACCCACTGGCCAAAGCATGTCACATGGCTAAGTCAAGGGGCAGAAAGTCCACCATAGCCACTGTGAGGCTGTCACAAGGGCGTGGGTATAGCACAACTACACTCCAAGGAGATGAAAATGGGGACCAATAATTTATTCCACAACATGGCAAGTGAAATAGGGGAGCCACCATGTGTGGGGGGATGGGGTATGGCTGTGGCAGAGGAGTGACTTGACCGGATGTACAGTTTTTGAAGCTCTCCCTGGCCACTGCATGAAGAACAGACTCTAGGGGGCCCAGATGAGAGCAGAACCACCCTGCCAGAATATATCCAACCATGAGCATAGGCTCCCTGAGGCCTTCCTGTGTGCTCAGCAGTGAGGGAAATACAGGAAGTGGAAGACTGCACCCTGCCACAGGGACTCCTACCTGAGACTGTGGTCCACTGAGCTCTGAGAGCCTGGAAAAAGGGTCTTAGTCACCTAGTGCTGCTGTAACAGAAATACAAGGTGGCTTTACAAAACAGAAACGTATTTTCTTACACTTCTAGAGGCTAGAAGTTCAAATTCAGGGTGTGCCTCTAGGGGAAGTCTTTTTTGTGTGTGTGTGTGTCTATTTCAGCTTTTAGTAGCTGCTTTTAGTACCTGATGGTACAGTGGTTAAGAGCTCAGCTGCTAACCAAATGGTCGGCAGTTTGAATCCACCAGCTGCTTCTTGGAAACCCTATGGGGCAGTTCTGCTCTGTCCAGTGGGTGGCTATGGGTCAGAATCGACTCAACGGCAACGGGTTTGGTTTTGGGTTTTAGTGAGCCTTAGTAGGAGTTCCTGGGTGGCACAAACAGTTAACACACTCGGCTACTAACTGAAAGGTTGGTGGTTCAAACCCTTTCAGAAGCACCTGGGACAACAGGCCTGGCGATCTGTTACTAAGAGATTGCAGCCTTGAAAACTCCATGGAGCAGTTCTATTCTGCACACACGGGGTCACCATGAGTCAGAATCGACTCTGTGGCAACCAACAATAGCAATCTTTGGAGTTCTTGGGCTTGTAGATTAATCTGTCTACATCGTCAGAGAGCATCCATCTCCTCCACGTGTGTGCCTGCGTGTCTCACCAGTTCTTTTAGGTTTAGGACACACCCTAGGTTGTTATGGCCTCATCAACACAGCAAAGAAAACCTATCACCAAACAGGATCACGCCCAGGTTATAAGAATTAGGATTCCAACACATCTTTTGGAGGAACACAGTTCAGTCCACAGCAACATGTTTCATTTTTATTCCCAGGGTGCCCCCAGCTCTAGCACAACTGACTAGATGGGAGAGAGTGATAGAAAGAAGGAGATGTCTGCAACAGCACAAGGGTGGCTGCTGAAGGCCACAGTGAACATCGTGGAAGTGGAAATGGCCACTTGGACAAGATGTGAACAGAAAATCCCCGCCAGGACTAAAATCATGCTCAGTGTTTGGAAGGAAGGCTGAAAGGAGGAGGACAACTTGTGCCTCCTCTCAGCTATAAAAAGAAGACAGCAGGATGGTGAGTCAAAAGAAGTCGGCTGGCTTCACACCCTCCAGAAAGAAATGAAAAGGCTTCCCAGCTCATCCCATCCCACTTAAACCCTGGGTATGTCGCATCTCAGATCTCCTGACAGAGATGGCAAAATGAGATGCTCTGAGAATGCAGCCTTTTGGAAAGCAGGCCATTGTGTAAAAGGAACAAACTCTAACCAAGAATGTTTGTCTGTGAAGAAATGAACAAGCTAGCAGTTTGAGGGCTTCGAGCAGAAGTTGTAGGAAACATTGGGGCAGAGAGATTCCCGAATTGGTCAGGGCTGGGCACAGGTGGCTGCTACCTTAGAATCTGTATTTGTTTCCTAGGGCTGCCACAACAAAGGGCCACAAGTTCTAGAGGCCAGTAGTTTAAGTTCAGGGTGTCTGTGGAGCCACGCTCTTTCTGAAGGCTCTAGGGGAAGAGACTTCCTTGTCTCTTTCAGCTTCTGGTAGACCTGGGTGTTCTTGGTTTCCAGCTGCAACATAACTGTGTGGTCTCATGGTCGTCTTCCCTCTGTCTCTCAGTGTCTCTTCTCCTTTTTTTATGAGGACACCACTTAGATTGGTTTAGGACCCACCCTGCCCATATAATCTCATGTTAATTTAACTGATAACATCTTCAGTGGCCCAATTTCCAAACAAAGCCACATTCACATGCACCAGGGATTTGTATTTCAACAAATCCTGTTGGGGAGGGGAACACAATGAAATCCCTAATAGGATTCCACAGGTATACTGAAGGCTCTTCTGGATCCAGAATGTTGTTGTTGTTGTTAGGTGCCCTTGAGTCAGTTCTATGTACAACAGAACGTTGAGTCGGCAACCCTATGTACAACAGAATGAAACACTGCCTGGTCCTGCACCATTCCCACAATCCTTGTTATGCTTAAGTCCACTGTCGTAGTCACCATGTCAATATACCTTATTGAGGGTCTTCCTATTTTTCGCTGGCCTTCTACTTTACCAAGCATTATGTCCTTCTCCAGGATGGCAAGGCTACATCTCGTATACTTTGGACATATTATCAGGAGCAGCCGTCAAGAAATCAAGAGTCCCCAGAACTTCTGTTAGCCCAGGACAGGAACCATTCCCAAAGCCAACTCTTCAGTCAGGGATTGGACTGGACTATAAAAGAGAAAATGGTACTCGTGAGGAGTGAGCTTCTTGGCTCAAGCAGACACATGAGACTATGTGGGAAGCTCCTGTCTGGAGGGGAAATGAGAAGGCAGAGGGGGACAGAAGCTGGCTGAATTGGCACGGGAATACCGGGTGGAGAGAAGGAGTGTGCTGTTTCACTAGGGGGAGAGCAACTAGGCGTATATACAAAGGCTTATATAAATTTTTTTATGAGAGACTGACGATTTGTAAACTTTCACTTAAAGTACAATAAAAAAAAAAGAAAGAAAGAAATCAAAAGACTCATTGCATTGGGCAAATCTGCTCCAAAAGACCTCTTTAAAGTGTTGAAAAGCAAAAATGTAATCTTGAGGACTCTGGTGCACCTAACCCAAGCCATGGCATTTTCAACCACCTCATATGCCTGTGAAAGCTGGACAATGAATAAGGAAGACCAAACAAGAATTGATGCCTTTGCATTGTGGTGTTGGCGAAGAATATTGAATATACCGTGGACTGCCAGAAGAAGGAGCAAATCTGTCTTGGAAGAAGTACAACCAGAATGTTCCTTAGAAGCAAGGATGATGAGACTACCTCTCACATACTTTGGACATGTTATCAGGAGGGATCAGTCTGTGGAGAAGGATATCATGCTTGGTAACATAGAGGGTCAGTGAAGAAGAGGAAGACCTTCAATGAGATGGATTGACACAGTAGCTGCAACAATGGGTTCAAGCATAACAAGGATTGCAAGGATGGTGCAGGACCAGGCAGTATTTCCTTCTGTTGTACATAGGGTTGCTATGAGTCAGAATTGACTTGATGCCGCCTATGATGGTTAAGGTTGTGTCAACTTGGCTGAGCCATGATTCTCAGTGGTTTGGCAGTTGTATGATGTTGTGATGAGATTTGATATGGTGTGATCACCTCCATGATAGGATCTGCTGTGAGTAGCCAATCAGTTGAAGGGTAGTTTCCTTGGGTGTGTGGCCTGCATCGAATATAGGTGGACATTGTGGCAAGGCTTGTGGGCTTTTGCTCTCTCTGGCTCCTACAGCTGGCTCCTGTTCGCCTAACCTCTGGTCCTTGGGACTCGAGCTAGCAGCTCTCCTGTGGTCTTGCCTGCAGATCTTGGGATTCATCAGTTTTTGCAGCCTGTGAGCAAGAGCCCTGCTGTCTGACCTGTCAGCCCCTGTGGCTGCATGAATCAGGAGATGCCTCTAACCTGACTCACGGACTTGGGACGTTCCAGCCTCTACAACCACGTAAGCCATTTCCTTAATATAAATCTCTATCTGTATATATTTGTATGTTTACTGGTTTTGCTTCTCTAGAGAGCCCAACCTAAGACAGAAGGCAACAGCATTTATCAAATACTCTGCAGTACCACAGCAGTTTACAAAAGAAGGAAAGTGTTATAAGGTCAAAGAGAAAACCCATGTTATTCAAAATTTTATATTAACATAAATAGCAAAAAATAAACACACATAACCAGGACGGAAATATAAGCCATAAAATGTGTCAGATCACATCACATCATTTCTTTCAACTTTAAGCTGGGGCGTTTGGGCCAAATTATCTTTTAACATTTCTTTTACCTCTGAAATTCTATGATCCATTAAAGAACACTGTGCAAGAAACTCTAAAAAACACAAAACTTAGGGCATTGGTGGAATACACTAAGGAATGAAAAAGAAATAGAAGAGAGATTGTATTAACATTTGGCCTTGCCCTTTACTGAGGAAGATGTGTGCCCTTGAAATGGATGGGTTGGAGGATTCAATAAAATTGTAGTAAATGCACAGAATGTTCTAGTCTTCGCTGACAAACCAGATATCAATAAATCACCCAGACAGAATGTGATCCACCGAAGAAAGTCACATAAATTCATTGGCAGAAGAGTGGAGCTGTAGACTCTAATGTGGAAGCAGTTGTTACAACAGCTGCTGTGCTAGAGGATAGTTGGGGCGCCAATATTACTCTCATTCCGAGCTTCCAGAAGGGACCCTGCAAAATCCCTTCCATACTAGTCAAACTGGTGGAATCTTTAATTAAAGTATAAACTTATAAAAAGCTCAGAGGAGCACAACCCATGGAGCCAAAGGCAGGATGGGTTTTGTATGAAGGAACTGGGTCTGATTATGAGAGTTCTTTGAGGGTGCATGGGGAAAGCGAAACAAGCAATTTCCTTAGGCTTTGGAAAAGCCTTTGACAAGTGTCCACATCAAAAACCAATTTACAAAGTGAGAAAGACACCTCCACAATTATAGTAGGAGACTTCAACACATCACTTTCGGAGAAGGATAGGACATCCAGTAAGAAGCTCAATAGAGACACGGAAGACCTAATTGCTACAATCAACCAACTTGACCTCATTGACTTATACAGAACACTCCACCCAACTGCCACAAAGTATACTTTTTTTTCTAGCACACATGGAACATTCTGCAGAATAGACCACATATTAGGTCATAAAACAAACCTTTGCAGAATCCAAAACATCGAAATATTACAAAGCATCTTCTCAGATCATAAGGCCATAAAAGTGGAAATCAATAACAGAAAAATTAGGGAAAAGAAATCAAATACTTGGAAACTGAACAATACCCTGCTGAAAAAAGACTGGGTTATAGAAGACATTAAGGAGGGAATAAAGAAATTCAGAGAATGCAACGAGAATGAAAACACTTTCTATCAAAACCTCTGGGACATAGCAAAAGCAGTGCTCAGAGGTCAATTTATATCAATAAATGCACACATACAAAAAGAAGAGCGAGCCAAAATCAGAGAACTGTCCCTACAACTTGAACAAATGGAAAGTGAGCAACAAAAGAATCCATCAGGCACCAGAAGAAAACAAATAATAAAAATTAGAGCTGAATTAAATGAATTAGAGAACAGGAAAACAATTGAAAGAATTAACAAAGCCAAAAGCTGGTTCTTTGAAAAAATTAAAAAAATTGATAAACCATTGGCCAGACTGACTAAAGAAATACAGGAAAGGAAACAACCCGAATAAGAAACGAGATGGGCCACATCACAATAGACCCAACTGAAATTAAAAGAATCGTATCAGATTATTATGAAAAATTGTACTCTAACAAATTTGCAAACCTTGAAGAAATGGATGAATTCCTAGAAAAACACTACCTACCTAAACTAACACAATCAGAAGTAGAACAACTAGATAGACCCATAACAAAAAAAGAGATTGAAACAGTAATCAAAAAACTCCCAATAAAAAAAAGCCCTGGCCCGGACGGCTTTACTGCAGAGTTCTACCAAACTTTCAGAGAAGAGTTAACACCACTACTACTAAAGGTATTTCAAAGCATAGAAAATGATAGAATACTACCTAACTCCTTTTACGAAGCCACCATATCCCTGATACCCAAACCAGGTAAAAAACATCACAAAAAAAGAAAATTACAGACCTATATCCCTCATGAACATAGATGCAAAAATCCTCAACAAAATTCTAGCCAATAGAATTCAACAACATATCAAAAAAATAATCCACCACGACCAAGTGGGATTTATACCAGGTATGCAAGGCTGGTTTAATATTAGAAAAACCATTAATGTAATCCACCATATAAATAAAACAAAAGACAAAAGCCACATGATCTTATCAATTGATGCAGAAAAGGCATTTGACAAAGTCCAACACCCATTCATGATAAAAACTTTCAGCAAAATAGGTATTGAAGGAAAATTCCTCAACATAATAAAGGGCATCTCTACAAAGCCAACAGCCAACATCACTCTAAATGGAGACAGCCTGAAAGCATTTCCCTTGAGAACGGGCACCAGACAAGGACGCCCTTTATCACCACTCTTATTCAACATTGTGCTGGAGGTCCTAGCCAGAGCAATTAGGCCAGACAAAGAAATAAAGGGCATCGAGATTGGCAAGGAGGAAGTAAAATTATCTCTATTTGCAGATGACATGATCTTATACACAGAAAACCCTAAGGAATCCTCCAGAAAACTACTGAAACTAACAGAAGAGTTTGGCAGAGTCTCAGGTTATAAGATAAACACACAAAAATCACTTGGATTCCTCTACATCAACCAAAAAAAACATTGAACAGGAAATCACCAAATCAATACCATTCACAGTAACCCCCAAGAAGATAAAATACTTAGGAATAAATCTTACCAAAGATGTAAAAGACCTATACAAAGAAAACTGCAAAGTACTACTACAAGAAACTAAAAATGACCTACTTAAGTGGAAAAACATACCTTACTCATGGATAGGAAGACTTAAGATAGTAAAAATGTCTATTCTACCAAAAGCCATCTATACATACAATGCACTTCCGATCCAAATTCCAATGACATTTTTTAATGTGATGGAGAAACAAATCACCAACTTCATATGGAAGGGAAAGAAGCCCCAGATAAGTAAAGCATTACTGAAAAAGAAGAAGAAAGTGGGAGGCCTCACACTACCTGATTTTAGAACGTATTATACAGCCACAGTAGTCAAAACAGCCTGGTACTGGTACAACAACAGGCACATAGACCAATGGAACAGAATTGAGAACCCAGATATAAATCCATCCACATATGAGCAGCTGATATTTGACAAAGGCCCAGTGTCGGTTAATTGGGGAAAAGATAGTCTTTTAAACAAATGGTGTTGGCATAACTGGATATCCATTTGCAAAAAAATGAAACAGGACCCATACCTCACACCATGCACAAAAACTAACTCCAAGTGGATCAAAGACCTAAACATAAAGACTAAAACGATAAAGATCATGGACGAAAAAATAGGGACAACGTTAGGAGCCCTAATTGAAGGCATAAACAGAATACAAAATATTACCAAAAATGATGAAGAGAAACCAGATAACTGGGAGCTCCTAAAAATCAAACACCTATGCTCATCTAAAGACTTCACCAAAAGAGTAAAAAGACCACCTACGGATTGGGAAAGAATTTTCAGTCATGACATCTCCGACCAGCACCTGATCTCTAAAATCTATATGATTCTGTCAAAACTCAACCACAAAAAGACAAACAACCCAATCAAGAAATGGGCAAAGGATATGAACACACACTTCACTAAAGAAGATATTCAGGCAGCTAACAGATACATGAGAAAATGCTCTCGATCACTAGCCATTAGAGAAATGCAAATTAAAACTATGATGAGATTCCATCTCACTCCAACAAGGCTGGCATTAATCCAAAAAACACAAAATAATAAATGTTAGAGAGGCTGCAGAGAGATTGGAACTCTTATACACTGCTGGTGGGAATGTAAAATGGTACAACCACTTTGCAAATCTATCTGGCGTTTTCTTAAACAGTTAGAAATAGAACTACCATACAACCCAGAAATCCCACTCCTCCGAATATATCCTAGAGAAATACGAGCCTTCACACGAACAGATATATGCACACCCATGTGTATTGCAGCTCTGTTTATAATAGCAAAAAGCTGGAAGCAACCAAGGTGTCCATCGACGGATGAATGGTTAAATAAATTGTGGTATATTCACACAATGGAATACTACGCATCGATAAAGAACAGTGACGAATCTGTGAAACATTTCATAACATGGAGGGACCTGGAAGACATTACGCTGAGTGAAATTAGTCAGAGGCAAAGGACAAATATTGTATAAGACCACTATTATAAGATCTTGAGAAGTAGTATAAACTGAGAAGAACACATACTTTTGTGGTTACGAGGAGGGGAGAGAGGGAGGGTGGGAGAGGGTTCTTTACCGATTAGTTAGTAGATAAGAACCACTTTAGGTGAAGGGAAAGACAATACTCAATATACAGAAAGTCAGCTCAACTGGACTGGACCAAAAGCAAAGAAGTTTCCAGGATAAACTGAATGCTTCAAAGGTCAGTGGAGCAAGGGCGGTGGTTTGGGGACTATGGCTTAAGTGGACTTCTAAGTCAATTGGCAAAATAATACTATTTGAAAACATTCTGCATCCCACTTTGAAATGTGGCATCTGGGGTCTTAAATGCTAACAAGCGGCCATCGAAGATGAATCAATTGGTCTCAACCCACCTGGATCAAAGGAGAATGAAGAACACCAAGGTCACACGACAACTATGAGCCCAAGAGACAGAAAGGGCCACATGAACCAGAGACTTACATCATCTTGAGACCAGAAGAACTAGATGGTGCCTGGCCACAACCGATGACTGCCCTGACAGGGAGCACAACAGAGAACCCCTGTGGGAGCAGGAGATCAGTGGGATGGAGACCCCAAATTCTCTTAAAAAGACCAGACTTAATGGTCTGAGTGAGATTAGAGGAATCCCGGTGGTCATGGTCCCCAAACCTTCTGTTGGCCCAGGACAGGAACCATTCCCAAAGACAACTCATCAGACATGGAAGGGACTGGACAACGAGCTGGAGAGAGATGCTGATGAAGAGTGAGCTACTTGTATCAGGTGGACACTTGAGACTGTGTTGGCATCTCCTGTCTGGAGGGGAGATAGGAGGGCAGAGAGGGTTAGAAACTGGCAAAATTGTCACGAAAGGAGAGACTGGAAGGGCTGACTCATTAGGGGGAGAGTAAGTGGGAGTATGGAGTAAGGTGTATATAAGCTTATATGTGACAGACTGACTTGATTTGTAAACGTTCACTTAAAGCTCAATAAAAATTATTTAAAAAAAAAACCAATTTACAAATGGAGTCATCATAGTTTTAAGGTACTGCTTAAACTGGATAAAGAACTGAATCAATGTAGGAAAACTGAGCAATAATAGTTACTAATTTGTAAAAAGTAAAGGTTCTCAGAGATTAGGAGGTGTCGATCTTGGTTAGTAATTTTATAAAGAAATTTGAAGAACTGGAGATGAATTTATTCAACATTCTTAGGTGGAGTATATCCTGTCTGGGTGATTTATCGATATCTGGTTTGTCAGTTAAGACTAGAACATTGTGTATTTACTACACTGTAAAACTTTTCAGGTTGTAGATGATCTCAAGACATTCTAAGAGAGAAAATGCCAAGTCAATGGGGTAGAGATTTTTTTGAGGCTAAGCAAAAAGTGGTACAGGAAAAACTAGTTCAACACCTTGAGAACAAACAGCTGTAGAGAAGTAGTCTAGGTTATTGTTAGGTGCCTTGGAATCAATTCCAATTCATAGTGACCCCATGTGACAGAGCAGAACTGCCCCATAGGGTTTTCTTGGCTATAATCTTTGCAGAAACAGATTGCCAGGTCTTTCTTCCATGGAGCCACTAGGTGGGTTCAAACCACCAAGCTTTCACTTAGCAGCCAAGCGTCTAACCAACGCGCCACTGTCTCAGGCTGGGTCTCTACAGAAGCAAAGCCAGTAAAGCATATAAATATATGTACAGAAAGAGATTTATATCAAGGAAATGGTTCACACAGTTTGAGGGTCAAGACAGAGGCTTCTCCTGATTTACATAGCTGCAGGGGCTGGTGAACCCATGATCAGCAGGTCAGAGAGCAGGGCGTTGCTTACAGGCTGTGAAGATCAACGAATCCCAAGATCAGCAGGCAAGACCACAGGTGAGCTGCTAGCTCAAGTCCCAAGATCCGGCAGTCAGACGAACAGGAGTCAGCTGCAGGATCCAGAATGAGCAAAAGCCCCCCAAGCCTTGCCTGAATGTCTACCCACACTCAATGCAGGCCACACACCCCAGAAAACTCCCCTTAACTGATTGGCTACTCAAATCAGATCCCATCATTGGGGTTATCGCATATCACATCTCAACGGGGAAGTGATCACAACATTATACGATTGTGAAAACACTGAGAACCATGGCCCAGCCAAGTTGACACACGATCTTAACCATCAGAGCCACCAAAACCCAAAAAACCAAATCCATTCCCAGTCAAATCAATTCCAACTCATAGTGACCCTCTAGGACACAGTAGAGCTGCCTGTAGTGTTTCCTAGGCTGTGATCTTTATGGAAGCAGACTGCCAAGTCAGAGCAACTGGTGGGTTCAAATCACCAACTTTTTAGTTAGTAGCCGAGTGCCTAACTACTGCACCAGCAGGGCTCCTACTGTGCGACCAAAAACCAGAAAACCCAAACCTGTTGCTGATTCCGACTCATAGCAGCCCTATAGGATGGAGCAGAAGTGCCCCGCAGGGTTTCCAAGGAGCAGCTGCTGGATTCGAATTGCCGGCCTTTTGGTTAGCAGCCAAGCTCTTAACCACTGCACCACTACGGCTCCTTAATAACCTAGGAGCCATCCATAAAGCTAGGAGGAGACCTTGGAAATCAATTTGAATTCCTGAGAACATTAAGCCTAATGTAGGACAGTAGCATTAGAGAGTAAAATGTCAGGCACTCCACCAATATTCGTAAAGTGAATGAAATGCTGAACCATCAGAAAGCCAGAAAATAGGAAATATGCAAAGGCTGCTTTGAAGATGTTGTGCAGGAAGTTACTGTGCCTACTGGGCAAGTCTCTTCCCCACTGCAGGCTCACTGGGCTCCAGAGCCCCATCTCCTCCCTCACCCCATTAGGCCCAGGTTAGTAAGGCACACTTCTGCGCTAGTCTACCAGTGCCTCGCCATCCTTTGCTTGTTTCCCTAAGTCCACCCTCACCTCTGTAAGTCTCTTCCTTTAGGGAGTGTTATGGATTGAACTGTGTCATCCTGTGGATGGGATCCTATTTGAAAATAAGGGTCTCTTTGTTGTAGTAATGACACCATGCCAATATGAGCTGTGTCCTACATCTAATCATGTCTGAGTTACAAAAATAACAGATTAGACACAGAGGCAGGCACAAACTGGAGAAAATGGATGCCATAGAGGAATAGCAAGAACCAAGGAATACCCGGGGCCGCCGCCAAGGAAGGAATCCACATGGCTGAGACTCTATTTTGGACTTTTAGCCTCTAAAACTGAGAAAATAATTTTTTTTTTTTTAAATCCACTCACTTGTGGTATTTGTGTTACAGCAGCAACAGGAAACTAAGACAGGGAGGAAAAAGATGTGTACGTTGTCCTTAGGAGATAAATGAACAGTGGCTTTCTGGCTCTTCGGTGCACTGACTGGGTTACTTTATGTGCCCGTCAGTGATCTCTGGTCTGTGTCACAGCCCAGCATCTGGTGGGAGGCTCCCTTGGTGACCCAGTCTCTGATTCCTCTGCCAAGACCCGGAGCTTTGTCTCTGGCCTGGAGCATCTTACCCCATGAGTGCTCTCTGGGCCAGGTAGAAGTACCTACTGCAAAAAAAGACCTTCCGTAAAGGTGGCTAGTGGGAACATTGGTGATTCAGTGGTAGAATTCTTACCTTCCATGTCAGAGACCAGGTTAGATTCCTGGCCAAATACACCTTATTCCCGGCCACCACTATCTGCGAGTGGAGGCTGGTGTGTAGCTGTGATGCTGAACAGGTTTCAGCAGGGCTTCCAGACTAAGATGGACTAGGAAGAAAGGCCTAGCTGCCTACTACCAAAAATCAGCCCATGAAAACCCTATGGATCTCAACGGTCCTATTGGCAGCTGATCGTGGGGGTGGTGTAGGAGCGGGTAGTATTTCATTCCGTTGTGTGTGGGGTCACCATGAGTTGGGGGCTGACTCCATGACAGCTAAGAACAAAGGTGGCTGAATCTGGCCTTGCATGGACCCCTCGAGGGCCTTTTTTTCTCTAACATAAACTTACAGGACTCCGAATAACCTCACTAAAATCAGGGGTGAGTCTCATCCACTGCAGGGGAGACCAGACTAGGAAACAATTTGAAGTTAATGCCTTTGATCCTGAAAGATGCTGAAGGACCTTTAACGCAGGGAAAAGGCAGAGGGAGTCCTGGGTGGCATTGTTTTTGCAGACATGTCTATTGACACTTGTCTAGTCTATTGTCTAGCAGAGTGGAACATGCTGGGCTTTGGGGCTACCTGGACCCGGGCTGGCATCCTAGCGCTGACCCTTAGGAGCTGCAAGTCCTGGGGAAATTCTCATAACTTCTCTGGATTTCTGTTTCCTCTTTTGCAAAATGGGGATAATACCCTGCAGGATTAGTGTCACGATTACATGAGATACCACAGGAAGGCCTGGCGCTACTGGAATCACAAATAAATGGCATCTCCAGTTGTTGTGTGAGAGTAATTATGTAGTTTAAATTGCACAAATAAACAGCGGCTTTTCAAATGATCACTGCTTCTGTGTTCCTTACAGTTTTCTGTTGGCTAACGATAATGCACCATCCATCACCATCTGAGAGGGAAGTTGTAAACCCATCAACAGCTGAGTTTCTTCAATCATGACACTCACAGTTCTGGCATCTGGCAAGCTTGTAAAACTGCAGAGTTCCAGGCCCCATCCCAGACCTCAAGGGTGTATGGCCTGGGACTCTGTATTATAATAAGCTTTCCAGCTGAGTCTCCCACAGAAGTATGAGGACTTCTGGAAAAGGTGAATGAGCTTTATAAGTCATTAGTGACTTTTTTTTAAAGACAGAGTCAAAGAGGGTGGGGCAGTGGTACTTCTGGTTGCGAGGATTATTTTACTTACAACTGCCAGCAGGAAGTCCCCCTTCCCCAGTCCCTGGCTGCTAGTAGTAGATCCTCTCAGTCCCTAGAAAAGATGCTCTCTTGCCTAAGAAAATACCCAAGTAGCCGGGACCCTACCCTATGCCTGCTTATATTGTCAGGATTTGCAAATGTTTTGGAAATTTTCTTAAATCTAAAATACTTTCTTTTTCATGGTAATTTGTGAGGCTGACACCACAACCACACATTCTTATCAATAAGAAAGAAACAAGAGCAAGGACTGAGTGAAAGTGAGTCTGTCTCTAAACGGTCAACTTAAAACTTCCTTAGAAGTAGGTTACAAAGTACACCCGACTATCCCTTGTTAAAACACCTGGAATACTATTTTGTGACTTTGATTTGGATACCAGTCAGCAAACAATTGTTTTGGTATTTTGTGGAATTTCTTTCCATTCTTTCCTTCCTTATTTTTTTATATTTACCATAAATTGCTGTGTGCTTTGGAGTCTAAGAATTAGGAAGAAAATGCATATGTGAAGGCTGTTTAGAACTACTTTTCTGCAGGCCCAGATTCTGAGCCTCTTTCCAGCGCTGATCTATCTTCTGTATGTCTGCCTCTGACTAACACGGAGTAATAAGCATCTTTCTCCTCTAGATCTCTGTTTAACTGCTCTTGACAAGCTGATTCAATCACACACAACACAAGACGGTCTCTGTGATCTGAGCCACCAGGAATTAAGGGTCCTGGTGGTACAGTGGTTAACAGCTTGGCTGCTAACCAAAAGGTCAGCGGTTTGAATCTACCAGCTGCTCCTATGGGCAGTTCTACTTTGTCCTGTGAGGTCACTAAGAATCGGAATTGACTCAATAGCAATGAGTTTTTTGGTTTTTATTCTTTGAAAAGGAGCCTTGGTGGTGCAGTAGTTAAGAGCTGGCCTGCTAACCGGGAGGTCGGCAGTTCAAATCTACCAGCCACTCCTTGGAAACCCTGCTCTGTGCTATAGAGTCCCTATGGGTCAGAATCAACTTGACCACACAGGTTTGTTTTTTTTTTTGTATTCCTTGAAAAAGGAACCCTGGTGGCTCAGTGGTTAAAGTGCTCAGCTGCTAACCAAAAGTTTGGCTGTTAGAATCCACCAACTGCTCCGCGGGAGAAAGATGTGTAAACAATTAACCTTTAAGTTCTTCTCTAAGTCTGGTTAAGTATAGCATCATGAACGGAGCAGAGGACCATCTTAGGAACTGCAGGATGCAGGGCAACATGAAAAGCGCTCCACGCTGGTCCTTGCCAGGTGTTGTTCTACTGACTCATAGAGTCTCTTAAGGGTGACGCCAAGAACCTTGCTCCTTATTGACCGTTCTTTGGTCTCTTTGCTCCCTCTAAAAATGAAAACATGAATTGGCTGGGTAGTAGGGAGCCATGCTCACATCTACTGATGAGACTGGTAATGAGGCTGATTACGTTCAGGGTTTCGAGTCTCACATAGTCGACTTTCTTCCCAGCCATTTGTTCCCACACCCATATATGCCTGCTGACAAAAGGACCAGTAGAGACGCTGCGCAACTCACTCAATATTCATTCATTTGACAAATATCCATTGGTCACTGACTCTCTGCCAGGCTCCATTCAAGGCATTGGAGTTTAGGTGCTGAACAAGGCAGTTTCTTCTCTGAAGAGGCTCGCAGGCTACTGGGGAGACAGGCCGACTAGTACAATGAAGTAAGTAGAAGGAAGATCAAGATGCAAGGGAAGTGAAGCAGAGGGAACGCCTAAGTCGGCCTGAGGCAGCTCGGAAAATCAACACAGAGCTCCAGACTCAGGTTCTATGGCAAGTCAATAGAATTATCTTTTGGTCAAAGGGGAATGTCTTTATCATAGTCCTTTGAGTGGCAAGAGGGAAAAAAAAAGTAGCTTGTTGCTCTTATAAGCCCTACCACCTTGGTTGACATTATGGGAAACTGCACGTACTTGTGATCACCTCTCCCTGGCATGGAAAATCATATTCCTGAGAATCGTTCCACAGCCACTATTTTTCATCACATATGAGCTATTATTCCAGCTGGGTGTTGACAAGACAAAGCTTTTCCCTAATGCTTAAGTAATAGAGTGGAAAATAGTTGACAAAATAGGAAAAGGCTGATTTTGATTATACATACAATCTCTTCTCTTAAGAACAAAATGTGTTTTAGCAGGCTTGAATCATTCCTTACAGGGCTGGGAAGTTATTATTTACCTAGTTGGTTATTTAATCGGTTAGCTTTAAAATTACCGGTTTTATATGTGCATATTATAAAAATTCAAGCAGCATACAAAAAAGAATATATGACTTAGATCTCACTATCCAAAAATAACCAGTGTTCATATATGCTGAGCATCAATTCAGAAATCTGTCTATACAAATGCATAATTGGATGGAGGAATGGATGGAGGAACGAAAACAATCTTATAAGAATGGAATCATGTATTTCTTATAAGAATAAAAAATGTTAAATTTAATTTTACATGAATTTAATAGATGATATGTGAAAATACAGGAAAAGCTGAAATTCATAGAATTTTCCTCAGTGAAATTCATAGAACTTTCCTCAATGGCATATTCATTTTAAGCTATTTCTCTAAGGATAAGAAAAAAGATCATGGAAACCACTAAAAGGATGTTTTTCTAATTATATTTTTCGATTTTAGACAGTATAAATTGGAAGATTTTAGCATGAAAGGTTAAATGACCAGCGTGCTTATACTTCCTCCCACCTCTCCTCACACCACCTCCGGGTTTCTTTGATACTTTATTTTGTTTACTTAGCAAAGATGTATATATTTACACAATGTTCTGCAACCAAACTTCTTAGTTGCTGTTGTTGTTTAATCTTGATTTTGTATTTAAATTGATTTAATGCTCACCAACGGTTATTTCACCATTCCTATATTCTTTATTTTGATTAATCTCTTTGTGGGATGAATTTCTTCATTACAATGATACACAATAATAACAGCAGCTTACATGAATATAGCGTTTACTATGGGCAAGGCATTGTTTCAAGCACTGTGAGTACATATATACACGCACACATGCGTGTATGTGTGTATTAATTGAATCCACACAACCCAATGAAATAGGGATAATTATCATTCCCACTTTACAGAGGAGAGACTAAGGCACAAAAAGGTTAGTTACATAACTTGCTTAAATTAAGCTAGAAAGTGGCAAAGCTGGGATTCAAGCCCAGGCAGTCAGGCCCATAAAGGCTTTCTTCAAGAAGGATTTTTTGGTGCTATGTTCCCTGAGCTCTGTTATGATTGAGAATGCTCTCCTTTTTGCCTTTAAACATTAATGACAATTCGACTGGATAAAAATATTCTCTACGAAAGACAAGAACCATGATCTTATTAATTGATGCAGAAAAGGCATTTGACAAAGTCCAACACCCATTCATAATAAAAACTCTCCGCAAAATAAGGATAGAAGGAAAATTCCTAAACATTATAAAGGGCATTTATACAAAGCCAATGGCCAACATCACCCTCAACGGAAAGAGTCTGAAAGCATTCCCCTTGAAATCGGGAACCAGACGAGTATGCCATTTATCACCATTTTTATTCAACATTATGCTGGAGGTCCTAGCCAGAGCAATTAGGTGAGAAAAAGAAAGGCACCCAGAATGGTAAGGAAGAAGTAGAAGTATCTCTGTTTGCAGATGACATGATCTTATATACAGACAACCCTAAGGAATCCTCAAGAAAACTACTGAAACTAATAGAAGAGTTCAGCAGAGTATCAGGATACAAGATAAACATACAAAAATCAGTAGAATTCTTCTACACCAACAAAGAGAACGTCAAAGAGGAAACCACCAAATCGATACCATTTACTGTAGCCCCCAAGAAGATAAAATACTTAGGAATAAATCTAACCAGAGACATAAAAGACCTATACAAAGAAATCTACAAGGCTCTACTGCAAGAAACCAAAAGAGATCTACATAAGTGGAAAAACATACCTTGATCATGGATAGGAAGACTCAACACTGTAAAAATGCCTATTCTACCAAAAGCCATGTGTAGATACAATGCAATTCTGATCCAAATTCCAACAACATTTTTGAACGTGATAGAGAAAAAAATCACCAACTTCATATGGAAAGGAAAGAGGCCTCGGAAAAGTAAAGCATTACTGAAAAAGAAGAACAAAGTGGGAAGCCTCACACTACCTGATTTAGTGAATACCCTAATTAGATAGTAGACAAGAACTATTTTAGGTGAAGGGAAGAGAACACACAATACAGGAGAGGTCAGCACAACTGGACAAAATGAAAAGCAAAGAAGTTCCCTGAATAAACCAAATGCTTTGAAGGTCAGAGTAGCAGGGGTGGGGGTCTGGAGACCATGGTTTCAGAGGACACCTAGGTCAATTGGCATAATAAAATCTATTAAGATAACATTCTGCATCCCACTTTGGTGAGTGGCATCTGGGGTCTTAAACCCTAGTAAGCAGCCATCTACAATGCATCAATTGGTCTCAACCCACCTGGAGCAAAGGAGAATGAAGAACACCAAAGATGCAAGGTAATATTGAGTCCAAGAGACAGAAAGGGCCACATAAATCAGAGACTACATCAGCCTGAGACCAGAAGAACTAGATGGTGACCAGCTACAACCAACGACTCCCCTGACAAGGAACACAACAGAGACTCCCTGATGGAACAGGAGAGCAGTGGGATGCTGTTGCTGTTATTAGGTGCCATCGAGTCAGTTCCAACTCATAGCGACCATATGTGCAGCAGAACAAAACACTACCTGGTCCTGTGCCATTCTTACAATCATTGTTATGCTTGAACTCATTGTTGCAGTCACTGTGTCAATCCACCTCGTTGAGGGTCTTCCACTCTTCCACTGACCCTGTACTTTGCCAAGCATGATCTCCTTCTCCAGGGACTGATCCCTCCTGACAACATTTCCAAAGTACGTAAGATGCAGTTTTGCCATCCTTGCTTCTAAGGAGCATTCTGGTTGCACTTCTTCCAAGACAGATTTGTTCGTTCTTTTGGTAGTCTTGGTATATTCAGTATTCTTCGCCAACGCCACAATTCAAAGGCATCAGTTCTTCTTCGGTCTTCTGTATTCATTGTCCAGCTTTCACATGCATATAATGTGATTGAAAATACCATGGCTTGGGTCAGACGCACCTTAGTCTTCACGGTGACATCTTTGCTTTTCAATGCTTTAACAGGTTTTTTGCAGCAGATTTACCCAATGCAATGTGTCTTTTGTTTTCTTGACAGCTGCTTCAATGGCTGTTGATTGCAGATCCAAGTAAAATGAAATCCTTGACAACTTCAACCTTTTCTCCATTTCTCATGATGTTGCTCATTGATCGAGTTGTGAGGATTTTTGTTTTCTTTATGTTGAGGTGCAATCCATACTGAAGGCTGTGGTTTTTGATCTTCATTAGTAAGTGCTTCAAGTCCTTTTCACTTTCGGCAAGCAAAGTTGTGTCATCTGCATAACGCAGGTTGTTAATGAACCTTCCTCCAATCCTGATGCCCCGTTCTTCTTCATATAGCCCAGCTTCTTGGATTATTTGCTCAGCGTACAGATTGAATAGGCATGGTGAAAAGATACAACCCTGACACATGCATTTCCTGACTTTAAACCAACCAGTATCCCCTTGTTCTGTCCTCACAACTGCCTCTTGATCTATGTAAAGGCTCCTCATGAGCACACTTAAGTGTTCTGGAATTCCCATTCTTCGCAATTTTATCCATAATTTGTTATGATCCACACAGTCAAATGCCTTTGCATAGTCAATAAAACACAGGTAAACACCCTTCTGGTATTCTCTGCTTTCAGCCAGGATCCGTCTGACATCAGCAATGATATCCCTGGTTCCACATCCTCTTCTGAAACCGGTCCGAATTTCTGGTAGTCCACTATCGATATTATACTGCTGCAGCCATTTTTGAAGAAGGACCTGGCAGTCTACTTCTGAAAAGCATTAGCCAATGAAAACCTTACAAATAGCAGTGGGATGCAGACCTCAAATTCTCATAAAAAGACCAGACTTAATGGTCTGAGACTGGAGGGACGCCGGAGGTCATGGTCCCCAGAGCGTCTGTTAGCCCAAGACAGAAACCATTCCCAAAGCCAACTCTTAAGACAGGTATTGGACTGGACTATGGGATTTTATGGGATAGAAAATGATACTGGTGAGGAGTGAGCTTCTTGGCTCAAGTAGATACGTGAGACAATGTGGGCAGCTCCTGTATGAATGGGAGAGGAGAAGGCAGAAGCTGGCTGAATGGACAGGGGGAATAGGGGGTGGAGAGGAGTGTGCTGTCTCATTGTGGGAGAGCAACTAGGCAAGGTATATATAAATTTTTGTATGAAAGACTGACTTGATTTGTAAACTTTCACTTGAAGCACAGTAAAAAAAAAAATTCTAGTTCACAGTTCTTTTTGTATATAGATATTGCCCCACTGTTTTCTGAAGTTGAGAGTTAATGGGGAGAAATCTGCAGTCCCCTTGCTTTTTATTTCCCCCTTTTGGTTTTTCTGCTGATGTCTGAAGAATTCTTTCTCATTGAGATTAGTTTAATCATTATATGGCTCAATGTTATTCATGCTGTATCAATTTTTCCTGGTATACAGTGTGATCTTTCAAACTACAGATTCAATTCTTCCTTTACTTCAGGAAAACTTTTTTTGTATTATGTTTTCTAACATTTTTCTGTTTCATTTGTTGGGTTCTTAGCTCCAGGAATATCAAATATCTTATAATAAATTGTTTTTGAGCTCCTTAACTATTAATGTCTATTTTTTCCTTCTACTTTAGCTGTGATTGTTTTGTCTTTCTTTGCCATTTATGACTTTTTAGCTATGTCTACTCTCCCTTTCCATTTCTAATAGTTAGAATTTGATTTTGTTCCTTTAGTTCTTCAATACCCCCCTTTCATCTCATTTTGTTGTATTTATCATCTTAGTTTGATCTGTTTTATTTAATATATGTTCTTTCTAAATTCTCATATAGCATAATGCACTTGCAAGAAATCTACTTGCTATCATGTGTGTGTGGTAAATATGTATGTATCTGCTTGCTATTTTGATTTTGTGTTCTTCCAGGCAGGATTTTTCACGTGTATTTTTAACATGCATTTTCTTCTTTAGTGTATTTGTACAGCGGCTATGCCATTTCTTTTTATCTTATTCATGTCTAATATAGGCAATTCTGTCTGATCATCTATTACTCAGGTAGGACATGGTGTGGGTGCATCTTCCTTGACATCCTCCCTGCTTTATGTAAGACCTTCTATCTTCTCCACTCTCAGCTGCAGTTTGAGGGCTAGGTGTTATTTTCAATCCCCTTTTCTGTAGCCTCATGGTGTGGAGAGGTTAGTTCAGCTGAGTTCTGCCAGAATGTAGTCCTTGCTAGGAGCCCAAAGTTTCACTTCTTTCTGAGATATAACTAAATACCTTTTGACTGGAGCCCAGTTCATCTAACCAAGAGTTCGGACTGTTCCTGCAGCTCACATTGGCCTGGATGCCATTCCTGCCTCTGACAAATCCCCAGAGTCAAGCATTGAGGCTTCTTCTCTCAAGGACTTTTCCTGGAACTTTCCCAGAATTGCTTATTTACCCCATCTAAGTTGGCTTCTCTGGAACTTAGAGAGCATTAGTGAGAATACTCAGAATTTCATTAATTGGCCATCTTTCCTCTGCTCTGCTGGGAAGTGAACAAGGGAGGTGGGTAAGTGAGGTTAAGAACCCTGCTCTGCTTCTTTTTGTGGTTGCCACTTCTTGATACTTACAGCATAAAGCTGATCCTCTTTCCTTGTTTGTTTGGTGCTGGGAATCCATCTCTCTGTCTCCATCACCACCTCTCTTGAGTGTGCATTTATTTTCTAAATGCTTTATCAGGTATTAGGGAAAAGGGATTCTGTGGTTGCTACTACATTCTGTCATTTCTGTTGGGATTTTTAAAACAGAAGAAAACTTCTGCCCAGTTCACTTTTTAATTAATTTGTTGTTAATATTATCAGACTAACACACCCTGGTCCCTTATTATCTCAGCATTTCCCATACTGGTTGCTCTGCTAGCCTGCATAGAATCACTTGTCATTCCTTATGTATTCGTTTGTTGGATGAATTAATAAATGTTCTTTGAGCACTTGTTTCATGCCAGATTCTGACTAGGCATTGAGGATAGAGCAATGAGGAAGGCAGAGTCCCTGCCCTCAAGTGGCTTACTGGAAAATAGAAGAGACAGACATTGTATTACTTTCCTATTATAATCACAAATTTAGTGGCTTAAACAATGCAAATTTATTATCTTATTGTCTTTAGGTTAGAAAGCCAACATGGGTCTTACTGTGCTAAAATCAAGGCGCCGGCCAGGCTGCATTCCCCGCTGCAGACTCTAGGAAAGAATCCATTACCTCACCTTTCCCAGCTTCTAGAAGTTGCCAGAATGCTTCTTGGAAGCAAGGACGGTGAGGCTGCATCTCACACATTTTGGACATGTTTTCAGGAGGGATCAGTCCCTGGAGAAGGACATCATGCTTTGTAAAGTACAGGATCAATGAAAAAAGAGGAAGATCCTCAACAAGATGGATTGACACAATGACTGCAACAGTGGGCTCAAGCTAGCAACATTTGTGAGGATGGTGCAGGACTGGGCAGTATTTCATTCTGTTGTGTATAGGGTCACTACGAGTCAGAACCGACTGGTCGGTACCTAACCACAACAACAGAGGTTGCTGCCTTCCTTGGCTTGTGCCCCACTTCCTTGATGTTCAAAGCCAGCAACGTAGCTTCTCTATGACCTCATTTCCATAGTCACATCTCTTTCTCTGACCACAACCAGGTAAAGTTCTCCTCTTTGAAGAATTCCTGTGATTAGGGTAGACTCATCCAGATAATCTAGGATAATCTCATTTCAAAGTCCTTCACTTAATCACATCTACAAAGTCTCTTTGCCATGTAAGGTAACATGTTCTGGAGTATGTTCTGGTATACTGCATTAAAGTTTCCAGAGATTAAGGCATGGACATCTTTGGGGGAGCATTATTCTGCCTACCACAGAAATGTAAATAAATAATAACAGTAGCCAACACTTAGTGTGTCATGTATCTCTCTGACAGTTTACTTGAATTAACTCATTTAGTCTCCACAATATTTCTATGAGAGCGGAACTATTACTACCTCCTTTTGTAACTGAGAAGGCTGAAGTGCAGAAAGGTAAAATGACTTGTCTAAGGTCTCACAACTGTTAAGCAGCAGAGTATGGGTTTTAACCCAGCGATCTAGCTCCAGAGCCTGTCCTCTTAACACCTTCCTTGTGAAAATGCTATAATTAACGTAAGTACAAAGTGTAGGACCAGAGAAAGGACTCAGGTGGAGTGGGGAGGGAAGGAGGCCTTTGTGTCCGGTGAGGAGAAAAAAGATGAGCAGTTCAGCAGGTGAAAAGGCAAGGAAGGGCCCACAGAAGTGAGAGGATGGCATGTGGGCTTTGGGATGTGTCTTAGTCATCTAGTGCTGCTATAACAGAAATACCGTAAGTTGATACCTTTAACAAAGAGAAGTCTGTTTCCTCACAGTAAAGTAGGCTAAACTCCAAATTCAGGGCATTATATCCAGGGGAAGGCTTTGTCTCTCTATCGGCCTTCTCATCAATCTTTCCCCGGGCTAGGAGCTTCTCTGTGCAGGTACCCCGGGTTCAAAGTGCTCCCAGCACTGCTTTCTTGGTGGTATAGGTTTCCCCGTCTCTGCTCAATTCTCTCTTTTATATCTCAAGAGATTTCCTCAAGACACAATCCAATCTTGTAGATTGAGTCATGTCTTGCTGACACCATTGACGCCCATTCTCTCTTATTAACATCAAAGAGGCAGGACTTATAACACATAGGAAAATCACTCAACACCAGGAATCGTGGCCCAGCCAAACAGATACACACATTTTGGTTGGGGACATAATTCAACCCATGAAAGGATGTGAAATGGTGTAAGATGTATGGAACACAGTGGGCAGTGGAGGGTAGGGCAGTGGGGAGAGTGAAGGGACACTAGTGAAGAGGCCAGTCTTCACCACCACTGTGTATTTAACAAGCCACAGACCTCACGCCTGTGACCATGAAAAAACCAAAAACCAAACCCACTGCCATTGAGTTGATGCTGACTCATAGGGACCCTATAGGACAGAGTAGAGCTGCCCCATTGAGTTTCCAAGGAGCGCCTGGTGGATTCAAACTGCTGAGCTCTTGGTTAGCAGCTGTAGCTCTTAACTGCTACGCCACCAGGGTTTCCGTGACCATGAAAAGGAAGAGCATATAAAGCTTCCCAGGCTTGTTTCTGTACCTGTGCCCTTCCTTTCTGGTTTTGTCCAGGCCCAGGCCCTTGTCTTCAGTGAGCCATGCTCCTGCCTTTTGGATCTGGAGTTTGAATCTGGATTCTGACCTTGGCCCCGAGTGCCTCCTAAGGACTTGGGCTCAGGCTCGGCCCTGTGGGTCTTTGGGTCCCTGGTGGGAGCCAAAACCTTAGTTTGGGCCTGAGGTCCAAATAGTGGGATATCCTCCCTCGCTAGTGCTCAATCAAATGTGATGGGATGGAGGGGCCACTCAGACTGAAGGCAGATGCCTGAATAGGAAAGACCATCCTACAGGGCAGGGGTTCCCACAAACTTCGTTTAGGGGGACCTTCTCATAATGTTAAAAGTTTGTGAATTCAGGCATGACATTTGTTGTTGTCTTTGCATCTAGTCGTTGACTGAGAAGGCACACATGACAAAAAGTTACATTAAATATTGATATTCATGTAATGAATTTACTTCTTCTTGGTCAGTATATCCACACATTTAAAATAAGAGAGATCTTATCTGCAGTCCTGAACTCTATAAGGCACTGAAACAACTTGTGTTATAACTTTGTGGCATGCTATTTTGGGGGCAAAACCTGTCCTGAACTGACATAGAGCTATTTACAGCCTTTCTTCATCCCATTAGTAATGAACATCCCAAAATTTAGCTCCAGAGATATTAATGTGTTTGATTAGGGTACTGCCCTAGACTCTGCTGAGAATGTTTCTGACATATAGGATATACATCTCATTTCCTTTCTGAAACCTGAAATACCTGGATTCCAAAACACACTTGTCCCCAGAGCTTTGAAATAAGTGATTGTGGACCTGTAGGAGATATACATGTAAGAGACATCATCTATTTGGTTGATGATCGGTGCTTAGTGTATTATGGCTCCATCGCCACCTTGCAGTTAAGTCTCCTCAGGTGCACACGAAGCGTTCTTGGCCTACTCTGCAGTTCTACCTAGGGTCTTTTGTCCTAATTTAAGGTATCTGAGCTCTTAATCTAGGAACTACCTTTTCTCCTGGAGGCTAGTTCTCTTCTGTTTAAAATAAATACTGCATGACTCCAGTGTATTTAAAGAAAACATTTCAATATAATAGGAAGCTAACATGATACCACTACAGAACAGCATAAAAAGGCTTGTAAGCACCAGGTGGAATTATAGAGAAAAGTAAACCAATGCATATTGTGCCCTACTGCATGCTTTGATGGAAACTACAGTCACACTCCCCACCTTGGGAAACTGTCTTAGATCCTCTAGAGCAACGCAGATCGTATAGAGCAGCGCAGAGCAGAAAAGTTCCAACTTTGAAGGACAGAGATTCTAGATTCTAATCCTGTCTCTGCCCTATCATGCTGGGTAAGAGCTCACGAGTTGCTTTATCTCTCTGGGACTCAGTTTCTTCATCTACGAAAGGAAGTGGATTTGATTGACTCTGAAATGTTAGATCTTATGATTCTAAGGGGAAACCTTGGTGGTGTAGTGGTTAAGTGTACGGCTGCTAACCAAAGGCTCGGCAGTTCCAATCTGCCAGGCGCTCCTTGGAAACTCTATGGGGCAGTTCTGCTCTGTCCCATGGGGTCCCTAGGAGTCGGAATTGACTCGACGGCAGTGGGTATGATTCTAAGGAATGCACTTTTGGGGGAAAGATGTGCATTCCAGAACCTCACCTTTAACCCATGTCAGCTGCTGTAGAATGAATTGCATATTTTATACAGATAAAATTTAATATACGTACTGACAAAGAAAGCATGCTCATTTATAGGCACTTTATAACTTATAAATAAGCAAAGGGATCAACAACTTATCAAATGTTCGTCTGAGGTCAGTGAGTGGACCACTCTTTCCTGTCTCTCCGGGTACTGTCTGTGAAAGAGTCAGCCCAATTCAGGCTGACCCCAATGATGAATTCATTAATTCAGTACTTATTATGCATTGGGTGCCATGCCAAGGAGAGGAAAGGGAGAGGCAGCTATCTAGCTCTCCTGCCATACTGGTATCTGCGGCCCCTCCTGGGTCTGAAGGTAATGGGAGGAGTTGTTGATTGGCATGTCGGTTGAATCCCATCCTTTTTTATGTGTCACAATTAATTAAGGTATCATATTGATGGTGGGAAGCTGGAGATTATTCCGGAAGCAGGATTTGTTTGTTTTTTCCGAGCAGAATACTGATTTTAAACCTCTACTCTGTTGGAATCGACTCGATGGCACTGGGTTCTGGGTTTTATCTGAACATAAAGCCCTGGTGGCGCAGCAGTTAAGAGCTCAGCTGCTAACCAAAAACTGGGCAGTTCGAATCCACCAGCTGCTCCTTGGAAACCTTATGGGGCAGTTCCACTCTGCTCTACAGGGTCACTAAGAGTCGGAATTGACTCGACGGCAACAGGTTTGGTTTTTGGTTTTATCTGAACATAGACAACATCACATTTAAGTTGCTTCTGCATAAAGAGATGGGCATCACTCAGGGGCTATAGCATTAACCACCAGACCCAACTGGGCACACACCTGCCAGCAAGCTCAGAGCCTCTCAGCAAGCCAGGGGCTGGCCAGGGTCTTCCTGGCACCGTGTGTGCCCTGCTTAGAAGGAGACAACGCTGGGGGCCCCAAACACGATTCAGGACAAACGCTGGCTCCCTCAGCACCCACTTGATGGACACCAAGTGGGGTGCGGCACTGGTTCACCGCATCTGGCCGGTAAGCCTCCCTGTGGGGCTCACATATTCAGACAAGCAGATGGTGGGTAAGGCAGGCTGAGTTGCAGGGGCGTGCGTCTCTCTCTGCTCTCTGAACCTTGTCATTGCTGGCAAATGGGGACATGGATGTGCATTTGGGAATGTGTGCCTGATGAGAAGCAGCACTACCTGCCAAGGCCCAAAGCTTGGAGCCCTGCGGCTGCCTGCCTACTTCCCCTTGCACTGCTCTGCCATCCCCGGTTGCTGTTGGTGTTGTTGTTGGCTATTGTCAAGGAGGCCCTGACTCATGGTGGCCCCATGCACAACAGAACAAAATGCTCTGCATCCTCCTGGCCCTCACTCCTCCCCGACACAGGGCCCAACACGCAGATATCCAACTAGGTGGATAAGGGTGTGGTGAGAACCAGAGACAAGTCAAAAGAAGCCTTCTCATGATCAGTTGCAGATCCAACGATTGTGATCCATAGAGGTTTCCACTGGCTAATTTTCAGAAGTAGATTGCCAGTGTTTCTTCCTTGTCCGTCTTAGTCTGGAAGCTCTGCTGGAAGTTCCTCAGCATTATAGCAACGTGCAAGCCTCCACTGAGAGACAGGTGGTGGCTGAACAAGAGGTGTATTGGCTGGGAATCGAACCCAGGTCTCCCGCATGGGAGGTGGGAATTCTACCGCTGAACCACCGCTGTCTCTTTCGGACGTCCCAGGTAGATGGATAGTATTGCTGGCTCCCAATACCAGCCCTTTCTGTTAAAAATTGGTTACTGAAAGCTGTGCAAAAATTAGCCACAATGGTCCAGGACTGAGTGGATTTGAAATACAGGAAGAGCACATATCCAAAAGCTGGCTGTTAGGCTTGCTAAGAAGCACTCTCAGTGCTCACTTCCCGGCCCCGCTTCATTTCTGCTCCTTGGGGGTCAGCAAGGGCAGCACAATAGGTCTGCTCTGTAGAATGCTCGTCTTTGCGGTCTTGTGAACCCTCCACCTGTTACTGTCACCCAAACTTTGCAACCTCAACCTCCCTTCCTGGTTTTGTGTTTTCCGCTGGTTTAAGGGTGCCTTCTCCCTCAGATGGAGTCCCTAGGTGGTGCAAACTGTTAAAACACTCAAGTGCTAATCAAAAGGTTGGAGGTTGGAGTCTATGCAGAAGTGCCTCGAAAGAAAGGCCTGGAGATCTAATTTCAAAAATTAAGCCATTGAAAACCCTGTAGAGCACAGCTCTACTCTGACACACGAGGTCGCCATGAGTCAGAGTCAATTCCACAGCATCTGGTTTTTTTCTTAGATTTCCAGCATTCTCTTTTTGTTCCCTTTTCTCCTTTTCTCAAGGCACTTGAGAACTCATTCACTTACTGTAAGATTGTGATAACTTGACATTTCTTCTAAGGAAGATTTACAATTTAAAAGAGACCATTAAAAAGAAAAAAAAAAAAAAACCTATTGCCATCAAGTGGATTCCAACTGATAGCAACCCTATAGGACAAAGTAGAACTGCCCCACAGGATTTCCAAGGAGCAGCTGGTGGATTTGAATTGCTGACCTTTATGGTTAGTAGCTGTAGTTGTTAACCACTACGACCAAGGGAGGAAGGAAACGGCTTCCCTCTAGGGAATAAACTATAGAAGGTGGCATTGGAACCTCCAGAGATGGGCCAAAGGGAAATGACTTTTAGTCTGGAGATGCCATGTCTTAAATCACACCACAGAGACTTGTTTCCTTATGCATAAGAGCGCTACTTATTCATCGGCACAGTGAGGTTCAACAGTGAGCAAAGCCTAAGGTTACTTCCATTCTGAGTCCAAGCCCATGACTGGGTCCCTGTACCCGAACTGCAGTCACCTGTGGAGGCAGCTCCAGGGCCTAAGGACAGAAGGTCCTGGACTTGCCTCTTCTCTCTCCCAGACCTTCTCTTCCACTGATTACTGGTTAGGAAAGAGCAGCTGCACTTCAGCCTTCCACCTTGGCTACTGATGGCAAAGCGGTTAAAGTGATCGACTGCTAACCAAAAGGTCGGTGGTTCGAAACCACCAGCGGCTCTGTGAGAGAAAGATGTGGCAGTCTGCCTTGATAGAGCTTTAAAAAAAAACAGCCTTGGAAATTCCATGGGGTCACTATGAGGTGGAATCAACTTGACAACAGTGGGGTTTTTGGCTACTCTATCTAGCTCCTTCCCTGGGTTTTTTTTTTAGCTCCTTCCCTGCACTGGGCAGCAGTAAAGAGGGAGTGACAGGCCGGTTGGAAGAATGAGTGGGATGGTTGTAGCAAGAAAAAGAAAGAGATACCAATGGTGACAGTCTACAAATATCATCCATCAGGACCCTCCCTCACACCCAAGCTGGTGAACTGGGTGGATAAGGGTGTGGCAAGAACAGGAGATAAAAGGGTGTTCTCTGGCCCCCCAGGGTAATACAGGCAACATGCAGAAGGGGCATGTTGTGCTCAGTAGCAGGCACTGCTGTTTGGTGGTTTTTCTTTGACCGTTGTTATTCTTGTCTGCCATCAAGTTGGCCCCCGAATCATGGCGGCCCCGTGCAGAACGCAGCACAACATTGCCGAGTCCTGCCCCATCCCCATGATCACTCGTGGATCAGACCATCGTGATGCATAGGGGTTTCGCTGGCTGATTTTCAGAAGTAGATCACCAGGCCTTTCTTCCTAGTCTTAGCCTATGAAGCTCTGCATCATAGCAAAACACAAGTCACCACTGACAGACAGTGGCTTGGGAATTGGACCTGGGTCTCCTGCCTGGGAGGGCAGAGTGCTACCACTGAATCACCACTGACTGCCCTTTTCTCCAGCTGTTGTCGTTGTGTGCCGTCCAGTCAATTATAACTCATAGCGATCTGTGGGACAAAGTAGAAGTGCCCCCACAGCGTTTCCTAGGCTGTAATCTCTATGGAAGGAGATCACCAGGTCTTCTCTCTCAAAAAGTCGCTGGGTGGGTTTGAACTGCCAACCTTTCAGTTAGCAGATGGGCACTTAACCATAAGGGCTCCTTTTTCTTGACTAGAGACAGCTAAATTTACAATTAATTAAGACAGAGAAGGCCACATTGAACGTTCCACACGTCAGTGGGCTAATGGCTCCTGAGTACTCACACTGTATTCCATGCGGGGCCAGACACAGGGGAGATCTGGCCTTATCATCAGGTAGCTGACATCCTGTGTCTGTGTGGTGGCCTCCAATCATCCAGCTTGTTACAGAAAAAGCAAGGTCATTCTCCTCACCCAGGGTGCCTCAGGGGCTGAGCTCAACGAGGAGCTGAGGGGAGGGGTGGGCAGAGCCCTCCTGCAGGCTGTGAAGAGAGTAAAGGGCAGGCTTCCTTGTGGTGTTTCTGCTGGTTTATTTTCTGCAGGATTTTTCTCTCCTCTGTCAGCTACTCTCTTTGTTAAAGGAAGTTATTTTCTGTGCTGAATTTATTGGCCATGCCAAGAATTTATTTTCTCCAAAGGCGTTGTCATAGATGTCTACTCTTCTATCCTGGGGTATAAAGAGATCTGAAATGGACAAAAATGGAAGAAATTAAAAAACCCAAGAGGGAAGGCATCAGGATGGTGCAAAACGTAGGTTCTGTCTGCATGAGACCTTCCCCACTGCTGGAGCAGGTCTTCAACAGAGAATGAGAAATCAATTTCCAGCAGAAAACCTTGTGAGTGAAGCTCTCGTTTATGGGTACATCTTTTTAAAAAATCTTCTTCCTCTCTCTTTGCAGAATGGATTCAGCCATTTGTGGGAAAATCTAAGCCATGTGCACATCAAGGAGGCAAATTTGGGCTTTGTGCAACTCTACCTACTGATTCAGTGAACCTTTTTATGCCTGGTCCTGCAGATATGGAGATAAATACTATGGCTTATCTCATGGGCTTGACGGTCTGATGAAAGTGGCTGAAGGAAAATCTATCATATCCAATCCATAGTTAAATCCAAAAAGTAGCTCCAGAAATAACTGTCCATTTCTCTCTTTTGGCATCATCATTCCCATCAAAGCCAACACCATCTCTTGTTTAGACTACAATAATAGCCTCCTACAGTACATTGAAGAAAGCCGGTGGAGTAGTGATTAAGAGCTACAGCTACTAATCAAAAGGTCGGTAGTTTGAATCCACCAGGTGCTCCTTGGAAACTCTACAGGGCAGTTCTACCCTGTCCTATAGGGTTGCTATGACTCAGAATCAACTTGATGGCAATGGGTCATGGGTTTACAGTACATTGAAGGAGCACTGGTGGCACATTGGTTAAAGCAATTGGCTAATTGAACTAATCAATAGTTTACTGGTTCAAAATCACCATCAGCTCTGTGGGAGTAAGATGTGGCAGTCTGCTACCATAGAGATTTACAGCCTTGGAAACCCTATGGGGTCACTATGAGTCAGAATTGATGACAGTGGGTTTCGCTTTTTTAGTTTTATGGTACACTGTTTTACAGCCCACCAAATATTACATTTTCCTTCCACATAGTGGCCCTCCCTTCTCTCTTGAACTCAGGAGTGGGATTGACTTGGCCATATGACTTGATCTGGCCAATAAAATACAGGCAGAAGTGACAGGTGACACTTCTAGGCAGAGATTTTAAGAGCCAATACATGGTTTGCCATGTTCCTTTCCTGTTATAGTGATCATCAGTGTTCAGCACGGTGGTTGCTACGTCACCCTAGATCCTGGAGTGAGCAGATGTGGAGTAGAGCCCCCAGCTGGCCTGCAATGGATACATAGCATGAGTGAGAAATAATTGTTCCTTCATGATACAAGCCACAAAGATTTGGGGGTTGTTTTTTTACTGCAGCAATACCTAGCCCATCCTGACTGACATACCTCCTGAATTGTTTCCCTGATTCTACCTTGCTCCACCTTAATCAAATCTTCAAATAACGGCCAAAATCTCTTTCGAAAATAAGTTACACAGCAACAAAGAATACAATCAATGTCGCTGAATTGTACATGTGGAAACTGTTGAATTGGTGAAGGTTTTCCGTATATTTTTGCCATAATAAAATAAGTAAATCAAACTTGCTAGAAGTCTTTTAGTGGGTTTCCATGACAGTGGGAATGAAATCTAAGCCCCCTAACATGGTTCCATCTGTTCCAGGCCTGGCCTTTTCTCTATGCTCCTTTTATATCACCAGTTGCTCCCCACCCTCCCACACATGTGCCCCAGTTACACAGGCTTCCTTTCCACGTTCATGAAAACCTAGACCCCTTTGTCATCCCTGGGCCTCTCCACACACTGCTTTCATTAACTGAAGCTCTCTGTCACCTTTTCTAACATGGCTGGTTCCTTCTCTTCTGGTTTCAGCTTCAATGTCGCCTCCCAAAGACGTTTGCTCCGTTTGGCCAATTAAGATTAAGTACCCCTGTTCTTCTTGTCGTTAACATCATATTCTTTTAATTCATATCTCTTATTTTGGTCTTTAATTACATATTTGTTTACTTTTATACTGTTCCTGTCTCTCCACTGAGATATAAACTCCATGAACTCAGGGCCCATGCCTGTTTTGCTCACAATGGCATATTCAGCATCTCACACAGTGTCTGTCACAGACATGTTTGTTGAATGAATGAATACACAAAGTAACTACTTTTACAAAATTATAATTAAACTGGTAGTTGTAGGAAGCCCTGCAACAAGGAGTATATATGAGAGATGCCTTCAAAGAGAAAGAAATATTTAAGAAGGCATAGGTGTGAACTAGAGAGGGTCTGGAATGGCAGAGAAGGTCTAATTTCAGGTTAAGACATAAGGCTGGTTCCAATATGAATCCAGAGTTTCAAGTCACAGTGAAAGAAGTCTAGAGTACAAATCAAAATCTCACGAAACCATCACTACACAGAATCTCCAAGAGCCAGTCAGCCACCCCTTCCCTCTCCCACCTCTCCATGCCAGCAGGGAACGTGCCATTCCATAGGTGTATAGGCAGGTACACTGTTAAAAGGGTGTATTGATTTAATTTTGCCTGTTTGTCTGGTTTTTGCTGGCATACTCTCTAATAGAATTTTGAGAGGCTAATGTGCAACTTCACTCATTTTCAAGTTAATATTTAAATTTTTATTATAAGTTTAAATAGTTGCAAAGGATATAATTTTGGCATATTATAAATATTGACATTTTTTAAAGAAAATAATAAAATCACTCTTTTATATCTAATTAAATGAAAATCCTACATTTGATACCCACCATTTTAAAAAAGTACATGAAAGTGATCTTTTACAGTTGGAAGTTTCATGGTATTCTTTTTTCTCCTTGAACTCCTAATTTCATTCCATTTGGCCCACAGAACTTTATAGTAATATAAACTTCTCCACAATAAAATATCAATACATTATAAATCGTGATAAATAACTATTAAACATTAAAGTAAAATTTTATTTAAAATGAATCTCTAATGGATAGATGAGGCTCCCTCCCCACCCCCTGCCAAATAGTTCAGGAGCCTATGGAAGATGACCTTTTGCCAGAATAAGACAGGCTTCAGCAACAATTCTGTTTCTTCTTTTTTTTAAATTGTGATTTAGGTGAAAGTTTACAGAGCAAGTTAGTTTCTCGTTCAAAAATGTATACACAAATTGTTTCATGGCATTGGCTGCAATCCCACATGGTGTCAGCATTTTCCCCCTTTCCCTTTCCACCCTGGGTTCTCAGGGTCCATAAAAATTGTGATTAGACGCCACGAAGTAATTGGCGATGCCTTAACCCTACTCATGTTGTAAGGCCCAGGGGTCTCTCTGTCCTTGTCAAGGGGAATGCTAACCTTCCCTCCTTTCATACAAAGCAGCAATTCTGTTTCTACTTACTGTGTTTTAAAACGTAATCACTGAACTTCCTTGCTCACATAAATACCTAGATAGGCTAGAAGGCAGGTAGGTATGTTTTAATAAAACCATTCAATTTTTTTTTTTTAACTCTCTCTGATTTTTACACCAAAAATAACAAAATGATCTATCATCACAAATTATTTTTAATGCCTGAGGCCTGACAACTCAAAAAACCCGCTGTCATCAAGTCTATTCCAACTCCTACCACCGTGTAGGACAGAGTAGAACTGCTCCATAGAATTTCCAAGGGGTACCTGGTGGATTCAAACTGCCAACTTTTCGGTTAGCGATCAGAGCTCTCAACCACTATGCCACCAGACTTTACTGAATGTTAATGTAAGCAAAGAATTGAAACCCACCTAACTTGCAAGCAAATTTGTTACACAGTCATTAGACTCATCTACTTTCTTAAGGTATGCCAAAGTATACCAGTCTTTACCAAGACTTATCAAATGGCTATCATTTATACCTCTTAGTCTCCCACTTATAGGTACCTTGTTTAACTTGATACACTCATAGATGGTTGAAATTATTGCTAATTTCATTAGACCTTTTCCAATATAATATTTTTATATTAACTGCTTTAATATGATCACATGCTTTAAATACAGTTGAATACAACTTTGGAGTTACACATTAAACTTGCTCATTACTGGAAAATGTCTGCCATATAAACAATCCTTAGTGTCAAACCAATCAGCTAAATCAGGCTTATTTTCTGTCCAAACATATCTGACTTCATTTATTAATCCAAATAAATGTGTTAAGACATGTTCATATGACAACCTAATACAGATAGGCAAGATAATACTCCAAGCCTTGCCATGAAATAAGGCCTTGCCCTCACTGTGCCTTATCAAAAGTCCCAGGGATTTCTCACAGCAAGGAATGTTTCTGTGGCAGTATTTGGAGTAGGGAAAAGATGAGGTCTCAAAAAATATATAGGAGCCCTAGTGGCACAGTGGTTAAGTGCTTGGCTGCTAACCAAAAGGTTGACTGTTCGAACCCACGAGCCACTCTGAGGGAGAAAGATGTAGCAGTCGGCTTCCATAAAGATTACAGCCTTCTAAACCCCATAGGGTAGTTCCACTCTGTCCTATAGGGTCACGAACAGTCGGAATTGACTCAATGGCAGTGAGTTTTTTGTTCTAAATATGTAAATATATATTAGTTGTTGTTGTTAGGTGCCATTGAGTCAGCTCTGACTCCTAGTGCCCCAATGTACAACAGAATTAAACACTGCCCAGTCCTGTGCCATCCTCATAATCATTGTTGTGCTTGAGTCCATAGTTGCAGCCACTGTGTCAATCCATCTTGTTGAGGGTCTTCCTCTTTACCAAGCATCATGTCCTTCTCCAGGAACTCATCCCTCCTGATAACATTTCCAAAGTACGTGAGACGTAGTCTCGTCATCCTTGCTTCTAAGGAGCATTCTGGTTGTACTTTTTCCAAGACAGATTTGTTCATTCTTCTGGCAGTCCATGGTATAGTCAATATTCTTTGCCAACACCATAACTCAAAGGCGCCAATTCTTTTTTGATCTTCCTTATTCATTGTCCAGCTTTCACATGAGTAGGAGGCGACTGAAAACACCATGGTTTGGATCAGGCACACCTTAGTCTTCAAGGCGACATCTTTGCTTTTCAACACTTTAAAAGAGGTCTTTTGCAGCAGATTTGCCCGATGCAATTTTTTTTTTTTTAATGCATTTTTTGATTTCTTGGCTGCTGCTTCCATGGGTGTTGATTGAGGACCCAAGTAAAATGAAATCCTTGACAACTTCAATCTTTTCTCTGTTTGTCATGATGTTGCTTATTGGTCCAGTTGTAAGGATTTTCTATGTCTTTATGTTGAAGCATAATCCATACTGAAGGCTGTGATCTTTGATCTTCATCTGTAAGTGCTTCAAGTCTTCTTCACTGTCAGCAAGCAAGCTTGTGTCATCTGCATAACACAGGTTGTTAATGAGTCTTCTTCCAATCCTGATGCCCGTTCTTCATATAGCCCAGCTTCTCAGATTATTTGCTCAGCATACAGATTAAATAAGTATGGTGAAAGGATACAATCCTGATGCGCACCTTTTGTGATTTTAAACCACACAGTATCCCCTTGTTCTGTTTGAATGACTGCCTTTTGCTATGTACAGACAGGTTCCTCATGAGCACAATTAAGTCTTCTGGAATTTCCATTCTTCTCCATGATTTGTTATGATCCACACAGTCGAACACCTCTGCATAGCCAGTAAAACACAGGTAAACATCTTTCTGGTATTCTTTACTTTTAGCCAAGATCCATTTGACATCAGCAATGATATCCCTTGTTTCACATCCTCTTCTGAATCCAGTTTGAATTTCTGGCAGTTCCTGTCGATGTACTGCCATAACCATTTTTGAATTGTCTTCAGCCATATTTTACTTGCACGTCCTATTAATGATATTGTTCGATAATTTCTTCATTCTGTCGGATCATCTTTCTTTGAAATGGGTATAAATATGGACCTCTTCCAGTCGGTTGGCCAGGTAGCTGTCTTCCAAATTGCTTGGCATAGTTGAGAGAGCACCTACAGCGTTGCATCTGTTTGTTGAAACATCTCAATTGGTATTCAGTCAGTTCCTGGAGTCTTCTTTCTTGCCAATGCCTTCAGTGCAGCTTGGACCTCTTCTTTCAGTACCATTGGTTCTTGATCATATGCTACCTGCTGAAATGGTTGAACGTCAATCAATTCTTATATTATTGGGTTCTTACATACCGTCCCTTTGGTACTACAGAGGTTTTTACATCCTGGGCAATGAATCATAGAATGATTTGGGATGGGTGAGAGAGAATGAATGCTTTTCTTTTGTAAAGCAGGAGAAGAGAGACTATGGAAGTGATTATGGGGAGGGGAAACAGCCTCATTTTCCAGCTAGCCCTACTCAATTTTAGGAAAGTGTAATGTGAAAGTTGAAGATCTGGAATCTGATTCTCTTAAATCTATGCACACCCGTGTGCCTCTTGGGAAGTTTTTCATACCCCCAGGTTTGAAAACCAATGCCCAGTTGCTCTTGGGAGGGGTCTACCTTGTGCGGTAGGCTGAACCAAGATCCTCCTCTACAATGGATGCAGACAGCGGGGGATAATGGGGGACCATCAGGGGTTACCTCAGCCATTCTGCTTTGGACTTACATCTCATCTCACCACGTCCAGAAAAACAGCAATGCCACAGGAGTGGAGAGTGCTGAGGGATCGTTCGCACTACATCCTTATGATTTGGGGGCAGTTATTCTGGTCGCTGGGAAAAGGTTCCATCTTCTTGGGATAGGTGAAATGAGGAGCACACTCATGCCTGTATTTCCACTCAATATCAACCCAAGAACTAATTCTGCATTCGATGACTTAGTCTGAATGAGTCAAAGCACTTTCCTTTAGTAAATCAAATCAAAGGGGAATACAAACTAGAACTCAGATTTTTCATTTGTTTATCAATTGACTTGCCTGGGTTTTCATTTATTTATCAATTGGACTTGTAACAATGCAGTTTTGACATGCCAAATGCTCTACATAATAATGCCTAATTCTCATAATAACCCTGCAAGGAAGTTATTATTGCCCCGATCATATGGTTGAAAAAAACTGAGGCTCAGTGAAGCTTGCTATATTGGCCTGTGTCACATGGCTAAGTCGTGGCTGACTCAGAGTCACCCAGCCTTTGTAGCTTTCACCCTCCATATCCTCTGCCCACCACACCCACTGCACATGGGAAAATCAACAGGAGTAGTAATAAGCAGTTGTATATCCTTCTTTTCTGTGTCCTATGCCCATTCTTCAGAGTTATGAGTCATGTCCCAATTAACTGTAGAAATTGAATAGCATGGAGAAATTAACATCACATATAACCCCCAAATTGTTTGGACCAATAATTCACCCTTGTCTCCCTAAGAACTTTCAGAGAGCTCCTAACCAGTGACAGATTCTATTTTCACCACCTTGCTTTTCATCCCTACCCTTGAGTACAGATAGAATCATACAGAAGAGATAGTTGAAAGCTAAACAGGAAGAAGAAAGAGAGAAGAGAATCAAAGTGTTTAAATTACATCTGTACATCAGCAAGATAGAGCCCTGGTGGCACAGTGGTTACAAGCTACGGTTACCAATCAAAAGGTCAGTAGTTCAAATCCACCAGGTGCTTCTTGAAAACCCTATGGGGTGGTTCTACTCTGTCCTATAGGGTAGCTATGATGACCGGTTCGACGGCACCTAACAACAACAATCGGCAAGATAGCTGTTGTGATGTTTGTCTCTGTAACTTTGGGCTTATAGGTACCACACCAATTTTAAACTGTATCTTCAATTAAAATTCATAGCCAGGAAATGGTGGGGTGCCTTGATTGTGGCCATGGGGTCTAAACCTCAAAATGCTGAGCGTCAGCTGAGTTCCACAGGCAGTAGTGGCTCAGTGGCAGAATTGTCACCTTCCATGTGGAGGCTTGTGTGTTGCTGTGATGCTGAACAGGTTTTAGCAGAGCTTCCAGACCAAGATGAACTAGGAAGAAAGGCCTGGTGATCTACTTAGAAAAATCAGTCTGTGAAAACCCTATGGATCACAATGGTCCAGTCGTCAGCCCATCATGGGGATAGCAGGGGACTGGGCAGCATTTGGCTCCACTGTGCATGGGGTCACCACAAGTCAGGGGCTGACTCGACAGCAGCTAACAATGACAACTGAGTTCAGATGACACTTGTGGACTGTAGCAGACACCCCTGCCCCCCTTCATATCACTTGCCCTTCAGCCCACCTTTGACTTCAGCTGCCACTGCAGTGGACAGCCCCAGGTGATCTCAGACTCACCTTCCTCTGTCAGTGTCCACCTCTGCATAGCCAGTAAAACACAGGTCTGCCCCTGGGCCTTTCTGCTGAGCAGTGGTGGGCAGGGTTCTAACGCCAGGGGTGCACAGCCCTCATGCAAGCGCAGCCCAGTGCAGTGGGGGGTGCAGTTTGTTAATGCCCCGGGAAACTTGCAACCAATAGGAACAGGAGCCAGTGGATAAAAGCTCCAATCTCCCATCCATCAGGGCAACAGTTCTGAGACACATTTGTACACTTCCCTAGAGGTCCTGATGGAACCAAGCCCCTGTTGCTCATGGTATGACCTCGATTAAAAAAAAAAAAAATCCCATCAAGTCAATTCCAAATCATGGTGACCCCATGTGTGTCAGAGTAGAACTGTGCTCCATAGGGTTTCAATGGCTGATTTTTCAGAAGTAAATAGCCAGGCCTTTCTTCCAAGTCATCTCTGGGTGGACTCGAACCACGAACCTTTCAGTTAGCAACCAAGCGCATTTACCATTTTCACCACCCAGGGGCTCCTTGCCCTTGATTAAAAAAACATGCAAAGCTGTTGTTGTTCAGTCAATGCCCACTCACGTGACCCAGCTGTTATGTTACAGAGTAGAACTATTCCATAGGGTTTTCTTGGCTGTGATCTTAACGGAAGGAAGCAGGTCACCAGGACTTTCTTCCGCGGTATCCCTGGGTGGGTTTGAACTGCCAACCTTTACATTAATAGTCAAGCACAAACTGTTGGCATCACCCATACTCTGTGGCCTTGACAACACCCCATACAGACTTTTCACCCTTTCTTGTCTCAGTTTCCCTGTTTGCTCTCTCCTATTTTCTGGGACCATCTTCTAAATAAACTACCTGCTCCCAAGACCTTGCTCAGACTCTGGCGAAATGCAAACTTAGACCCTTAATTACCAGATGTTATTTACAAATTGGCCTTTCTCCGTGAAAATAACTGCGCAACAAAAATTAAATAGCAAGGCAGATCATTCCAATAAAGCAGTAATTCTTGACTCACATGTGGGAAAGCAGGGGGAAAGAGGGCCATAGTCCCCAGGGAAAGTGTGTGAGAGTCACCAAGGGGGCTTTCCAAGCTACATTCTGGAAATTCTGATTTGTCTTTGTGGGGGACTGCATAATTCCCTCCCTCTGAAGGAATCACAGTGACATTAAGCCACTGTCTTGTCAACGTTCCTGATGAAAAAAACATGTCACGTGGGGCAGGAAAAGAAGTGTGCTATAACGACAACTTTTCAAAAGAAAGAATTTTTTAGATGCTATTTGGTACCCTACTCAATAGTCTGGGGAAAAAAAAAAAAAAAAAACCCTTCCCGTCCAGTCAATTCCTACTGACAGTGAACCTATAGGACAGAGTAGAGCTGCCCTATAGGGTTTCCAAGGAGTGGCTAGTGGATTTGAACTGCTGACCTTTTTGTTAGCAGCTGTAGCCCTTAACCACTGCGACTCAATAGTCTTAGCTATTTTTAATCGTAGCTTAATTTAAGTCAGGTCGCCTTGTCCCCATGCTTGGTTGGTTGGAGCTAAATAAAAAGAAAGACTAAGCTTTTCTTTCTAGCATTTGTGTCGAACTTGGAAAGTCCTTATCATTCCTCTGGGCCCCCTCTGCTTTCTCAGTGAATCCAATGATGAACGTGTCCTACAAGGTACCTCTACTCTGACAGCGTAAAATTCATGACCTGTTTGTTCATTTGGTTCTTTAAAAAACAGCGAAAATCCTCTTTCCTAGCAACTTTCTAGCTAGAATTTGCCAACTAAGTGTAACCTGAAATTTGCACATAATTCCTTTAGCAACTCTCTGGAAACCTGCAAAATTTACAACTGCCCAAGGGAGCTCCACATTAGAAAAAGAAGGTTGCAGAAAACACTTATACCTCTACATAGAATAAAACAATGTAAACAGATTCAAATATAGATTTTAGCATATAGATTTAAACTGATTCACAGTAGCCATACATTTCAAAATATTTTAGTTGCAAGCTAGCAGGTGCAGGGCTTGTTTTAATCCAGGAATAGTAAAACCTGGCATACACGGATAGGCTAGACTCCCACCAACACCACAGCAGACATTATTAGTTGATCACAGCACTCTTTCTCACTGAATCTGGATGCAAACGCTTCATTCTTCTCAATACAGCGCTCTGGTTGACCACACTTCTTAGCATAATGGAAGGAAATCGGGGAAGATAAATACAGAACAGCAGTGAACAAACAAAGCCCTCATCCTCTTAAAGCTAGTTTCTAGTGGGGGAAACACACAATAACTCAATAAACAGGTAGGTATTTAATATTTGGGTCAGAGTTTGCTAGTTACCTACCAACTGCCTATTCTGTTTCTGTCTCAAATTAACAGAATAATAATTTTTACTAATGGACATGGCCTCCCAGCCAAAAGACCATATTTCCCAGTGCCCCTTGTTGGTGTAACCGTAAGCCTAAATTCTGATCCATGAGACATAAGCAGAAATACTTTGTGGGGCTTCCAGGAAGCCTTCTTCCTTTTTCCCTCCATCTTGCTGCTGGGAGACTGGATGTAATGGCTAGAGACGTAGAAGTCATCATGAACCCAAAGGATTAGAGTCACATTCTAGCCGCTGCACTTTGAAAAGCTGGACGAACCCTTATTAGTCTTCAACAACTATGGACACACCGTACCAGCCCTGAACTATCCACCCCTAGGCTTCTTTTGCTGAAGAAAGAAATTTCTGCCTTAGTTAAGCTATGTCATGCACTGAATTATGTCCCCCCAAAAATCTGTGTATCAATTTGGCTGGGCCATGATTCCCAGTATTGTGGTTGTCCTCTATTTTGTGATTGTAATTTTATGTTAAAGAGGATTAGGGTGGGATTTTAATGCCTTACTAAGTTTACATCACTGATCCAATGCAAAGGAAGTTTCCCTAGGGTGTGGCCCTTACAAGAGATGAAAGGGGAGCAAGCAGAGAGTGTCTTTTAGAGCTGGGGTTCCTGCAAAGAGAAGCTCCTGGTCCAGGGGAAGACTGAAGAGAAAGACCTTCCTCCAGAGCCGACAGAGAGAGAAAGCTTCCCCTGGAGCTGATGCCCTGAATTTGGACTTCTAGCCTACTAATCAAAACAAACCAAACCCAGTGCCGTCGAGTCGATTCCGACTCATAGTTACCCTATAGGACAGGGTAGAGCTGCCCCACAGAGTTTCCAAGGAGCGCCTGGCGGATTCAAACTGCTGACCGCAGCACTTAACCACTATGCCACACTGTGAGAAAATAAATTTCTCTTTCTTAAAGCCATCCACTTGTGGTATTTCTGTTATAGCAGTACTAGATGACTAAGACAAACTACTACTTTTCAAGTCTCTGTTATTTATAATTTCACCTAATCCTAACTAACAGCGATTTTAAATTATACATACACGCATGCCCCATATATAAGGTTGAACTAGATACATAATAGCGGAACATGTGTCTAGCAGGGGATATCAATTGGTTGTAGAAAAGAGGTCGACTTCATTGTTCCAACTGCAACAAACAATTATAGACAGAAATTTTGACATTTGGCAGGAATAAAACTACGTGTTTCCTTTTGTGGTTGTAGAGTATTTTTATGGGTGTCATCATTTCTGAAAAGTTGCTGTGTTCGCACTGAGTAAATTAATGAATGGTCAAACTGCTATATTAAATTGAGAGATTGTCTTCTGTTTTAGAACAGTTTACAGAGCCATAAATTTCCCATTTGCATTGTGTATTCCAAGGGAACATGTTTCATCTGCATTCTAGCTCTCTGTCTTCGCTCATCAAAGCATCAGCACCATTGGAATGCCAGCGCTGCAATTCTATCCTCCTGTTTTTTCAAGCACCAAACCCATGCTAATTTGCATATCATTTGGCATAAATTTGAATATTAATTTCAATAGGCATTCCTTCTAAATCCAGAAAATAAATACAGCCTGCTGCAATTACACAGATAAGCAGCATTTAGGGCACATGAGGGTCTAAAATGTTTAAGCCAGCTATATTTTATACTTGGAATTGACTCGACGGCAACAGGTTTTTGTTTTTGGTTTTTCAATGTCTTATACTTACACGTGTGCTCACATACGCTCACACACACAGTGGTCCATGAACTTCACAATGAATTTATTCCCGTCAGCTATAAACTTTCCAGCTTGGAAGAACTGGTTATCCATTTCAGGAATATAACGATCTGGACCACTCTTTTAGTTACAAACGACAGAAAACCAACCTACAACTGCTTTAAGCTAAACTGTGAATTTATTGGCTCACTTAACTCGGAAGTCCAAGGGGTTGTCTGACTGGATTGAGGTGTTCAAATTTCTCTCCACCTCTCTGTTCTGCTTGACTTTTCTGGCTTCCTGGGCAAACGGGTTCCTCTACACGTGGTAGCAAGATACCCCTGCCAGTTCCTGGCCTGTTTTTTTATTGCGCTAGGCCCTATGATCTCAGAAGAATAAAGAGCTTCTCTTTCCACATTAATCCCCAGAAAAAAATTTGTTCCTGGCCAGCTTCAATCAGGTGCCCAGCCCTGTGATGGCTGACAGCCTCTTGGTTGACAGCCTTGCTAGAATCACATGTAATTTGGAAGGAATAGTTCCCAAAATGGGAGGAGACAAAAAAAAAAAGGGAAATGTGTGCTCATGAAAGAAATCATTGGCTTGTATTGAAATGAGGAAGAGATCAACTTGCTGTTGTCTAGAAATGCTGTGCCCCTTCCTACCAAGCCCAAGATATTGCTGCTGTTAGCTGCTGCGAAGTCAGCATCCAACTTGTGGTGACCCCATGCACTACACAACGAAACTGTGCCTAGCCCTAAGCCATCCCCATGATTGGTTGCAGGTCGGAATGTTGTGATCCATAGGGTTTTCACTGACTGATTTTTGGAAGTAGATAGTCAGGCCTTTCTTCCTAGTCTGTCTTAGTCTAGAAGCTCCACTGAAACCTGTCCAGCATCATCTATCAAGCCTCCACAGGTAGATGGGTGGTGGCTGCACTTGATGTTCACTGATTGAGAATCGAACTCGGGTCTCCTGCATGGGAGGGGAGAATGCTACCAATGAACCATCAATGCCACCTCAAGTGCTGGCTACTGCTGTGGAGAAACCACCAGGGAGACGGTAGTGTGTACTGGTGCTTCTCAGACTTTAATGTGCATAGAGATCACCTGGAGCTTCGTTAAAACACAGATCCTGATTCTGTAGGTCTGGAACAGACCTAAGATTCTGTAGTTACAACATGTTCCCAGGTCATGCTGACCCTGCTGGCCCCCAGGTCACACTTTAAGAAGCAAGCCATGATCTCGATTACTACTGACAATCTGCCTGACCTCAAGAACACAGCTCCCTGCCTCTCTTCCTCTGAAGCTGTTCCACCATCTTCACTTTGGCACAGCCAAATGAATAACGCTCAGTCCCCTGGATAAAGCAGTCTTTACCGCTGCCATCCAGGAGTTGACATGGCTAAATTCCTTGCCTTTTTTTAATCTCCTGGAAAAGTCTTACTGACTTCTGCTTTGGATTTAAAAAAGTCCCTGTGGGGCATGCAACCTTCTCTGTGACTGGCACCTGTCGCAGGTGATAGACTGAGCTGAGCAATTAGGCCGTGTCATTGTTGGACTGCCTTTGAGTTTGCATTCTCCAAATTATGGAGAGTTTAGAAAACTGTATCACTTATAGGACTACTTTCTGGACAAGCAAAATTACTTGTTTGCATAATTTAGAGCAAATTCATAAGTCTTATGTATAAGACCTTCACTGGGTCACTCTGCAGACATTAGCCGCATCCTGAACAAACAAGAATTTCATCTGGACTTTTGAGCAGGGACATGAGAAGGTGAACAGCCAAGTGGAACTAGACATTAGTTATTTGGCTGCACATGATGCCTCCCTCCCTATTTCTGTCCAGACACAGTCTGACCTCCCCTCTCCTCAAAATTAACCCACATCCAACACACCCATCTCTATCTCCATGAAGGACCAAGCGGTGAAAGGAAAACCTAGCAGACTGAGAAAAATCAGAGCATGCATTTTTCTCCATTTTTTTAAACAGGTGAAAGCAAACATCAAGGATAGCCTTAAAGGGGAAGAGAATTCTAGAATAGTGTGTGCTGAAGCAGAGAGAGGCAACCCCACCCACTTGACTTGGGAGTTCCCAGGAGTTTATAGGCTGATGGCATATACAGGATTGCATGTAGATTTTGTCTGGTGAAACCACCTCCTTCTCCTGGCTTGTTTCCCTCTCTGAGTCGATGCCCAGAGTGTAGCCATGCTAGGGAAGAAAGAGGAATGGGAAGCAAAACAGAGGATACACAGAATTTGCATAAAATCAGCAGCTGATTCCCTGGCTGTACCTCGTCCCCCACAGCTCTCCAGGTTGGAGCTGCATTTGTCACCTTCTTGTAGTTGTCCCTCCCAGAGTCATAGCTCAGCACACACTGCCCAGGAAGACGAAAAGGTCACCGTAGTCAAGTGTTTGATTGCAGGCACTTGCTTGAGATATAGGGCTCAATTTCTTGTGCAGAAAATAAGCCTTTCTCGGGGATTGAAAATTCATACCACATTTTGAATAAATCTGATGGGAAACTATGTCTGGGGAAATTTCTGCAACTTAAGATATGCAAATTCTTATTTGATTACAATGCCAACCCATGATCCAGTGCTACTATCCAGCCTCTTACAATTCAAGTGACTATAAACACCAGTATATTAAAAATGTATCCACCAATGTAAAATTAGCACTCAGCAAAGGCTTCTCTTTCAAGAATTTTATTTCTCAGATGAATTGGTATAATTTTTAGTGGTACATATTGTCAGCCCATAATAAATACATAAGCCCATCAAAACCTGATAGAAAAATGCATCAGATAATACACCGTGAACAAGGGATCAATTCTCTAGTAGCCTCAGGGGATGTGTCTGGTGATCTAATAGAATGTTTTTAATTCTAATTTCCCTGATTCTGTGAAATCAATTTTTCTATAAACTATAACCACTACATAGGTATTTTGCAAGAACTAATCGCATTGGCATAACAGGCGTGCCAAGTTATGGTGTAATGGACATTCTGTTGTCCTTTTATTGAAACTAATAGACTGGCATTAAAAGGAATAAAATACTGAAAATGATAACAGTTTATGGCTTTGATTTTTTTTTCTAGCCTTTTAAGTTTGGTGGTGTAGCATATTGGCTCTCAATCTCCTTTTATGGGTATTTGAGTTTGACCCTCTGAAAAACAGCAAAGAAATGGCTAAGTGGAAGCATTTTCCCCCTATCTTACCCTCAGCAGTACAGTCGAGAAATAGTCATGTTACAGCATCTTCATCTGCGAGGTTCATATGTCAGCTGCTACTGCTGGGAAGGTTCAATGAGGGAGAAGAACTATGAGGATAAGGCTCCTGCTTTGTAATGTTGACAAAGTAGCCGATCTCAGCTCTTCGTTTCAAAAATACTTCTACTCAAGGAGAATCAGATGAAATTGAACTTGGTCATGCCAACCCAGGATGACCTTGAATGAAATAGATCTCTCTGTTTACCAGGCATAAAGATTACAGTGGACTCATCAGTCAGGAGGCCAGCAGTATCATAGATTTACTTTAGTAATTGGAACTTCATAGCCTTTGGAAGCCAAAGCTTTATGGTTAATTATTAGTTTGTTGTTGCTATTTAATGGGCTATGGAAGCCTCTCCCAAAACAGACTTTCTTCTTGGACACTTATCACAATTGTAGCTGATAATTAATTCTGTGATTATGTATTTAATGTTTGATTCCTATTAAGCTTTAAGTACTATGACATCAGGGACTGTATTCATCCTTCTAACCTCATAGCCCCAGATCCTCAGTAAGTAGGACCAGTTCACTCAGTAACAGCTTTCACCTGTCCTGGCATAATTATTAAGACATTCAGTCACCCCATCATTAAGAATGTGTGACTTGAGATTGTGTTGGCATCTCATGTCTGGAGGGGGGATGGGAGGATAGAGAGAGTGGGAAGCTGGCAAAATTGTCACGAAAGGAGAGACTGGAAGGGCTAACTCATTAGGGGGAGAGCAAGTGGGAGTACAGAGTAAGGTGTATATAAACTTATATGTGACAGTCTGACTTGATTTGTAAACGTTCACTTGAAGCTCAATAAAAGTTAATAAAAAAAAAAGTATCTCTTTAGAATAAGGGAATCTATAGAAACAGAAAATAGATCAGTGGTTGCCTAGGGCTGGGGGACTGGAGGAAATGTGGGGTGATTGCTATTGGGTACAAAGTCTTTTGGGGCGACACAAATGTTCTAATCCTGATTGTGGTGATGGCCGCACAGCTGTGTGAATACTAAAACCATTAAATTGTACACTTCAAATACGTAAATTGTATGGTGTGTGAATTGTATCTCAATAAAGCTATCATATTAAAAAAAAAAAAAGAATGTGTGAGATGGATGAATGTATGAGCAAGCACTTGGCCATGTATGGGAAAGAGCACTAGGCTTGGAGTCCAGAGAAATGGGTTGGAGTCTTAGCTCTGGCTTGTATCAGCTATATGACTTGGACAAGTGTGTTGACTTAAGCTCTATTAGAGGAAATAAAGTTCACTGAAAAATGGGAAAAATAACAGATCAAATATGCTGCTTATACATTATAGCTTCTCAATAAATATTTTTATTTTCTTCTTTATTTAAGGCAGCATTATCCAATAGAATTTTCTGCAGTGATAGAGACATCCAATATCTGTACCGTCCAATATGGCAGCCACCAGCCATGAGTGGGTAGACACTGAGTACTTGGTGTGGGACTAGTGTAACTGAGGACCTGAATTTTTAATTTTATGTAATTCTAATTATTTTAAATTTAAATAGTCACAGGTTTCTAGTGGTTATCACATTGGACAGCACTGGTCTAAGGTGCTCCAAAAGTTTTAGAAAATCCAAATGGGAGAATTATATAAACAGCAAGTTTTAATACAGCTCTCAATAACTGTTCTGGTGGCTTCAGCATCTAGGACTAATGAATGAGTGCATTCCATTTCCTTTTTAAATCACACATTCTGGGGCTGACCAGTTTTCATTGTTTCGGTACATTATCACTAACTTTTTTAGAACCCAGGCCAGATCTCATAATTACAACACACATTTGGTACGAAATTCCATTGCCTCCTGGATATCCATGACAGACAGACTCCCGCAGAATCATCGCCATGCTAGGGGAGCTATAATTTTACAACACTACTTGGCTCCCATCAAAATTGTGAAGCCACCAACTGCTTTATAATTTATGAAATAAAGAACTCAGAGTTGTTAGGCTTTTTCCTAGCTCTGGTGAGCAGTATTTTAACCGATTTTGAATGTCAATCTTTTAAATGCTCAGTATTTGGGAATATGTTCTTTTCAATTAAGTTTTCAGAGTGTTGTGTTCGTCCTACAGCAACAGTTAATTGTTCACTTGATGGGGGAGGAGAAAGGGAGGGTCCATTCTCATCAGATTCCAGGAAAATTAAATAGAAGCATTTTTTGTGACAATCTACTTGGAAAGGGGACATTATTAAAAAGTGCAGATGACTTTTCTCTGTAGCTACTACTCAAACTGGTAGTCATGAGACATCCACTCAAAACACAAGAGCAAATTGCACCGTGAGCTGATTTTTAAGGCATTTTGCGTACATATTAATACCAGAGCCTATGATCACTAGAGGAATCAAATGTGTACTGGTTACAAAATACTTAGTAGTTGAAACTTCAAAAAGCTGAAAGGAGATCAAATATGTGTTTTCAATTTGTTTGAATTAGTCTTAAAACCAGGTTTCTCTGAAAATAAAGTGACTTCTTTTTTCATTGCAGTGGTGTGAAGAAAGGACCGATGATACCTAATTGTGGAGCCTTTTTAGCACTGCTGCTTTTTTTTTTTTGCTTGAAGGCAGCACTATCTTGTTACAGTCACTCTCGTTTTGTCCCCTTTGGGTTAGCGTATGAGTCTTTTCCTTTATAGATGCCCAGAGCTGACCTTTCAGAATGTGCCCAGGTGATAAATTTGTTTTGAGGCATTGTCACCACAACTTTGGCTAGAAGCTCTGTGCCAAATCAGGACAGACTAAAACTGTTGGCTTTTTATACGCAAATCCAATTTCTTAACCAGCTGTCTTCAGAAGCCACTGTGCTAGGTTGCCAGGTTCTTGCTGACGGAAAGCCCAGCCAAGAAACATTACCGGGTTGCTCAGCACATAAAAAAATGCCCACAGTTAATTATTACTCCTGTGGAGAGTGGTTCATGAGATTATATACAGTTACAACATGATTAACTCTCTGCTTATCAATTCAATTTTTTTATTGGAAATGTGGCAGCAAACGTGGCATAAATTTCCTGGGCACAACATTCAGTCCCATTTTATTACGCAGCACAGCTTGCAGAAATATGAGGTGCTTTGGCTAATCCTAATTTAATTTTAGAGGAAGAAGTTAGCTCTCTGGCTTGCTACAAGCCTGGTTCCATTTCTGATCTAATCCACAACTCTGAGATAGGCTAGAAATACCTGTGTGAATTGGACTACCAAAGAATAACCCTGAATCTGGGATAAAAATGCAAAGCCTCAGAAAGTTCCTGGCACTGTCAAGTCTGTGCCTGCAACAAAGGCAGCTAGATTCCAGGGCACAGTTAACACGTGATTATGAGCATTTGTACATCCTCAGAATCTACCATTCAGAGCGTCGCGCCAATCTTCCAGCATCTCACAATTCCCAGAACCAAGCCACTGGCCTTCCAGGAGAGAACTTGGTGTTCAGAGAAGTCCCTCTCTTAGTGGAAATAAATAAGTTGATGCCTTTTTAATCTGAGCAGACGCATGGAATTTCCTATGGGGGATTCTCACAAGGATGTTTTTCTGCAAGAAAAGACTTTTTTTCTGGAAGAGCTCAGTGTCCTCCTGGAGCAAAGGCACAGGCTTTTCATTAGCTTGTGATGAATATATATGTACAAAATCCACATCCGCTTGAAGAGGTGGAAATTACCCTCTTGGCTTATTGGACCAGGCAGGGACTTTCAGTCTCATTGGTTCTTAACAAGAGCCTCAACAACTCCATAACTGAAGAAATTCTTCCAGGGCCATGGACATTATTTAGCCTTTCTATTACCTAGGATCCACACCAAGAAAATTATGTGCAAACACAAATTAGATATTCTCCCAGGATTTGTTTGCTGAACGCTGCTTGGAGAGAATTCCCACAGCATCAAAGTTACGCTTGGAGAAAGATGGGAGATTCAAAGTGAACCATGCTGTTTTTTGGAGGAACAAAGCAACAGAAAAAATAAAGCCTTGTGATGAATGATTTTCCTCCCCACTGCTCTTATCGAAGCTATCTTCTTTCAGTTTGTGGGCCAGCCTAAGTGTGAGTGTTTCAGACTTGCACTGCCGCTGTTTCTGCTTCTGGAGAATTTTAAAATACGCTGAAGCTAGCAAACGAAACCTCAACTTTAATAAGCCTTTGTCCAAAAGGTTCATAACTGTGAGTGTGTGTGTATATGTGTGTGCACAGGCACCCACATGGACACTATAAATATGTCACATAACCCTGTTTTGAGAAAATAGTATTAAGGTATACCCCACCCAGCCCAGTGCCATCGAGTCGATTAAGGTATAAGCATCATAAATTAAAGATGCTCATTTGCCTCTTCATGGTTTTGGAAGAGCTTTTTATAAAATGATCCAATTGCTCATCGAGAAAGACAAACACTCAAGAAGAGGTAAGATAAAGATTTAAAAGAATAAAGGAGAATTTGCTATACTAGATTTTAAAGTTTACTATAAAATGGTGCGAGGCAGCACAAGAATAAACAGCTACCAGAGGTGGGAGGGAAGGAGAAAGGACGACTCATTGATCAGGACATCGTGTGTCTGTTAATGACGGTGGAAAATTTGATAACAGATACGGGTGATGGTTACGCAGCATGATTAATGTAATTGGTGTCACTGAATTGTACGTGCAAAAAATGTTGAACTGGTCAGTGTTATATATGTATTTTTACCACAATAAAAAGAAAAGAGTAAATGGCTAGACCAATGGAACATGATGAAAGCACAGACAGAAAACTATACTTTGTGTCTACTCATATTATGATGTGCACATATATGTTTATCCATATATATAATGTATTATATGATAATATTGGCATCGTACAATATAAAGAAAGATTAGGAACTTTAGAATCAGACAAACTCATACATGGATTTGAATTGCACTTCTATTACTTTCTAGCTGTGTGCTCTTCAGCAAGGTAATACTCTTATTGAATCTTAAATACTTAAAATATAATGGTGGCAGTGATATGTATTTCAAAAGCTTGTTGTGAGGATTTGAGAATTAAATGAGGTTCTACATTTATCAATCGAGCTTTTTAGTTACAAGCAACAGAGACATACTCTGACTAATTTGTGCTGAAAATTGCTATTATGTTTAAAATTAATGAAACATACAGTCAAGATGCACTGATAATTACTGATGATTGGAATTTGAAAGTTGGAAACAAAGAAGGCTAGGTAGCTAGAAAATATGGCCTTGGTGATAGAAATGATGCCAGAGATAGAATTTTGCAAAACCAACGACTTCTTCTATTTTTTTTTTTCAACAACATAAATGGCAACTACACATGGAATATGCAGGAATCAAATCGATTGCATCTATTGAAAGAGACAATGGAGAAGCTCAATATTGTCAGTCAAAACAAGGCCAGAGGCTGACTGCAGAATAGACCATCAATTGCTCATATGCAAGTTGAAGTTGAAGAAAATCAAAACAAGTCCATGAGAGCCAAAGTATGACCTTGAGTATATCCCATCTAAATTTAGAGACTATCTTAAGAATAGATTTGACACATTGAACACTAATGACTGGAGACCAGACAAGTTGTGGGATGACATCAAGGGCATCATACATGAAGAAAGCAAAAGGTCATTAAAAAGACAGGAAAGAAAGAAAAGACCAAAATGGTTGTCAGAAGAGACTCTGAAACTTGCTCTTGGACGTCAAGTAGCTAAAGCAAAAGGAAGAAATGATGAAGTAAAAGAGCTGAACGCTATATTTCAAAGGGCAGCTCAAGAAGACAAAGTAAGGTATTATAATGAAATGTGCAAAGACCTGAAGTTAGAAAACCAAAAGGCAAGAACATGCTCAGCATTTCTTAAGCTGAAAGAACTGAAGAAAAACATTGAAACCTCTAGTTGCAATATTGAAGGATTCTACAGGAAAATATTGAACAATACAGGAAGCATCAAAAGAAGATGGAAGGAATACATAGTCACTGCACCAAAAAGAATTGGTTGACATTCAGCCATTTCAGGAGGTAATATATAATCAAGAACCAATGGTATCGAAGGAAGAAGATCAAGCTGCACTGAAGGCATTGGTGGAAAACAAGGCTCCAGGAATTGACGTAATATCAACTGAGATGTTTCAACAAACAGCTGCAATGCTGTAGACTCTCACTCGTCCATGCCAAGAAATTTGGAAGACAGCTACCTGGCCAATCAACTGGAAGAGATCCATATTTGTGCCCATTCCAAAGAAAGGTGATCCAACAGAAAGTGGAAATTATAGAACAATATCATTAATATGACATGCAAGTAAAATATGGCTGCAGATAATTAAAAAATGCTTGCAGGTACATCCACAGGGAACAGCCAGAAATTCAATCTGGATTCAGAAGAGGATGTGGAATAAGGGATATTATTGCTGATGTCAGATGGATTTTGGCTAAAAGTAGAGAATACCAGAAAGATGTTTACCAGTGTTGTATTGACTATGCAAAGGCATCCAACTCTGTGGATCATAACACATTATTGACAACGTTATGAAGAATGGGGATTCCAGAACACTTAATTGTGCTCAGGCAGAACCTGTACGTAGACCAAAGGGCAGTCGTTTGAACAGGACAAGGGGATACTGTGTGGTTTAAATTCAGGAAAAGTGTACATCAGGGTTGTATCCTTTTTCCATACCTATTCAATCTGTATGCTGAGCAAATAATCTAAGAAACTAGGCTATATGAAGAAGAATAGGGCATCAGGATTGGAGGAAGACTCCTTAACAACCTGTGTTATGCAGATGACACAACCTTGCTTGCTGAAAGTGAAGAGGACTTGAAGCACTTACTGATGAAGATAAAGGACTGCAGCCTTCAAGTATGGATTACACCTCAACATAAAGAACACACAAATCCTCACAACTGGACCAATAAGCAACATCAAGATATAGAAAATAACTGAAGTTGTCAAGGATTTCACTTTACTCAGATTCAAAATCAACACCCACAGAAGCAGTCAAGAAATCAATTGATGTATTGCATCGAGCAAACCTGCTGCAAAAGACCTCTTTAAAGTGTTAAAATGCGAAGATGTCACTTTGAGGACTAAGGTATACCTGACCCAAGCCATGGTATTTTCAATCACCTCATATGCATGCGAAATTTGGACAATGAAGAAGAAATACCTAAGAAGAATCGATGCCTTTGAATCATGGTGTTGGCAAGGAATACTGAATATACCATGGACTGCCAGAAGAATGAACAAATCTGTTGGCGGAGCTTTGTCTCACGTGCTTTGGACATGTTAACAGGAGGGACCCGGCCCTGGAGAAGGACATCATGCTTAGTAAAGTAGAGGGTCAGTGAAAAAGAGGAAGACTAGATGGACTGACACAGTGGCTGCAACAATGGACTCAAACATAGCAACAATTGTGAGCACGGTACAAGAACAGGCAGTGTTCATTCTATTGTATTTAGGGTCACTATGAGTCAGAACCAACCTTATGGCACCTAACAATAACAACATTGTGTTGCTGCAGAGTCCCTGGATGAGACAAATGGTTAACACACCTTTCAATGCTAACCAAAAGCCCTGCAATCTACTTCCAATAGTTCAGCCACTGAAAACCCTATGGGGCACAGTTCTACTTCGACATACATGGAATCAACAGGATGGCAAGTGGTTTGGTTTATTGTGTTGCTTACACAGCTGTTGAGGAGAGTGGTGAACCAGAACAAAGGAGGCTTGGTAGCAGCCAGGACCACAGAAATTCACGCCACCAAAGAGCATGTGAGGACACCTGGCCCCACCACTGGAGACTGAATGTCATAGCTAGCACTGCCATATTTGCTCCTGGGTGCTGATGACATAACACCTCAGAAAAGCTTTTCTTTGGGTCAATAGATCTAGTTTTAAAGTCTGGAATGGGTTCATTGATTGGTTGAAACTAGATCACATGCTTCTAAACTAAGTGCTAGGAAAACAAGCTCTTGGCATTTTCAAGTTTTGTAGTCACGGAAAACTCTTCTTTCCAGGAAGATTCATAAGATAGGGAATTCACCAAAGACAGGAAGGAACTTCACCTAGAAGATGGCACAGTCCAGTAATAAACATATCAAACCACCTGACACATAACAGAAATTAGGTAAATGGTAGCTACAAGCGTCTTCACAAATCACTGGGACAAGAATCAATCCATTATTCAACAAATGGTGCTAGGACCACTAATTATTTGGGGGGTCAGAAGGAAGGGAATCTACAATTCACCAGAATAAATTCTAATTACATCAAAGATTAAAAAAAAAAAAAATCTGTGAAAATAATGCATCCCACGGAATCATCAACCCAGCCTCCTGATCCATCCTGAAGACATTGATGTACGTGCAGCAAGTTTTCTAATGGTGTCTCCTCCAGTTCTGGAAACGCCCAGAGGCTTACCACCCTACCACTCAGAACAAGAGCCACATGCCTAGCTCTGATTTTTGCATTTGATCCCAAATTGGAAACCCATCTTTCTTATTTACTGACAACGGAATATTAAATAACTTCTCATGTGCTTAACTTCTAGAAGTCTTTCTTAGTGTCACTCAGTCAGCGTAGCAGGAGTGTTATGCTGACTTGAATTCTATCACTGACTGCTCCAAACTGTAGGTTCCCAGTAGGCAAGGGCCGTGTTTTACACATCTTTGTGTCCTACTATGTCTGACGCAATGCTTGGAACATAGGATGCTCTTGATTCATGACTGAGGAAGAAAACTGAATTGCTGGTTGACTGTTTAGAAATGTCTGGTAACAGTTTCAGCTTTGAGTACTCATTCAGATAAAGTAATCTCTCTGATTCTCAATTTCCTTTCCTTTAAAAGAACAAAACACACACCAAGTATTGATCATTTCAGGCTCAAAGAAACCATTCATAGGTGACAGCTCCTAGACAGACAGCATCCCAGACTACGTACCACTCTCTCTTCCTCTGTTATATATTAAAAAAACAGTCGCCACGAAGTCAGTTCTGACTCTTGGAGATCCCATGTGTATCAGAGTAGAACTGTGCTCCATAGGGTTTTCAATGGCTGATTTTCAGAAGTAAATTGCCAGGCCTTACTTCCAAGGTGCCTCTGGGTAGACTCGAACCTTCAACCTTTTTTATAAGCCTTGCTGTTTATAATTTCCATATGCCACTCTTATAACCAGTTCAGAAAGGCTAGTCAAATATGAGAGAGGCTAGGCAGAAAGCTTTCTTTTCTAGCTGTATATTTCTTGGTGGTTACATTTTCCTCTTAAATGACTGTTTTTCACTACTCTTAGAATAGATACATGATCTTCAAGATTAATCTGCTCATGATTGAGGTAGTTCTTGCTTTTCCTGTGGCTTTCTAAAAGACTGATATTATTTATTTATGTTGAGAGAGCATTTTGACACTCTTTGATACAAATAACTGCAAATACATATATTATTATTGTTTCTATTTCGAAAAAGGAAACCCTGGTGGTGTAGTGCTTAAGTGCTATGGCTGCTAACCAAAAGGTCAGCAGTTCGAATCCACCAAGCACTCCTTGGAAACTCTATGGGGCAGTGCTACTCTGTCCTGTAGGGTCGCTATGAGTCAGAATCAACTTGACAGCAACAGGTTTTATTGCAAAAAAAAAAAACTCCATTTCTTATATATGCAATATTTGCACTTTAAACGTTAAGAGCAAAAGAACTGCTAGTCATGATGTTGTTGATGGGTGCCGTCAAGTCGATTTTCAACTCATAGTGACACTATGTGACACAGTAGAATTGCCCTATAGAATTTTCTAGGCTGTAATTTTTACGGGAGAAGATAGTCCGGTCTTTTCTCCCATGGGGCATGGGGTGGGTTTGAACTACCAACATTTTGGTTGATAGAAAGTTCCAACCTTTGGAAACTCTGGTGGTGTAGTGGTTAAGAGTTCAGCTGCTAACCAAAAGTCGGCAGCTCAAATCCACCAGGCGCTCTTTGGAAACCCTGTGGAGCAGTTCTACTCTGTCCTATAGGGTCACTAGGAGTCAGAATTGACTTGACAGCAAAAGGTTTTTCAGTTGATACACCCCTGAATAACACATAAAAAAGGATTTACTGACTCTGAAAGGACTTGCTTGGCTCCAGATCTGAAAAAGTCCACTTGTCTGCTCACTGTGATTAATCTCCTAGAATGACAAGGACCAAAAGTCAGTTTTCTTTAGTACAAACTCTCATATTTTATTTGCTAATGTACAGCTAATTTCTAAATTAAGAATATGCCTGTAGGAAAGGTTAGAAAATGATTTACCCCAATCCATTAGGAAGTCTGGTTTTGATTGAGATTTTAAATAACTTGATAACTAGTACATTATAGCTTTTGGGTTTCAAATAAGATGAAAGAATTCATTTCCCTGTTGATCCTGAATTACACTCGATGTAGCCCAGTCAAGAGATTCAGAAGTTTCTTCCAATGAGACAAACTTTAATTCTCTTGAGGAAGATATATGCTGACCATATACGCCTATCACCAAATTTTAAATGATTAAAGCATTGGACCTGTATTTGTAATTAGGTCAGGGGATGGCAAACTTCTTCTGCAATGGGCCAGATAGTAAATACTTTAGGCTTTGCAGGCCGTCCAGTCTCTGTTGTAACGACTCAACTCTGCCACTGGAACATGAAAGCAGCCATAGGCAAAATGTGAACAACGGAGCATGGCTGAGTTCCAATAAAGCTTTATTTATGAGTACTGAAATTTGAATTTCACGTAATTCTCACATCACATGAAATAGTATTCTTCTTCCGATTTGTTTCAAATGTGAAAACCATTCTTAGCTTATGGCCCATATAAAAACAGGTATCAGGCCAGATTTAGCTGGTGAACCTTAGTCTGCACTCCTGCTGTGGGCCAATTGAAATGGATTTCTTGAGAAGTTTCCTATAAATAGCATATCATATTAAAGCCCAAGTTTTGCCATATGTTGCATCATTCAAACCCTAATTCATTCGATTTACGTAATGCATTCATAAAAAGGAAGATGCAGTTTACATGTACTGATATTGAGTGAGCCCCAACGTCACTGACAAGCAAAGCTCAATGTGTGCAGTATGCTGCCATTGTGTTCAAAAGAAGAACTACACATACCCAACTGCCTCCGTATCTCTGGAAGGATGTACCAGAAATATGTAACAGTAGTTGCCTCCACAGAGAGGAATTAGAGGCTGACAGAGACAAGAGTGGGCAGGAGCCTTACTTTTCACTATGTACCGTTTTGTGCCTTTTGATTTTTGGACCATTTGCATGGACCTATTTTTTAAAGTAATAAATTAATTTTAAAAATCTCTTCTACATATGCTGAAAGAAATGATCAGAGGGATTCTGAAAACCAAACCAAACTATTACCGCCGAGTTGATTCGGCTCATGGAGGGATCCCGAAGTTGTTACTTAAAGTCCTCCAAATTAAAAGATAGGAGCCTGCATTACCATCTGGACACATTTTACATGAGGGCCTCTAACAGATGAAAGAAGCTTGTCACAATGATGGAATAATAGGACTGAAAGAATGAGAACCTTTACAAGTCAGAGGATATATGGTTTCAGAGACAGAAATCTCTTTTAAATACAGATGAAATGTTGACCTTTTTGCAACTTTAGCCTCAAATTTAAAAATCTCCTCACAAACTAAAGGTTTTTAAAAAGGAAAGATATTCACAAAACCAGGCCCAGCAACACTGTCTGGATTTTGTCTGTAATGAGTACTTGGATACCTAGGAAATACCAGATCAGCGGGGCTGAAGAGAAGCTAACAGGGTTGCCTCATGTGGACTGGGAATCAGGGCCACCCCTCACATTCGTGGGCCCAGAACAAGAGTGCAGATGGCGACCCTGGCCTGCGGCCACCCACTTCCCTCGGCATCCCAGCTACCTGCAGGGCTGGCCCACTTACAGGTGGTGGATGCCACAGCCTGCCAAGATCTCTCCAAGTTCTATGTACCCTTCCACCATACCTCACCCCTACACACACACAAAGAGCTACAGCCAGGCCAACCCAAGAGCCTAGGGTGTGCACACTTGGGCAAATTTTTAGGCAAGGAATTCTGGAGGCTCAAAACCCAAGTCTGGAGCTTGGCCTAAAAGGGGAGACACTGGATTCCAGTGGGGCGTGTTCCTTTGGGAAAGCAGATTCTTTTAACCAACAGGGTCCCACAGGCAGGACAGCTTGCTAAAATGGTACTACCAAGACCGAAAGGAGGATGAAGAAACTGTAGAGAGGGCATACCTGTGCTTTTGCTAAAAATAAAACAAAGAAAGAAAAAGAAGAAGACGGAAAATAAGGAATGAGAGAGGAGGGAGGGAGGGGGTGAGGAGGAAGCACTTCCCTAACTTTTCTAACAAATCCTCTAACCAAACCAAAAAACCAAACCCAGTGCCTTCAAGTCAATGCCTTTGAGTCGATTCCGACTCATAGTAGAACTGCCCCGTAGTTTCCAAGGAGCGCCTGGCAGATTCGAGCTGCTGACCCTTTGGCTAGCAGCTGTAGCACTCAACCACTACACCACCAGGGTTTCCAAATCCTCTAACAGCAACCAAAGAGCCAAAGCAGTTGCCAGGGAGCCGATTCCGACTCATGGCGGCACCACGTGTGCAGGGTAGAACTGTGCTCCATAGTTTCCAACGGCTGTGACCTTTCAGAGGCAGATCGCCAGGCCGTTCTTTTGAGGCACCTCTGGGTAGATTCGAACCACCAGCCTTTCAGTTAGCAGCTGAGAGCTTAGCCATTTCTACCACCCAGGGACTTCTTTAACAGCAAGGAGGGTTGAAAACATAGCTAAACAGGCTTGGGGGTAGGTCCAAAGTGAAACGTTTCAAATGTCTTTTAAGTCCTATTTTATCTTAAATATTCCTGTGATTTTTCCCCCATGCTTTTCATAATGTGTTTTCATATTTTTAAAACATTTAAAATTTGCTTACCACTTATATTAGTTAAACTTTTTGTCAAAAATCTTTAATTTAAAGTGATGATCAGGAAGACACACTCTGTTTATCCCTTGGTGTCAAGTGCTGCCAGCGCCGTATCGAGAACAGTAGCTAAAAACCACAGTGTGACAGCCTCTGTAGCCCATCGTTGAAATTCAACAGAGCCCCAACTCTGCCCCTTGATTTCCCGGGTCACAAGATACAGGCTCTTTGAAGGAAAAAAAAGAAAAAAGTTAGCTGTGCCTGCAGTAATTCTATTTAAGCCCCCTGTGGCTATATCCTTGATGCAAAAATAATCCTCACACAGTAAAATTTTTTGAAAGTTTCCCTTTGGAAGCGAGGATGGCGAGACTTTGTCTCGCTTACTTTGGACATGTTATCAGGCGGGACCAGCCCCTGGAGAAAGTAGAGGGTCAGCCAAAAAGAGGAAGACCCTCAAACGAGATGGGTTGACACAGTGGCTACAACAATGGGCTCAAACATAGCAATGATTGTGAGGATGGCGCAGGACTGGGCAGTGCTTCATTCTGTTGTACATAGGGTCTCTGTGAGTCGGAACTGGCTCGATGGCACCAGCAACAGCAACGCTTGAAAGTGCCGAGTTAGAAAAGCTCCCAGCTTATAGTAAACCAGTTGCATTGAGTTGATTCTGACTCATTTGACCCCATGTGTGTCAGAGTAGAACTGTATTCCATAGGGTTTTCGAGGCAGTGACCTTTTAGAAGCAGATTGCCTGACACCTCTGGGTGGGTTCAAACTACCAACTCTTTTCGTTAGCAGCCCAGTGCTCAACCCTTTGCGCCACCCAGGGAGTCGTGGCTTATAGTTGTTGTTGTTGGGTGTTGTCGTTGTTGAGTCGACTCTGACTCATAGTGATTCCATGTGGCAGGGTAGAGCTGCCCCATAGGACTTTCTTGGCTGTAATCTTTATGGGAGCAGATCGTTAGGTTTTTCTCCCTTGGAGCCACTGGATGTGTTTGAAGTGCCAACCTTCAGGTTAAGCTGAACACTTACCTGTTACACCGCTAGGGCTTATGGTGCACCCCCAATAAATAGATGGAATCCTAATTTGAGTCTGAAGTCTGAATAAGGCCCTTTACCAATGAATATGTTTCTGGTGGTTAAGAACAGGGGGTTGGCAAACTACAACAGAGAACTCATAAAGCCTAAAATATGTACTATCAGGCCTTTACGGACAGAGTTTTCTAACCTGGTTTGGAACAACCTTGAGGGTAAATGATAGCTTAAAGGTCCAGGCCCTGAAAGAAATCAGGTAGCCACCTGAAACTGTGTCAATTAGTTATTGCCACAATCACGCTGCGTAACAAAGCACTCCAGATATCATCAGCTTAAAATAGCAATACCGTAGCTCATGCATCTGTGGGTCAGCTGTGCTCAGCTGGAGCAGCTCTGCTGATCTTGGCTGGACTCACTCATGCATCTGAGGGTTGGTGGAGGTGAGCTAATCTAAGCTAGGCTAGGCTGGGCAGTCTGCTCCACACTGCAAGCCTGTGGGTCCGGGTCCCCTCTACTGTTTCTCATTCCCCATGGACAGAGGGCAAGCCAAGACATGCTCTTCTCATGGACACAATAGGCCAAAAGAGAGTGGAAGAATGTGAAGCCTCTTGGAAGCCACAGTGAGAACTTCCCCCCATTGATCAAAGCAAATCATGAGAGCCAAAGGGAGTTATTAGAGAAGTATTCTCCTCCTTTAGAGGACCTGCCCGGTTACCTAGCAAAGATGTAAAATAAGGAAATGAGGGAGGGTGCAGAACTGGGGCCAATAATGCAAACTGAAACTCAATTTAATACCTACTGAGCACCAACACATGGCAGGCACTTGTCTAGGTGCTGGAAACTTCACAAACGAGAGCAGCAGTCCTCACTGCTCTGGGAGCTTAATTCTAGTGGGATAGAGAAGGTATTTAGTATTCAATGCCATCCCCCATCCTAGCCCATTTTATTTCGCCACACTGGGGGATGAGTCTGTCAGTGAGCAGGGATCATCTAACCTTGGCCAGCTTTATGTCCCCCAGCGCTGGGTTTAGACAAGGTCAGTGCTTGATAATAAGTGAGTGAGGCGTTTTCTATCTCTACTTTCTGGGAATCTCTGCATCTCAGTCAATTCATGTACAGATAGGAAGGAGTGAAATGACAGAAATTCAGATCTCCTGATTAGCAGAGGATGTAGAGCTAGGACACAGAGCAAATGACAAGTGACAATGTAACTGGATGTGAGAGAATTTGAATCACTGGGTGAAAGAGACTGCAGATGGTACACACTGTTCAGTGTAGGAAAATGGGTCATTGCTCCCAGACCAATTACTATACAGTCTGAAACACCTGGGAGGTGGCAGAGCCTTCTCACTGCAGCAAAGGGTTGGGTGGACTTGTGGAGACTCTGGCACTGTGAGGACCCATGTGCAAGGTAGGGGAGGGCAAGTCCACATCAGGACGGCGAACCAAGCTCGAGGGTGAGTGCTGTACTTAAGGACCTCCTTGTCTTTGGCCCCCACTGGGTACACCGAGGGCAGCCCCACTGCACAGCAGAGAAGACCTTGGCAAGGCTGGCCAGCGGGCACAGTGCTGCTGCCACCAGGGTTCCTGAATTCTAGAACCTGCAGAGGATCTGGACCTAGTATGCTGAGGCGGCCCTGGCGGGGGCTATGATTGCTCTGGACAGGGAACCGAGGTCTTTGTCCCAGGCTCAATGGTACTTTCTGGGAAAGGTTCCCCGGTCTTAGCCTCTTCATCTGTGAAATAGACATTACCATACTTACCCTGGAGCCCTGATGGCGCAATGGTTAAGAGCTCGGCTGCTAACCAAAAGGTCAGCAGTTCGAATCCACTAGCCACTCCTTGGAAACCCTATGGGGCAGTTCTACTCTGTCCTGTGAGGTCACTGTAAGTTGGAATTGAATTGACACAATGGGTGGGTATATTTACCCTAACTTAGGTCACAGGGCTTTAAGAAGGACTGAAAGAAATGGGAAACGTAAAAATAAACCAAAAACTGACAGCCTGCAAGCAAAGTAAAGCTGACGCTGACAGGAGCAGATTAACCAGTAAGCAAGGTACTCAAAGGCTTACGTTAAGCCAGGTACGCACAGGCTTAGATGTGATGAGCAACAGGTGAAATTGTGCACTACAGATTAGTAAATCAGCACAAGTAAGCCCGAGCGTACCTCGCTTGTTGGGTAGTCTGCCCCGGTCATGCTGGGAAGATGGGTGGGGTTTGGTCTCATCTCGAACAAGCACATGATGCTCTGTGTTTGGGGGTGGGTGTGGTGGAATGCATGGGGATTAAAGCAATGTTCAGAATCATGACAGATTTTTTTTTTTTTTTTTCAGAGTTGAGAGTAAAGACATTCTTCATGCTGAGAGGAAAAAAAAAATCCAAAACTGTGAAGAACGATTTTTCACAGCTTGGGGAGCAGAAGTTTCAGAAGCCCAGCCCCTCTCAGGAGCACAATAAATACAGGCAAGAAGTTACTATTGAAGGTAGTTCAAGCAGAGCGTGAAGGAGCCCAATATACACCTACATCTCTTTCAAATGAAAGGGAAGAGGAAGATTTTTTTTAAATGTCAAGGAGCCAAAGATAGATGTTAAAAAGCCAAATTTTTTTTTTTTTTTTCTCAAATGACTGATTTCATGACGCAAGGCTATCACAGACAGGTCTGCCCCCCACCCAATAACTCCCTTCCCCTTCTAACCTATTGAGGAGGGCTCATAGTGCAGTGGTTAAAGCGCTCGGCTGCTAACACAAAGGTAAGCGGTTCGAACCCACCAGATGTCCTGCAGGAGAAAGATGTGGCAGTCTGCTTCCATAAAGATTTACAGCCTTGGAATCCCTATGGGGACAGTTCTCTGTCCTATAGGGTCACTATGAGTTGGAATCAACTCAAGGACAATGGGTTTTTCGTTTGTTTGTTTTTCTAGCCTATTAGCAGTGGTTTGCACTGGAGGCCATCACTGAGAAGCGCTTCGAGCTTTCCTCTGATTGCGCAGCAGTTTATGAGCCATTACAGTAGAATTCTCGCCCTCCATGCGGGAGATGAGGGTTCAATTCCTGGCCAATGCATCCCCCCCGCCCAGGCACAGCGACCACTCATCTGTCAGTGAAGGCTTGCGTGTTGCCATGATGTTGAGCAGCTTTCAGCAGAGCTTCCAGACTAAGATGGAGTAGGAAGAAAGGCCCGGCAATCTACTTCCAAAAATCAGCCAAGGAAAACACTAGGGATCACAATGATCAGATCTGTAACTGTTCATGGGGAGGGAACAGCAAAGGGTGGCGTTTCGTTCCTTTCTGCCTGGGGTTGCCATGAGTCAAGGGTGACTCAATGACAGCTAATAGCTTTTATTCCAAACCTGCCTATTCCTCTCCCTGACTGGAGAGACACTAACAGGAGGAGGGTTGGGGGTGTCATAACGATGTGTAAACAACTTCAAACATCCACTGGGCTGAAAGCAACACCAACAGCAGAATTTATGTAATCCGTGAAAGCACAGAACTGGGTAGTAAAACTGGAAAAATCATCTTTCTTTATAAAAAAATTCTAACCAACTGCCACCCAGATCACAACATCTGAGGAGCAACTGCTCTTCACTTGGATGCACCTGCCCCCCCTTGAAAATGAAGTGCCTCTAGGACTCCGAGAGTGATGCAAATGCAGGCAATATTTACACACCTGGGTGATACATCACGTGTCAGAAGGTATCTCCAGGCATGAGTTTAAGGCCTCTAAAAGCAATGACTCTTTTATGGGGTTTTAGATTATGGTGATTTTCCGTAAATCCTGCTGAGTCACACAATAGGCCAGGAGCAATTAACATTAATTAAACAGTCCCCATAAAGAGATTGCTGTGCTGACACATTGATAACCTCCAAATGCACTTAGCCTGCTAACATTCTGGAGGTGTTCCTTCAGCTGCTTGGTGGCCTCCAGGCAGACTCCTACCGCCCCAGGCGGCTATGCGTGCCATACCTCTCAGCCTGAATGTGGTCCTGCAATGCGTGCATAGGAATCACCTAGGGGACTTGTTAAAATGAAATTCTGATTCCGTACGTCTTGGGTGGGGCCTGAGAGTCTGCATTTCTAACCAGCTCCCTGGCGATGCTAGGCTGCTCATCCACAGACCATCCCTTGAAAAATAATGCTACAGAGAAGCCCTGTGTACCGTCCCAAGGAGGGATGGCTTGGGATAGAGACGGTGAGAGCAATCCAAAATACCTTTGGTATTCCTAATGTGCTGGCCTTCCTACCTTGATTTTCTACACCCCAACAGCACTGCGAATGGTAAGAAATATACAAGTAGTACATTGTGCTGGCAGGGACAACAGTAGTTCAGTGATGTACTTCTTGCCTCCCATGCGGGAAACCCCAGTTGAATTCCTGGCCAATGCACCTCATGCGTAGCCATGACTCATCCGTCAGGTGTTGCTTGAGTCAGGTGAGGCTTGAGTGTTGCTCTGATGATGAATTGGTTTCGGCAGAACTTCCAAATGAACCAATCTGGTGGGCCAGTTTCAGGGGAGCTGATGCATTAAGACAACAGACTAACACAGACTAGGAAGAAAGGCCTGGCAGTCTACTTCTGATAATCAGCCAATGAAAACCCTACAGATCACAAAGTTCCAAGCTCCAACTGATCATGGGGGTGGCACAGGACCACACAGGGTTTTCTTCTGCTGTGCATGGGGTTGCCATGAGTCGGGGGCCTACTCAATGGCAGCTATCAACAGCAACGTTATGCAAGCACTAATGTTAACCTCAAAGTCATCTGATTCTGGAATCCCAAGCTTCCAGTGAAAGGAGCAGAAATAGACCAGCATCTGAGAAAGAGGAAACCCTGTTAATTAGTGGCTAGGAGCTACAGCTGTTAACCAAAAGGTCGACAGCTGGAATTCACCAGCTGCTCCTTGGAAACCCTGTGGGGCATTTCTACTCTGTCCTATGGGGTCGCTATGAGTTGCAATTGGCTTGACAGCAATTAGTTTGTTTTTTGTTTTTTTCTGAGAAAGAGGAGACCGGGAACTCCTCCCCTCTCCAATCTGTGCAGATTTCACCGGCTTGTAGAGCAATCACCTGGGGAAAGCAAAGCCCCACCATCATGAGGATACCGTGTGTGTGGAGAGAAGGGGCAGGAAGAACATGGGTAGTGGATAATGCAGGGAATGGGCAAAGGTCAAACGTTAAAAAATAGCTCGCAAAGCTTTGGCATGGACTGACTGACTGTGGAGCTGCGACAACCTTGAGGAGCTGACCCAAGTGGGGTGCCAGAAGGAGGGCACATGGATCGGGCCGTGGCAGGGCATTGTGAGAAAGTAGTACAGCGAGCAGAAGAGCTAGGCGGCAATCAGGGCCCATCTGGGAACAGATGTGAAGTTTGTAGCAGCCCTATAAAATGGTAGGCCAATCAGTCAAAAAATTATACTGTGATATTATAAGGATGTGGCCGCAGAAAGCATCCGCGACAATGTGCTGCCTGTGGACAGTTTCTATTTTAATTCAGTGATGATCTGATTGAAATTAGATGTGCACCAACAGCCCCCAGAAAGGGGCCTGTGTACTTCCCTTAAAGCAACCTTGTAGCAATTTTCTGATCCAAAATAAATCAAGCATGAAACTATTTGGGAAGAAAAGGGGTGGATGAGATCTCAGAAAAGGACACCTCAAGAGAAATGGGGAAAGGGCCCAGGCTGCTTCATTTACACAGACATTTTTTAGGATTCCTCAGAGACTGGAGTCATCTGACCAAGAAATCTGCCCTTGAGCCTGTGGCCTTTCCTTTTTCTGCTCTTTGACACCCTTACTCTGTAGCCTTTTCAGTGCAACTCAAGCCAAGCCGGCTATTTATAGAGCAAGAACAACTTTACCACAGGGTGTGGGGTTTAATTTAAAGAGAAGGCAAAGGGCGAGGGGCAAATGGTGGAGCAGGCAGTAAGCCTCCCATCACAGTGACCTTGCGGGGCTCGCCCAAGCCCAGGAACTCAGCCTCAGTTCTGCAGACCCAGAAATGTGATCTGATGAGTGAACCCTGACTTGATCCAGCTCTAGGGAAGAAAGGATAAACTGATAAGCCAGGTGCAGCCTTATAATTTCTCAGTGGACAATGGGTGGCTTGTGAAATGAAACCACTTATCAGTTCAGATGATCCTTTCTGGCAGGGGCGACTTAACGAACTAACCAGTGAGCAAGGTACACACAGTCTTACGTCAAGCAAGGTGAATACTCTGCTTATTGGGTAATCCATCCCTGCTTTCTGGAAAGTTATTCAACTCCAGAGATTCGGTGATATACCACATGATCACTTAGATTGGAAGATTCTGAAACCTTAAAAAAAGAACAATTCTCAAAGCACTTCCTCCTCAAACTATACTGAAAGAATGGCCTATTCTTGTTTTCCTCACCTCACCTCCCACGGATGTACACGTGCTACTCCCCTTCCATAATGCACCTTTTCTTTAGTTGTTTATGCTGCAGTGTGGTTCAATTCCCCGTTTACTAAGCATCTGCTCCTATCTGCTATGCAGGCAAATGTGGAGGTAACCGTGGGTAAGGCCAATCCCTGACCTCAGTGATCCCACAATCTACTAGAGAAGATTGCATATGAGTAACTTACTTGGCTATTTTTTCCCCTGGCTGCAGGAGAAAGTTTAAGATATATTGACGTCCAGGCTCTCTGGGATGGGCCCAACATCAGTAGAGTTTAATCCTTCCCCCGGTGATTCTAATATGCCACCAGGGTTAAGAGCCTCTGAACTATAAATCACAGACAAGGGACTAATTACTTCTGCCTGGGGAGAAGACTCCATGAAAGTCATACCATCTGAGCTGGGCCACAAAGAATGAGCAGTATTTTGCCAAGCAGGTGGGGGCAGAGGAAAGAGTATTATCAAGGAAAGAAAGGGAGGGTGAAAAAAAGGAAGAAGTAATTGGAGATAAAGGTAAAATGGAACGGTTGGGCCCCGATTCTGACCTGCCACAAATGCCAAGGCTAAATAATACAGGAATGACAGGAGTCTGGATTTTAGAAAGGTAAATCTGAAAGCTGTGTAGAAGAAAAGAGGAAAGATTGAAAGTGAGGGAAACTAATTAGAACATCTTGGTAAAAAAAAAAAAAAAAAAACCAGGCAAGAGATGGTGTGATCTTGGACTACAGAAAAAAAAATTTTAAGAGCCAGATTCAACCAAATTTTGATGAATAGGCTTGGAAAATGAGGAGGAGTCAAATATAACTTAAAATTTCCTAACCTGGGTGACTGTTAGGATTGGGAACACAGATGTGAAGCCGATTTTACAGAGGACATGAGGAGTTCAGTTTTGGCCATTTAAATTTGAGGTGCCATAAGGCATTCGCTTGGAGATGTCCAGTGAGCTGATAGATTTCTAGCCCTCAAGGCCAGGGGCCGATTGTGGAACAAACTATCAATTGCTCATATGCAAGTTCAAGGTGAAGTTGAAGAAAATTAGAACAAGTCCATGAGAGCCAAAGTACGACCTTGAGTGTATCCCACCTGAATTTAGAGACCATCTCAACATTAGATTTGATGCATTGAATACTGATGACCGAAGACCAGAGGAGTTGTGGAATGGCATCAAGGAAAGCATATATGAAGAAAGCAAGAGGTCATTAAAAAGATAGCACACAAAGAAAAGATCAAAATGGATGTCAAAAGAGACTCTGAAATTTGCACTTGAACGTAGAGTAGCTAAAGCAAAAGGAAGAAATGATGAAGTCAAAGAGCTGAACAGAAGATTTCAGAGGGTGGCTTGAGAAGACAAAGTGTTATGATGAAATGTTCAAAGACATGGAGTTAGAAAACCAACAGGGAAGAACACACTTGGTATTTCTCAAGCTGACAGAACTGAAGAAAAAATTCAAGGCTCGAGTTGTAATATTGAAGGATTCCATGGGGAAAGTATTAAACGACACAGGAAGCATCAAAAGAAGATGGAAGGAATACACAGAGTCACTGTACCAAAAAGAATTGTTCGATGTTCAGCCATTTCAGGAGGTAGTATATGCTCGAGAACTGATGGCACTGAAGGAAGAGGTCCAAGCTGCACCAAAGGCACTGGTGAAAAACAAGGCTCCAGAACTGACGGAGCATCAATTGAGATGTTTCAACAAACAGATATAGCACTGGAAGCGTTCACTTGTCTGTGCCAAGAAATTCATAAGACAGCTACCTGGCCAACTGACTGGAAGAGATCCATATTTGTACCCATTCCAAAGAGAGCTGATCCAACAGAATGCAGAAATTATCAAACAATATCATTAATATCACACACAAGTAAAATTTGCTGAAGGTCATTCAAAAGCAGTGGCAACAGTACATCGACAGGGAACTGCCAGAAAGTCAAGCTGCATTCAGATGAGGACGTGGAACGAGGGATATGATTGCTAATGTCAGATGGATCCTGGCTGAAAACAGAGAATACCGGACAAATGTTTACCTGTGTTTTATGGACTATGCAAAGGCATTCGATTGTGTGAATCATAACAAATTTTGGGTAACATTTCAAAGAATGGGAATTCCAGAACACTTAATTGTGTTCATGAGGAACCTGTGCTTAGACCAAGAGGCAGTCATTTGAACAGAACAAGGGATTACTTACATATTTTGGACATGTTAACAGGAGGAACCCATCCCTAGAGAAAGACATCATGCTTGGTAAAGTAGAGGGGTCAACAAGAAAGAAGAAGATCCTCAACGAGATGAGTTGACATAGTGGCTGCAACACTGGGCTCAAGCATGACAATGATCGTGAGGATGGCACAGGACCGGGCAGTGTTTCGTTCTGTTGTACATAGGGTCACTATGAGTTGGAACTGACTCGACAGCGCCTAGCAATAACAATGGCCCTAAATGAAGAGGTTGTGCTCATTATTAAAGACATAGGAATAATCAGAATGTGATAATAGAATTCATGTTTGAGGGTAAGATGATCTAGGAAGAATATCTTTATATTCTGAAAATAGAAGCCTAGGATGATATAAGTGTTTAAGGACCAAGTGAGGTGAAAGAAGTTATCAAAGGAAGCTGAGAATGAGCAATCAGTGACATCAAAGGATACCAGGTGAGAAATGTGTCATGGAAGCCGTTTCAGCCTGGGTCCAGTCAGGAGATAGAAACCACGTAGTGGATTAAGCAGGAGAAGTTTAATAGATGTTTAATTCTATTAAGGAATTATATTTAATGGAATTATTAAATAGGCAAGTAACTATAGAGTAGTCCTTGAGTAGTACAAATGGCTAATATATTCAACTCCTTACCGAAAAATCAGCCACTGAAAACGTTACGTAGCACAATTCTGGTCTGACACACACAGGGTCACTACAAGTCGGAGTTGACTTGATGGCAACTAGTAGTTATATAGAACTCTGAAGTGTACCCAAGGACTGAGTGAGAGTATCCAAGGAAGGACAAACTGGGAAGGGGGGTTAAAAACTTGTTGAAAAATACATACGTAGGAATGTATTATCTTCCCGTGGAGTCAAAAGGGGAGGGACTCAATATTTGTCAAATAATAATCTAACCTAAAATAAAAGCGATGATCAATGTTTTCAAATGCTTCAAAGATGTCAAGTAATCAGAGGCCAGAGAAGACAATCTTGACTCTTCAGGGGTAAATGATAATAATCCACAACATTATACTTTGTTTAAAACAGCCATGAACGTATTGTGGAACAGAAAGAAAAAATTAGCATGAATTTTAAAGACTAAAGGGAGAATTCAAATAAATATTATGTTTGTAGGGCACATTTAGAACTACGAAGAGCATCACCCCACCAGCAAAAAAAAAAGTTGCTGTCAAATCGACTCATTCATCGTGACCCTATGTGTTCCGTGTGTTTCAGAGTAGAACTGTTTTCTGTAGGGTTTTCAATGGCTGTGATCTTCTGGAAGTTGATCACTAGGCTTTTCTTTCGAGGCATCTCTGGATGGATTCAAACCGTCAACCTTTCCGTTAGGAGCTGAACGCTTACCTATCTCCACCACAAAGTGCTCAGGAATATGCATTCTTCACCTCCACCACCAGGGGCACTGTGGTGGGAAAGTCTGAGCAGCTCTGTTTTGTGCACTCTTAAGGGAAGCAAACCATTTACATGGAAAAATACTCAAAGTTCAGCTGAACAAGCTACCCTACAAGTCTAATTCCAACCTAAGAATTTAGAGTGATCATGGTAGCCCAGCAACTTTTTTATTTTTTTAGAAAAAGGAAACTATGGAAGGAAATTTAGCAGTTGACAAGACCCAAGAATCTTAATGCTTCCCAGGATTTCTTAATAGGAGGGAATTATTCACTTAGGAAAAATACCTTTTCTTAAAAAAAAAAAAAGGCCTAACCAATTTCAAAGCAAAAGAAACATACTGCCCCTGGCTGACTGATGATCGAAATACGTGGTATCTGGTTAGCTTGTCAACGCATTCTAGTGACTCTTTGATCAGTAGCGATCATGTTCACATTGTCTAAAAATATCCTCATTCTCTAAGGCTTGGATATCCACTTAGTTTGAAAATTGTCCCCTACTTTTTCAAGACTTTATTTGCCCTCTACAAAACAAGTGTGCTTCTTTGTCACTTCTTTCAAAGAAAAAAGTCAGAACATTCACACAGCTCCAATTGTTGCTGTCGTTGTCATCAATAGTTGCTGTTGAATCAATTTTGTGACCTCATGCGTGTAGAGTACAACTCCTCTCTGCAGTTTTCAAGGCAGTAACCTGACAGTAATTATCAGGGTCTCAGTTTCGTCACTGGGTTGGCCTAGATGATTTCCAAAGTTCTCGGTTACCTCCAACCACCTTGTTGTTGGGTGCCATCAAATCGATTCTGATTCATAGCAACCCCCTGTGACAGAGCAGAACTGCCCCATAGGGTTTTCTTGGCTGTAATCTTTACAGCAGCAGATTGCCTGGTCTTTTACCTGCAAGCCACTTAGTGTGTTCGAACCGCCAACCTGTCAGTTAGCAGCCAAGCACTTAACCATTTGTACTACCAGAGATCCTTCCAACAGTCTTAAAAACCTATTGTTTTGAGTCAATTCTGACTCATAGCAAATAGAGCTGCCCCATAGGGTTTTCAAGGAGCGGCTTCTGGGTTCAAACTGCCAACATTTTGGTTAGCTGCTGAGCTCTTAACCACTGAGCCACTGGGGCTCCTCCAACAGTCTTAGAGTCTCTAAAAGAATTGCTGGAATAAATTATCTGATTTACCTACTGTGACCGTTCATTACACGAATGGTCCCCAGTGAAACACCCCTCCTAGGATACGCATCTCCTGGTATTCACACCCTTGTGTACTCCCCTCCCATTGGAACTGGCCTAGGGCTGTGACTTGCTTTAACCAAGCTCATGCGGCAGAAGTGACGCTGTGCTTGCTTCAGGACTGTCTTAGTTATCTAGTGCTGCTGTAACAGAAATACCCCAAGTGGATGGCTTTAACAAACAGAAATTTATTCTCTGACAGTTTAGGAGGCTAGAAGTTCAAATTCAGGGTGCCAGTTCCAGGGAAAGGCTCTCTCTCTCTCTCTCTCTCTGCCAGCTCTGGGGGAAGATCTTTGTTATCAATCTTTCCCTGGTCTAGGAGTGTCTCAGCTCAGGGACCCTGGGTCCAAAGGATGCACTCCCCTTCTGGTTCTTCATTCTTGGTGGTAGGAGGTCCCTCTCCTGTCTACTCAAGTCTCTTTTATATCTCAAAAGAGATTGACTCAACATACAACCTAATCCTGTCTCATTAACATAACTGCCTCTAATCCTGCCTCATTAACATCATAGAGGTAGAATTTACAACACAAAGGAAAATCACATCAGATCACAAAATTGTGGCCAACCACACAATACTGGAAATCATGGCCTAGCCAAGTTGACACACATTTTGGGGGGACACAATTCAATCCTTAACAAGGACTAAGTCTTAAGAGGGCCTGACAACTTATACTTTCACATTCTTGGGAGCCCTGAGTTGCTATATAAAATATCCAGGTTCCTTTCTGGAGAGGCCTTTTGGAGAAATTGAGACCCTGAGACCAAAAGAAGAGAAAAAGGGAAGCCCAGCCATGCCAGCCTCCCAGCTGAGCCCAGCCCACAGCTATCCAGCTAGCTAAATACGGCCACCTAAGTGATGATTAGCAAGGCCAGCAAAAGAACCACCCAGCTGAGCTCAGCCCTAATTGCAGAATTGCGGGCAAATAGAATGTTGGGGTTTTTTTTAGATCACTAAGCTTTGGGATGATGTGATGGTTAAGGTTGTGCATCAACTTGGCTGGGCCATGTTTCTATATGGTTTGGCAGTTATGTAACGATGCAGTTTGGCAGTTATGTAATTGTGTAGTTATCCTCCATTTTGTGATATAACGTAATCATCTCCATGCCATGATCTGATGTGATCAGCCAATCAGTTGTAAGGGGAGTTTCCTCAGGGGTGTGGCCTGCATCCAGTATGTATATGGACATTCTGGCAAAACTTGCTTGTTTGCTTTGGATGCCGCAGCCAACTTGTCATCATCTGATCTCCAGTTCTTAGAGATTTGACCCAGCTGCCTGCCGTGTTGCTTGCCGATCTTAGATTCATTAGCCTTCACAGCTTGTGAGCCAACAGCCTTCCATCTGACCTGCTGATCTTGGGTTCGTCAGCGCCTGCAGCTACATGAGTCAGGAGAAGCCTTCAGCCTGATGCCTCGCTCATGAACCTGGGACTTGTCAGCCTCTACAACCATGTGAGTCATTTCCTTGAGATAAATCTTTCTCTGTCTCTATTAAGCGGCAGAACTAGGGTTCGAACTAGTTTGCGTGAATCCAAAGCCAGAACTCTTTTCCTAAACTGTCCCAACAGCCTTGGCTATGCTCACTATGGTTTGCCAGTCTTATCAATAATCTGGCAGATTTTCTCTGCTGAGTTTTCGAATGAATGAGTTTTATCCTTTTTAATAATGCTTTTCTGATTCTAAAGTAATACCTCTTCACTGACAATTTGAAATATAAAGAAGAAATTTAAAATCACTCATACAAGCACTCAGATAATATCTGTTAGTATTTTGGCATATGTTCTTCCAGTCTTTTTTCTATATGTATATTAAATGTATTTTACAAAACTGAGGTTAAACTACCTCTTATAACCTACTTTTTAAACCCAAAAATATCTAATGAGCATTTTGCCATGTCATTAAATGGTCTCCTAAAATATGAATTTTAATGGCTAATTTTTAGTTTCCTAGTTTAGAAATACTATAGCAATTTATTAATTCTTCATTGTTGTCATGTGGCTTATTTCTAATATTTTAGTATTAAAAGTGCTCTGATGAGCATCTTAATATGTTCTTACACACGATTCTTTACAAGCATCTCTGTCAAACACCTTAGGATAAAGTCCTAGTTCGAGAATTGCTGAGTCAAACGATACGCACATTCTTAAGACTTTGGATAGTTGTCAAATTTCTCTCCAAAAATGTTGCACCGATTTCCTGTTATTCCAGAGGCCATGTTTTTTTTTTAACATAAAACAACTGACTACTACGAACTGCTCTGTATGTGTGTGAGCATGTGGGGTCCTTTCCGTGCTAAGTAAAAGCAATGCTTAGTCTTTGATTAATATCTCTACTAATATTGGTAAGTAGACTTCCTATACTTGAAGTCTTTATTCCAAAAGAGCAACTCCTTTTCTCAGAATGGCTTGCCAATCTAATAGTTGGGTGGCTATTGTTTCTCAGCCACATAGAACTACGGCACCTGACAACCTATACTGTTTAAACAGCAGGTTTAGGTGCATCGACTTCGGTGAAGGAAGGGTGGCATTTTATCTGAAAAGAACTAGAGAGCTGCAGAGTCACAGACTGCAAATGGTGGGCTATATCATTCCCCCGCATGTTGAGGCAAAGCCATACTCTACTTACCTGGTGTAATCTAAAGTGTCTTCCAAACAGGCTGGTGCTCCCAAATGTCACCACCACTACCAACCACCTACACACACACACAACCCTTTTGTTGTGTGCTCTGAGTAATAACACTTTGGGCTTGGAGCCGAAAAGTCCCTGTTAAGATGTAAATAGATGAACTAGAAGGGCTAACACCTTAAACCATTAGCATCATTAACAATTTAGCTCAAATGAGTTTATGAAATAACTTGGGACCTAGGAAGGCCCCAAGGAAATGAGCCGGGATTATGTGATGTACTCAGAGGTCAAAGACAGGGTAGGGTGGCAAAGAAGTGTTCTGAATGGCTGTAGTGACAAAAGGGTGTTGTTGAGCACCCTGGGGTGGTAGTCTTCAAGAGAAGTGTTTAGTGGGATTCAGGCCATTAATTGGACTTGCTGGATTGAAACTTCGACCCCAATCCCTGCTGATCTGTTAACCACACTGGGTTGGAGCAGAGCAAGCATCTAGCTTTTATTCCCTGCCACCCACAGAACCTCCAGCAAACAAAGTACTCCAGATAGTTGCACCTCTTAGCACTTGCCTCCAAGGGTACATATATGGTAAGTACAGAAGGCAGGCCCAAAAAGACCAGGTCACATCCATTAACAAGCCACTGGCTATATCAATGGAAACCCAGAGTAGATTTCCTTATGCATAAGTAAGGCACTAAATATAACAGCCTCTTAACTGGCACATTGTTATCAGTCTTATTATGGCTTTCTCTTCATGCCTGTCACTGGATTATGGTAATTTTTTTTGAGTCATGGGTTTTAATCAGAGCTGAAGTCTCTGAGTTACTGACAGCTCGGGAGAGCTATAACTGCTCTAAGATTGACTTCATACTGTCACAAAATTGTAACACAAGCCAAAAGCTAGAGGCTCTCACAAGCCTTCTCCCACCAATTAAAAACCAAGCACTTTCTAAACAGAAGGCTCCTTCTCCAGGCTTCACACAGAAAAGGGCGGGAGGCAGAGGGCACCTACTTCTCCCCTCCTCCTCCCCCAAAGTTCAAAGCAAGAAACAATGATCCTGGCAGAGGCGGTTCTAGAAGCAGATATTGCAATTTAGCTAATGGTATCTACAGGAAGCTAGAAATCACTCCTTTGACATGCTATGGTGCTTAAACAGCATCAAGGCACATGGAGTTCTCCTGACCTTGCAGTCCTGCCCCACAGACATTGTCTACGGTTATTCATTTGAATCACCACGAAAAAGCTGGGAAAATGGGTCATGTTAGTTGCCTTCTTGGGGGTTGCAGGACAGAAGAGTGACACCTCTGGGCTTGTCTTCCTGTCATCACGTGTAATGGAAATTCCCACCTGACCAATTGGGAGCCCAGCTGCAAGGCATGTAGGATTAGGTCATGTGGTAGGCAGAGATCACGAAGTTTTGTTGTTTTTTTTTTTTTGGGTCACCACAGAGAAGCCATAGGAGACAATAGTACCAACATTAAACAAACCACTTGCCATCAACTGATTCCAACTCTTGGCAACTTCATGTGTTTAAGAGTAGAACTGCACCCCATAGGGTTTCCAATGGATGTGATCCTTCAGAAGCAGATTGCCAGGCTTTTCTTCTGAGGCACCTCTGGATAGATTCAAATCACCAAACTTTTGGTTAGTAGCGAGGCACTAAACCGTTTGTGCCACCTAGGGACTTCAACCTTAAACAAACCCTAGACATTTCTCCATTTTGCCTTCAGGGTCCTTCTATTTCCTCCTTTCACAGCCCTGTACCCCTTTGTAGTACAATTATCCTCGGGACACTCATGACCAGTACAGGTCACTGTGGTATCTAACTTAAGCTTGCCCTTTACCAGGACCAAAAAAGCCCATTGCTGTCAAGTCAATTCCAACTCATAGCAACCCTGAAGGATTGAGTAGAACTGCCCCATAGGGCTTCTAAGGCTGTAAATCATTATGGAAGCAGGTTGTCACCTCCCTCCGATGGAGCAGCTGGTAGATTTGAACCTCCAACCTTTCGGTTAGCAGCCAAGGGCTTAACCATTGCACCACTGGGGCTCTTATCCTTTACATCCATCCAAACCCTCATTTGCCTGAGGTTTTGCTCTTAAATAACCATCGAAGAAGGAAGTGACTGGAATATATCAGTCAGGATAGGCTCAGTTATGCTGCAGTAATAAACAGTTCTAAAAATCTCAGTGGCCAAAACAAGAGATTCTCGTTCATGTTGCAGGTCCATCACACGTTGCCAAGGGACCTGTGCTCCTCAGAGTCACTTAGTGACCCAGGTCTCCACTTCAGAAGTTGCAGTCATCATTCCCAACAGAAAGTGGGCTCTAGAGTCTTGTTCTGGCAATTAAATGCACTGGCTCAGAAAACGATATGCATTACTTCCTCTCTCATATCATTGGCCAGAATTATTCACATGGTCCCACCCAACTAAAAGGGGCCAGGACGTACATCCTCCTTTGTGCGTCAGAAGGCACAGAGCCACAGACACTTGGTGAATTGCATAAATGACTACATATTGGTGAATTAAATGACACTAAGAAGAGAAATGAAGGATCACAGCCTAAAGTTACCCCTCGCAGTGGTATTTGCTAGTTTAATGAAGCTTATGTTCATTTCTCTAGCATAGGGCCTGGGAAGGGGTGACCAGAAAATGGAAGCCAGGGAACATATCCCCCCAGTTCCAAACCCTATGTTTGCTTTATTCCCTCACCTTTCTCAGTGGTTTGCCAAAGTGAACCCAAAATTATATAAGTATGAGCTGAAGAGGAAAAGGTTTGGGTGAGAATTTGTACCACAGAATATACTCAACAATTTAAATTTGGCAAGGGAGTAGGGGGAGAAAGAACTGGAAGCCAAGACAGGAATCTGAAAAGGACAATAGGGTGCAGTTAGACAAGGCTAATTCTTGCTGCTAACTGCTAGCTTTCCGGAAGCAGAAAACAAAGGAGAGAGAGTACAAAGGTTATTGTGCAGTCTAAACATGAAGTGGTCTAGCCTTGGAGCAAGGTTTGAAGGGAAGAGGCATATGAGATTATAGTGGAGGAATAAGCGACGCAGTGAGGAACAGAAACCCACGTTGTTCTTGGATCCAGAAGAACTGCTGAGCTTCAACAGGAGCTCCTTGCAACGGCAGGAAGATGCTGAGTTTCAGAAAACAGAGGGGCAGCAGAATCATGTTCTTGCACCCTAGAAAATGCGATATATGTGCTCAGGATAAAACCAGCAAAGGAAGAAGCAAACCCCAGATACGATCAATTGGTGTAGTGTTGAGAACCCACCATCTGAGAACCCACCATCAGAGCCAAAGCAGGAAGAAGGAATCTCCAGGTCTTTGTTTCTGGTAGTGTTGTTGTTGTTGTTATGTGCCATCTATTCACTTCTGACTCATAGCAAAACTGTGTACAGCAGAACGAAACACTGCCCAGTCCTGCGCCATCCTCACAATCATTGTTATTTGAGCCCATTGTTGCTGCCACTCTGTCAGTCCATCTCATTGAGGATGTACTTCTATTTCACTGACCTTCTACTTTACTAAGCATGATGTCCTCCTCCATGGACTGGTCCACCTTGATAACATGTCCAAAGTGATCCCCTGTCCAATTAGCTCTACCTTCAACAGATAATCAAACTTAGAATACACCTTACTACCTCTACCAGCCACCTTCCTCCAAGCTACCCAGAACACTTGCCTGGATTTTTGGAGTAGCTTCCTACCAAAAAAAAAAAAAAAAAAAATCCAGTTTCCATTGAGTTGATTCCAACTCCTGGCAACCCCATGTGTGTCAGAGTAGAACTGTGTTCTGTAGGATTTTCAATGGCTGATTTTTCAGAACCAGATCACCTGGACTTTCTTCTGAGGTACCTCCAGGTTGGCTCAAACTGCCAACCTATTGGTTGACCCTGAATCATTTGCACCACCCAGGGACTCCCTAACTGGTCTCCTATTTTAGCGCTTGACTTCTGATTGTCTATTTTCTGTGAAGCAGCCAGAATGACCCTTTCAAAATGTAATTATTTCTCTGCTCAAAACTCTCCAATGGCTTTTTGCCATCCTACTCAGAGAAAACCAAGGCCTTCCCTTGACCTAGAAAGCCCTACAGGAGCTGGTTCCCTGAATCTTCTCAGACCTCATCTCCCATCACTCCCTTTCTCGCCCGCCCTGGAATTGCTGCTCCTTCTGCCAAGCCTTCCACCTCAAGGCCTTTGCACTAGCTGTTCCCTCTGCCTGAGGCTCTTCCCCCCAGGTGTCTGCATCCTGGCTTGCTCCCAGCCCTCCTCCTGGTCTCTGCTCAAGTATCACTTTACCCATCCTGTTTAAAAGAACAACCCCCATCCCCAGCCTGGAAGGCCCTATCTTCCTTAAACTATCTTTCCGTACTTGGTTTTCTTTCTTTTCACAGCATTTATCACAACTGCTGGTGATCTGCCTCAGAAAGTTTGCAGCTTTGAAAACCCTATGGAGCACAGTTCCACTCTGCAACCAAGGGATCACCGTGCCTCAGAATCAACTCAATGGCAGCTAACAATAGCGGCAACTAACAATAGCAACAACATCTTTTATGTTCTACTTGTTTTTTGTCTGTCTCCCCTACTATGAATACACTCCACAAGGGCAGAGATTCTTGTCTGACTTGCTCATTGTTGTGACCCCAGCATCTACACAGGGCGCACTACGCAGTATGAGCTCAATAAATGTTTGTTGATTGAATAGAGTGAAATTTATCCCAACCTTAATACTATATGGATCTAACTTATTGGATGTCACAGAGATATTCAAGAGACATGGCATTTCTGTTTCTTCCTCCTACCTGGTATCAGCTGCCATGGATACGGCTTTCTTAAAGGGGTCAAGGATACGACAGATGCTTTACATTAGCTTTTATGTCCTCTATAAAATTAACAAGAAGCAAACCTCCAGTAACGGAGCTATAATTCTGCCTTGCAATTCTGATCCGACACAGACTGTAAGAGCTTGGCTCTTGAGGCTAAAAGCTGTTTCCAGAACCCTCAATGGAATTATACCTCTGTAATTCATTTACTGTTATTCATTTTATATATGTTTACAGATACAGCCAAGAAATCACACAGCCAGCAAAACTAAAGCAAAGAAGAAAAGATGCCTACTGGTTTTCATTTTTAAATTACAGTCATTATGTAAGATACAATATTTTGCCACGCTACAGCACTTCTAGGCTAAATAAGAGATACACTTAACGGCAAGGTAAACATAAGATAGCTTTTTTAAAAATGAATATTACCTTGCTCTGTCTTCAGGGATGTTATTTTCAATAGCGATATCAATTCACAAAGAAAAGTCAAGAGAATAATTATGGTTTTTTAGCCAATAGGCCTGATAGATGTAAACAAGATCAGTGAAAGTATTGGATAATATCCTTGAAAGGCCTCTAAAGTTATTGTCTCACCACAGCTATTTCAACTACACAACCAAAAACAATCCAATAAGCTTTCACCGTTTATGTCCAAGTTTCTAATGAAACAGACCTCATGAAAGATAAACAAGTATACAGATGGGCTTGGAGAGATCTGGCATCAAATCTACCCTTCTATATTTATTTCATTTTAAAACCATTTAGTGTATTCAAAAGTGGTTTGTTAGAAAGAAATGCTAAACATAAAAGAAGTTTTCTACACACCAGACACAACCTAAGTAATGATAAGGCATGCACCCTGTCCTCAGCTAGTGGCCTACACCCCCATTTGGGAAGGACCACTGAGGACCGGGAAGGCTCTCTATGTGGGGTGCTGTCCACAGGACATTTAGCCACCACTTACACCCCATTTTATATGTCGGCTGCTGAACATCCTCCAGATGGTGTGTGCAAGATTCTACAAATGCTTTTCTTGTTCAAATCAGGCATGACCTTTCAAATATATAAATCTGAACACAAGAAAACCGCCTACGAGACTTCTAGAAAAATTCAGCCAATTCAATTTAGCATGTATTTTTTGAGCACCTGCTATGTGTAAGGCATCATTTGAGGTACTGAAGATACAGCTGAGAATGAGACAGATTAAAACCCCCTATTTTCATGAAGCTAAAATCTAGTGTTTGTGGAGGGGGGAGGTGGGGGGGGCGGCAGACAGTAACCAAAATAAATAAACCGTATTTTTAAAAACTAAAACCATATTTTTTATTACTGCTGTGTACTATGGAGAAAAAAGAAATTAAGTGAGGAAGGAGGTGGGACGTGCCAGGGAAGGTAGGGGAGGGGGCAGGGGGAAGGCAAGAGCAATTCTAAATAAAATTAGTCAGGGTAAGCCTTCGGCGAGGTGGTAGTTTCCCATTTCACATGCCTCCCCAACCATTAATGCAGGCAAGAGGAGATGGCAGTTTGGACCAAGGTGGTAGCAGTGTGGGTAAAACGACATGCTCAGATCCTGGATATGTTCTGAAGGTATGTAAAGTAAGATGGGAACAACAGACCTGGGCTGCTCTCAGTCGTAAGGTATGCATGACCCACCCCCACCAAAACCACACTGGCATCAGTGAAAATCTTAGCAGATGGTTCAGACATTTGAATTCTTTAGGAAGATTAAGAGCCCATGGTAGAATTAATTCTCTGCCGCCCAATATTATGTATATGTGTGCATATGTGTGGGTCAGGCCGGCTCTCCTCTAGCCTCTCTTTCTCTCCTTGGCCCATCACTGTGCCAGGAGCCGTGAGCGGTGGAGTCACATAGCGTGATTTCTGTGCTCAACAATTCCATCTGGTTGGGAATGCTTGTGAAATGAGAAACTACCACCTCGTCTTATGAGGCTTTTCCCTCACTGTTTCTCTCCTCCCACTTTGCCTATGCCTGGCCTCCCTGGAGCCCTTGAAGCACCAAGAACCAGAGATGCTGATTCACGCTCATGCTGATGATGTAAACTCCTTTGAGACAAGGTCTGGTCTGGCGTCTGGTGCTTGTTTACTTACAGCTTCCCTCTCAGGAGTGGCCTGGCTCTGTCTTTGATGTTCTTCTATTTCTTCTCTTGGCCCCCAGTTAAGATAAAGCCCCAAACCAAGCTGGACGCAGCCCTGTAAACTCCAGGATCAACCTAAGGTTACTGTCAGCGTGACCTTCCACAGGACCTTTAAGATGCTCAAGAAGCTGGAGCCTGCTCCTCCTACCAGGGAAATGGGAGAAACAAAGCATTCCTTTCTGAGCAGCTGTGCTCAATCTTCCAGGTGGCTTGAACTTTTAGTAAATGAACTCCCCCAGTGCCAGGCACCTGTTTGGTTTCCTGATGCCTTTGAAGACCTAGCTAAGGTTCTGTACTGGGAATCAGTAACGGCCTAGGAAACCAGAGTTTTACTCTCTACTTAGTTTGTAAATCGTGCCTTTTAAGCATATGCTGTGGCAGATGGTAGGTGATACCAGGGTGTGTTTAGTTAGATGGGATCCTTGCTAAAGCTCACCCATCCATCTGCATTCTCTAGAGGCCAGGACTTTGTGGTACCTATGCTAAGAAATCCATCAAAACCAAGAAGACTTTAAACGGTAAGTAATAATGGTTCTGGGCTGGGTGTGTGCTAATGAAAATGCAGACCTTCTCCACACGAAGTGGAAAAAAACAACCTAAACCCAGCATCCGCCATCCTTCCAGGGAAGCTGTCACTGTGATCTGTGATATGCTATCAAGATGAAAGTGGAACCAAGTGTACTTTATTCAGGATATCTGTGAGGTAAAAAATATAATGCTTCTTTTCTATCTTTGTGACATTGTTCGCAAAGAAGTGATTTGGCTGTTAAAACCACTTGCACTGTATCTCGAGGCTGAGGCTGACAACTCAGATAAAGGCCTCTCTCTCTGTCTCTCTCTCTGGTTGGTTATCTGAACTGCAGTTGGCTGTCACGGTCGTTCTCTCTACTGAGGTAATTGGGGAAGGAGGAGGCATTTGTGTGGCTTGCTACAGAACCCTGCCTCTACTCCATGCTTCTGCTAAAGGTCTTTTTGCTCTCCACCTAATTTCCTGGAGTTCAGGGAAGTTTTTTCTTTGTTTGTTTTGTTTTGTTATGACCTCAAAACCAAGTGCGGTGGTAAAAGACAACAAAAAAAGTTTTAATTTTTAATAGGTTTTGTATTTACTTTGTAGAAAAATTTGGTATTAGTCCAAAAAAGAAAATAGGATCTCATCATTTGAGGTAAACAGTGTCAGCATTTCAATGCATTTCTTCTGATTTTTTATCTGTGTGTGTGTGTGTTGACGGTGGTTTTTGTTATTAAAGAAGTGGGGCCTGAAAGAATAATTTTGTGAACTCCTCAATAACGATTTGTGACAAACATTTTTCCAACAACCTTTAATTCTCAGCAGATGTGGGCACACTACTTTTTGCCATCATCATTAATCTGCAAAGAACACCATTCCAAACAAGTGTCCCTCTGAACTGTCATAAATCACATTAGACTCTCCATCAAAAGAAACAGTGAGATGCCTCGCCCTACAGAGATGCAATGTGGCAAACTCGGGATCTTATGTAAAATACTCAAACGTCCTTGCCCTTCTGACTCTCTATCCTTGTTTCCTCAACCTTGTCAAGCTCCTGCAGAGCCTAAAGTCGCCCTGATATTTGGGGCCATTCTGGCCTGTAAAAGGCCCCACAAGATGTCCCGTTCACTATATCTTCCCCATCAAGAGTGCCTCTGATTTTCTGCAGAGTAATTCTTACAGCTGAATTCAAAGGAACTATTTCCCTGTAGGAAACCCTGGTGGCATAGTGGTTAAGAGCTATGGCTGCTAACCAGCAGTTGGAATCCACCAGGCACTCCTTGGAAACCCTCTGGGGCAGTTCTACTCTGTCCTGTAGGGTCGCCATGAGTCAGAATCAACTCGACAGCAATGGGTTTCGTTTATTTCCCTATAGGTGGAGTGGTGGTTCAGTGGTAAAATTCTTCCCTTCAATGTGTGAGGCCTGGGTTTGAGGCTCGGATTCAATTCCCAGCCAATGTATCTCAAGCACAGATGCCACCAGTCTGTCAGTGAAAGCTTTTGTGTTGCTATGATGTTGAACAAATTTCAGCAGCACTTCTGGACTAAGATAGACTAGGAAGAAATGCCTGGCAATCTACTCCTGAAAAATTAGCTGTAACTCTGTGGCACACAGTTCTATTCGGACACACATGAGGGCACCATGAGTCAGAGCTGACTCGATGGCAACTGTAAAAAAAAAAAAAAAAAAAAGTTTCCCTATAAGAATTCAACTTTCTCATAAATATTTCCACCCAGAGACGCTAAGTTACAAATTGAAAGTCCACTAAAAGGTTGTGGATCTAATGGTAGGAAAGGTAGTCAGGCTAAATCTGAGAAAAGGAACACTATGAATTATTGCGCTGACAACCCCATTATTTGCTATTCATTGGTTTGTTACACTGTGGTTTAACTAACTAATGGACACTACATTAAGGAGCCTTCAGGGAGACGGTAGTGGTTTGAGGAGCAGTGTGGCCTCCTTGCAAGAAACGTCACTATTAGAAAAAGAGACTGGCGTGCAGGGCGCTCTTTTGTCTTTTGTCCTCTGGACTGACCTGGCCTCAAATTCAGGCCAATGAGAGCACTTGGTCAAGGTTTCCATCTGGGAGGTGGAGGGGTTAGGACTAGTCACGTCCCGTCCTAACAGCTGCAGGTGCTGGAGACCAACGTACATGCTGACGTTTTAGGCACGGAGTTGCTTGTTTAGTGTCTTTTTCCACAGTCAATGTAGATATCCATTTTCAACTGCGTACAATTTATTTATTTTAACATTCTGAGAGGGGAGATAGAGGAAATGGAGACACAATCATAGTTCTTTTTCTCTGTCTTCTTTACCTTTTTCTTTCTTCCTTAATAGCTAGAAATCACAGCGTTATTATATAGAGCAGACCCAAACGCTGATCCCCATCAACAGGTGAACAAAACCTGTTGTATTGAATTGCTTCCTTCCTCTTTCCTGGGCTGTGGAGGGGGAGGAGCCGGAGGGGTACTCAAACGTCATTGGGACGTTTGGAAAAAATCTGGCTGAGACGTGGCCAGTTTTACCTCAGTCATTGCTAATAGAAGCAGCTACATATATGTTAACTAAAATATGTCACAGTTTTCTTCTTTAAGGGCAATCACCAGTCTAAGGTGATTTTTTTTCCCTCTCTTTCCCTGATTGTCTTCCCCTCTTTCTTTCATCACTTTAATCTATTTATAAGTAACTGCTGTCATCCACTAGGCTGATTCAGGCTTCTAAGCGATAAGGGTTAATATATTACATTAGGACAAAAAACCTGAAGTAAACTCGTTGATTGTAAGCTTAAAAATCCGCAAGCACTAATGGTCATCTCTAGGCCATTTGATTCTATTTTGTTATGCTAGTTTTCATGCTACCCTTAACTGAAAATCCAAGTTAAAAAAAAAAAAAAAAATGTCAGTATGGGTCAGGGAAAAAAAAGCTAGAATACGTAGCTTTCAAATATAAAAATATTGGCTTCCAGGCTCAGCACAAAATGAGGTAAAATAAAACAAAATTTCATTTTTACAGAACAGGTCAGGGTCAAGGGCACTGCCATTAAAAATAGTATTCTATAAACATGGAAATCAAGGGCTTCTTCTCAGGAAAGGTTGCAACAGCTGGGAAAAAACTTGCAGGTGTTAACATTTTCACTGTGTAACAAATTCTGACTGCAAGGAAATAAATCAACAAATGCCTAAGCCAGGGAGGAAGAAAGGAAAATCTGTAAGAGAAAGACTCCCACCTGGAGAGAACCCCCCCCCCCCGCCAGACGTTTTTGGAAACCGAGAGGTGGGGGCGATTGGAGAAGGAAATCTTCAGAGTAATCACACCCCTCTGATGCAAAGAAGTGAGGAGATTAGGAAAACTGTATGAAATGAACAAGCTTATGAAGCAGAAATCCCAACGAATGCATGTCATCGAGGGTGTTTAAAGAACTGTCTGAGACTCATGCAGGTGCTTCTCCTGTCACTTGGGGCATAAGGCAGATTTTAAGCTATGGGTTGGAACCATCATTTTCATCTCAGAAAACATGCATCTCTGAAAATCTGGGTTCTGTAAATTGAGATTTTTGTTATATTAAGCTTTATGGCTAAGCTTCCAGTCATTTGAGAGCAGTGGTTTGTCTTAACCATTCAAGAAGTCTGGAACAAGTTTGTAAGAGAAAAACGAGTCAAAAGTTGGCAAATAAATTAAATAAGTCAATCTGAGAAATAGTCAAGCAACACTGATTTTTTGGGAAAAGCAAATTGAATGTCAATTAAGAAATTTGAGATTAAACACTGTCATCTTTCAATTATCAGTGCTGATGGGGAAGAGGCTGAGAGAGAAACAGCATCGCGGAGAACTCGAAAGCCTCATTTCCATTTCCATCTTTTTTCTCATTTATATTTCAATATTTTTATTGAACTAATTTGAGCTTTAAAAACCTCTCCATTCCCTTTCCAGTCGTTAAAGAAGCATTTATCCAGGGCCCACCAAAGCGCCAGGCCCTCAACAGGGCATCCAGAGAAAGAGATTGGAGTCTAGAGGCTGACTTCTTGTTGTTGTTGTCATCGTTGTTCTGTGCTGTTGAGGCAATTCTGACTCCAAGCAACTCTATGTGACAGAGTAGAACTGCCCCAAAGGGTTCCTAGGCTGTAATCTTTATGATTTATGCTTGCTGGAAGTGAAGAGGACTTGAAGCACTTATTGATGAAGATCAAAGACCACAGCCTTCAGTATGGATTACACCTCAATATAAAGAAAACACAAATCCTTGCAACTGGACCAATAAGCCCCATCATGATAAATGGAAAAAAGATTGAAGTTGTCAAGGATTTCATTTTACTTGGGTCCATAATCAATACCCATGGAAGCAGCAGTCAAGAAATCAAAAGATGCATTGCATTGGACAAATCTGCTGCAAAGGACCTCTTTAAAGTGTTGAAAAGCAAAGATGTCACCTTGAAGACTAAGGTGAACGTGACCCAAGCCATGGTATTTTCAATCACATCTTATGCATGTGAAAGCAGGACAATGAATAAGGAAGGTTGAAGAAGAATTGATGCCTTTGAATTATGGTGTTGGCGAAGAATGTTGAATATACCATGTAATGCCAGCAAGAACAAACAAATCTGTTTTGGAAGAAGTACAGCCAGCATGCTCCTTAAAAGCAAGGATGGTGAGACTGCATCTTACATACTTTGGACACGTTATCAGGCGAGATCAGTCCCTGGAGAAGGACATCAGGCTTGGTAAAGTACAGGATCAGTGGAAAAGAGGAAGACCCTCAATGAGATGGACTGACACAGTGGCTGCAACGATGGGCTCAAGCATAACGATGATCATAAGGATGGCGCAGGACCGGGCAGTGTTTTGTTCTGTGGTACATAGGGTTGCTATGAGTCAGAACTGACTTGACGGCACCTAACAACAATAACAGTCATTATGGGAGCAGATTGCCAGGTCTTTTCTCCTGTGGAGCTGCTGATGGGTTCAAACCACCAACCATTTGGTTAGCAGCTGAGTGCTTAACCATTGTGCCGACAGAGTTCCTTCAATAATAATAAAGTTGATTTTGTTTCCTTTTATCATCTCACGCAATGCACACCATAAATGAGAATTAATAATAAGAAAAAAATGCCCTTGATAGGTAAGGACATTCTTCTCTCAATTCTTCTCTAAAATAGAGCTTTTCGTTAGCTCTCATTCTCAACCCTGATCTACATATGAAGAAGAAAATCCCAGCTAGAGGGAGAAGTGGAGAAAAAACAGAAAAGAGGCAAAAAGCAAAAGGAAACTGTATAGAAAATTAAGACAAAAACAGAAGAGCAAAGAGTCTGATTCATTTGTGGATAATATTGAAATTAAACGCAAGGTAAGCTGTGAAAATGGATTTAGAAGTGTGCACGTTATGACTAAGAAGCCAGCAGTAGAGGATAACGTGGTCAGGATGTACAGATGACGCAGAAGTGATGTCCACTCCAGCAAGTAGCCAGGAGAAATCAGAAAGCCTCAGAGTTTGAACCACGTTCATCACAGAAGTGACCAGACAAGAAAGCAGTAAACAAGGAGCAGGTCAGGGGAAACGATGAACTCCTTACAAATACTTTTATTTATTTACTCATTGTTATGGATTGAATTGTGTCCCCCCAAAAGCATGTGTTGTAAATCTATGCCTGTGTTTACAATCACATTTGGGAATGGGTTGCCTTTGTTACGTTAATGAGGCAGGATTAGTATAGGGTGTATCTTGAGTCCATGTATTTTGGGATATAAAAGAGATTAAACAAGCAAGAGAGAAGCAAGCAAAGATGGGGGAAGAGATACGGCAAGCCACATGAAGATCGGCCAGGAGCAGAAGTTCAAAGAGACAAGGAGCTTCCACCATCACCTACAGAAAGAGAAAGCCTACCCCTGGAGCTGGCACCATAGATTAGGGTTTCTAGCCTCCTAATCTGTGAAAGGAAACCCTGGTGGCATAGTGGGTAAGAGCTATGGCTGCTAACCAAAAGGTTGGCAGTTCGAATTCACCAGGCACTCCTTGGAAGCCCTATGGGACAGTTCTACTCTGTCCTACAGGGTCGTTATGAGTCAGAATCAACTCGACGGCAACAGGGAAAAACAAGAAAAATAATTTCTGTTTGCTAAAGCCTCCCATTTGTGGTATTTCTGTTACAGCAGCATAGATAACTAAGACACTCAAATTTTCACACATTTGAGGTACACCTACTATGTGCCAGGCACTCATGGGATCTATCCAATACATAATAAATGTTTATTGAACCACTGTACAGAAGAAGAAATAATGAACAAGCCAATGATTCAGAAAGTCCACACGTTCTTCTCTAGACCTACAGGCCTCTGCTAGGCACTTCCTTTTCCTGGACTTTCACTTACCCACTAATAACGAGTCTCAATCCTAGCTGCCTTCAGACTCTCACAGGCCATACTAACCACATTAACCCAAGTGAGTCTGGTCTATGACTTGTGAGGAATCTGAATAAAGGCAGGCTGTAGAGTTCCAGGCATTCCTGGATGGTGTAAAGATTTAACACACTGGGCTGCTAAATGAAAGGTTGAAGGTTCGAGCCCACCCAGAGATATCTCAGAAGAAAGGCCTGGTGATCTACTTCCAGAAAACCAGCCATCGAAAACACGAGCACAGAACAGGAGAAAAATGCAGAACAAAATTCAAATTCACACACACAAAAAAAGACCAAGCTTGTTGGTCTGACAGAGACTGAAGAAACCCCAAGAGTATGGCCCCTGGATACCCTTTTAACTCAGTACTAAAGTCACTTCTGAGATTTACCCTTCAATCAAAGATCAGACAGTTCTACAGGCCAACAACGATACATGTGCGGGTCATGCATCATAGTCCAGTTATGTATAGGAGGCTGATGGGCACACCAGCCTAAAAGCAAAGATGAGTAGGCAGGGAGGGCCAGGAACGTTGGACAAATGGAAACAGGGAACCCAGGGTGGAGAAGGGGAGAGTGTCGACACATGATAGGGTTGGCAGCCAATGTCACAAAACAATTTGTGTATTAACTGTTAACGAGAAACTAATTTGCTCTGTAAACTTTCACCTAAAGCACAATAAAAGAAAGAAAGAAAACCCTTAAGGAGCACAATTCTACTCTGACACACTCGGGGTCACCACGAGTCGGAATCAACTCAATGGCAATTGGTTACTGATAAAATTCCGAGAATATTCATGATCTTTATCTTAACTGTATCCCTTATGGGAAAAACGAGACTATAAGCATTAGGTTGCCAAACACCACAGAGAAAGTAGAGATCTTCCTTAGATGGTTCTCATCTCTCATAAAGAGAAAAGCACCGCCCATACTGTGAACCTCACTGAGGCACCAGCGCTCGCTCATGCACCCGTGACACTGGTGGGATGTCATCACGTGTCTGATAGAAACACAGCTGTCCCCAGGGGTCAGATAGTACAGCATAGACTCAGGTTAACATCAACCATGAAAGAATGAGGAGGTTCATAGGCTGCAGAAAATCACCCCAACACAGCCCAATGTCAATACCAGGTGTAGAAGTAGCACAGACCCAACTTGACTACGGAAAGCCAAAAGGCAGAATTCAGCACCTGATCAATGGCGTCTCAGAAACCAGGGTTTATGTGCTAATAAGCTCTTACATACTGACAACTACTGTATATTTTTCAAAGCTCCCCAGGTGATTCCAATGCACAGCCAAGATTGAGAACCACTGCCACACAACATCACAAGAGATTCTAGTACCAGTTGCCTCCAGGCTCCGTCATGAAAATGACAGGTTTTTAAAACATTAAAAAAGCTTCTAGAACTAGAGAAACGATCCCTGAAAGGAAGCGACAGAGATGTTCTTCAATAGACGAGTGGATAAACAAACCATAGTACATCCATGTAATGTGTTATTCCGTGATAAAATGACATGGAGGAGCCTTAAATGCATATTGCTAAGTGAAAGAAGTCACTCTGAAGGGGCTACAAACTGTAGGATCCTAACTAAATGACATTCTGGAAAAGGGAAAACTGTAAAAACAGTAAAAGGATCAATAGTTGCCGGAAGTTCAGGGGAGGTAAGAAGGATGAATAGGTGGAGCATAGGACATTTTTAGGGCAGTGAAATTATTCTTTAATGAGACTAATGGTGGACATATGACATTATGCATTTGTCCCCAAAACCCATGGGACTGTACAACACAAAGAGTGAACCTCATGTCAATTACGAGCTTTACCAACAGCCAGCTGCCATACAATCGACTCTGACTCATGGCCGCCCTGTGTGTGTCACAGTAGAACTGTACTCCATAGGTTTTTCAACGGCTGATTTTTCAGAAACAGGTCACCAGTCCTTTTTTCTCAAGTGCCTGTGAGTGGATTCAAACCTCCAACATTTTGGTCAGCAGCCAAGCGCATTAATTGTTTGTACCATCCAGGAATTCCAGCAATAGACTTCAGTTCATAATACTGTATCAGTATCGATTCATCAATTGTAACAAACGTACATGAATGCAAGATGTTAGTAGGGGAAATTGCAGGGGAGAGAGGAGGCATATGACAACTCTTCGTAAATCAAAAACTGCTAGAAAAAATGAAGCCTATTAAAAAAAAATTCATTGCCCCCCCCAAAAAAAGTTTTAGAATTAAAAAAAAAGAAATTCACTGAGTAAGGATCTCTGAAAGTGTCACAAGCTTTGTCCAAGGCTAAGTGTCCTAGAAACATGCTTGTCAAAAGGGGGAAATTGTTCAGCAAAATGAAGTGGTTGATTGGTCAAGGCCATGGTGGAATGTGGTCCATGCCTTAATAAAGGGAACAGTACGATCTCTTGCAGGACCCTTGCCCTAATCACCTTCCTCCGCTTGCTTTCCAAGCTGTTTGGTGAGCTGGAAAGCCCTCTGAACTCCTCAGCAAGTTCCTCTATCTCATCACCCCGTTGGTTTCCTCTCTGGCACTTGTCACTAAGTCACTTCATACAAGTATGAGAAGTGCTATGTTGAAAACAACTTAATCAGCTTTTCCGGTTTGCTTTTGTAAGAATGGGCCCAAGCTGTCCATCTGCCTGGGGGGAGATTAGAATTTGTCCTAGAAGTAACAAAGGATGAGGGTGGGACTCACTTCTGACATGCAAAGTAGGATTATGAAGCAAAACAACAGCTTTACAAACCAGGCGTTGGAGTTGAGAGAATTTTCCCTATTTCTCCAATATCTACTTTATGAAGAGCCGGTAATGGGGCTCTTCTGTGGTGGTGAGAAGCCATTCCTTTCCCCCTCAGCAAAGCCTGTGAGGCGAGGAGGAAGTAATTTGGGGGAAACCAAACTAAACAATAGGACAGGGTAGAACTGCCCCATAGGGTTTCCAAAGCCATAACCTTTATGGAAGCAGACTGCCACATCTTTCTCCTGCAGAACAGCTGGTAGGTTTGTACTTCTAACCCCCTTTTGGTTAGCAGCTGAGCGCTTACCACTGTGCCACCAGAGCTCCTCCAAAGTTAAGGAAGTGAAGACAAAACCAAAGAAGGGTGGGGGAGGAGGGAGGATGGGGAGGGAAGAAGAGAAGATGAGGGAGTTAGAGAGCTTTGGAACAGAGAGGAGTAGTCCAGTTGCTGTGGATAAACAAGGAGAGTGAGAACATGGAGGTCAAGGGTGGGCTCTTGGCCACCCTTTCCTTAGGTCTCTGTACGAGATCCCCAACCTATGGCTTGGCTCCTTTAAGTTGACAGTGAAGTGTCATCCGGAAGTAAGAGGCTCTGAGCGCAAGCTTTTCTGAGCCACTTTCAGTTCCCACCTAATATGAATCCCGAGTTAACAGCAAAGAAACTTGACATTTTGGCTCGCTTGTGCCTTTCTCTGGAGGCACATACCATTTCTGTCAGGTTTATTGAAATATTGAAAGTAGTTTTGCCAAGTGAAGCTGTAGCGCGTGCGCCTGAAGCCTCTGCGGAGACTTTCCCCCCGCTCTGCGGAGGTTCCCCAGCCCGCAGCCCGCCAAGGCACAGATTTTAAGTGTGGTTTGGCTGGACCACACTGCCGCCATAACCACGATTTGAATTTAGTGCCAGAATCCTGTGCATGCATGAACCAAGATTTTGGCACATGGGCAGGACCTGAAGAGCTATGTCCTCAGTCTGTCCTTGGACGTGAACATCACTGACATAATTCAACATCCAGACCTTCAAATGTGGACATGGGAGGGCTAAGGGCGGAGAGTTCTGGGCACCAAACCCAACCCCCAGACGCCATTAGAAATAAAAAGCTACCCAGTCCCCTCGGACAGCGAGCATGTGGCCTTATGGTCGCTAGACCCTGCGTTGCTCCTTGTCTGCACAGACAATAAATTTCTACTATTCCCCGTACAACTGGTGGTGTGGCGTCAGTCTTATTTCCATCGGCTAATAGGACAGGACAAGAACCCTGGTTCTGTTACGTGCCCACTTCATTGGACATTCCTCAGAATAATAATTCTAGACACCTGAGCAGGAATTGGAGGACCTCTTCAATCAAGTACCAACATTTCTCTGCCCCTCATCCTAGCAATTATGACTATGCATCTCAACATAAAGACACCCCAACATAAAGAAAAGAAAAATTCTCACTATTCGACCAATAAGCAACATCATGATAAATGGAGAATATATTGAAGTTGTCAAGGATTTCATTTTACTTGGAGCCACAATCAACACCCAGAGGCACGGGAGTTGAGAAATCAGACAACGTATTTGCGTGGGTAAATGTGCTCCAAAGACTTCTTTTTTTTTTTTTTTAAATAATTTTTATTGTGCTTTAAGTGCAAGTTTACAAATCAAGTCAGTCTTTCACATATAAACTTATATACACCTTACTACATACTCCCACTTACTCTCCCCCTAATGAGACAGCCCGCTCCCTCCATCCACTTTCTCCTTTCGTGACCATTTTGCCAGTTTCTAACCCCCTCTACCCTCTCATCTCCCCTCCAGACAGGAGATGCCAGCATAGTCTCATGTGTCCACCTGATGTAAGTAGCTCACTCCTCATCAGCATCTCTCTCCAACCCATTGTCCAGTCCAATCCATGTCTGATGAGTTGGCTTCGGGAATGGTTCCTGTCCTGGGCCAAGAGAAGGTTTGGGGACCATGACCGCCGGGATTCTTCTAGTCTTAGTCAGACCATTAAGTCTGGTCTTTTTATGAGAATTTGGGGTCTGCATTCCACTGTTCCCGTGCTCCCTCAGAGGTTCTCTGTTGTGCTCCCTGTCAGGGCAGTCATTGGTTGTGGCCAGGCACCATCTAGTTCTTCTGGTCCCAAGATGATGTAGTCTCTAGTTCATGTAGCCCTTTCTGTCTCTTGGGCTCGTAATTACCTTGTGACCTTGTTGTTCTTTCTCCTTTGATCCAGGTGGGTTGAGACTCATTGATGCATCTTAGGTGGCCGTTTACTAGCGTTTAAGACCCCAGACACCACACTTCAAAGTGGGGTGCAGAATGTTTTCTTAATAGAATTTATTTTGCCAATGGATTTAGATGTCCCTGAAGCCATAGTCCCCAAACCCCCGCCCCTGCTCCGCTGACCTTTGAAGCATTCAGTTTATTCAGGAAACTTCTTTGCTTTTGGTCCAGTCATCAAAGACTTCTTTAAAGTGTTAAAAAGCAAAGATGTCACCATGAGGACTAAGGTGCACCTGAGCCATGATATTTTCAGTCACTTCACATGCATGTTTCTTAGTCATCTAGTGCTGCTATAACAGAAATACCACAAGTGGATGGCTTTAACGAAGAGAAATTTATTTTCTCACAGTCTAGTAGGCCAGAGGTCCAAATTCAAGGTGTCAGCTCCAGGGGGAAGGCTTTCTCTCTGTTGGCTCTAGAGGAAGGTCCTTGTCATTGATCTTCTCCTGGACTAGGAGCTTGTCTGTGCAGGAACTCCAGGTCCAAAAGACACGCTGTGCTCCAGCACTGCTTCCTTGGTGGTATGAGGTACCCCCTTCCCTGCTTGCTTCCCTTTCCTTTTTTCTCTTGTATGATAAAAGGTGGTGCAGTCCACAGCCCAGGGAAACTCTCTTTATACTGGATCATGGCTGTGATCTTAGTAAGGGTGTTACAATCCCACCCTAATCCTCTTTAACATAAAATTTACAATCACAAAATTGAGGACAACCACACAATACTGGGAATCATGGCCTAACTGAATTGACACATATTTTGGGGGACACAATTCAATCCACGACAGCATGCACTAGATGGACAATGAATTAGGAAGACCAAAGAAAATTTGATGCATTTGAATTATGGTGTTAGCAAAGAATATTGAATATACCATGGACTGCCAGAAGAACAAACAAATCTGTCTTGGAAGAAGTACAGCCAGAATGCTCCTGAGAAATCATGATGGCAAGACTTTGGATGGACCAGTCCCTGGAGAAGGACATCATGCTTGGTAGAGGATCAGTGAAAAAGAGGAAAACCCTCCATGAGATGAATTGACATAGTGGCTGCAACAATGGGCTCAAACATAGCAACAATTTTGAGGATGGCACAGCACAAAGCAGTGTTTCATTCTGTTGTACATGGGGTGGCTATGAGTCAGAACTGACTCGATGGCACCTAACAACAATATTGATTACTTATTCATTAATCAGTTATTATTTACTGAGCAGTATGATGTACCAGGTGGTACAAATGGTTAACACTCTCAGCTGCTAACTGAAAGGTTGGAGGTTTGAGTCTACCCAGAGGCACCTCAGAAGAAAGGGCTGGCAATCTGCTTCCAAAAAATCAGCCATTGAAAGCCCTGTGTAGCACAATTCTACTCTGACATACATGGGGTCGCCATGAGTTGGATTTGCATCAACAGCAGCTGGTTTGGGTTTTGGATTTATGAGGTACTAGGCACTTGGAGCCCTGGTGGCACAGTGGTTAAGAGCTACCACTGTTAACCAAAAAATGTTGGCAGTTCAAATCCACCAGCCGCTTCCTGGAAACCTTATGGGGCAGTTCTACTCTGTCCTATAGGGTCGCTATGAGTAGGACAGCAGTGGATTTGGGTTTTTTGGTTGGGGGGGATTAGGCACTGGGATATGAAGAGCGGACACAGTAACTGTCCTCAGAAAGCTCACAGTGGAGTAGGAAAAAGTGACAGTGCCAACCCAGAGTATTCACACAGTAGAGGGAGCCATCGCAGAGGCCCTGTACGCAACCGGAGTGCTTTCTGTCTCCTTTTCGGGGTGGTGCAGAAGTGGTCAGAGCCAGTGGCTACATGGAACGTGCTAACTAATCCAGGACAAGATGGGAGGCCCAGAGCACGTGCTCATCCATCCTCAGACACTGTGTTCAACTGCTCCCGAAGGAAATCAAGCATATGGTGGACCAAGATGGAACTCACCATTAAAGGGTAGGGAGATAAGTCTTCAAACTGAATAGATAAATGAATGGGGGATCAGTGACAGAGTCTGAAAACAAGAATTAGAACAATGCTTCAATGTGTGTGTGTTGCCTCCAGGGCCTTAAATTAAGAAGCCCAAGAAAATGAGGCATCAGGGAGCAATGCAAACACGTAACTGTAACTGCAATGCAGCCGGCCACTGGTGCTCTGTGGTCAAAGGGGATGAAATGCTGCTCAGTCTGTTTCTCAGTGAGACATTCTCGTCTTTGTTCTTAGTATTACTCCAGCCAAGCCAACACTTTATCTACCAAATGGATATTTCAGGAAAGGCTCTTGGTTGCGATGGGTTCCTGTCGTTTGCTACCAGATTCTGAGAAGACATGCATATCCCAACCAAAAACGAAACCAAACCCAGTGCCATCGAGTTGATTCTGACGCATAGCGACCCTATAGGACTGAGTAGAACTGCCCCATAGAGTTTCCAATAAGTGCCTGGCTGATTCGAACCGCCAGCCCTTTGGTTAGCAGCCGTAGCACTTAACCACCACACCACCAGGGCTTCCATGCATACCCCAAAGAATGTGTATTTGGAGTTTCAAGGAGTTTGCTAGGTAAAATCTGCTCCGCCATCTTTTAAAACAAATGAGTTCGGCTGCACAAATACATCCATGCCAAACCATTTCTAAAACAAGTACACTTCCAGCTCCATAGATCATGTGAGTTTTTATTCCGACATTAAATGTTATTATAAATCACAGAAAGAGGAGGAGTGAGAAAGCTTGTGCAGCTGCTTCACACGGCAGGGTTTTTTTGTTTTGTTTTGTTTTTTCTTTTTCTAATTCCAGTGTAATTGAAATTATTTGCCAAGGTAGCATGCAGGAAAATGTTTCAAAATACAGGCAGGAGGTGACACACACACTTTTCTTAATAAGGCTTATCTTTGGTAAGTCTTCTAGAAAGAAAATACATTAACTCTCAATTTTTCAGGAACTGATTATCCAGGCCTGCAATCTTTCATTGGCTGACTAAAGAAAATCAAGGAGAGAACCTGGTGGGTCAGGAGCTTTCCAGGTTGGCCTCAGTCCTTGCTGCTGGTATTTGCATTTTAAGCTTTACCTCTGTTTTTTTTTTTTTTTTTTTTTTTTGGAGCAGAAGGAGCTATTTTATGTGCTGAGACCTAAAACCCCAGGACCCAGTAAGCCGCATTCTCCTCTTCTTACTGGTAAGGCCAGTGTCCTTGTTGTTGGCTGCTGTCAAGTTGATCCTGATTCATAGCAGCCCCATGTGACAGAATAAAACTGCCCCATAGGGTTTTCTTGGCTGCAATCTTTACAGAAGCAGATCACCAGGTATCGTGGATTGAATTACCCAGGGAAAAAAAAAAAAGGAGGAAACCCTGGTGGCGTAGTGGTTAAGTGCTACGGCTGCTAACCAAAGGGTCAGCAGTTCGAAGCTGCCAGGCACTCCTTGGAATTAGGTCCCCCCCAAAAAGGTGTGTATCAACTTGTCTGGGCCATGATTCCCGGTGTTGTGTGATTTTCCCATATGCTGTAAATCCTGCCTTTATGATGTTAATGAGGGAGGATGGGTGGCAGTTGTGTTAGTGAGGCAGGATTCAATCTACAAGATTGGATTGTGTTTTGAGGCAATCTCTTAAGATATAAAAGAGAGAAGCGAGCAGAGAGACTGGGGAACCCCATACCACCCAGAAGGCAGTGCTGGGAGCAGAGCGCATCCTTTGGACCCGGGGTTCCTGAACAGAGAGGCTCCAGTGCGGGGAAAGATCGATGAGAAGGCCAACAGAGAGGGAAAGCCTTCCCCTGGAGCTGATGCCCTGAATTTGGACTTTTAGCCCACTTTTCTGTGAGAAAATAAACTTCGCTTTGTTAAAGCCATCCACTTGTGGTATTTCTGTTATAGCAGCACTAGATGACTAAGACGCCAGTTCTTTCTCCTACGGAGCCTCTGGGTGTGTTTGAACAGCCAACCTTTTGGTTAGCAGCCTAGGGCTTAGCTGTTACATCAACCAGGCTCCTACGACCAGCGTTGCAAACCCAGAAATAAGTGATAGGGCAAAGAAAGATGCAAAACAGGAAAATTTATATGCAATTAAGGACCCGAAGTCCAAATGGCTGGTTTTGATTAACATGGACCCTTTTCCTAACGCTAATTCATTTGCTCATTTACTGGATTTTAAAATTGCACCCTATGCCCTCCAGCATCAGCAAACAAAGACATAATTTAAAATACCAAGACAAAAGTGTGCTATTTGTTACTGTTTAGAAGAGCCATTATTATGATGACTTATTTTTTTCTTCAGGAAACCAGCTCTTTTTAAGTTATTTACCATGCTGTCAATTCTTACCATCATTAATAATGATAATGATAATCATTGAGAACTAGCAATGTGCTGAGGGATAAATAGAGCCCAGAGCTAGGCAGCGTCCCAACCTAGTGACACAGTGACGATTTTGTTGCACCATAAAGCCGGAACCACAGTCCTCAGGGGAGCCCTCCCCTGCCACCCTACCCCATCTTTTTAATTCAAAGCTCCGTTCTTGCCATTCCTTGTGCACCACAAAGGGTGCGAATTCACTGTCAGCCTCATATGCATGACCTGGCATGCAGGCACCCCAACCCTTGCAGTTCTTCAGGCTGGCGCTAGTTGCCAGATGCCCCCCAACTGAGAGGGACTGGATGTTAGTACCACTGGATGTGCTAGGAATGGAATATGTTATCCAGTCACAAGACAACACGCCCGTCTGGCACCGTTCTGCAAACTGGAAGCACATGGGGGAAACGCAGACACCCTGTCTGACAACGAATAGCTAAGCTGTGAAACCCATAGTCTGACTGGGTACCTTCTAGAAATTAGCCTGTCAGAAATGATTGCACTCTATGAGATGGAACATCCTGTGTTTGTGTATCTGTCTGCTATTTATTTGCATGCATGTGTATCTTTCAGCCTCATAAACGCGTAGGGAAAGTAAATAACTGAAGTTCTTGGACCGTTCTTGCTTGGAGTAATGTGTCCTGATACCATTCTGAATATAAATCTAGGTGAAACATTAGGAGCAAGACTGGAGCAAGACTAGGAGTGGTATAATGGCTCATTTCTGAGGAGTAATCTCTTTGGAATAATTTACTCTTGCTAGAATGAAATATGTGGTTTATCATTTTATAGAATTTGAGTTAATGCAAACTTAAAGATTCATTCCCCCCCCCCCCAAAAAAAAATTGCAATGGTTTTCATTCTAAGATCCTGAGGTTTAATTTTCAACATAAGGAGTATGGCTGTGGATGAAAAGTAATGGCCCTTCTTTTCCTTCTGCTCCCTCCTTAGCTCAGCTGTGGTGCAAAGGGTTAATGCACTCGGCTGCTAATGGAAAGGTTGGAGGTTCTCGTCTACCCAGAGATGCCTCGGAAGAAAGGCCTGGTGATCTTCAAAACCCAATGGAGCAGAGTTCTACTCTGACACACATGGGTTGTCATGAGTCAGAATCGACTCGATGGCACCTGGTTTTTCCCTTCTTCACTCTGCTGTCTGTAGGACAGGGATCAGAAAGAACACAGTCAATGCAGTGGGGCGAAGCACTGGAGGGGAGCACCCCGGCTGCTGGCATTTTTTTGCATGGCTCATTTCCTATTTGGCTCATTTCCTGGCCGCCTGCAATCTACTAGCTAACCATAGAGGATCAGAACCCTACCCCCTACATACACGCATATAAACAAAAAACCAAACCAGTTATTGTGGAGTTGATTTTGACTCATGGTAACCCCACGTGTTTCAGAGTAGAGTAGGACTGCACACCATACGGTTTTCAACGCCTGACCTTTCGAAAGTAGATCCCCAGGACTTCCTTTTGAGGACCCTCTGAGTGGACTCGAACCTCCAACCTTTCAGTTAGTAGCTGAGCGCTTAACCATTTGCCCCATCCGGAGATTCCTACACAAACACACACATATAATAGGAACCCCTAAAACATAAGCTTTTCTGAAAGCCACAGGTAGAGATCATTTAACAAGAAGGAGGGAAAGTACTCATCCTCTTAGCCCTGATTGTTACCCAGTCATTCAGTTCCCAAAACCCTGCTCTCCATAAGCTACAGATAGAGTCACACAAACACCACAAACACCACACATACATACATCCTCTATATGTGGATACAGAACGCATGCATACAGATCAACTCTGCCCCCAGAAAAACACACATCATTCTGAGATCCAAATACAGCCCTGGGTTTTATATAATTATCTCAGCAGGGGTTATCTATGTGTATCAAAGGGTGAAATTTGGTCTAGCTTAATTACGTTTGTTTTCCTTTCACCATTTAGACAGTAGAGTGGTATTTCCAAAATACGTTGATTACATTCTTAAGATAGAATTTTTCTTACATAGACTATAACTGGAATGTGCAACGGCGATCAAAAGTAAGGATTTAGCTGCCAATATCTATCAATTTTTTCTTCACTGGGAGTCATAGACCTATATCAGATTATTTCTGGCAGAGATGTTTTCCTTCCATTTTTAGAAAGGGGGAAAAAGGTGTAAGGAGAATTGAGCTTTTTATTTAAATGATCTGAGATTTGTGCCTTTAAACTTCCAATTACAGGGCACAGATTTGCTGGTGAACCTTCTGTAAACCTATCAGTTAAAAGCCTGTGTAGTTTTATGGCATGTCACCTCCCGCCTCTGATTAGTAAATTGCAGGCCAAGCTAAAACACTTAAGCAATGCTGCTGCTTGTCTCGTTTTAAGAGGACTAGATCATTACAGTTTAGTAATTTAGATAAATCCTTGCCGTCTGTACTTCATCCCTCTGTAGAGATCTTTTGCACAGATAAGGCACTTGGGGCCACATTTACAGAGAACACTTTTTTAAATAAGGAAATGCAAAGAATTTTCCTGATGGAATTTATGAGGGGGTTATAGCATTCGTCATCTGCAATTACCTTGCTCCTGGGTTCATTTATCGGTTGTCTCCTTCTTTAAAATCTAAGTTCCATGAGATCACAGACCTCGTCTGTCCTGAGCACCACTATATGTCCACATCAGTGCTTGGCACACGGTAGGGGTGCAACAAATATTTGTTCATTCATTCATCCATTCCTCTCACATTAAACCTATGGCCGTCGAGTCAATTACAACTCACAGTGACCCTATAGGACAGAGTAGAACTGCCCCATAGGGTTTCCAAGGAGCAGCTGGTAGATTCAAACTGCTGACCTTCTGGTTAGCCATTGAACTCTTAACCACTACGCCACCAGGGCTCCCCTCACATATTACAGCTCAGAAAAATAAGTTCCCTGCCTTTGAGAGGTTCACAGTCTTTTGGAGGAGACACAGACACTAAACCACTAAAAAGCAAGTGCTGTGAACCTAGCGGAGGGGAGAAAACACAAGATAGACATCACCTTTAAAAATATAAGCTAGATATTACCTAACTAAAAAAAAACCAAACCCGTTGCCTCATGGTGACCCCATAGGACAGAGTACAACTGCTCCATAGGGTTTCCAAGGAACGCCTGATAGATTCGAACTGCCAACCTTTTCGTTAGCAGCTGTAGCTCTTAACCACTACACCACTAGCGTTTCCAGATATTACCTAGGGACCTTTATATATCTATTTCAGACAAATACAAACACAAACAAATTCCTGTATTACCCACACACCGGTTAGTTATCCATTCAACAAATATTCGTTGAGCCCCTGGGCCGCCATTTCTATTATTTGCGGGCATGCCAGACCATGAAGTTGGCAATCCCAGTGCAGACTCAGCTTAGAGTCAAATGCAAGCCTGGATAAAGTCAGGGCTAGTGAGAGGCATAGTGGTTAAGAGTTCGGCTGCTAACCAAAACGTCGGCAGTTCGAATCCACCCGGTGCTCCTTGGAAACCCTGTGGGACAGTTCTACTCTGTCCTATAGGGTCACTACAAGTCAGAATCAACTCGACGGCTACGGGTTTAGCAAGAGGCTAAGGTGCTCCCCACAGTCAATCCAGGCAACGGTTGGGGAGTCAGATGGTATTGGAATATTTGAAGTCAGGAGGAGAAAGTATAATGAGTTCTCAGTTTTTGAGTCAGATGGAAAGGCCATGATGTCTAAAGCTATTTGGGAATACCCGTAAAGTCTGAGATTAAGAAATAACTCATTCTTCCTTCCTTTACTGTTTCCCAGTTTAGGGCTTCCACTTTTCAGGGCTGGAATCAGGACTTGGCCCAGAGCCTTGACATCAGAATGTTTTCAGACGCTCTTACTCCAACCCCCTCTGATTTCAGGACCTATGGGACCTGCGATGCAAGACTGGAGGCCCCTTAGATAATGAACCACCTCATGCCAGGACAGGTTATCTCTACTTAATAAATACTCTTTAGGTACAAATTTATATTACCACACAAATTAAATTACATTCTACAACTCTATTTCGACACTGAATGATGACTCAATGCATGGTTGAAACAGTTGGTTCATTGTTAAGTAGCTGTCATGGACTGAATTGTGTTCCCCAAAAATGTGTGTCAACTTGGCTAGGCCATGATCCTCAGTATTGTGTGGTTGCCCACCATTTTGTTATCTGATGTGATTATCCTGTGTTTGTAAATTCTCATCTCTATGATGTTAATGAGGCAGGATTAGAGGCAGTCATTTTAATGAGGCAGGAGTCAATCTATGTGGATTAGGTTGTATCTTGAGCCAATCTTTTTTGAGATATAAAAGAGAGAAGCAAGCAGAGGAGAGAGGGACGTCATAAGACCAAGAAAGAAGACCCAGGAGATGAGTGCATCTTTTGGATCCAGGTGCCTGTGCTGAGAAGCTCCTAGACCCAAGGGAAGATTGATAACAAGTACCTTCCCCCAGAGCTGACAGAGAGAGAAAGCCTTCTTCTGGAGCTGGCACCCTGAATTTGGACTGTAGCCTCCTAGGCTGAGAGATAATAAATTTCTGTTTGTTAAAGCCATCTACTTATGGTATTTCTGTTACAGCAGCACTAAATAACTAAGGCAGTAGCTAATAACAAGAATGATAGCTAATTTTATTGAGAACATATAATGTGCTGGGGCTCCATTCTAGATGTTTTCCACTTACTAACCTATTTAATACTCGCAACCACCCTCTGAGGTGGCTACTTTTACTCTTCCACCTCACAGATGAGGAAACAGGTCAGGGAGGGTGAGTAACTTGCCTCAAATCACACAACTCATTAGTGGTAGGATGAGACTGAACTCAGACTTCTGCCCTGGGTCGCCAGCTTCATGACCTAGCTCCAGGGCGAGTCACCCTTTAACCACCGATAGTTGCCAGCTACGTACCAGAGGCTTGACAGTTATTTTTATTTCTGTAAATCTGGTTCTTACAGCAACCCTGTAAAGTAGGTGTTACTTTCATGGTTTTCAGACAAGGATATTTACTGATGGTCCGATATGTTCTGAAATCAGGGCAGACCCTGCCTTTCTGTTTCAAAGACCTCTGCTCCAACCACTGCCCAGGCTTTCTTGGTGACCTTCCTTTCCACTGACCTTGCTCTTCTGTTACCCAATTCTTGCTTTTCTACTCTTACTTTATTTAGTTATTGTTGGTAAAAAATTACAACAACAATTTCTAATTGTTTGTTAAAACGTCTCAGTTGGTATTCCATCAGTTCCTGGTGACTTGTTTTTCCCCACTCCCTTCACTGCAGCTTGGACTTCTTCCTTCAGTACCACTGGTTCTTGATCATTTGCTACCTCCTGAAATGGTTGAACTTAGACCAATTCTTTTTGGTACGGTGACTGTGTATTCCTTCCTTTTGTTGCTTCCTGCATTATTCAACATTTTCCCTGTAGAATCTTTCTGTATTGCAACTACAGGCTTGAATTTCCTTTTCAGTTCTTTCAGCTTGAGAAATGCCGAATGTGTTCTTCCCTTTTGTTTTTCTAACTCCAGGTCTTTGCATATTTGCTTATAATACTTTGTCTTCCCAGTTGCCCTTTGAAATCTTCTATTCAGCTCTTTTACTTCATCATTTCTTCCTTTCCCTTTATCTTCTCTATGTTCAAGAGCAAGTTTCAGGGTCTCTTCTGACATCCATTTTGGTTTTTTCTTTATTTCCTGTCTTTTTAATGACCTCTTACTTTCTTCATGTATGGTGTCCTTGATGTCATTCCACAACTCGTCTGGTCTTCGGTTATTAGTGCTCAATGTGTCAAATCTATTCTTGAGATGGTCTCTAAATTCAGGTGGGATATACTCAAGGTCATATTTTCATCTTGTGGACTTGTTTTAATTTTCTTCAGCTTCAACTTAAATTGGCATATGAGCAATTGGTGGTCTGTTCTGCAGTCGGCCCCTGGCCTTGTTCTGACTGATGATATTGAACTCCTCCAATGTCTCTTTCCATGGATGTCGTCGATTTGATTCCTGTGTATTCCATCTGGTGAGGTCCACATGTATAGTCACTGTTTATGTTGTTGAAAAAAGGTATTTGCACTGAAGAAGTTGTTCGTCTTACAAAATTCTATCCTGCGATCTCCAGCATTGTTTCTATCAGCAAGACTGTATTTTCAAACTACCCATCCTTCTTCTTTGTTTCCAACTTTTTCATTCCAATTACCAGTAATTATCAATGCATCTTATTTGCATGTTTGATCAATTTCAGACTGCAGAAGTTGGTAAAAGTCTTCAATTTCCTCATCTTTGGCATTAGTGGTTGGTGGTAAATTTTATAATAGTTGTTTTAACTGATCTTCCTTGTTGGCATATAGATATTATCCTATCAATGACAGCATTGTGCTTCAGGATAGATCTTGAAATGTTCTTTTTGATGATCCATATGGTGCCATTCCTCTTCAATTTTTCATTCCCAGCATAGTAGACCATGTGATTGTCCAATTCAAAATGGCTAATACTGTCCGTTTCAGCTCACTAATGCCAGGTACATCAATCTTTATGTGGTCCATCTCATTTTTGATGATTTCCAGTTTTCCTATATTCATACTTCATACATCCCTCGTTCCGATTATTAATGGATGTTTGCAGCTGTTTATTCTCCTTTTGAGTCATGCCACCTCAGCAAGTGAATGAATGTCCCAAATGCTTTACTCCATCCTCATTAAGGTCAGCTCTACCTTGAGGAGGCAGCTCTTCCCCAGTCATATTTTGAGTGCCTTCCAACCTGAGGGGCTCATGCCTTGGCACTATACCAGACAATGTTCCACTGCTATTCATAAGGTTTTCACTGGCCAATATTTTCAGAAGTAGATCACCAGGTTTTTCTTCCTAGTCTGTCCTTGTCTGGAATTTCCACTGAAACCTGTCCACCATGGGTGACCCTGCTGGTATTTGAAATACTGGTGGCACAGCTAGATATGGCGATGTGACTTCATTCTAATAAGATATACGCAGAAGTTGTTGGGTAGAACATGCCTTTTTGTTCTTCCCCTTTTCTTCTTCCTTCTGCCTAGAATGCAGACATTAATGAATGGAGCTCCAGCAGCCATTCTAGACCATAAGATAATCTTGATAGTGAAAGGCACATGCTAAGGACAGAGAAGCAGAAAGAAGGAGTCTATGTTTCTGATAACTTCAGAAACCACCAAACAAACCCTGGGATAACTACCACTAACCATTTTTCACTTTGAGAGAATAAGCCTTACATATTTAATAACTTGCATATTTAGGTCTTCGTTAAATGCCACCAAAAACACCCACTGCCATGCAGCTGAAACTAAATCTAGTTAATACAAAAGCCTTGAGAAACTATTTGGCTTATTAAACCACTGGCGTATTAAACTAGTTAGCTTAGTTAGCCAGTGCTACTGTAACAGAAATACCACAAGTGAGTGGCTTTCGAAACGGAAACCTGTGTTCTCACAGCTCAGGAAGATAGAAGTCAGAATTCAGGGTACCTGCTCTACGGAGAGATCCTTGTCCATTTTATCTTTTAGTAGCTGGCAATTCTTAGAGTTTCTCCCTGGTCATCAGAGAGCATCTGTCTTTCCCCTATTCTTGATTGTTCCTGTGTCCATGTTCTCTTTACATCACTTAGAAGTGATTAAATTTAGGATATATCCTATACTGACATGGCTCCATTAACATAACAAAGAATACCGTATTGCCAGATGGGATTACTTCCACAGGATTCCAACACATATGGGGGGGGCACAAATCAATCCATAACAACCATGTATGTATAACTCAAATAAAAGTTAAAATAAAAAATAGGGGGGGGGGAGTACTAGCAAATACACAGAGAGAAGAACTGCTAAATATCTACTTTACAAAATCTCATGAGGGCCCTGAATGTCTACTTCATTGTAAAAGGCATGTCTGAGATGAAAAATACACTAAAGGGGACTAATGGCAGATTAGACATTGCAGAAGAAGAGATTAGTGAACTTGAAGACATTGTCATAAAAACTATCCAAAATAAAACACAGAGAAAAACACGAATTAGAAAAAAATGAAAAGAGCCTCAGTAAGCTATGAGGGTAAATATATGAAAATATTTTTTTATTACTTAAATCTCTTCTTTAAAAAGTTGTTTTAAAAAAACCAATGTATTGTGTGCTATATAAATAGTAAAAGCAAAATTTAAGAAAATACATGATATAGTATTGCAAAGTTCGTATACCACACATGAAGTGGTATAGTATCGCTTAAATGTAGACTGTGATGACCCAAAGTTATAGACTATAAGCCTAAAGCAACCTCTAAAATAACAAATTGAAGAGTTATACATAATAAACCAACAAAGGAGATAAAATGGAACCATAAAAAATACCCAATCCAAAAGAAGGAAGAAAGAGGGAACAAAGAAAAAAAGGGACAAATAGCAAGCTGACAGACATAAACCTTACCATAAAACCTTACCATACAATCACATTAAATGTAAAAAGTCTAAACAACCCAATTAAAAAAAAGAGAATGTCGGATTGTATAGCAAAGCAAGACTCAACCACATGCTGCCTACAAAAAACACACTTTAAATATAAATGCACAAATAGGTTAAAATTAAAAGAATAGGAAAAGATATACCATGCTAAAGCTTGTTTAAAAAAAAATAGCTGGAGTGTTTATTTTAATATCTGACAAAATAGATTTCAGAGCAAAGAATACTACCAGGGATAAAAAAAAAACATTTTATAATGTTTAAAAGGTCTACTCATGAAGGGGACTCAACAATCCTAAATGTTCATGCATCTAATAACAGAGTTTCGAAATATCTGAAGCCTAAGGAAACCAAAGATTGCTAGCAACCACAGAAACTAGGAGAAAGGCGTGAAACAGATTCTCCCTCTGAGCTCCCAAGACGGAACAAACCCTGTCACCGCTTTGATTTCAGACCTTTGGCCCCCAGAAGTGTGAGAGAATAAATTTCTGTTGTTTTAAGCCACCAAGTTTGTGTTGATTTGTTTTGGCAACCCTAGGAAACTAATACACCCCCTTTTCTCCTATACTAATGTAGGGCAGGACACCATTTCTTTTGAATGTGTCTACTCGTTTTGTTTCCTCCGGCTTGTCATCTTGCAAATCACATGTTGTAGCCCTCCGGAGTTCTGGCCCAATGTCATAAAGTGTCTTTAATCCTGCCTGTAGGGCAATCATGGTGTTCTTCGCTAGATGTTTTCCCACCAGTCCTTGTTCTTTCCATTTCTTTAATTTTCTAATGTAGTCCTGTATCAGAAAACCGGCTTAGAACTTCCCCATAGTTACCGCTGTCATCACGGCTGGAGGGATAATTTGATCAAGCAGTTTCATGCTGGTTTTTGTCCAGATATTCTTTATCACAGCTCCAAGTTCTTCATTAACTTGTTCCAGATTCCCTTCAGTCTTGATTTTAATAGCTATTCAAAACAAACAACAACAAAAAAGTATAATGTCTATTCCTGCTAAAACTCTCAGAAAGCTAGGAATAGAAGCGAATTTTGCCAACCCGATAAAGGGGACCTTTGAAAAACCTTCAGTTGGCATCATGCTTTCCCACTAAGGTTAAGAACAAAGCAAAAATGTTCACTCTCACCACTTCTAATCAATCTTGTCCTGGAGGTTCTAGTCAGTGTAATAAAGAAGGAAAAAAAAAAAATCTAGATTGAAAAGGAAGAGGTAAAACTAATTTTATTTGCAGACAACATGGCTACCCATGTAGAAAATCTAATGGCATCTACAAATAAAAGCTAATAGAACTAATAAGTAAGCTTAACAAGAGTGCAGAATACAAAGTCAATGTACAAAAATCTATTGTATTTCTATACACTAGAACAAACACTCAGAAATCAAAATTTAAAATATAATGCCATTTACAATAGTGCAAAAATATAAAATACTTCGATGTATTATGTAATATGACAAACTGTACAATGCATGTACACGAAAGCTACAAAATATTGCTGAGATATACTAAAGAAGAACTAAATAAAAATAATTAAATAAACTAAAAAAGTCTTAGTATCGTTAAGATGTCAAATCAATCTATAGATTCAATGCAATCCCAATCAAAATCCCAGCAAACTTTTTTGTAGAAATTAACAAGGTTATTCAAAAATAATTTAAGGAAATGCAAAAGACCTAGAATGGCCAAATAACTTTGAAAAAGAAAAACAAAGTTGGAGAACTAACGCTCACCAATTTTAAGGTTTATTATAAAGTCATGATAATTAACATAGTGTGAAATTGGTGTAAATACTGTATAGACAAATAAATCAATGGAACAAAATAAAGAGTCCAGAAATAGACCCATACATGTATGGACAACTAATTTTTGACGATAGTGCAAAGGTGATTTAGTGTAGAAAGAATATTCTTTCCCACAAATGGTGCTGGAACAATTGAATCTCCATGTGCAAAAAATAAACTTTGATCAATACTTCACATCATATACAAAAATTAACTCAAAAGGAATCACAGACCTAAATTTAAATGTAAAACTATGAAACTTCTAGAGGAAAACACAAGCAAAATTCATATCAGAGTTTTAATTTCAGAGTTCCCCTATAGTACAAAAACCTGTTTGTACATAAAGTCTTATATATAGCAACCCTATAGAGAGAGTAGAACTGCCCCATAAAGATTCCCTGAGAAGAAATCTTTATGCGAGCAGATCACCAGGTCTTTTCTCCTGTGAAGCTGCTGGCGGGTTAGAACTGCTGACCTGTCAGTTAGCAGCCCGGTGCTTAACCATTGCTCTAGGAGACAGAAGAGACTCCATGGCACACAACAACAACAAAGAAGAGCGACATCTAGTTCTCATCTTATCACCCTGAAGCAGGAGATTGGAATGCGAGGAATCGTGTGGTTGTAACATTTCTGCTTCTGACTTAGATACCTCAGGTTTGCTTTCAGAAAAAAATGCGTAATATAGATATTAAAAACTTTTTAATCATACTATATACTGCTAACCAAAGGGTGGTCGGCAGTTCGAATCTGACAGGTGCTCCTCGGAAACTCTATGGGGCAGTTCTACTCTGTCCTATAGGGTCGCTATGAGTCGGAATCGACTTGACAGCACTGGGCTGGATTTTTTATATACTGCCCATTCTGTTGAGCCCATGGTTTGAACTACCACTTAGCTTCTGTTGACTCCCAAATCTAGATTTCCAGTTCCACCTTCTTGGGTTTCAGGTCAGTCTTTTCTACTAGCCCTGCATGTGTCTACTTCGATGTCTCGCTGACACCTCAAACTCAATGTATGGGAAACTGCACTTAGCATCCTCTCCCACCAACCTGCATTCTTTTCTATGGAGGTATCATCTCTGCTTTCCCCAATGCATTGGGCAAATCTTCTGCAAAAGGCCTCTTTAAAGTGTTGCAAAGCAAGGATGTCACTTTGAGGACTAAGTTGTGCCTGACCCAAGCCATGGTATTTTCAATCGCCTCATAAGCATGCAAAAGCTGGACAATGTATAACAAAGAACAAAGAAGAATTGATCCTTTGAATTATGGTGTTGGTGAAGAATATTGAATATACCATGGACTGCCAAAAGAATGAACATTTCTGTCTTGGAAGAAGTACAGCCAGAGCACTCCTTGGAAGCAAGGATGGTGAGACTTCATCTCTCATACTTTGAACATGTTATGAGAAGGGACCATCCCTGGAAAAGGACATCATGCTTGGTAAAGTGGAGGGTCAGAGAAAAAAAGGAAGACCCTCAACGAGATGGATTGATACAGTGGCTGCAACAATGGGCTCAAGCATAGCAACGATTGTGAGGATGGCTAAGGACCAGGCAGTGTTTTGTTCTGTTGTACACAGGGTTGCTATGAGTCAGAACCCACTTGACAGCACCTAACAACATCACCTCTGCTTAGCCCCCTATGTTAGAAACCTGGTAGTCACCAAATACATGCCGGTCCAGGAGGGGCAAGAAGCAGATATAATTTTGATGCTGGTAGCCAGATTAACTGACAGAACGTTTTCTCATTTACAGAAAAAAGTACAGGGAAGGAACATTCTGTTTGAGGGAGAAGACGCTGAGGCTGTAGACATGTTGATTTTGGGTGCTAGCAGGGCATCCAGGTGGAGATTTTTAGCAGTCAGTTGGAAATGCCACTATACATGACAGTTTGCTGATCTTGGTTACAGAAATGAAAGCTCAAGAGCTTTTCTGAAAAGTTTAAGCTGTGGTTTGACAGGACTCATACCGCTTCAAAGAATGAAAACACTCAGAAGCATTCAGCTGTGGAGGACAGGCCATAAGGGAGGGAGAGAATGAAGAACAGGAGGAGAAGGAGGGGTGGCATTTAAGATGGTTTTCTGGCCAGTTGAAGGACAGGCAAACACAGTCAAAAAATGCTGTGGAAAGTCCTTTGGTAGGGGGTCCTTGAGTATATATGGCTCATTTCTCCTCCACCTGACAAAACCTCTTCCATTTCCTCCCCGTCACTTACCCCTGTTCTTTCCTAGTCTGGGAGTGCCTACACAGGGAAAGGCAGCCTGGAGGACAAGGGGCTGGCTGTGGGGTTTTCACTCCATTGCGTCAGGAAGGCAGACAGTAAGTAATACGTTAGCCGGAAAAGTCTCAGGGCTCAGGCTGCCCTTTGTGATTTGTGCATTAATGCCGTGGACTTGACAGCCTGCCTGAGAGGGGCTGAAGGGATGTGTGTTCTGCATGTCTGGAATTTATTCCTTTGGCTCTGTAAGATGTGACACTGCATAATAGCCGTGAAGAAGTCATTCTGATTCTGTGACTGTCTTGGCAACAGCTCCAGGAAGACATATGGACATGGTCTTCTGGACATTGGTAGACACATTTTCCCTTAGGGGCTGTCTCTGTGGGCTTGCTCTCACTCCATGTCCCCCAGTTCTCACCTTAGCTTCACCCTGTTGTTACTTAGGAGACAGAAAGCTAAATTGTATTCAACTGAAAGAACTAAAAATATGAACATAAGAGCAAGCCATTGTTAGGACACATTAATTTCTTACCTCTGAGGTAGTGCACAGATGCTGGACTCCAGGTATTAATCCAGCCAGGATTAGGGAAAAAGAGGTCTGGATGGATCTAGATTCACACTGAAAATATGAGTTTTCACTGTGCTGGGAAAGCATCTTCATCTGTGAATTTCTAAAAGGTGATAATAATAAAAAAAACAACTCCTTAAGAATGATAACTTGCTTTTCTTCTACAACAAGCTGCTTGTTGTATCTACGAACCTAAATTTTAGGCCTGTTTTGAGGAATTTTTCATAGGAAATTTTGATCCAGACACAGTTTTATTTTAAATGCTTGAAATAGCACAATAAATCCAGCTAAATTTCCACTAAGTTTCCATGTGTGAGCTGAGAAGTAATTGCCCATCAAATTTAAATTTTCTGCTTAAGACTATCATTTAATCCTGGTCCTTAATTCTTTCCTTGAAGAGTTTGACTAACGTGGTGACAGAAAAAACTCAGAAAATTCCAAGCCCAGATTCAATTTCATGGAAATCGTGCCCCTAAACTTGCCCTCTAGAACGAGTGCCCAGAAAAATGTCAGTCAAGAGATCTGCCAGGACACAGTCTTTGTGTTTATTCATGTGTCAGTGACTTCCTCTTTGAGGAGCTGTACTACTGCGAAAAGGAGAAAGAGAATGAAACTGTGGAGACACAGGCCCCCTGGTATATGCATCTTCTTTGCTTAGACCTCAAGAGGTTATCCCCCAAGGAAGTGCTCAGAATCATCCTGCAACTGGGATGTTAAAAAATTGCCTTGGCTGATGATCGGCCTGTGAGGAGCAAGTTTCTAATCTCAGTGGTCACTTCACTATCAAGGTCTAAGCAAATGACTGTCATATGAACCTTGGTTGAGAAAAATGAGTAATCAAGAACTCTTCTGCGTTACTACTCGTGCATGGTTGTAGATGAAGTTGGTCTTGTAGAACTTGGCTGTAGAGTTCGAGAATTACCGATCTGGAAAATGCTCCTTTCCCAGCCTCCTCCTGAGCCTCATGGCTCCTGGACAGTAAATCCAGGTCACTGAGCTTTAGATGATATTTGGGGCATGTGCCAAAATCCCCGCATGAGTCTGAGTGTTCTACATGCCAGTGGCTTTCTCCACGTGGCTGGAAGCAAGATTGCCAATAGGCATTTTTACCCAATTATGACAAAATTCTTTTCTCAGTTGTGGTACAAAGAAACAAGAAAAGGCTCTGGACTTACTTGGGTCAGACATTCTCTTCCTCTAGGTCCCAATAAACAATGGCTCTGCGTGTGTGTGTGCGTGTGTGCGTGTGTGTAGGCATGGAGCAGGGCAGTCTTCATGGGCATACAGCCTATGCAGTCACAAAGACGGTCTATGCTTAGCAGGGCCCCACGCCTGCTTTAATGGTATATTGTTGCCATCTTGAAATACTCAACTTTTAAGCAGGGGATCCTGCATTTTAATTTGGCACCACCCATGCCAGTTGCCATCAAGTCCATTCCTACTCATAGCGATCCTGTAGGACAGAAAAGTGCCTCATAGGGTGTCCAAGGCTTTAATTTGTATGGAAGCAGACTGCCACATCTTTCTCCCGCAGAGCAGCCGGTGGGTTTGAACTGCTGACTTTTCTAATAGCAGCCGAGTGCTTAACTGCTGTGTCATCAGGGCTCCTTAATTTGGCACTATGGTTCCATAAATTACGTAGCTGTGGCATGAAGTACTAGCTCAACTGGCAATTTTTAACAGCCCTGCAGGCAGAAGTGCAGAGGTGGGGAAGGAGAAACGGTTCCCAGGAACGGAGAGTAGATGGCGACCAGTACGTCCATCATAGTTCTGAGAACTGAAAGGACACTGAAAAAGCAAAAGTATGGTTCTTGTCCTCAAAAATCTCAGTCTTGACTGATCCCCCTCCGCCAAAAGCTTGGTTCTTTAATACCCATAGATCCAAGCGAATATATTCATGCTGAGTGTGAAGGGGAGAAGAAAATATAGAGAGAATGTGTACCTTTGCTTTCAACACATTACAAAGACTAGTTTCTAGAAAACTATAGATCAGTAAAAAAAACAGTTGCTGTTGAATCCAGTCTAACTCATGGTGACCCACCTGTGTCAGAGTAGAACTGTGTTCCATGAGGTTTTCAAAGGCTGATTTTTTGAATGCAGATTGTCAGGCTTTTTTTCTGAGGTACTTCTAGGTAGGCTAGAACCTTCAACCTTTCAGTAAACAGCCAAACACCTTTTTGCCAAGCTATCCGCTCCACCTAGGGACTCCAAATTAGTAGTACAAACTGTTAAAAATATTCTTCCACCAAGGTCCATAAGGCATCGGACTAAGTATGTCTTGGAACGGAGCCTATAACTAGTAAGGACTTAATGAACAAATAGAGGATGAACTGGAGAAGAAAGTTAAGTGAAGAAGAAAAGGAAGGAATGGAAGGGAATGAGCAAGAGAAGTTAACCATGTTCATTTTTCAAGGTATAGTCAGGTTATCCAGGAAGAGGGTGGGCGGAAACCGTACAGTAAGGGATAAGTCATGTTTAGAGCAATATTTTATGAAATGTTAATTGGGTTCACTCTCAGAACTTTCCCTTTCATTATTATGTTTAGCACCAAACATTAAAAAATTAATCAGGAAATTCCATCTGGCCAACAATTTTAATTTATGAAATTCCTTTCGCTTCCGAAGATTAAAAGCAATCCTCTGAGTGCATTGTGCATTCAAAGAGAGCCCTAAACAATCCCGAACAAAGACTCTAGAGTATCATTTTCTTTTATACTGTCACATCTTTAAGTCACTTGCAACCTATAAATAAATTTGCATTTTACAGAAATCCCTCCACAAAAAGCACCACCATGCTGGAATTCAATACTCCAGACTATTTTTAAAAGTGTTTTGATTTTTAAAAAATTAATTATAGGCCCTAGATAACAAGGGAGTTATAACTTGGCTTCCTACAAGTTTTACGTTGCTAAACTCTGTAAAGCAATTCCTCTTCTTCTGTGTTGTAAGTGCAAGTCAATGTTAACGGGCGATTTTGCTGATTATGGCTGCCCTGTGCTACAGTGGGGAAAATGGAATCCGTAATATGCTGAAATCAATAATAAATGCTGTTTGTCTTAAAAAGACATATTTGTTGCTTGTGCATTTAGATTTATTTGGTTTCCCTAGGTGCAGTATAAGACGTTACCTGACACTGGAATGAATCTTTGAAAGAAAAGCCTTCCTCTTAGAAACATATAAAAGAGAAAAGCAAGTGAAATTTTGGGACTTTTGTGTGATGGATTGCTTTTATATGGCCTTTCTCACCATGGTCTTTTAACTCCTACCAAATGATTGGGTGGGGCCATGCAAATAAGGTGCTTGTGGCCCACGAAGGGGATTGGACAGCTGGCTAATAGTACAAATGAGGTGCATAGCACCCTTGCGGGAGTGGGATCAGGCAAATAAGGAATAGGAAACCCTAAAGAGGGGATTGGTCAGTTTTGCCATCCTGATAGACTTAAAATGAGCCACCCCAGAAGTAGAAAGGGAGGACCTCACTACCACCAAGAAAGAAGAGACGGGAGTGGAATGCGTCCTTCGGACCTAGGGTCCCTGCACTGAGAACTTCCTGAATTCAAGAGACAGAGAGAGAAAGCTGTAATACTGAAGACACTGCAAGACGGCGAGAAGCAGTGGCAGAGAAGCAGCAGCTGCAGAAGCAGGAGACCCTGTGGGATGACTCAATGGGCTTCCCAGCCCACAGAGTAAGGTGGCTACAGCGGGTGTGCCAACCCAGATAGCAAGACAGTTGAGTCCCTTCGGGCAGGAGGCTGCCTGGCAGAGTGGGGTGCCCCTGGACACTTATTGGCAGAGTTAAAAAGCTTTGTAACACTTGCCCAAACAGGGAAGAGGCTGGGCTGAGGGGCTGAGGGGCCAAAGGGCTGAAAGTCAGAGAGAGGCCTGTCTGCGGGCACAGCTGAGGACAGGCTGTCCTGATTGAAGACATGTATCCTGAATTGTAACCTGTTACTTCCCTAATAAACCCCATAACTCTAAGTGCAGTTTGTGAGTTCTGTGTGGCCACTACAACAAATTACTGAACCCAGCAGAGAAGTAGAGAGTACCATGGGAGGGATAGCTGGTGTCAGAAATAGTAAAAAGGTTGGAGGGCAGAGGTATGTCTGACCTCTACCTCATAGCAATCAGCCTTGGGCTGTTGATCAGGATGGTGGTCCTCTCTCTCCCTGGTGAAGTTAGAGGAGGTCCTACACCCCTGCTGCCGCATCATTTTATCTTGCCAGAAAGTCATGTTCAACTGCTAATCTATGAAACAATAACATTAAGAAAACTTTGGGCCTAGATATGTTTGCCCAATTGAACATGTTAGTAGATTTTATACCAAGGGATAAGTGAGAAGAGTTCTTGACGTAGATCAGACTTATGTGAAACCACGTGCCTGGGAATCATTATGGACTTGACATTATATAAAAAGGCATAGATAGTGTGGTATAGAAGTTGTAGTATTAGGAAGTTTAGGCCTCAGAAAGTAGCATGCTAACTGCTCTTTCAAGTGTATGAGGTTTAAAAGCATAGGAAGAGAGAGTGTTCAAGGAAGAAATGTATTGTTTTAATTGACAAGGATTAAATGCCTAGGTTGTATCAGGTTTTTGCTCTGGAAAAAAAAATCTATGGGTAGGTTTCTTCTAAGAATTCCTTTGGCTAGGAACAGACATTAGCTATGGTAACCAGAGACAGAATAGGACCTCAGATATATGACTCTTGTAACAGAAGCTAATTGATTTTCCTGTAATTTGGCCTGTCTTGATACATTATATTTCAGACAGGGTGAAAATTACCACTACCAGGCTTACTGTTTCTTGACAATTGAAAATGAATAACACCATCTCTTTTTTTTTTTTTAAAGAAGAAAGAGTAAACACAACATTCAACTCAATGGTGTTATAGAAATCCAACCAAAATATAGTCAATTTTATTTTTCAATACCATAGACAACTTCTATTAACTCACACAGTGAGAAGCACAGTTCATTTGATCCATTGCACAATAGACCATTGCAAAGGGATATAATCTTGAATTCAGTGACACCTTATATCTCTGTTGGGTAAAGAGAACACAAGGGCATAAAGATCAGCCCAGCAGAAGTTAAGCTAACAACAGAATACCCTTGGTCTCCTTTAGGGAAGTGAGCTTTACGGGTGGTTTGTACATAGCTGCTAATTTTCTCTTGTCACAGATCCCAGGAGAAAGGCCCCAGGTGCCAAAAATGGTGGCTGGTCTACAGAACTGAGCAAGAGAGATATTTTCTTTCCCAAACTCAAGACACTTCATTTTGTCATCTGCCAAGGACAATGAACTGAGAGATTGCAAAATGTCAAACAGACCCTCAAAAATTGTGAGAACATTTCATGAGACTGTGTGAGTTTCAGTGTGGTAAGTGAAAAGTAATGCATTTATTTAAAAAAAAATTTAAATCATGGGTTCTGAATCACAAGCAAATGTTTCCTGGAGATACTCTACCAATGTGCCATGGCAGCCAAAAAAAAAAAAAAATCCAGTAATGTACTGTACATTACCAGGAAGGAGATACAAACCCTTTTTTGTTTGTCTTTAAAGGACTCATTCTTTACAAAACTCTAGACTGGCTGCCCAGTGGAACACTGTGTGCAGCTTTAGGGCTTTGGATAAAAAATGAAGATAACCACTTTAGAGAATGAACAATGATAGAATATTGGGCTAGATAGGCCCTGTTATTGCTGGAGTGGCATTTTATATAGTCTTACTACCTTTTGCCTTTTGAAAAACATAGCATATAGTCCCATTCTTCACAGTATTTTCATTTGTCCTTTCATACGTGAAAGGAGCAAAAATGCCTTTTAGTAGCAAAGCTGATCTAAATGTGGGACCAACATCAACTTGAAACCGCTGTTAGGCCAAGTCATCAAGTATTATTGGTGAATTATATTCTAGAATCAGACTCCAGGGGGACACGAATAATGTCAGTGCTTGCCTTTTCCTCCTTAAGTAGCATTCATGAATTGCTGGAATTTTTTTTCTGCCTCTCTTTGCATTTATCTCAGTAGTTGTATTATTTGATTGCTAATGTGTTTGAGTGGCTGGATTTTAATTCAGTCTGGCACCTCTTCATGAGCACTAATTTCCTTTCAATGGCTACATGTTAAGCTGTGGTGAGCTCTGGAGGCTCTGCCACCAACAAAATTTCAGCCTTTATTGCTTTGTGTAGACCATCCTTTCTTGGTTCAAGGGAAACCAGATAGAGAGATACTAGTTCTCAAAAGTGCAGGTAATGACACTGATTGCCTGGCAGGATGTGTAAGATAAGCACTTTTGTTCTCACCTGATACCCTGGTCAACTCTGATACATCTTCCCTTCAATTATCAAGTAGGAATTCATCCACTGAGAGAAAGATGTTGTCAAAGTTCATGTGTCCCTAAAGGGAAACACCAGCCCAGGGGCGAGGACTAGAAGGCAGGAGGGAACAGGAAAGCTAGTAATAGAGAACCCAAGGTCGAGAACGGAGAGTGTTGACATGTCACGGGGTTGTTAACCAATATTATAAAACAATATGTGTGCCAACTGTTTAATGAGAAGCTAGTTTGTTCTGTAAACCTTCATCTAAAGTACAACTAAAAACACACAAAAAAGCTTCATGTGTCTTGGTGGTGTAATTCTTTAACATCATACTTTTACTACAAAACATCTTCATATTTAAAACCAAAATGATCTGTCATATAAAAATATCATCTGTTGTGAAACCTAAAAGCTCCTGATGATTATACACATGATCCTGAAATAAGATACTTGCTGCTTAAAAAAAAGTCAATGTGTTTATGTGTGTGTACAAGCTCTCTATCTTTAAAGGCTAAATACCCAATTCCAAAACACAATGGAGCGAGCTCCCTAGTGCATAGCAGGACTGTTGTGATCCAAAGGGTTTTCACTGGTGGATTTTCAGAAGTAGATTGCCAGGCCTTTCTTCCTACTCTGTCTTAGTCTGGAAGTTCAACATCATAGCAACACAGAAGTCTCCACTGACAGATGGGTGGTAGTTGTGCATGAGGTACACTGGCTGGGAATTGAACCCTGGTCTCCTGCATGGAAAGTGAGAATTCTACCATTGTATCTTCTTTCAAGTAGGTGGTAAGTCAAGGGAATTGTGTAGGGCTGAGGAGGGGCTTACTTGGGCATAATTCCTGTTTATTCTCAGGGATTAGTCAGCTTTCTGGATGAGGAGATGCCTGGGGAAATGGTAAACTGTCCCTTGAGACCAGATAGAAGAGGGAAGAGCATAGAGAGATTACAGTTTATGGGGCAGGAAGCCTAATAGCAGCTATGTATTGGCTTCATCTTCCCTAGATGGCACTTCATCTCTACAAAGACATTGGACAGGCTGTGCTATTTCCTCGCATTGGAAAAGAAGAAAAAGTTATAGATTTCTTTGCCTCAAAGCAATCTTCTAGAGAAAGCAATTGTTCCCTCCGCATCAGTATTTTATCAGAATCAAGACATTAATGGTAAAATAAAAGGAAACGAATCTTTTTCTCCCCATTGCCCAGCATGCATGCATTCCCAGTCTTTCTTTTCCCCCTAATGACACTTAACTGGATCTTAAAATGAGGATTTTCTGTGGAGGAGCTTTACATTTTCGGAATGCTTTTTCAAAAACAGGACCTCCTTTCGTTCCAGTGTTCTTCCTATCTGAAAACAAATTGGTCAATTTTCACCATACGTACATCATTTTAGGTGTTATTCCTTTGTGTGTGTGTTTTTAAAGAGAACTCACTCCCTAGCCACATGGCTTAAAATTCCAAGGCAGCTGGCTGACTTCTATTGCCTTAGAAGCCAGAAAACAGAAACTACAGCCCTACAGAAGGATCAAACCCTCAAAGGTGATTTCATTAGAAATATGTTAAGAAATACTGAGATAATCGTCCACATTCAGCTCTATTGGACTGCAAGGAGCATTTCTTTATTAGTCTGCTGTCATTGTGTGCCGTTGAGAGGATTCCAACTCATAGCAACTCTACAGGACAGAGTATAAGTGCCCCATAGGGTTTCCAACACTGTAAATCTTCATGGAAGCAGACTGCCACATCTACCATGGAGTGGCTGGTGGGTTCTAACCGCCGACCTTTCGGTTAGCAGCCGAGTGGGTAATAATTGTGCCACCAGGGCTCCTTTTTATTAGTCCACTGAACTTTATTAAGGCATTGGCTTTGTTTCCACAGGACAAAAGCAGTTAAACAAAGAACAGGTTAGTTAACACAATTTTAAGATTCAAAAATGTATACATATCGATTTTCAGAAGCACTGCCGTGGTGCATTGTTAAAACGAATAGTGGAAGCTATCTCCTTTTAATTTGATTTGAAATCTGAATGTTTTCACTTGAATTATTTACTGCATTTTTTAAAAGGAAAGCTTAGAACTACGGGTATTAGTCTCACAAATTCTACCCGGGTAACTGAAGAAGTTATAACACCTAGAACACCCTGTTTTTCCTATTATCCCCCCACCCCGAATCAGTGAAAGGATATGAAAGGGAGTGATTGCAGTTACACACAACTCAGATTTGGGGGAAAAATGATCTGTGTTAAGAAATCAATACATTTATCTAGATACCTGGGAATTTTGAGTCAAACATAGAAGTGAGGCAGTCAGTTCCAACTCTGAAATTCCGAGTGTCTCTGAAGAATACTAAGCAAAAACCAACATGTTTCTTTGACATGCTTCCAAACCATTGCCATTCGTAAGTAACAACTCAAAACTCTTCTCTAGCTTTCATATCTTCTGAAAAACTTACTCTAAACCGATTTGTACTGTGTGAATTATGTGGATAAAATTAGAGCTGAAAGACTCTCCCTCAGAAAATGTTGTTTTTGCCGGGAACCCAGTCCTGCTACCTCCTGAGTTCCTTGAAAATGAAAGTCTCTGTATCTTCCAGATGGCAGCCACCTTTTCGGTGGAACCAAAATAGCTCTCTCAGCTAGAGAGCTGTCTGTAACAGAGTTCTGATGGATATCGGATTTGGCACGCAGGAGGGAGGTAGGAAATGGTCCCAAGGGGCAGCACCTGACTAGCCAGGCAGGAGGGGCACTTGGCAAACAGTGCACTCATAAACACCAGACCAAGCAGAAGGAAATCAGCAGGCATTTCTGGAAATCATAGATAATCTTGTGGGAAAGGGAAGCCAGGAAAGTCGATGGGAAGCCAGGAAAGTCGATGACAAGCCCTTATTTCCACCTTTGGCTCTTGTGGGATTTTGAAAGAGCCATGATTAAATGTAAGACACACTGAATTGGAAAGATTTGACTTGTCAAATACACTGATATGCATAGGATTTTCTCTCCCTCCAGTGGTGGGGTAGGGGCTTTTGAAATGGTATCCTGTCACTGCATAATATTCTTCATAAACAAAGATGAGTTTCCATTATAGTGCATTTTGCCCATAAATGAGGATTTTCTTTGGGCATGTTGCTCTTTCTTAAGTGGTTCTCACAACAGCTCCAGCTCCCCTGTGTTAGGGAGTGAATGCTCTAAGTATGCGGATTACCAGCGGTAACAAGGGCCTCCCTCTACTTTTGGCTAGAGGATGCCCATGCTCACATTTGATATACAGGATTCTTTCTCTTGTCCAGTCTTATCAAAGGCAGAAACATGCTCTGCTCAGAAGCAACTCTCCTGACCCCCAGTTGGGCCAGAACAACCTGAGGTGTTAAGTACGGAAGACAAGGCAGGCTTACCTAAAGGCGGTAAACACAGAAGTTCAGTGGAGAAAAACTCCTAAAAGTTCTAAAGAATGATCTGAACCTGATATAAAGGGCAATAATTAGGGGTAAATTTTGGAACAAGTCTTCACCTCGACTTTCCACTCTCTATCAATTCTCTCATTTTATTCTTGGCCATGTGAAAGTGCTTCTGCTGTAATGTTTCAGATAGGTGATAGTGGATGAGAAAGCAGAAGAGATAGAAAAAGTAAATAATAATGATTTCAATTAGGGTACTTAAAAATTGCCTCCTTGTATATTAAAAAAAAAACTCATTGCCGTCGAGTCAATTGCAACTCATAATGACCCTATAGGACAGAGTAGATCTGCCCCATAGGGTTTCCAAGGAGCACCTGGTGGATTTAAACTGCCGACCTTTTGGTTAGCAGTCTTAGCTCTTAACCACTACACTACCAGGATTTCCAAAGTACATCTCAACGTGGGGCTCGAACTCACAACCCTGAGATTGAGTCTCATGCACTATCGACTGAGCTAGCCAGGCACTTCCTAGTGTATAAAATTGTGTAATATAACCACATCAGAGTATTATTGGAAATGAATCATTGGTTAATCAATAGGTTATTGATCAATAACTACTAACCTATTGGTGTGAAGTATGCAGAGTGTGCAGCTTTTTCCTCTGCTCCATAGTCAGAGTTAAGCATCAATGATGCTTACTTATCTTCTTGGATGTCTCCAAGGCAACCCAGCAAGCCCGGCTCTTTTATAGTTTCTTTATCTCAGTGAATAACTCCATCAGCCACCCAGGTGTGCAAGACAGAAATCCAGGAGTTAGTTAACCCTCCTAGTATCTCACCACCATATCCAATCCATCACCAAGTCTTTCAACCTTATTCCCTAAATCTACTAAAACTATTCTATTTCTCTTTGCCTCCACTGCCCCTCCCCATTCACCAGCTCTCTTCAGAGCGACTACAGCATTTTTATGCAAATAACGGTACCTTCTGTGTTTGTTTGCCACTGCACCCTCCCCACCTGTGAGGTAAGCACGTATGTTATTGATTTTACAGCAACATATGGAAGAGGACTGGCATGGCAGCGCTTGTGAGGGTGCCCCACAGAGCGGGGGGGGGGGAGGGGGCGGGGAGCAAGGCAGCCTGCAAACAGACGCATTGTGTAAAAATACCCTATCCCCTCCTCTAGTTCCTCCATTCCATCCTTGGTCAAACGCATTCTCCAAAATGAGCTACTTTATTTAACCACTATTAAAATTTTTAGAGGCCTACTTTGTGCTCAGGGACTACTGTGTTAAATAAGACATACAAGGTCCCCATTCTAAAGGAGGTTATAGAGACAGAAGATAAACATCAGAGAGTCCTAAGTACTAAGTGGAGAATTAAATAGCATGATATAATAGAGGATGGTTGAATGGATATTTTAGATTGCATGTTCAAAAACAAGAAGTTCTTGCAAGTTTCAACAAGGGATGTGAGTTTTGAAGCAGGAACCTCTGCTGGAATAACAGTATCTGCTTAGACTTCATCGCACATTAAGGAGAATAGTTTAGATACTAGCCAAGAACAAACAGGAGAGTAAGTAAAAACGCACCTGAAGGTTCTATCTAGGTCAGCCTGTTTCCAAGCGCCTCCGGTTAAACATAGTATTTATTACTCATACGAAATTATCTTATTTTGCTAGCTCTTTTGCATGTCTCCTTTCCCTAGAAAGTAAGCTCCATGAGCTTATGGGTCATGACCGTCTTGCTCTCTGCTGTATCCCCAGGGCCTAAGAACTGTGCCTGGCGTATACAAGGCACGCAAATAAGTACTTGTTGAACTAATGCCCAAAGGTGTGTGAACTGCGTTGACCGAGAAACTAATTGCGAGTTTGGCGATCCAGGAAGTCTTCGCCAAGATGTCAAGGTCATTTACATCGCAAGATTAATTCGGCTATAATATCACGGCCAGGGTTCTCAGCACCAGATCTCCAGCAGCAAGCGCTTACACTCAAAACTGACACACGCTCACAACCCTCTCCAGTCCCCCGCTAGGAGGAGTCACACCTCCCGACTTACAAATCACCCTATCCCCTCCTCTAGTTCTCCTTTCCTTCCCTTCCCGACAGGGTTCCGGCCACCTTCGGGTCGCAATGCTCGCCGGAAGTAGTAGTCTTCCGGTCCGAGCCTTTAGAGTTTTTACACATTCCCGGAACTACGCCTCCCAGGAAGCCTCGCGGCAGAGGGCGGCTGTGTCACCTGACCAAAACGCTGGAGGTACAATGGCGGCGCCCATGCTTCGATGGGGCTGTGCTGGAAGGCGTTGGGCTTTCGCCTGTGTGGACGGTGGTTCTCGCCACGGACTAGGCGCTCGGAATGACTTCACACTCAGCGGGATGAGAGGACAGAGCTCTTTGGCTCTGCAGCCACTAATCACAGCCCAGAAGCCGAGGAAAGGGTATACTATTTCATGCCATTACAGCCCACCTAAGAGTTAGATGAAACGACGAGACGGGGGGAGATGGTGGTGGCCACTACAGTCGAGCCTTTTGTCTGTATGTTTTGGTGTGGGGCGGGAGGGAAGGGGAGGGGTTGGGCTGTAATTTGGAGGCTTGAAACCTAAATGAAAATACGAAACAGGTCTTCTATCAGCCTTGCCCCCCCACACAAAATCACTGTCTTCGTATAGATAGGCGCATTAGGGGAACTCGGGAGTGTAAAATCGCAAGTGGTTCCTTGAATCCGAGGCTGCAGAGATAGAAGAGTAGATCCAGTCACCTTAATGTTAGCAGCGGGGTCGGTGACACTTGAAGAAGCATTATATTTAGCTGACATTAATTAGTGCTATTATCGGCCAGCACTGTTCCTAAGGTAGAAGGGGAGCCTTTAGTATAAACTCTGGATAAAAAACCAAAAGCCAGATCAGTCCAGTCGATTCCGACTCATAGTGATCCTGCAAGACAGACTAGAACTGCCCCATAGGGTTTCCGAGGCTGTAATGTTTAGGGGGAGCCCTGATAGTTTAGTGGCTATGCGCTAGGATTGCAAATCGTAAAGCTCAGCAGTTCGAATCCACCAACCATTCCTTGGGGACAGTTTTACTCTGTCCTACAGAGTCGCTGTGAGTTGGAATCTATTCAACAGCAAAGGGTTTAGTTTTTTATTTTTTTTAATCCAGCTTTTAATGGAGGCCTGGTGGTACAGTGGTTAAAGCACTTGGCTGTTAACAGAAAGGCCGGCTCGCTCCACCTGAGAAAGCTGTGGCAGTCTGCTTCTCTACATATTAAGCCAAAAAAAAAAAAAAAAAAAGCAAACTCATTGCCGTGGAGTGGATTTGGACTCATAGCGACCCTATAGGACAGAA